>NC_090329.1:10592806-11192806 GCF_035084215.1 Heptranchias perlo
GTGCGCCTGGCATTGACTTCACCCCCACCGCCTTTTGGATATATGTCTGGAGGGCCTCTTGACCCCCCCAACCCCCTCCCCCGATATTGGATCTCCCTCCTTCTGTCCACTCTTGCACCAAGGTCTCTGGTGCATCAGCAGAGAACCTTGGTGCACACACGTTCGCAGGCCTGGTACCAACTCAGATCGGCAGATTGGTGAGGTCTGGTGTGCAGATTGGAGGATGTGGGATTTAGTAGTGCACAACCTTTATTCAATGTTTTAACATAATTCATCAGTGTGTAAACATAGGTACGGGACCTGCATCTGTGTTTCATGTGTGCGATGTCTGATCTCCGTTCAGACTCCATGCAGACAGCAGACTGTTATTTTCAGCAAATAACAGGTACCAGCTGCCTTTAAGAGATTTCTAACAGACAGCCTGCCTTTAAGAGATTGGAGCTGCCCCTGCTGGTGGCAAGTGCGAATTGCCTGGAATCCTCGTTCAATGCTGATTTCCAATGCATATTGCAAGTAAGTCCTCAGGCCTGACAAAAGTCTCAACCTACCGTGCAGGGGCCATTGGGCGCAGAGTATCAGCAGATCGTGCTACCCCCGCCCAAAAACAGGCCCTATCCAATTTTTTCCCCCAAAGAGTCTGCAAATGGATATAGGCAGGTTAAGGAAGTGGACAAGAAGGTGGCAGATAAAGTACAATGTGGGGAAATGTGAGGTTATTCACTTTGGTAGGAAGAACAGAAAAACAGAATTTTTTTAAATGGTGAGAAACTATTAAATATTGGTGTACAGAGGGATTTGGGTGTCCTCATATAAGAAACACAAAAAGTTAGCATGTAGGTGCAGCAAGTAATTAGGAAGGCAAATGATATGATGGCCTATCTTGCAAGGGAGTTTGGAGTACAAGAGTAAGGAAGTCTTACTACAATTGTACAGGGCTTTGGTGAGACCACACCTGGAGTAGTGTGTATAGTTTTGGTCTCTTTATCTAAGGAAGGATATACTTGCCTTAGAGGCATTGCAACGAAGGTTGATTCCTGGGATGAGAGGGTCGTCCTATGAGGAGAGGTTGAGTAGAATGGGCCTATACTCTCTGGAATTTAGAAGAATGAGAGGTGATCTCATTGAAACATATCGGATTCTGAGGGGGCTTGACAGGGTAGATGCTGAGAGGTTGTTTCCCCTGGCTGGAGAGTCTCGAACTAGGGGGCATAGTCTCAGGATAAGGGGTCGGTCACTTAAGACAGATGAGGAGGAATTTCTTCACTCAGAGGGTTGTGAATCGTTGGAATTCTCTACCCAGAGGGCTGTGGATGCTGAGTCATTGGGTATATTCAAGACTGAGATCGATAGATTTTTGGACTCTAGGGGAATCAAGGGATATGGGGATCGGGCTGGAAATTGGAGTTGAGGTTGAAGATCAGCCACGATCTTATTGAATGGTGGAGCAGGCTCGAGGGGCCTTATGGCCTACTCCTGCTCCTATTTCTTATGTTCTTATGTTCTCTTCCTTTAAAGACGCTCCTTAAAATCTGCCTGTTTGACCAAGCTTTGGGTCACCGGTCCTAATATCTCCTTACGTGGCTCTGTGTCAAATTTTGTTTGATAATCACTCCTGTGAAGCGCCTTGGGATGTTTCACTACGTTAAAGGCGCTGTATCAATGCAAGTTGTTGTTGTTGTAAAGCATAATCAGTTTTTATTATTTGTGAAGGAGAATCCCATGCATTGAATAGTGGTTATTTAATGTTAGGGAGACAGCTGCAGGGCTGGTTGGCTACAGGCATAGGCCAACAGTCTTGGTTCAGGGGACAGCAGCAAGTTTTGATGGAATCAGGGAGGAAACAGAAATCTAAGTACCTCTCAAAGAGGCGGAAGCAGTGGTTTCAGTGAACTAAAAATGAGAATAATGATCTAGGTGGCCTCAACAACAACAACAACGCCTTGCACTCATATCGCGCATTTAATGTAGTAAAACATCCCAAGGTGCTTCACAGGAGCGATTAGCAAACAAAATTTGACACCGAGCCACATAAGGAGGTATTAGGAGAGATGACCGAAAGCTTGGTCAAAGAGGTGGGTTTTAAGGAGCGCCTTCAGGGAGGAGAGAGAGGTAAAGAGGCGGAGAGGTTTAGGGAGAGAATTCCAGAGCTTAGAGCCTAGGCAGCTGAAGGCACGGCCGCCAATGGTCGAGCGATTAAAATCGGGGATGCACAAGATGCAAGAGTTAGAGGAGCGCAGAGATCTCGGAGGGTTGTAGGGCTGGAGGAGGTTACAGAGATAGGGAGGGGCGAGGCCATGGAGGGATTTGAAAACTAAGAGGAGAATTTTAAAATCGAGGCGTTTCCGGACTGGGAGCCAATGTTGGTCAGGGAGCACAGAGGCGATGGGAGAACGGGACTTGGTGCGAGTTACGATACGGGCAGCAGAGTTTTGGATGAGCTCAAGTTTATGGACGGTGCAAGATGGGAGGCTGGCCAGGAGAGCATTGGAATAGGACAATCTGGAGGTAGCAAAGGCATGGATGAGGTTACAGCAGATGAACTGAGGCAGGGGCAGAGACGGGCAATGTTACAGTGGTGGAAGTAGGCGGTCTTGGTGATGGAGTGGATCTGTGGTCAGAAGCTCATCTCAGGCAGAGAAGTACCTGATGGAATGGTCTTGAGAAAGAATGTGGTGAATACTGAGCCTCATAAGGAAACTGTACTATTATGGTGGTTAGTGATATGATAAAAACATACAAGTCTAAACCTGCACTCTGCATCTCAATTTCCAAAAATCATTAGCTAAAAACAAAAGGCCAGGTTTCAACAACCACGCCACTGAAATACTAAGGGATTGGCTTTCAGAGTCGTTAATTCCAAGCAGCTGCAATTTATCGCCACATCACATCAACACTTTTTAAATCTGTGATATGAATAGACGTTGATTACTCTGTGATTAATGTTCGTTACTTCTAATGCTTCCATTTATATCAATGGTGCACATTTCAGATGCACTGTGTTCCATTCTGAAATGGAAATCAACAAGATTACATATTCCATTTGATGTAAATTGCAGGAAATCTAGTTTGAAAACATTCCATTTCTATTTGCAGGCTTCAAATTAGTCAGGAGTTCTGGTGAGATGGCCAGAGCATCGCCTTTATGTAGAGGCCACCACTTCAATAAAATAAGTGTTTATGTTCCTTACTTTCTCCCCCTATCCTTCCCTATCCAGTCAATTTCCCACAGCCATGTAATCACTTTCAGTCATACACAGTTTGTGGGCTCCAAATCTCCTCAACATCTGTCCCACTAGAAGTTACAGTTCGGTCACACAGTGTAGGCGGACTGTTTATGGGCAGTTTTCTATCCTACTCTACAGACAGCCTGGCCATGAAGTGAGAAACTCTCCCTCTCTCAAGTGTGACTGTCAGCCAAGTCTGAAATTCAAGCTGAGGCTCCAGCACTGTGGCTGTGAGCCAACACAAAAATGTAGACCTGCTCTACAGCACTAACAAGAGAGAAAAAAAGAGAATTTGAAAAGCAAGGACAATTCCCACATATGACACATTTTAAGCTCCACTTTCTCTCTCTCGTGGCAAAATGTGCCATAAATTTGGGTGGTTTTGCATCAGACCTGATCATAGAAATAAAACAGCAGTATCCCACCCCAGTTTGGAGTGGCATGTCACAGGAAACAAGATCTTTTCACACCTCTGAGAACTGAAGAGTGACAGTAAAATCTCCACACTTGATAGTGTTGTGTTCTTTATTATAAAATACTGATGTTATTTGGACCTTTACTATGATGTGCTACTTGGAAGCAGATTTGCACCAAGAACATGAAGGACCATATTTTCCTCTTTTGAAGAATAAATGTTAATCGTCCTTATTGCGTAGAAATTGGATGAAGCCAAATCAAGATCCTCAGTGCGTGCACTTTTGCTGCTTAAGTCTCCAGCCATCCAAATTTGATAACTGGAGTGAAAGAAAAGGAGTCACCAATCACAACACAACTTTAGAAATAAAAGCAGACTGGAAACACTCAGCAGGTCAGGCAGCATTTGTGAAGAGAGAAACAGAATTGTTCGATGACCTTTCATGAGAACTGGAAGATGTTCGAGGCAAACAGCTTTTAAGCAGGTACAGAGCCAGAGAAAAGGGGCCAGTGAAAGAACAAAAGGGAAAAGACTGTGCTCGGGTGGAGGGCAGGAGTGAGTAAATGACAAAAGTGATGATGGTGCAGGGCAAAAGGAGGTGATAATAGGACAAGTATAGAAACAAAATGTGAGTCTAGAGGAGATGTGAATAAATACTGCAGAATAGCAGAGGGGACGACAGCATGGAAAATCTGGCAAAGCAGAAAAGGCTCCCATGGCCCGGGAATGTGGTGGAGAAAGGCAGGTCGACCCCGGGGGTGCAGCCCACCCCTTGCACCCAAGTTGCTAACTTGCCACTTAGAACCTGTATAATTTGTGAAGAGTTTGTTCAATCAATTGTGAATTGCACAAAACTGAGTGGAGATGATACAGCAAAGATCTTGGAACGTTCATTTCACCGACTGCGATGTGGAAATCCTTACATATAGCACTCTAGAAATATGTGCTGAACTTTTTGAACTGGTAATGCAAATACAACGACATGAAAGCAGATTAACCAATTGATAAATACAGGGTGCACCAGTGAAAACCTGGGAGTAGATCCCTAAAAACCTTTTTAAAAAAGTCATAAGATAATGACAAGAGTATCACCATATGTAATATGGAAGTGAAGGACACATATGGGTTTTGGTTTCATCTGTGAGTTTTTATAGGCATCAATAAAGATGGTGCATCAGCCTCTATTATTAATTTACACGACGCTTATGTTTGGAGTTCAAACTCACGCTGAATAGGAGGGCAAGGAGTGGAAAAGGACAATTATTTTTCAGCACTTGAGCTATGCATAGTGAAATTAGTACAGTATGAAGCTCTGGAAAGTAACATTTATCAGGAAGTGGTGGGGTACATCACCCACTTGGTATATACCATATAAATCATCATATATCCGATGATTTGTACCATATGTTAAGTCAATGTTTTGACATATACTAATTGTGAACAAATGTTCTTGTAATGACACCATAAAACCCAAATGGATAGACGCACATGGAGACTAATAATGCCCAATCTGCTCTTTCACAAAGCATGGAGAATCCAGCGGTCTTCGTTGTGCACCTGCAGGGAAACATTCACCATTATTTCCACACTGCTATCAGTCAGCAATCTAGACACATGCTTCACATCCATGACTTGGTGATAAGGTTGCAGCAGTACAGGATGAAACACAGGGCAAAGCCTGACACTAAAAATCTAGCAGGGATGGTAATGACTGAGGTGCCAGCGGAAACAATGTGGAGATTCTCTGCGTGAGTTGCCTTGTCTTGCAGATATTAATGGACAGTTTTCCAACAGATGACAAAACACATGGACTAAGGCTTTATTTCAGTGTCAGCGCAGAAGGTGGATGAACATTTGTCTGCATTGCAATCTGAAACTCTGCAGACAACAATATTAATAGCATCTGCAGTGGCAACCACAGTAACGCAGACCATAGACACAGCAGTAGGTCATCTCTCATGAATGCTTCCATTGCTGCTGTACATGCTTTAGGGTCCAAATCCAGGAAGCAAAGACCGGCTTTGATTTGCTTGAACAACGTTTATGGGCAATCACCAGGAAGGGATCCAAAGTTCTAATCAAGGCTTCTTCATCCTATTTTTTCTGCTATGTACAGCTCAATGGAAATCCCAACTCAGAAATAAAGCACATAATTTCTCTCCCTCTGTGCGCAAGTTCATAAAATTGCAAAAACAATTCAGATGTGGTAGCATTGTTTGGCCAGGGAATGAAGGAACAGCCAACCTGCACTACATTTCCTGTCCCCTCCTTTCCCCTCACCCTCATAGCAGATGCCCGAGATGTACCCACAGCAGCTCATTGATAACATACCAATCGCTCCACCCCATCCTGACCCCAGAGATGGTGGCAGGGTCAGAAGTGGAGGTCACCAGCATCTACTCCACCACACATGTGCCAGCAGAACATTATTGGCCCTGAGATTTAGTGCAATTTTGCAGCATTTGGAGTCCACCATAATTCTATTTTTCATGGAAAATAAAGATTATCCTGGAAGGGTTATCCGGTTGAACTAATTCAGTTGGGTAATAAAAATCACATCACTTTTAAACAATAAATCCACTTGAAATAGTCTGCTCTTATCCTTTAAGAAAAAAAAATCAATATATGAATTAAGAGCCATGAAGCCTAATAATATATGTGCACAAGATCGAGCAGTGCTGGCTCAACCTCAGAAGAACACGAGAAGTTTAAGTCCTTGCTGATTTTTATTGACGAGCTCAGGCATTTGGTTCAAATCATTGACTGTCGGCATGTCAGGAGAAACCAGAAGACAGCTTCAGAGGCAGATTAGTCTTTGGCAGAGGCAGCGAGGCACGGGAATTTGACCAGACTCTGACTGCGTATGAAGCTTTTGTGAGGTAAAGTACTTGAGCTGTTAAAAGTACTAAAAGAATCACAGGATATGCTTTTATTAACACCAGGGCAAACTCAGGCTCTCTGACTTTGCTCCAGCAGCCTCCTCTTGCCTGGGCAGAGGTTTGCACTACATGACTTTCTTTCCCACTTGATTCTACCGCAGCGTGCATCGCAGCAGTGAAAGTCCGCTAGTAAAACATAGGGGGCTAGGAATTCGGCCGTGTAGCGCCCGTTGTTTCGGCGCTACGCGGCCTCCCGAAGTTCCAAAATGGTGTCCAGGATGCGTGAGCACGCTTCTTGCGTGACGTGCGCCGGATGCCATCTTGGTAAAGGGGATTGTGCAGGCGCAAAATAGCGAACCATGGCAGCATGCAAAGTAAGTAGATTATGCGTTAGATCAGTGTGCAATGCTGAATGAAAGGCATAGACACCATTTTGGCACTTAACACTGCAGCCAACGCATTATCTTAACCACGACCAGCTGAACATGTCCTAGACCCCCCCCCACCACCAGTACTATTTAAAAGGACTATGCAGGGTTTACAGGTTAGTTGCTGGATTATTGCTTTAGGCATTTGTACCTGTTTTTGGAGGTCTCCTATGCTTGAATACCAGGACTAGGGGACATTGTCTAACATTTAGAGCCAGGACTTGGAACGCTCTCGGTAGCTGATGCTAGCTCAATTGTTAATTTTAAGTCCGAGATTGATAGGTGTTTGTTAACCAATGGTATGAAGGGAGATGGGGCTAATGGCGGGTTTATGGAGTTCGGTCACAGATGAGCCATGATCTTATTGAATGGAGGAACAGGCTTGAGGGGCTAAGTGCCACTACCACTCGCTGCCTCCTGTTATGCGCCACCTTCTCCTGCAAGGAAGTGGCACGTGCGTCGGTGTGTGTCCTGCAGGATGTTTGGGTGATGTGGTTGTCATGGTTGAATCGCTGTCAACGTGTGTGACCTGTGAGTTGTGGGTGTGCGGCTTGCAACAGTGGAATTGTGTGAGGGTGAGGAAGCATCTGATTGGAAGAGTTGAGTACTGATTGAAAGATTTTGTTGCTATGTGGGTGATGGAGGGTGTAGTGTGTGGAGCAGTGGACGCGGCTAGTGGTGCAGTTGGTAGGAGACGCCACTTGACAGTTGACCTCACTCACCTTGACCACTCGTGTCAAAGCATTGAACTTCTTCCTGCACTGCATCCATGTTCGTGGCGCTATGAGCCTGACATTGACTTCGTCCCCTACTGCCTCGGGAGCCTATTTCTGGAGGGCCTCTTGCTCTCCTGCGAATATAAGACGCTCCTCCTTCAGTCCTCTTGCACCAAGGCACTAGAGTGCATCATCAGAGAACCTTGGTGCACTCTCTCTCGCAGGCCCGGGACAAACTCAGATCGGCAGATTGGTGGGGTCTGACGGCAGAGTGGAGGATGTGAGACTTAGTAGTGTGCAAACTTTATTAAATGTTTTAACATAACTCAACAGTTTGAAAACAATAAGGACGGGATCTGCATCTGTGTTTTACGTGTGCGATGTCTGATCTCCGTTCAGACTCCGTGCGGTCCCGTATCTTATTTTTTGCAAATAAGAGGCGCAGGCTGCCTTTAAGAGGTGCGAGCAAATCATCCGAGATTTGCCCCCCCCCTCCCCCGGGCTGGTGAGAAGTGGAGAGAACGTAGAAAATGGAGAGACGTACGCAGCTGGGGGTCCACGTAGGTCCCACTGGGTATGGGCTAATCGCACACCACGATGCCTGTGCCCGGATTCGGGGTTCACTAATTTAACCACCAGCCTCTCTAGACCTGACAAACAGCTTCCAATAACACTGCGAATGCTGCGATAACAGCTGCTCCTACATAGCAACCTCTGGCTTTCTCACACTCTTCAGCCCCAACTTGATAAAAGCTCGGAAGCAAAAGAAAATTGAAACTAATTTTCAAATAAATCTTTGCTCATCCAAGCACTCATGTAAGCCACGTATTAAAAGTGGGAAACGCAGCAAGTTCACAGGCTTCAAACATCTTGTTGATTTATTAACAATCTGTGATCCTTACTTTGCTGGCGGTCTAATGGATGCTTCCCACAGCATGCTGTTCAGGGCTGGTACCATGTCGCTCAGTTTCCTCAGCAATGTAGTGCCTGCTCTGTTATCAGTCCCTGCTGTTTCACGATTGCCCTCAGTTTCTGTGGAGATGGAATCTGCAGGCAGCTGCTCCCCTTCAACACTCACTTGACAAATTCCACCGCTTTCTTGGAACTATTTCTATCAACCAGTTCCTGCAGTGAAAGCCACAGGGCCAGTCAGGTTCCGTCATATTGATTTTTCTTTTCTCATTGATTTTTATTTTCTCACCTGAAGGCAGATTTTCTAATCAGTGCTATTGTAATGTCAACAAGAAGCCATTTTGTTTTTTCAAAAAAACATAAACTCCAAGGCAGGATGGCCTTCTGAAATTGACTTCACGAAAAAAAACAATCGGAAGTAAAACAACAAAATCACTTCAAAATGGCAAAATCTGAGGGAATTAAACAAAATTCCACTTGGTGCCCACACAGAAGGTTCTTAGTGAGATGATAGACTCCACATGTTGGTACTCAAGAGTCAAACTGTAGCTCAAAACCTGAGAAAGCAGGACTGAGCGAAGGGATTATATTTTGTACTGGATCTGTGGGATTGGGCCCCTTTGAAAAGGCAGCGTCATAAAAAATTTTGGGGAGGGCTGGCTGACCCAAACTAATTCTAAACAAAAGTGGGGAGGGGAAACAATATCAAAACAGTAAGGTTGGGGTCGATCAAAACGATACCTCCGTGCCCATCGGTCATGGAAAACAATACAACAAAGGGGTCCTATTGTAAAGTAGGCCAGGGAATACATCCAATTATCTTCCATTGAAAGAAAACATCACCAGAATTTCAGGAGGGTATGGCCTAACTAAGCTGATTTTTTAACAAAAATAATGAATAAAATAAGATTTAAATCAACTTGGTCAAATTGTATGAAATCAAAATAACAATGCCCTGTGGTGCCCACTAGTCACTGAAGGGAATACAAGAAAGGGATTTCCAGAAGAAAAAAATTGAAAAGGATTTTGGCATGACTGTTGACCAGTGTACTTTTCAACTGGGGCTGTTAGCAATAAAGCTAGCCCAACAATATGGATCTCAAAGATATTTGATAAGTTTGAAAACAAGTTATTCTAACTTTAAATCGATCGCTGGTGGGGCAATATATAGAACTTTCTATGGAACTTTGGGCACCCTACTGTCAAAAGGATAATGAGGCATTGGTGAGGGTTCAGAGAAAATGAACAATGATGATTCCAGGAGATTGGGCTGTGTATTATTAAGAGAACCTGACAGAAACAAACATCTATTCATTGGTGAGAAGATTGAGAAAAGACATTGTGCAAATCAGAAACGTAGATAGTGTTGATGTGAGTTACATATTTAACATTGACTGTGAACATAGAACGAGAGGAAATTAGTGCAAAATCAACGTATCCCCAGTATGATTTGAGCAGTTCATTAGTCAATCAACTTTCAAAAAGATGGATAAATATTGGTAGGAATGAGATTGAACGTGATAGGGATGAGTATAAGTAAACCTGATTGTCACAAAGTTTGAATTGCTTGTTTCCGTGAATTAAAAAGTAGAGAGTGTGTTTTGACCAGAAGATCAAAGTGGTTTGTTTTATTGTTTGGTTGATGGAATCGTGTGAATTTTGTTTGTATCTCTATCGGCAGGTTTGTGTAACAGTCAATGATATGTTGTGAGGCATTCCAGTCATGAAGAGAGATTTGAGAAGGAAGGACTTTTCCACTAGAGCCGAGAAGATTAAGGGGTGACCTGACTGGGGTCTTCATAATTACGAAGCATTGTGATTTTAATAATGACAGATCATTTCCACTGGTTGGTGAGATTCTAATAAAAAGTCACAAATTTTAGATAATCACAAAAACAATTAAAGGGGAGGTTAGAAAGAAACTCTTCACAAAAGGTGATTAGAATGTTGAATTCTCTGCCACAAACCACTGTCGAAGCAGAGTCCATATATTTCTTTTAAAGAGGAAACAAGTTCCTATAAAAAGTGATTTATTTCCTTGAAAAGCATTGAAGAGTATGAAGAATGAGCAGGCAAGTGAGGTTTTAAAAAAATAGCTCAAGTGGAGATAAACACGGGCACAGACTGTGTTGGGCCAAATGGTTTATTTCTGTGCTGCAACATTCTATGATTTGTCTAGTTTCACTGCAGAACAGGCATAATAATGTTTTAATTATATATTTATATGAGCTTTGGCTCAGAAGGTCATAGGTTTAAGCTCCACACCAGTGACTTGAACACATAGGGGGGTAACTTTGACTTTGGGCAATATCAAATCAGCCGCCCGTTATACATCTCTCCTGATTTTATATAAATACGAGTTCTTTCTTTCTAGGATGATCTGGCTGCAGTGTTCAATTAAATATGTGTAGGAAACATTGATTTGCTTAGTTAACAATCTAAAAACAATCTCCTATGCTAATTGAAAATTCGAGGAAACATCATTTGATGTCTTCTGGAAAAGGTGACAGTACGATTTCCTCAAACCAATGGTTGGACCTGCAAGAGGTTACGAGCAGGACTTTGAAACATTATCAAAAACTGATAAATGTCAAACAAACTTCTGTTTTTAAGCAAAGATTTCTGTACTTCTTCAGAAGGCATTCTCAAGGAGGGTAATTGACCCAATATGGTCTTACCCTTTGTATGTATGGATATTTATATAGTATCTTCAGTAATTGGCTAATGTTTGCATTTAGTTGAAAATAAATCTAGCTGTAGCTTCAATATGTAAAAGATCCTGTTCTGTGTTTAATATCTACCATTTCAAAGCCAGGTCGGTATCTTAATGTGAAACTAGGTTAGATCTCCAGGATCCTGGTGTGCATTTCTCTCCCAACAAAAAAAACAGTTTAACCAATCATTCATCACATCACTGTTTGTATATTGTTGCTGATGCAGGTTGACTGCCAGGTTTCCAACATAGCAGTCACTGCATTTCAAAAACAA
Source organism: Heptranchias perlo (assembly GCF_035084215.1). Lineage (NCBI taxonomy): Eukaryota > Metazoa > Chordata > Chondrichthyes > Hexanchiformes > Hexanchidae > Heptranchias > Heptranchias perlo. Next base: position 10,604,369 of record NC_090329.1, read on the forward strand.
TCAACTGTACGAAACACCGGATACAATGTGATAAGACACTATAGAAATCTAAGTATTATTATGTTGTATCCAGTCAGCAGATTCTGCTTCTCAGGTACACATCTCTGTAAGGGCAGAATACATAAAAGGTGCAGCTTCCAAATGCAGAGGTCAAGATCTGCTGACAGGAGCTGCTATTACACTGTTTCGTGAGAAGATGGTTCTATAAAAACCCGACCTGAATTGGAACAAATGATCAAAGATTCCATGAACCTCGAGTGTTTCTGTGCATTGGGAGCATTGACGTCTCATTGGTAGCAAATAACTGGCCAGATTGAAATACTGGAGAATGTTGAGTTATGAGGGTCAGGAGGAAATCTTGCCAAGCTTTCTCTTAAATGACTAAATAAGCAGAATGGAGTCCACAACAAGGGCAAGTTAAACTGATCATGGAAAGTGCTTGTTCCGCACTTTCTCGTGTTATTTGGTTCAAAGAATGATGTGCCATTCAATACTTCTTGGACAAATCACTCCCACATTGTTCAATGATCAGCTGCACTCAGTGAAGTAAATTCCATTAGAGTAATGGAATTCACACTTTCAACAAATGACTTAAGTTTACAGTGATTTTTCTTGCCGTTAAGTACGTTTACAACCATCATAGTTGTGCTATTTTTGTTCAGCTCTCACCTCAGTTTTTTTAGGCGCTGCTAATAGGTTTGTTGAACACACTTCTGCTTCTTCTTTTTACACTGTTGAGCTCACTGTTTTCAACATCAGTGTCAGGGGTTGGGCACAGCCTCCATGCAATAAGCATTTTCCACAATAATGCTGTACTTAATTATGTGTTTGTACTTTGTTTTTTTTATTATTATTATAACTATACTGAGGACGCATGTAAGCCTCCTCTTTTGTAATGAAATTGTGCATATATTCTTTCAATGGCAACTTCTTATCTTTCTGCTGCTCAGGTACAATCGATTCACATCGTCATTTCCTGCAGTTATGTTTCAGGATTTTTGACCATTTTTCCACAGAAAGGATTCGGAAAAGAGTTACACCAAAATGGCGGGACTTTTTTTTTAAGAACAAAATATATTCACACAAGTTTATTAAAAAGGGCATCGAGCTGAAAGATGGTTAAAAGGCTCATGAGCTAGGCATTGAAGTTTTTCCCCTCAAAGTCAGAAAATAATAAGGCTGTCTCAGTCATGGATGAACGCCTCACACTTATTGTGTTAGGAAATCCCTGATCCCAAGCAGTCGACCAGGGTTGTCTGGCATAGGCCCTTCCCTCTGGTTGTGAACACAGGGAGATAGAAAAGGGACAGAAACGCACACAATACAAGTCAGATTTTTAAATGGAAAGCTGCCCAGGCTTTTACCCAGACTCAGATGAAATTCAGGAGGGTAGTTGGAAGTTATTTTGTTTTAAGTCAATCAAGGCGACCCCCTGATGAAAGGATGCATAGAATGTCCGTATTTTTGTATTATCACACAAAGACAGTTGCACTGATTGAATCAAGTGAGTCTGATCAGAATTGTTACTCTGTTCACTTGCTGTCTGTGAAATAAAGCAGCTTAGCAATGCATACTTGGTCTTGTCTTACCAAGTGTTATTTGAGTCCACCTTCAAAAAGATTTAAAGGTGCACACGAGAAAAACATTGGGGACTAAATTGGGCCGCGAGGCACCCGTTTTGTAGGCGCTACGTGGACTCCTAAGGACCCAAAATGGCATCCGGAATGCACGCGCACAATTCTAGCGTGAAGTGCACCGGACACCATATTGGTAAAGGCGTCGCCATATTGGCGAAGGCGTTGCCATATTGGTAAAGGCGTTTGTGGACGCGCAGATAACGAATGCCGGCACCAGGTAAAATAGGGAGACTATGCAGCAGATCAGTGTGCAACGCTGATTTAAAGGGACAGATGCGATTTTAGAGCTTGATGCTTCAGCCAACATACTGTCTTAACCTCGCACAGCTGAACAGGTCTTAAACAGCATGGAGGACCCCCACCAGCGCTATTTAAAGGGATCATGCAGGAGTTACAGGTTAGTCGCTGCATTGTGGCTTCTGGCTCCTGATGCATTTGTACCTGTTTGTGGAGGTCTCCTATACTTGTATACTAGGACTGTGGCCTACTCCTGTTCCTATCTTCCTATGTTCCTATAATAAAGTTTCAATACTCTACAGGGAGTGGGCTGGCGAGCTGAAAGGCAACAGCAAGGACACTGGCGGAGTGGCAGGGGTGGGTCAGGAATGCTGTCATCCTGAGAGAGGAGAGCAGGTTCATATTCCATGGAGCCACTGCGACTTGCTGCCTCCTGTTATGCGCCACCTTCTCCTGCAAGAAAGCAGGACGTGTGTCGGTGAGTGTCCTGCAAGATGTTTGGGTGATATGCCTGTCATGGTTGAATAGCTGCCAGCGTGTGTGACCTGTGACTTGTGGGTGTGTGACTTGCAACACAGTGGTACTGTGTGAGGGCGAGAAGAAGCATCTGATTAAAAGAGTTTTTTGGTAGGTGGGTAATGCAGGTTGTAGTGTGTGGAGCAGTGGATGCGGCTAGTGGTGCAGTTGGCAGGAGATGTCACTTGACAGTTGACCTAACTTACCTTGACCACTCATGTCAAAGCATTGAACTTCTTTCTGCACTGCATCCATGTTTGTAGTGCTACGCGCCTGGCATTGACTGCGTCTCCTGCTAACTCCCACTGTCGCTTGAGTACATGTCTGGAGGGCCTCTTGCCCTCCCTGCAGATATAAGATGCCCCTCCTTCCATCCATCTCTTGCACTAAGGCCTCTAGTGCATCATCAGAGAACCTTCGTGCATGCTCTCTCGCAAACTCAGATCGGCAGATTGGTGAGGTCTGGCATGCAGATTGGAGGATGTGGGATTTAGTAGTGAGCAACCTTTATTCAATATTTTAAAATAACTAAACAGTTTGTAAACCGAGGGATGGGACCTGCATCTGTGTTTTACCCGTGCGATGTCCGATCGCTGTTTAAGACTCCGCGAGGACTAGTATCTTATATTTTTGCAAATAAGAGGTGCAGGCTGCCTTTAAGTGGTCCTAGCGATATCCGGGCCCCCTGCTGTTGAGCAGCCACTCAACAGCGCAGCTGGGCCTGGTTGCTCGCAGCAATCAGGTAAAACAGCAGTCAGGCAGCATGAATGTTAAGTGCTGCCTGCAACTCAACGACCAGGCGCGGGTTAATCACGCACCACGACCGGTTTTGGTGGTTATCCAACATAACCCCTACTATGTTTAGTTTGTATCACAAGGGGATCTCATTGTTATGCCGGTGGATTAGTCTAATGGAGTAGTGTATAGTTAGATATTGGGCAATCCGGACACACCTAAACATATAGGGGTAGAGTTTCCAATTTGGGCGCAATCACGAAATTGGTTAGGTTACATTTAAAGTTTCCGCTAAAATTCATTTGCAAAATAACAAACGTAAAATCTTCAATGAAGCAGTGTAATCGGGCAGTGTAATAGAACGTAATCATTTCTTTTTTTTCTTTCCGTTAAAAAGTATTCCTTGCAGTATTTAAGAATGGGAACTGATGCAGTTTTATTAATACAGCTGAAAATGGGTTTTATCAGCAAAAATAAGCATTTTTAATAAGAGTGTCCAGTCCTGTGAGTAACTTGATTTAAAAATCACTGAAATTGACTTAAAAAAACTATACTGAACCATTTAATAGTTTCATTGGTGTTCATAGATTTTTTAGTAAATTAAACAATTTTTGATATTTAACTGTGCCTGATCGCCTAAGAAAATGAACGCAATTCAAAGAGCTTCCCAAACCAGAGCAATTTGCGGAGTCTCACAATTTTGACCTGGGGGTGTGGCCAGTTTTGAGGGCGGGGCCTGATTCGGGTGAATTGATTCTTGAAGCAGCGTAAAAGATCGTGGAAAACAAGTGGTTTGGGGCGTAACTCACTTACGTTTAAAACTCCCCGATCTTTCACAACTGGTTCGGCCGATTCTGCCCGGAATATAACTAACGGAAGCAAGAGGAAACTCGACCCCAAGGGGCTTGGACTGTCGACAGGAGTGATCAGCATCGCTGTACCTGTGAGAATATCGAAGGCAAGGTCTGAATTTGTAACACCTGCTGTCTGCGCTTCTACTTCTAAAACATCGTCCACAAAAAAATTAATCTGTCAACTGCAACATTAGAAGAATATGGATCAGCAACTATCGTGGAACTGGATCATCACATTGCTCATGGTCCTGCTGGATTCTCCCTCCCTCACACTGATACTTTTCTTCCTAATTTGAAGCCATGGTCGACCTTTGCCTTTTCATATGTCTGACTGAACAAAGGAACAGCGGTAGGCCATTCAGCCCCTCGAGCCTGTTCCGCCATTCAGCCCCTCGAGCCTGTTCCGCCATTCAATCAGGTCATGGCTGGTCTGTACCTCAGCTTCATTTACCCACCTTTGCTCCATATCTCTTGTTACCCTTACCGAACAAAAATCAACATTGGTTGAGATGATCTTGGTATAGTATATAATACTTCATACCTCTTTCTAACATTTAAAAGTTTATTTGCAGTCTGTGAAATGCTTTAAGTTATCTATTTGTGGAAGTAATCAGCTTATTTGAACTCTTGACCTGTATCTATTGTGCCTCCCCCTCCATTTGGTCAGCTCAATAAAGGGGATCTTCCTGCTCGGCCATATCGGTTCTGATGAAGGTCCGATTCAAGACACAAACCTATCTTTTTATTTCAGGCATTAACTGACCTGCTGTGTATTTCCAGCATTTTTTTTTACATGAAGTTGCTCCTTGTGTGTTTCCAAGTTCACCAGCATCAGTTCAGCTTTTTCCCTCCTACAGCCATGTAATTAAATTTGAAAAATGACCACTGGCACGGGAAGGAGGGACAATATAAATCATTTGCAAAGGGATAGCAGTAATGTCATTAAAATGGGGGATTCAGCCATTGGCCCTCTTAACATTAGTCAAAGTCACATTTGTTAGTATATTGCTTTACCTATCATTAGAAGGTCAATATAGACAGATGTTCTTTCTATGAAGGTTTTGTTGTAATTCCTAGTAGCAACATTGTTCCATAATAAACCCCAGAGCAGAATATAAAACATTGCTTCCTACCAGTGTACATCATTTACAAATTATTCTGTTGCCAACGTTTTACTGACCGTATTAGCAATGGCAGATAGTGTTCCTTTCTCAGGGGGGAATTTATCATTGCTGCTATCTGTCAATACTACTAAAATGAATATACTACAATGCCTCTTATAACAAAATTTATCCTCCATCAGTTACCGAATTTCTAATTTAAAGACTACAGTTGCGAATCAAAAATCTTCAGTTGTAACACCTTTTGTGAAACATCTGTCATGTGAAGATTCTGGCTTTAACACTGTTTACATTTATATTCTGTTGTTACACAAAAATGGAGATTTTCACTTCATCTGTCAAGAATCCGACAAAGTAAATTACAAATACAACCAATGAGATATAAAGCGGGCATTATGATCAATTATTTTAAATGATTAAACACACCGCACCATGGTATGACAAGCCTTGGGTTTGAGCTGACAATTCCCCATACAGTTCAGATCTGAGTTCAACTGTGTTGTGATGTGGGGAGACCAAAAAGGGTACTCAGCATTTCCCAGAGAGAAAATCAGAGTATCAGTTGCCACTCTGTGTATCGTCAAGTATTTGGCAATAGAGCGACATTGGCAGAGATCTAGGTGCAAACCTTCAGCCTGTCCTCTTGGCCAGGGAGCAGATGGCACAAGGAGACTACAGGAGAAGCAAAAGGGGGAAAAAAGTAACATTGCCTGAAAATGAGACAAGCTTTATTAAAAATAAAGCAACTACTAGGCACAATGCAACATAATGAAAACTTCAAACAGCATTATTAAGCATTTGATAAATCCTTTATACAGTTTAAGTTTCGAAAACGGAATTTATTTGGGTTTAAAATTAGAATGTGTTGATGTCTAATTACTTGCAACAACCAAGAATTTTGCATTAGCTCACACAAAGTGTTACAGATCACATCTATCACCTGACCGTTTAATGCTGAGTAGCAGCATCTGTGGGAGCAAGTCTCAGCTGGCTCATTTCATAAACAGATGGCACCATACCTCATTTTCAAATTGCCCTGCTGTGGTTGACCATCATAGATGGATAAAATATCAAAGTCTTCTTCTAAAGCGAAGATCTGGAATACTAGCTGTATCCTGTTCCGTTCTCCTGTAATGATAATCCAGGTGCAGTTTGCATAATTCGGGTAACCATAAGGAAATCCAGGGCTTTCTATTGTGCCATTTGGCCCTTGTACTAATCCACCACAGGTCTGATCTGAAATGAAAAAAAATAATTTGCTGTTCAATATAACATTACATAAAGCACTTTTATTAACATGCTTTGCATTCAGAACAAGTAATGCATAAAAAGTCAACTTTCTTGTTTACATTGGGGTGACAGCTACTAATCAAAAGTTAACTTTTCCAAAGAGATCTGTCGATTGCATTGTTTTCACAAACAACTGACTGGTCTGTTATCTGATCATTCAAGTTTCTTTCACACAACCGGGATGGGCTTATTTTGTGCTGATACAAAACTAAGAAGAGCACCTGAATTTGACACTGTGATGCTCTGCTTCCTGAGTGCGCCCTTCTTTTTCAGCTGATCACAGATATAATTTCTTACAGCTCATTAAATGGGACACACTGTCCGTTCCAAATATGCTCATTTTCAAAAAGCAACCTAGTGACTAATGATGGAAGGACACTCAAGACATTTGGTTCAGATCTAATGAAGCATTTCAAAGTTATTGAACAGCTCATCATATAACTGGAATGTCTGTAGGCTTGTTAAAGTTCGAAAGGAACTTACTGTCCTGGTGGAGAAAGGATGGAACAGTGTGGCACAGTTATATAGCACAAGGTCCTTTCATCTCCCGAACATGAAGAAACTCTGGGGATGGCAGGCATAGGAAATTCAAATATTCACACTGATGCAGTAAGGACTGCTAGGGGCCAATTTTCACTTCAGAAAATCGGTGTTAGCAGAGCGATAAGGGGGGTCACTAACCTTACTGCCCTGTTAACCCCGATTATCAGTCCACTGCAACTTTCACAGCAGCCTACCGCTGAGGGGCCAAAGTGTCTGACTGAAACAAGCAGTAGGCCTCTTTCCGAGGGATTTGGGATCCTAATGACATAGTTAGGATCTTGTTTGCAATTTCAAGGGACAGATGGACGGAGCATGTGATGGGCCCTCTCCGTCCCAGTGTACTGGCTTTCCGATCAGGAAATGGCCAAAATGCCTTTCCTGGTTGCGTAAAATGACTGCGGGCTGCTTCCAACACAGCCTTGCTCCGCCTTGACGCTGCCTGTGCCCCTCTCTGAGGACCGACCTGCCAAAGAGTGGCGAGCTGCATCCAGATGCCCGTTTGGCGTCCGCAGCTCGCCCGTCACATTGAAACGAGGCCGGGGCCTCATAAATCGCCTCTTCGCCACCGGTACGGCCAGCCGACCGGCAAGTTCCACCAGTCGGCCACTGATCAACCCCCTGATATTAAGGCATTATAAGCAGTGTCAATGGAACACTTGATTGTTCCAGTTGATTCTGCTGTGCCTGGCTTGGGACTGCTTGGTGTCCATACTGAATGCCCAAAGCAGACAAATGTTCAATTCCCCAGCACTGATATCGGCAACATTGATGCGCCAAGTCACGAACGTGACACCTCGCTTTTATGGACACATGAACAGATAATATGGACGGCCCTGAAAACAATCTTGTGCCAAAGATCTCAATTTCTAAAGTGCAGACACGAATGGAATTTGGTTTAATTCTTGAAGTAACTGAGCTAAAAACTACATCTGCACAGAAGGGAATAGATGGACTCTATGCTCACAGGAAGAAAAAATAACGGGTACAGAGAAAGAGCGAGGGATTGTCGTTAGACTGCACAACCCCACTGCGGCGGGGGGTGGGGTGGGGGGAGACTGAAACCAGCACAGGCACAATAGCCCGAATGGCGTCCTTCTGCACCAAAACGTCTCTCGTTCAATGGCAGCAGAAGTCCTCCCTTTCATTTATAGCAGACTTGGGAAGGAGATTAATTCTCAGAGAAACAACTCGAAATCAACATGTTAATAATGTACTGATCAGTATTTCTACTGAGACAAACGAAGCCAGGAACGAAAGAAGTCCATCCACCTCACCGAAATCACATTAAAAACAAAACATAATACAAGATCAAATAACAACAACAACAACTTGCATTTATATCAGGCCTTTAACATCGTAAAACGTCCCAAGGTGCTTCACAGGAGCAATTATCAAACAAAATGTGACACCAAGGAGTTATTAGGACAGGTGACGAAAGGCTTGTTCAAAGAGGTAGGTTTTAAGGAACGTCTTAAAGGAGGAGAGAGAGGTAGAGAGGCGGAGAGGTTCAGGGAGGGCATTCCAGAGATTCGGGCCTAGGCAGCTGAAGGCACGGCCGCCAATGGTGGAGCGATTAAAATAGGGGATTTGCAAGAGGCCAAGAATTGGAGGAATGCAGAGATCTCGGAGGGTTGAAGGCTGAAGGAGGTAACAGAGATAGGGAGGGGCGAGGCCATGGAGGCATTTGAAAACAAGGACAAGAATTTTTAAAATCGAGGCATTCCCGGACTGGGAGCCAATGTAGGTCAAGTGGCACAGGGCTGATGGGTGAACGGGACTTGGTGCGAGTTCGGATACAGGCAGCAGAGTTTTGGATGAGCTCAACATTACAACATAATGGAAACTTCAAACAGCTATCATCAAAATTAAGAACATTGCACAGTTTAAGTTTTAAAATTGCAATAGCTTGGTATCTAATTAGCTGCAATAATCAAGAATATTGTTTTTGTCGAACATTAGTTGACACAAGGCACCATGGATCACATCTATCACCAGACTCAGTTAAGTCTATATTCAGAATTTCTCTTTTCCTCCTTGTTGGCAAGCCGCTACCCCCAATGTATTCTGTTGTAATCATTTACTCGTCCTCTAAGTTTTACACTGAAGCTCCAAATCAAATTATTGGTCTGTAGAACTCAATTTTTTTTTTATTCGTTCATGGGATGTGGGCATCGCTGGCAAGGCCAGCATTTATTGCCCATCCCTAATTGCCTGGATGAGTGCAGCTCCAACAACACTCAAGAAGCTCGACACCATCCAGGACAAAGCAGCCCGCTTGATTGGCACCCCATCCACCACCCTAAACATTCACTCCCTTCACCACAGGCACACAGTGGCTGCAGTGTGTACCATCCACAGGATGCACTGCAGCAACTCGCCAAGGCTTCTTTGACAGCACCTCCCAAACCCGCGACCTCTACCACCGAGAAGGACAAGAGCAGCAGATATATGGGATATTTCCAAGTCGGGATGGTGTGTGACTTGGAGGGGAACATGTAGGTGGTGGTGAGCCGCCTTCTTGAACCGCTGCAGTCCATGTGGTGAAGGTTCTCCCACAGTGCTGTTAGGAAGGGAGTTCCAGGATTTTAAACCAGCGACGATGAAGGAACGGCGATATATTTCCAAGTCGGGATGGTGTGTGACTTGGAGGGGAACGTGCAGGTGGTGGCGTTCTTGTCCTTCTAGGTGGTAGAGGTCGCGGGTTTGGGGGGTGCTGTCAAAGAAGCCTTGGCGAGTTGCTGCAGTGCATCCTGTGGATGGTACACACTGCAGCCACTGTGTGCCTGTGGTGAAGGGAGTGAATGTTTCGGGTGGTGGATGGGGTGCCAATCAAGCGGGCTGCTTTGTCCTGGATAGTGTCGAGCTTCTTGAGTGTTGCTGGAGCTGCACTCATCCAGGCAAGTGGAGAGTATTCCATCACAATCCTGACTTGTGCCTTGTAGATGGTGGAAAGGCTTTGGGGAGTCAGGAGGTGAGTCACTCGCCGCAGAATACCCAGCCTCTGACCTGCTCTTGTAGCCACAGTATTTATATGGCTGGTCCAGTTAAGTTTCTGGTCAATGGTGACCCCCAGGATGTTGATGGTGGGGGATTCAGCGATGGTAATGCCGTTGAATGTCAAGGGGAGGTGGTTAGACTCTCTCTTGTTGGAGATGGTCATTGCCTGGCATTTGTCTGGCGCAAATGTTATTTGGCACTTATGAGCCCAAGCCTGGATGTTGTCCAGGTCTTGCTGCATGCGGGCTCGGACTGCTTCATTATCTGAGGGGTCAGAAATAACTTTGTGTTTTTTGCACAAGTTCAAACTATAAATGAAAACCGTCAATTAGAAACCATGAAATGACAACATGAATTGAACACATTGCATTGTATCTTTTTTTCTGAGGCCAAGATATATTATGCTGAATTTGAGATTACCTATTAGCAAAACAGTCGAGATATATTGGCTTCCTCTCCATGAGGTGCATCAGCTACCTTTTCAAGACTTTGTATCAAGGGACTGTTTAAATTGCTGTAAAGATCGCGCAGAAACTGCAAGATTACACTGTCACAAACATTAGCTCTGTAACACAAAGATGATGTTTCATGCTGTATAAATGGTAGCACGCCCATGAAATGTCTTCTTTTCACTGCCAGTGCCTGTTCCGTCGTGGTTTATAATCAGTCAACAGTACAGCTGGCATTTAGAATATTCTGCAAAGTATGAGGATAATGAACAAACCACTACCATTACAAATCTTTCAATTCTTGTTTGTTCAACTGTAACAGTTTTTCACTAAATTCTGTAGGTAATTGTTCCTACCTAGAAAAGACTCTCAAATGAACTGAAAATACCACTCTCTAACGTCACAAGCTTACTTCTAGCACCTGTATTATGTGCACAGCACAGTATTTAAAATTCATGATCTCTTTAACTTCACTCCTACTTAAGTCACTTTAATCATATTACTTCGAAGATTTACATATCATTAGATTTGGTTTCTACTTGAACAGAATTTCCACCACAAATATCCTTATGTATGCATCTGCCTTTGTAATACATTTGTTGCATGCAGTGAAACCAAACTATACAGCAAACTAAACTATAAACAGATTTCACCAATTTATTTGGGTAAGTAACTTTCCGATGAGGAGTGGAATTCAGATTTGAGAAAATGGCACTCGGTTTATCTGGCTGGTTCAGTTATTTTGGTCCATGCACGGAACCCACCGAATCGCTGTTCCTCCTCCTCCTGCTTTGCACTAAACTAATATACCTCAGCTGATGAATCAGGAATTTGTTTTCTTTTTCAAAAGTTCAACTGACTTGCAGAATTGCTCACATTTAGAGGCATTGGATGCCCATGGCTGGAGAGTCTGGCTGGGGTAGAAGAAGCAGGGTCTTATTGACCATGCCATTCGAGGTTTTGACGGGGAACAATGTAGTAGTGAAAGGAGTTACGGCCAGACTGCTTAGCGAAGAGGTGGGCAGGGCTGGACAAGGACGTAAAGGCTTTGTCAATCCAGCACAGTAGGCCGCAGAGCCCTGGCCTTTGCCTGCTTGAACAGAATTAGGTGACTAGCATGATTTCAGGCAGGGGACTCGTTGGATTGTCTTCAAGCACAGCAGAGCTACGCAGAGTGATGGAAAAATATGCACCAAATGATCTCTAAGATCGGACTGTCCCATGACCGCAGACGAGGGTTTGCGGAAAGGTAGAGAGAAAGCTCACACCACCCGCTTGATCCAGGGAGCATGTTCTTGGACACCCAGAGCTCCTCAATGTGGCCAGAAAACGGTTCTACACCACACCTTCTCAGGATTAGCTGGCCTCAGGTGTTTACATGTTTGGTGCGGGGAGGGGCGGGGGAGGGGGGGAAAAGAGGGAAAGCAGGAAGATGTAGTGGGTCACATGATATGTACCTTGGCTGGAGCCAACCTCTCATTGGGTACAGCTGCTTCAGCTAGGTGGCAGCCCATGGCTGGGCCCGTGAGCAGCACCGAGCAATGGCTGTGGGACAGAACTAGCAGTGCACAGTGGTTTGGTCAAAGGGCTAACACAAGCAATTTGATAGCAGGCAGGCCCCACTGACATACTTTGTCATGCCATGCATGCGATCATGGTTGGAGCGAGGTGTCAGAGGTGCTTGGCACAGGAGGGGCATGACTGTCAGGTAGATTTCTACACAGCCCATGGAATCGAGAGACCCGGGGGAATTATCAGCAATGGTGGTGTGCCCAACAAAGTGAGCTCACATGCAGGTATTGAGCTCACATGCAAGTAACTTTTTTTTTTAAAAAGGGGAGTGGAAGTTTTTTTTAACAAATTCATATTTTTTTATCTATATTGAATTTTAACTGGAAACAGCACACACAGGGTTAATGGTAGGTGGGGGTCTGCGAGGCACAGAAAATACACATTATGTTATAGCAGATGAAGGCTAATTACTATGCATCAAAGTGACGGTGAAACAAAGGTCTCATATGTTTATTCAGGGTGAGTGCAGAGACATTTAGTTCCATTTATCACAAATAGATCAAGCTTGCAGACAAACAGACTAGCCATTGTCAAAGAATGTTGATCTATTCAACACTGATCAGAAAAAGCAGCCTTTTATTTCAGTAGAACTTCAAAGGTCATCCCATGCCATCTTGACACAGATCCAAGACATCAAGCCCCAGCCTGGGGTGGTAAGTTTGATGGGCAGTTGTGTCTGATACAGCTGAGAAGGGGAAGGAGTCATTGACTGGCTGTCATCCTCTAACAGCTCGATGCCCGGAATTCTCCAATTACAGAATTGCATTAGGTGTCCTGTGTCAATCCAGAGTCAGTTTCAGACCTGCAGCCAGCAGCCCGAGCGCTCTGTGTTTGAGTACTGGGCCAGCCAGCAGTATAGCTGAGCTAGTTTTCAAATGGTAGCCTGATTATCGGGATAAGAAGTGTGTATCGTTTCAAATCTGTGTTTAAAGATAGTTGGTGGCATCTTTACTATTTTACATGTCGAGGAGGTTAGCGAAGCATGATTCAATGTTTTATATTATTTACTGTTCATTCACCACTGTTGGTGCAGAACTTGGTCTGCGAAGAGTGCATAATCAGTCATTTTCAAGAGAGAGAAGAATCGTGTGGTATATTCCAGTCGTCAGTGTGCAGAGTCAGGGTTCTCTTTTATGATCTGTGGATTATGTTATAAATTATCTCGATATTGGGCGGAACGTAGGGGATACGAGTTCCAGTGATGCTGAAGTCAAGAAGATATCTCGTGTGAAAATCCAAAAGACGTGACATATTTCTGATTGTTCAAAGAATCCAGTGTCCTGTCCCTAACCAAGCTGCCATTTGAGCAACAATTTTTTTTTGATCAGCTAGGGAGTTAAAGGATATGGGGAAAAAGCAGGAAAGTGGTGTTGAGGTAAAAATCAGATCAGCCATGATCTCATTGAATGGCGGAGCAGGCTCAAGGGGCCGAATGGCCTACTCCTGCTCCTATCTCTTATGGTCTTATTATTGAGGTCAGGTTAATGGGTCTGTGGTTATCAGGTATGAGTCTGTCGAACTTCTTGAATATGGAAACTGGATTTGCCAGTTTCTAATCTGACTAAACTTCCTCAGTGTTCATGGAGTAACTCTTTAGTGGAAAGCTGTTACTCCTGATGTAATATTCAGCTAAAGTCTTCCATAGCTAATAATCATATTCCCTCGTTACCTTTTCCTTCAGCAGATAAAAATTCTGCATTTTCACTTACCGATTTCTTTCATGATTTAAAACATTTTGGATCTTGCATAAATTAGACCTCTTCTCACCAAAAGCAAATTTCATTCCCTTAGCTTCTAGTGGGACCTCATGCATATAGGTCTGACACCATTCTTTGAAACCTTTAAAATACCTATTATTTCTAGGATCACGACTAGCCTCTTTACGGCAAGTGTGACTTACCAATGCTTTATAGGGTGTCAGTATCACCGCTTAAACTTATGCTGCCATACAATATAAGGGCACTTTTGATGTTTTATCAATAGAATAACCAAATCTTTCTCCTGCTTCCTCTTATTTAATGATATGCCCTTCACTATGTCCTATTTGCTGCTCAGAGCACCATTATATATTACTTTAAGTTTCTCAATATTAAATACCTTCTGGTCATTCACATTACCATTTGGTAAATGTTGCAATGGTCTGAGTAATATTTATCTACGTCCTGTTTCCCATCCAATTTTGTCTCATCTACAAACTATAAACATTCTGCTAACAATATCTTTATCATCAAAAAATATTGTGAATGGAGGAGTTCCATGTCCACTGGATGAAGGTGGGGGTGAAGGCTTTAAGCCATGTTTGCTGTGGCACAGCTCATTAAATGCTTTCTACAAGCAAAGATGTATAGTGTCCAATGCCTTAGCCTGATCGGCGAAGTCTGCTCCATCCTCAAAGAAATCCAATCAATTTATTAGGCATGACCTGCTTATCATAAACCTACATTGGCTTGGATTTATTGCCTTTACCCCTGCTGGACGTAGTTGAATTGCTTCCTTTATAATAGATGGCAGTACTTTTTCCACAATAGATGTCAAGCTAATAGGCCAATAATTCCCAAGACCGTGCTTTTGGCATTTTCTAAAGGCTTTTACGAACTCACTACTATAACACTCCATGTTTACTAGGCATGTGGCTAGCTGTGTATCTGTAATAGATTACCAGATACAGAAAGACATGTAAACTTCAACAAATTCAATCCACAGGAAAGGTCAACATAAAATATTTATGATTGGATTTTCCAGTTGCTAGCCAATAACTGGTCTTCCACCAGCTATATATTAGCAAAAATACACTGCTTTGGTCGGATTTAAATACACCAACAACAACTCGCATTTATATAGCGCCTTTATACGTCAATCTCCACCCAGCCATATCGGCAGTGCGCAGTAAATCTGCCTGAATGGCAAATTAACCATATTTCTGGAGCAATCCATTGCCATTCAATTACATTGCTGGAGCCCTTTGCTACCAAGGATGAGTATCCAACCTTGTTTGCTCTCAGAAAAGCACAGGAAACTTACAGTGGCAGAGATGAAACCCACCTTTAGCTGGTTCTCTGACCAGCATTGGCACTACCCCTGCCAGAAGAGCAAAATGATTTTGTGGGTCGGTACCTCCAACAAACCCATTCCTTTCCTAGAGTCCCAATGGTCATTCTCTCATTGCATCTGCTGGAGAGCAAGAAATCAGCAATTTAACTGTAGCCTTTTTGTCACTGAATTTAACACAAGCACCGGCAATATAAACAACTCAACTTGTTTCATACATAGTGTTTACAAAATGATCTCCATTGGCCTATTGCCATCAGATGTGGCAGTAAAACAAATTCAAAGAAGGCCATCAGCTTACCAAGATTTTTCATAGAATCATAGAATCATAGAATCATAGAAGTTACAACATGGAAACAGGCCCTTCGGCCCAACATGTCCATGTCGCCCAGTTTATACCACTAAGCTAGTCCCAATTGCCTGCACTTGGCCCATATCCCTCTATACCCATCTTACCCATGTAACTGTCCAAATGCTTTTTAAAAGACAAAATTGTACCCGCCTCTACTACTGCCTCTGGCAGCTCGTTCCAGACACTCACCACCCTTTGAGTGAAAAAATTGCCCCTCTGGACCCTTTTGTATCTCTCCCCTCTCACCTTAAATCTGTGCCCCCTCGTTATAGACTCCCCTACCTTTGGGAAAAGATTTTGACTATCGACCTTATCTATGCCCCTCATTATTTTATAGACTTCTATAAGATCACCCCTTAACCTCCTACTCTCCAGGGAAAAAAGTCCCAGTCTGTCTAACCTCTCCCTGTAAAGCTAACAACAGCAAATGATCTTTTATAGTGTCAGCGACAATTTTTTTAAAATAAAAATGCGGAACACACTAGCTATTAGTTTGTGAACTAACCTCTCTTGGATTAGTCTCTGAATCACAAAAAATTGCAACGTCGTGGCACAAATAAGATCATTCTTTAATGGAGTCAGCTGGAGACAATGGTACTTAATCATCTGAAGAGAATGATCGGGTCAGTAGCCACATATTTGCCTTTAGACAGAGCCATTTTTTTTCCACATGCACTGTAAAATTCTTGAGACACTGATGCACCCGTTTCGACACATTATGACTTGTTTTCACTCCAAAACAAAAATGGAAAAACATTTAAAAAGAACGAATCTGCTCAATTACCAAATTTCTCTGAACATAAGTTTATTAAATAGGACATATCTCAGTGATGGTGACGAGTTACAATAGTTCTTTCTCGGGTGTGAAAGATCAATAACTCGTTTGCATCAGAGGCAGGGGTTAGCATTGGCTGTACCGAGAAAAGAAAGGACTGTGTAAAAGAAGTTGCAAGAAAACGGTCTATGTAAACGAGAGAAATGTATTAAATATCAATCTTTGTTACGAATGATTCTCAATGAACGCATAGATGTAAGGATTCAATTGTAATGCAATAGACTCAACAGGTTATCTGTTATGCAGCTGCACTCCCAGTGCAATTGTGAATTCATAACATTTACCATTGTCAATACCAGGGGAATGGTTCTTTTCAAAAATTCAAAAAAAAACACCATTAAAAAAAAGCAGAATACTCAAGGAATTATCAAATAGTTACTATAACGTTGGCTAGTGAGAAGATTATCCAGGGTCATCCAAATAGGAGCAGTAATGGGGACAATCAGTTTTAAAAGTAACAGTTTACGACCTACCATGATGGCTCTGAGCTTATCCAAACAGAAAGGTCCCAGGTTTGATCCCTGGTCTGTGCTGAGTTACTTGATCTCAGCCACTGCAGTGCTAGTGGCGCATATCTTGGTTAGAGGTATCAGCTTTGTTCAGTTGGTAACACTCTTGCCTCTGAAACAAGCCCCAACAATAACAATTGAAGATGGCACCAAGAAAAGGCTCTACAAAGACCTGCATCAGATTATTTCTTGGTTCCAAAGGAGGACAAGATAATCCTGCTTGGAGACTTCAATGCCTGTGTTGGCCAGCACCATAAGACATAGAAGGGGTCATTAGCATGCATGAAGTGGGATCCTGTAACAGCTGTGGCCTCTTCCTGTTGTCCAAATGTGTTGATCATCAACCTTATTTCACCAAGCTGATAAATACAAAACTTCTTCACTGCACCCCCACTCAAACACTTCCATCAACTCGACCATATTATTCCAAAAGAATATAAGATCCAAGAAGTACACAGCACTGACACCAGACATGGAGCTCATTACTGGACCTAATCCATCGCTTGTCATCACCTCATTAAGATCAAGTTTAAAGTGTATAAGGCAAAGGGCCTGTAATCTCTTCTTCATATCTATGGGACTTCTGCAAATACCAAAACAACAAACTCCACACAATCAATCACAAACATCAAATTCCAAACACTGAGATCCTGCTTGAGGTGGCTTATGATGGATTATAGAACATGCTTCGGTGCCAAGGCCTTTAGATCTGGAATTCCCACCCTAAACCTCTCTCTCCTCCTTTAAGACGCTCCTTAAAACCTACCTCTTTGACCAAGCCTATGGTCACCTGTCCTAATATCTCCTTATGTGGCTCGGTGTCAAATTTTGTTTGATAATTGCTCATGTGAAGCACCTTAGGGTGTTTTACTACGTTAAAGGTGCTGTATAAATGCAAGTTGTTGTTGCTGCTTTTCAAGGTTTAGCTGACAAGGAGTGGATGCAGACTGAGGATGTCTGATGATCAGCTTCTCCGGATTGTCTCCAATCCCAGCAGAAAGGCAGCAATCATGGCAGCAATCATTCCAACAAAGGATAGTTCAAGCATTATAATGACACATTGAAAAGGAAACCATACAAGCTGTGAGATCAATGTGGATTCTAGAGAGCAGCTTGCCACAGACAGAATCAGGTGCTGGAATGCCATTCACCAAGCTGAATGCCACTCTAAGAGATCATGCTGAAGGAAAAAAGGAAAAAAGAAAGGAAAACAGTCAACAATGTGGTTGCCCTCTAATATTTCAGACAAGTGAGCAACACAGACCTCATGAGTGGAGACACTCCATCCCAGGCCTGGCCAAGACATCATCATTATTCTGAAGGCTAGCCAATCACCATGTAATGTAACTCAATGAGGTCCCATTTAACGACCTTCTTTCCAGACTGCTGAGCTTGAAGTTCGCTGATCTTTTTTCATAGCTTATCCCCATTACACTTGGGATCAGTATTGTTGCTCTCCCTTTTTCTTCCTCCAAGTGCATTTGGATTTTCTTTTTCGTGGCGGGGCACCAGAACTGAACACATCGCCTCATTTTCAGGTGACACCAAGCTAAGTAGTAAAATGAGTACTTTGTTTTGAAGGGAGGTGAGCTCCATGTTCACCAAGGTGAAAGATACAAATGTCAGCGAACAGATTTGTATCACTTTTTGCACCCAGCAAACTCATGAAACTAGACTGGTTTAAAAGCAAGTCTTCTCTAATCTGCTTTAACTGTATCATCAGAACAGTACCCCGCACTGCACCAAGTGTGACATCCCACTTGCCAAATCTACACAGCCACCTACACAGTCATCTAATGCATAGCCTCCCTCAGTAAGCCAAATGGCAATTTATGTCAAATGGACAATTTTGTTTCATTTCCCGCATCAGCCACCCACATATTTAACTAATAGATGCAAGGAGACTTTCATCACATTAGGCCAGACTGGATTCAAACTCAGGTCAAAGTGTTCTACACAGGACAACATTTAAGGCCCTGAAATCGCATAATGCGTTTGTGTGAAATTTCTGTCTCCGTTGTTTTTTAGCAGTGATGTTAACTTGTTGATTTTCAATGGGTAAATACTTCCATTCAAGAGCAGAGGGAGGAATTTCATGTGAACATACTAAACGACCCTTTGCCGATATCCCAAGGCTTGACTTCAAGCCTTTCATCTGCCTATTGATAACATTAGTGACTTGGAGAAATATTAGATTGCTTGTCAGTATTTAGTGAAACCACAGTGACATAATGCAATTGACAATGCACAAGCAAGAAATATTAAACTTACGCAGGGGAATAAAATTTATGTGAGGAACTTTTGGAAGAGGAAACTAAACCATTATATGTGTTATGGGGTATGTAAAATGAGGCCCCTGCAGAGGCAAAATCTATAATATATTAAATTATTGCCACGGTAATCATACTAGCATGGAGAGTAATGGTGACCTTTGGAAAGGACAACAGCAGTTTGAGAAGAGAAGCTTCGGGGACCTCCGAAAGGGTAACAGCACCTGAAGGGTCGGACGGGATGTGAATGAACGGAGCACTTTAGTTTTGGTCCAGTTAGAGTGAGCTACTTTCTAGTTGGAAATTAGCAATAGTTTATATTGAGAACATTTGCGTAGCTCTTATTTGTACATTGAGCACAATCACTCTCAAAATGGGACAGCCATATGGTCCTCAGTCATGTTTTCTGTGCTAAAATGTCTCACAAGAGACATTGGCATGGGTCAGAAAAAGATGGTCCACCTGCTCAGCTGCAGCTAGTGAGAGAAATCAGAGGAAAAGAGCAGCAAAAAACTTGAAAAAAGAGCTTGTGCTGCTAAAAAAATAATGACCGAACTGCTGAGAGAAGTTACCATACCTTACACTGCAAGGCCATTAATAATAGCATATACCATTAGCCCAGGGTACATCATCAGTCCAGCTTAATAACTCTGTACATTAACTTCTTCACAGTATCAGTGCCTCTTCCAATCAGTTCCCCAATGGTATCAATGGAGCTCACTATTTTAAAAAATTATTAAAAATAAGAGGAAAAGAAAATAATACTTAAGACATTCACAGTTCTTTTCAATAATGTGATCTGTACTGGGAGGACGGAGACTCATTTTTTTAAGGTCAGGTAAACATATCAGTGCAAACATTTCTCAGAAAAATGACCAAAAAACAAAGTACAAAGAGAAGAAAGCAGTGGAGGATTTATTCAATAAAGAAATAATTTGCACGGTGCAAATCCAGCAATTTCTTGACACTTACGGGGTGGTTGATGGCGAGATCCCATCTTCACGAGGCTAACAGCGGAGCGGAGCAAAGTGTCCAACAATATGTGGTGATTCGCAATTCACGCCATATCTCTTCCTCGCCACAAATTGCTGGGTCTTTTACGCACTAATAACGGCGTAAGCCGTGAACTCGCCATTATTTTCCCAGCAAATTCTGTGTCACCGTCTTTCCAAATTTTGAGATGACGTCTGGTCTAATCTCAGAGGAAGACTGGATCCGGAGAGAAGATTCAGATGTACAAGTGAGCCCTTGAAGAAACAGCAATGGGAAGGGGGTCCAGAGCAGGAATCTCTTAGGTCAAGAACATTTATGGTTCTTGAGATGTAAACAACTTGGATATAAACAGAGGGAATGAGTAGAAGAAGGTGCTCATCGAGAGAAGCAAGAGGAGCGAAACGCCAAAACAGATTAACCTGGGCAAGGAATAGAGGAGCCGATGGACTGTTCGGAAGGACCCAGGGTCTTTGAGAGGAAAACAAACAGCAAGTTATGTACAATGTTGCAATGAAACTACTTTCTTCTTCTTCTTCTTTTTTCTTTGGCAGTCCCTCAGGGTCGAGGATGACTTGCTTCCACTCCGGGAGGGTGGGTGCTGTGGTAGCTGAATAGCCCAATCCTGGAGCCGCAGACTCTGCCACAGGTGGGGTAGGTAGTGTTTAATAAGGTGGGTGGGTGAGACGCTCTGGATTCTGCGCGCTCTTTCTGCTGCTTACGCTTGGCCTCCACGTGCTCCACTCGGTGACGCTCGAGGTGATTGGCGCCTTCGCGGATGCTTCTTCTCCAGTTTGGGCGTTCTAGGGAAAGCGATTCCCACCTGTCGGTGGGGATGTTGCATTTTTTTAGGGAGGCTTTGAAAGTGTCCTCATAGCATTTCCTCTGCCCTCCTAGCGATCGCCTGCCATTGCGGAGCTCGGAGTAGAGCACTTGTTTAGGGAATCTTGTGTCGGGCATGCGGTCAATGTGGCCCGCCCATCGCAGCTGGTTGAGCATGACCAGTACCTCGATACTGGGGATGTTAGCCTGGAAGAGAACGCTCAGGTTGGTACGTCTATCCTGCCAGTGGATTTGCAGGATTTTGCGGAGGCAACGTTGGTGCTATCGCTCCAGGGATTTGAGGCATCCGCTGTACATTGTCCATGTTTCTGATGCATACAGGAGGGCGGGGACCACAGCTGCTCTGTTGACCATGAACTTGGTGCTGGATTTGAGGTCTCGGTCTTCAAACATTCTGTTCCTCAGGCCTCCGAAGACTACACTGGCGCATTGGAGTCGATGTTGAATTTCAATGTCTGCTCGTGCCGAGAGGAAGCTCCCGAGATATGGGAAATGATCCACACTGTCCAGAGGCTCACCGTGGATCCTGATGGTTGGGGGGCAGTGTTGTGTGGCAGGAGCGGGCTGGTAGAGGGCCGTTGTTTTCCTGAGGCCCATTCTCTCGTACGCCTCGGTGAATGCGTCGATGATGGTTTGTAGCTTGGCCTCCGAGTGTTTTTTTTTATTCGTTCATGGGATGTGGGCATTGCTGGCAAGGCCAGCATTTATTGCCCATCCCTAATTACCCTTGAGAAGGTGGTGGTGAGCCGCCTTCTTGAACCGCTGCAGTCCGTGTGGTGAAGGTTCTCCCACAGTGCTGTTAGGAAGGGAGTTCCAGGATTTTGAACCAGCGACGATGAAGGAACGGCGATATATTTCCAAGTCGGGATGGTGTGTGACTTGGAGGGGAACGTGCAGGTGGTGTTGTTCCCATGTGCCTGCTGCCCTTGTCCTTCTAGGTGGTAGAGGTCGCGGGTTTGGGAGGAGCTGTCGAAGAAGCCTTGGCGAGTTGCTGCAGTGCATCCTGTGGATGGTACACACTGCAGCCACTGTGCGCCGGTGGTGAAGGGAGTGAATGTTTAGCATGGTGGATGGGGTGCCAATCAAGCAGGCTGCTTTGACCTGGATGGTGTCGAGCTTCTTGAGTGTTGTTGGAGCTGCACTCATCCAGGCAAGTGGAGAGTATTCCATCACACTCCTGACTTGTGCCCTGTCGATGGTGGAAAGGCTTTGAGGAGTCAGGAGGTGAGTCACTCACCACAGAATACCCAGCCTCTGACCTGGTCTTGTAGCCACAGTATTTATATGGCTGGTCCAGTTAAGTTTCTGGTCAATGGTGACCCCCAGGATGTTGATGGTGGGGGATTTGGCGATGGTAATGTCGTTGAATGTCAAGGGGAGGTGGTTAGACTCTCTCTTGTTGGAGATGGTCATTGCCTCGCACTCAAGTGGCAAGTAACATTCGCGCCAGACATCAGCCCAAGCCTGGATGTTGTCCAGGTCTTGCTGCATGCGGGCATGGACTGCTTCATTATTTGAGGGGTTGCGAATGGAACTAAACACTGTGCAATCATCAGCGAACATCCCCATTTCTGACCTTATGATGGAGGGAAGGTCATTGAAAAAGCAGCTGAAGATGGTTGGGCATAGGACCCTGCCCTGAGGAACTCCTGCAGCAATGTCCTGGGGCTGAGATGATTGGCCTCCAATAACCACTACCACCTTCCTTTGTGCTAGGTATGACTCCTGTCACTGGAGAGTTTTCCCCCTGATTCCCATTGACTTTCGGTCAAATGCTGCCTTGATGTCACACGGAGGCGTCGTCTGCGTACTGCAGCTCGATGACAGAAGTTGGGGTGGTCTTGGTTCTGGTCTGTAGGCGTCGAAGGCTGAACAGTTTCCCGCTTGTCCTGTAGATTAGCTCCACTCCGGCGGGGAGCTTCATGGTGATGGGGTGGAGTGTTGCAGCGAGGAAAATGGAGAAGAGCGTTGGTGCGATGACGCAGCCCTGCTTGACCCCAGTTTGCACTCGTATTGAGTCTGTGGTGGATCCATTGGTGAGGATCACGGCTTGCATGTCATCGTGGAGTTGGCGGAGAATGGTGATGAATTTCTGCAGGCAGCCGAATTTGAGGAGAATGCTCCACGATCCCTCACGGTTTACAGAGTCAAAGGCCTTTGCGAGATCGAAGGCGGCCATGTACAGAGGTTGATGCTGCTCCCTGCACTTTTCCTGGACTTGTCGAGCACTAAAGGTCATGTCCATTGTGCCTCTTGGCGGGCGAAAACCGCATTGAGACTCAAGGAGGAGCTCTTCAGCCACTGGAAGGAGGCAGTTGAGGAGGATTCTCGCGATGACCTTTCCCGTGGCGGACAGTGGAGAAATCCCTCTGTAATTTCCGCAGTCAGACCTATGTCCTTTCTTGAAGATGGTCGCAATTACGGCGTCTCTGAGATCTCCTGGCATGCTCTCTTCCTTCCAGACAAGGGTGATAAGGTCGTGTATTCGTGACAAGAGTGCCTCTCCGCTGTATTTTAGTATTTCAGCGGGGATTCTATCTGCACCGGGGGCCTTGTTTTTCAGCTGTCGTTTGGCTTTTTTGACCTCACAGTGGGCTTGAGTTGTGCTGAGATGGTGGCGGGTAGCATGTTGCGGGATGGTGTCGAGGGCACTTGAGTCGAGGATTGCGTCTTCGTTGAGGGGGTCTTCGAAGTGCTCTCTCCAGTTGGCATTGACTGCCTCTCTGTCTTTGATGAGCGCCTCTCCATTTTTGTGTCTCAGTGGGGTAGGTCCCTGGGTACTCAGACCGTAGATGGCTTTAATGGCGCTGAAGAAGCTGCACACGTCATGGTTGTCCGCGCGTTGCTGAGTCTCCTGCTTTCTTTCCACCCACCATCTATTCTTTAGGTCACGGGTTCTTTGTTGCACCTACTTGTTGAAACTACTAACTAGCTATTAATAAACTCAAAGACTAGAGAAAGTGTTTGATTTTAAATAAATGTGGAAACAAAGAAGTTTGAGTTTTATAATGTTTCAGTATAATGATGAACTAACTACTTGTTTGTTGTGGAATTAAAGTATAACGAAATCGTAAACAGAATCACACTGCAGAACTTGAATAAAGGTTGTAAGAAAAGAGGAATTAAAGGGGGCAACATTTAACGTGGGCAGGGGGGCAAAACAAGATCATCCACTTCTTGTACACCCGGTCCGATCTTGCTTTTATTGACTCTGATGGAAAGGGAAATCAGGCGCGGTGTATCGCGGGCAACCCATTCACTGCTGCTTATTTTGTGCCTCCTCAGAAGTTGCATTTCAACTCCACAGTCTCGCCCTCTTTCCATTCCGGAGTCACACTGAAATCCCATATAGCCCCAAACAATTCTGTTACTGACATCGGCAACATAATATATGCAAACTATCCCAAATGAGTCCGTTAAACCCACATGGTAATCATATAACAATTGCACCTCTGTTCCGTTGTATCGTTCAGCTTTTTTCCAATTAATTCAATCTCCCGTTCTTTGTTTTACCTCCCAAAATTAATTGCCTCACACTTCTCCAAATTAAATTGTATCTGCTGCCTGTCTGTCCATTCCATTAACCTATCACTATTTCATTTTTATCTTTCAGGTTCATACTTGTAAACCCTAAATGTACAAAGTGTAACTAACCTGATCGAGTTTTTTGATGCGGTTACAGAGAGGGTAGATGAGGGCTGTGCAGTTGATGTGGTGTATATGGACTTTCAAAAGGCATTTGATAAAGTACCGCATGGTAGGATTGTCATCAAGATTGCGGCCCATGGAATAAAGGGGGCAGTAGCAACGTGGATACAGAATTGGCTAAAGGACAGGAAACAGAGAGTAATGGTGAACGGTTGTTTTTCGGGCTCGAGGGAGGTCTTCAGTGGTGTTCCCCAGGGATCGGTACTGGGACCAATGCTTTTCTTGACATATATTAACGACTTGGACTTGGTTGTACAGGGCACAATTTCAAAATTTGCAGAGGACACGAAACTTGGAAGGGTATTAAACAGTGAGGAGGATAGTGATGGACTTCAAGAGGATATGGACAGGCTGGTGGAATGGGCGGACACATGGCAGATGAAATTTAACACAGAAAAATGTGAGGTGATACATTTCGGTAGGAAGAACGAGGCAAGGCAATTTAAACTAGAGGGCACAATTCTAAAAGGGGTACAGGAACAGAGAGATCTGGGGGTATATGTGCACAAATCATTGAAGGCAGGGCAGGTTGAGAAAGCGGTTAAAAAAGCATACAGGATCCTGGGCTTTATAAATAGAGGCATAGAGTACAAAAGCATGGAAGTTATGATGAACCTTTATAAAACACTGGTTCGGCCATAACTGGAGTATTGTGTTCTGGGCACCGCACTTTAGGAAAGATGTGAAGGCCTTAGAGAAGGTGCAGAAGAGACTTACTGGAATGATTCCAGGGATGAGGGACTCCAGTTATGTGGATAGATTGGAGAAGCTGGAAATGTTCTCCTTGGAACAGAGAAGGTTGCAAGGAGATTTGATTGAGGTATTCAAAATCATGAAGGGTCTGGACAGAGTAGATAGAGAGAAACTGTTCCCATTGGTGGAAGGGTCAAGAACCAGAGAGCATAGATATAAGGTGATTGGCAAAAGAACCAAAGGTGACATGAGGAAAACCTTTTAAACACAGCGAGTGGTTAGGATCTGGAATGAACTGCCCGAGGGAGTGGTGGAGGCAGATTCAATCATGGCCTTCAAAAAGGGAACTGGATAGTACTTGAAAGTAAAAAATTTGCAGGGCTACGGGGATAGGGTGGGGGAGTTGGACTAACTGGATTGCTCTTGCATGGTTCCAGCGCGGACTCGGTGGGCCGAATGGCCTCATTCCGTGCTGTAACCTTTCTATGATTCTATGATTCTAAAGTGCACAAAATCGACAAACGTAAGAATGAAATAGCACAGCCTCTAAAACTCCAACAATGGTGTTAGTTTGTCCTTCTCAGGTTACTTGAAAAGAGATACAGACAAGGAAGAATGTTCCTGAGACACTGATTGAAAGAACTTCCAACATTATATTCCAAACTGTCAGTCAGAACTGCAGCATTCTATGTCCACAATGACAGGTAAATTATTATTTTAATCCCACTGAAAGTTAATGCTATTTTCTAGTTTCACTATTAAAATCACAAAAATAAAACAGATGATCTGGTCATTTATCTCATTGCTGTTTGTGGGACCTTGCTGTGCACAAATTTGGCTGCTGCATATCCCCTCTTTAGCTGCTATAACATTGTTGGTAC
Source organism: Heptranchias perlo (assembly GCF_035084215.1). Classification (NCBI taxonomy): domain Eukaryota; kingdom Metazoa; phylum Chordata; class Chondrichthyes; order Hexanchiformes; family Hexanchidae; genus Heptranchias; species Heptranchias perlo. Next base: position 10,630,449 of record NC_090329.1, read on the forward strand.
TGTAACTTCTGTTTTAAGAAAACGTGAGAAGCAGAAATTTGTTTCCGATAAACTTCAGCACCATGTCACACACATTGATATGTTTTGTGTTGTTTCACATGAATCAACAGCATTAATAGGAAAATCACATCGACAGACCCCCTCAACTACAAACCAGTTTGATTAGCTGCTTCTCCGCTATAGATTCTGGAATTAGACAAAGGTTCAAGGGGTTTGGGTTTTGTTGTTGCTGTGATCCTTGACAAAAATAATAAAACTTGCTTTTGCTTGCTTTCTCTCTCTCTCATCTCTTTCTTCTTTTCTATTTTTATGAGTTGCATTCCTTGGCTGTACTCTCTATTAATTCATCTATCTGCTTGCCGCAATTAGTAGTACTGTCTCCTTCGAATCAAAAGATTGTGGGTTCAAGCCAGGCTGATGTTCCAGCGCAGTACTGTGGGAGAGCTGTATTGTCAGAGGTGATGTCTTTCCGAAGTGACATTAATAAGCCAAGGCCTGTTCAGGTGGACATTAAAGATTCTGTAGTGCTATTCAAACAACATCAGCAAGTTCTCCCAGTGCTCTGGCCAACATTTCTCTCTGTGACCACCACCAAAAAAAAAACAGATTCGTTACTTATTTATTTTGTATTTCTATGCAGCGAATTGTTATGATCTGGAATGCAATGCCTGAAAGGGTGATGGATGTAGATTCAACAGTAACTTTCAAAAGGGAATTGGATATATACTTTAAAAAGAAAAATTTGCAGGGCTATGGGGAAAGGGACTAATTGGATAGCTCTTTCAAAGAGCCGGCAGAGACAAGATGGGCCAAATGGTCTCCCTCTGTGCTGTATGATTCTATGATTTCAGTGTTGTTTGTGGGATCTTGCTGTGCACACAGTGCCCATCATGTCTGCTTACAAAACAGTCACTTCACTTCATGGTAATTCATTGTATGTGAAGTGCTTTTTGGTTGCCTCACACTCCCAAACCTTTGCCCATTGATTTTCTTTCCATTACCACCTTCTGATGGCCCAGCTGGGATTTGAAACTAATTATCACAACTCACCCCAATGGTGCATAAAATCAGGTTCTTTGAAAACAGTGCAATTTTGGAAACAGCTAGAAATATGTACAAAATATTCTCATTTAATTTGTTATTGGTCTCACTATAATATTCCCCACAACGGATTCTAATTTCTGGGGGGGAAGTGTTTTGATTTTCTAAAGACAGCTAAAATAATATTGGAACAATACCAATTCCATTCCAGCAACCTTTCATTCCTGACGAGCAAAAGGTAAAATTCATTACTGCAATTCTAAAGAAATGTTGAACAGACATAACCTGACTAGCATTATTAATGTCATTTTATTATTGGCCTAATACATTGAAAGAAATCTCACGTGGATATGGCCATCAACAAAGGCTAATGGAATACTGGGTTTTATGGCAAAAAGTATAGCGTACAAAAGCTAATACGTAATGGTGAATCTATATAAAACCTCATATAAGGCCACAGTTGGAGTACTGTGTGCAGTTTTGGGATCCACGTTATAGGAACAGTTGAGGGCTAGGAAGAAGTAAGACTTAGATGTCAGCCACTCAGTTGGTAGCATCTCACCTCTGAGTTAGAAGGTTGTTGGATCAAGCCCCACTCCAGAGACCTGGGCACAAAATGTCGGCCGACACTCCACTGCAGCACTGAGAAAGTGCTGCGCTGTCGGAGGTGTCGACTTTCAGATGATGCATTAAACCGAGGCCCCATCTGCACCTTCAGGTGGGTATAAAAGATCCCATGGTGCTACTTTGAAGAAGAGCTGGGGAATTTTTCTTTCTTGGCCAATATTCATCCGTCAACTAACACCAAAAAAAACAGGCTATCTGGTCATTAACTTGTTGCTGTTTGTGGGACCTCCCTGTGCGCAAATTGGCTTCTACGATTCCTACATTACAACAGTAATTACACTTCAAAAGTACTTAATTGACTTTAAAGCACTTTGGAACGTCTTGAGGTCATGAAAGGTGCTATATAAATGCAAGTTCTTTATTTCTTTCTAAGTCAGAATTATTCACAAGATGGAGAATGGTAAGAGTCCTGGATGTTCTTTTAAGTCCTGGGGATGATTTCTTGATATATTTGGGGAGAAACTAGCTTTGAAATTTTGCTTGCAGCGCTACGTGCTATGATTTTGCTTGTGTATATAATGATGTGTAATATTAAACAAATGAAGCACAGGCTGCTGGAACGGTTGGATTAAGATCAGTAAATGATGTTAATAAGAGCGTGTGCATGGACTTTGGGAGTTCCTCGCAAGCCCATAATGGGGAGTGCTGTTAGGGGCACTAGGTTGCATTAAAGAATCCATTTTATGCTGAAGACTCAATTTTGAAATAAACAGACAGCTTTTCCAGAATCTGCTGGCAACTACATTTTGGAACATCAACTCAAGGGACTCCATGACTAGTACAGATGAAATGGTAAAGATAGTTGACTGTTTTTTGTGCAGCTTCAACATCCTTGTAGATAAACTCATCCATATTACTGTCTTAAGGCCACCATAAGCACAGTTGAGCAGAGGCCATGGAGCTTTCACTCACTGATACCACCTAGACTGCAAATCTACAGAACGCTGAGCAGATGTAAGTTAATGTAAACTGAGCGTAAAGTTCACGGAATGCAGGACATGAGGTAGTGTTGTAGCTGAGGGATAAAAATAAGACAATGCAATGCAATGCAACAGTTATGAAGACCAGGGACGATCATCCTGCTACTGAGCTCAGCAACTGAAACGTGAGGTCTCCCACAGCCTTCACATCATCGTGTGTGTTGTCCGTGAGTATCATTTCCTCCAATAAATCTATAAGCATAAGAATCTACATCTGGAACTCTCATTCCTGGCACAGAGACTCTAAGTTTGTCTCTCTAGTATTCCCCAACAGGAAGGATGTTGAGTCAATCGAGAAAACACTGCACAGATTCACTAGCATGTTCGCCTGGTATTGAGAAATACAAATACAAAGAAAGGATTTGAAAGATTGGGTCAGTTTCCGTTAGAACAGAGGAAATTAAGGGGTGATTAGACGGAGGTGTTTAAATTACAAAGGGATGGGATAGAGTAGATAGAAACTGAATGTTTTCAATGATTGGAGGCTCCAAAATGAAGGGTCGTAGATCAAATGTGAGAGATTTAGGACAGCGAGCAGAAGAAACGTTTTTTTTTTACACAGGGTTAGTGATTGAAGCTGAGACCATGTCAATGTTTTAAGAATAGATTAGATAGATGGTTAAAGGAAAAGGGAATAAATGGATATGGGAACAGGGCAGGCACATGGGATTAGTACTACTGTTCACGTGGAGGATCAACACCAACCCATACTGGTTGAACTGAATGGCTTGTTCGCATGTTGTCATTTCTATGTAATTCAATGCAAGACCAATATCATCATCGTCAAATGTCTTGGGACACTTTTCTAATTTAAAGGTGCTTTCTAAATGCAAGTTGTTGTTGTTATTTCCTTTGCAACAATTTGCTGCAGTACATTACCAAAGCAAACAATATAACCCTGTGCAATTATGCTACCAATCCTGAATTTTTAGGTGATAAAGTGAATTCAAATTGATGCCATTTTTATAGTACTCTGCATATTGTTCTTCAGTCCCAATTATTTTCACCAGATTCCAATTCATTCCAAAGCGCTGTTTGCTGCGAGTGTAAGTGAGCAATATTAGAGCTAAGGGGAGGCAATGAATTCATGAAATTAATTTTCTGGTTGAGTATGAATACAAGGATCAGCTCATAATTGTTCGGTTTGTGGAAATTATCAGCAAACTCCACTGCAGATAATCCACCCAGCACAATGTTGAACCATGCAGTGCAAGGCGGCCCCAAGTTTAATTGCTGATCTGTCCTGAGTCAGTTGATCACAGCCAGGGTAGCAACCATAGTATTCGCAGGCTTGGGGCAGGGGGCGGGACGAAAATAAACCAGCATTCCTGCACCTGATCGCGTTTGAACAACTCCCTGCTGCAAAGTGCGATTGGCCATAACTGCGATGGCCCATTGATCATGTAGCCTGGTGACACTAAGGGGTAAAATTTAACAGCAAGCCAGGAAGGGAGCAAGGGGAAGATTTCTGGGCGTGAAGCCCAGTAGGTAAGTGAGCAGCTCGCGACCTTAATCAGGCCAATCAATTGCATTTCCGGGTTTCGCGCCGGCAGCTAGCCTGATAGACATGCTGGCTGTCTGTTGGGCAGGAAGGCCTGTTGCAGCAGGTCACAGCCGGGGATCGGAAGAAGGGAGGGATCATTGGTCAGGGAGAAGATCGGGGGGTGGGGGCCGAGGAACAGATCGGGGGGTGGGGGCCGAGGAACAGATCGGGGGGTGGGGGCCGAGGAACAGATCGGGGGGTGGGGGCCGAGGAACAGATCGGGGGGTGGGGGCCGAGGAACAGATCGGGGGGTGGGGGCCGAGGAACAGATCGGGGGTCGCTGGATGTTGGCTGAAGAGTCGGAGGTAGGTGGGGTCTACCATTGGGGGGGGGGGGCCTACCATTGGGGGGGGGGGGGTCCACCCTCTGTTGGGGGGGGGGGGGGGGCGTCGGCCGACCGCAGGGTTCCTGTTGGCCAGGTGAGCTTGTTGGGCCTGGATGAAGCACCCCTGCTCCTCCGGGCCCACAGGCAGTGCAATAAAGGCACTCAGCTCATGGATCCGGCCCTTCCCGATTGCTTTCACCTGATGTGAATCGGAAGCGATGGGAAACCCGAACAGTTAAGGTTAAATTTGTTTTAATCGTCCAACACACAAAATATTAAGTACCTCAAGAATCTCAATGACGTACATCTCCCTTTTATGTATCGGCCAGCTGGCTTTAAGTTGGAGCGGGACTTCCTTGGGTTCGATTTTAAAAGTAAAAAGCAGCTGAGTTAGGGGCGGGGAGGCATTGAAAACTGCCTGCATTTCAGACCCGCCTCATGAAAGGAGGCGAGAAGGCCCGAGACTGCAGGTAGGTGCTTAGAAAGGCACAGCTTATGGGTCCGGAGGAGCAGGAGTGCTTCCCCCAGGCTCAACCAGCCTACCTGAACCAACCACCCACCCCCCACTGCCCCCCCCCCCCACCGCCACTGATCACGGCACCCCCCCCCCAATCACAGACCCCTCCCCCCGATCGCGGACCTCCGACCCCAACCCCGATCCTCCCCCTCCAACCCCGACCCTGATCCTCCAACCCTGACCCCGATCTTCCGACCCCAGTCCTCCGACCCCGAACTCCAATCCCCCCGACCCTCCCCCTCAACGATCGCAGACCCCCGCGATGACCCCCGATCCTGCGCCACGTGACTGACCCCCCGATCCCATCCCCCATGACTCGCGGGACCCATGCCCACCTGCGCTCACCTATGCCAACCTACGCCCCCTGCCCACCCACCTCCATGCAAACAAAGACTTACCTGAAGACATCCTCTCCCTGACTGGTCTCCCGTCCGACTGAGACCACCCTGTCAATCAGGCCGATCAGTCGGACGGTAAACTGACAAAAAAAATAGAAGACGCCCTTATGTCAAACTCCGCAGGACATCCGGGAAACCCATACTAATGGGTTTCCCGACCTCAAATTGACCCCCCCCCCCCCCCCACCGCCGCCCCCTTCCCGGCTCCATTTCAAAATTGAGCCCTTGGTGTCTGTTGTCCACACGCAGACAAACCTGCCTGGGTTAAACTCAGAAGCAGAGGTGTTGGAGCCGGGATGCGGTCCCTCTCTGAAAACAGAGTATCTTTACTCCCCAGCCACCCCCAACCCACCCGTTCTCGGGACTTGAAATTTACCCCTAACTCTCTGGACTCAGACATGAAGAATGGCTTCCTGGACTAGTTGCAGGAGGACTGAGAAGGCCCACGTGACTGTACTCTAGCAAGAGTCAACACTTTCACAAGGGGAAGAACAACGAGGTGGGCGCCAGGAAGAAAAGTGCTGCAAAAACATGACTAGCTCACTGCATACAAAACAAAATCATCCTGAATGTTTATTGGAAGAAAGTGAAACAATATTGACGCAAATCCCTGTTGTTTCCATTTCACGATTACTGTCACTTTTTGCACTGACATATTGAAGTTGACAAGAAGAACCCTATGTTTATGAAGAGCCATGTATCAGGAATAAACACACTATTCTAGCTGCGCAGCTCCTTCTATTTGTAATAGGAAAATAAATTTTCTCACAGTGAGAGGCTCAGAAAATACAGTACTTTATCTTTATCTACAGCACTCGAAATGTCAAAACTGTTTATAACATTTCAGGAAGACAGAATGCTTAGTTCCAGTGAAGAGTTTTCTGTAATCAAAACATCATAACCACTGCCACTACTCATCATCGATCAAGAGAAAACTTTATTCAAAATGCTATATTGTTTTAAAGATCTATCAAACCATCTGCGGTATTCGAGTCAAAGGTGAGGAGTTACATTGCTTTGTTTTTCGTTGTTGTGTACGTCAGTGCTGAGATCACAGGCTCTTTGGTATAATGATCATCTGCAGGTGGTAACCGGCGAAGGTGACAGTGAGAAGAGAAATGACTGTTAAAATGGTGAAAGATGGAAAAGAATTTGTCGTGATGAACGTCAGGAGCTATGTTCCAAATGAATGAGTGACTGACAGGATGGTGCAACAGTATATTGTGTTGATAGATAAACGCACTCTGCCACAGAGTGATAAGAGATTGGGGTCACCTTGAGAATTTCTGATCTTCACCACATCATCAGTGGGAGGTACCGCATTTGAGATCAGATGCTTCCCAACATGAGCTATATGTAAATGAAATTGTAAACCCGTTCTTCAGAAACAGATTTCTGATTCTATTACTTGTCGCACAGAAGAATCAGAGAAATAAAAAAAATCAAAGTGCAAGTTACAATGTCTGACTCTTAAACACTTCCTCACAGCTAGCTCAAGAGCGGTACTGAGGAATGTTGCATTGGTGTGGGAATTAGCTGGGAGGTGATTGCAAGACAATAGGATGTTATGAACAGCCATTTTAAAAGGAGATATTTGAGTATGGTGAGATTTTGTCTCTGGTCCCCAACTGGCTAAAGAATTGGTTGTCTATTCTTATAAGTGAGAAAGAATGTTATTCTTGCTGGGATGGTAGGCTGGCTGAGAGTTCTCAGATGCAAATGTTGTGATGGTATCTTAATGCCTGGCACACTCAGTGCTAATGAAAAGAGCAGCAGGCAAAGAAATAGAATGCAAGGCATTTAATAATTTAGGTGATAGAACACAGGGAGCATATTTGTCAAGCATTTCTACCGTTAGACACTTGTACGGATACAAATCCTGAAACCTGAAGGTCTGAGTGATACAAGAGTAAGCTCATTGATAAAACTACAACAGATATTAGATGTGATATGGGAAGACAAACTGGCCAAAAAAAGGGTGCACCATTGTATATGAAGTTCTATCATCACTGGAAACCTGACAGAGATAACCACAATGAGCTCATATCTGTACGATGATAGTACAGCATCGAACCGAACATGCATGGGAATGAGATCTAGGACAGTGCAAGGTGTGAAGGTACAAAGGCACAAGTGAGCATGCAGAGAGCCAGGTGAAACTAACTGCTTGACTGACCGTGGAGTGTAATGGATAAAAGGACAGATTCTATGGAGCAGAGTGAAAGAAGCTGTTGACTATGTTAAGTGAACCAGCAGAAATGCAAGAGGTCTGTTTTCAGTATGAGAGCCAGATGCATTACTGCCTTATGTGCTGCAGAAATTATATTTATCTTCCACTAACTCAAGCGCACGTGAAGAAGATTTGAGTTGAAATCTCTTTCTGTAAGGTTTTTTTTAAATCACAAAGAAGGATTGCCAGCTGAATATAATTCACTTAACCACGTTCGCAAGTGTGTTTATTTCTGAAGCTGTAGTAGCAACTCACACAATTTTATTATTAAAGTAGCACTTTAGGTTGCACGCTCAAAATGTCAATAAATAGGAAGGCATGCAAATCGGCCTTACATACCTCCCATATGTTTCTTTGCATTTTAAAGGGACCTGACTGGCCACTTTCATATTTCCAATTGGAAGGGAAGTGATTGAAACAGTAATGAATTGTTACCAACAGACATTTTGCAGGAGGAACTCAGGAGAGGCAAGATTTTACTTAAGGTCAGTTTTTTTCCCTATTAGGCTGTCCATTCTTATAAATAAATGTCAATTCTTTTTCTTGCTGGGTGTGTAGGGGAGCTTCTCAATTAAACGCCTCAAATTTAAAATTCTCATCTTTGTGTTCAAACCTCTCCATGGCCTCGCCCCTCCCTAGCCCGGTAACCTCCATCAGCCCGACAACCCTCTGAGAACTCTGCGTCCTTCCAACTGTCGGCTGCTCCTTCTTAAAGACATTCCTTAAAACCTACCTCTTTGACCAAGCTTTCAGTCACCCCCCTCCCCCCACACCAACATTTCCTTCTTCGGCTCGGTGTCTGATTCGGCTCCTGTGAAGCGCCTTGGGACATTTTCCTATGTTAAAGGTGGTATATAAGTGCAAGTTGTTGTTGTTGTGATGGTATCTCAATAGCTGGCGCAGTCCATCATTAGTCAGTGCTAATGAGAAGAGTCACCTCAGTGTGTCCTAGAAGCATGTCTCAGAAAAGCTTTAAGGGCTGTGTGAAAGGTTATCGTCCACGAGCTCTGGAGCTTTAACAAACAATACTACAGCGTGGATTAAAATTAGCACTTGCTGTGATCTGACAGAAACTGCCCTCCACTCTGTTTAATAATTGTATTATGCACACACTTGTCACCTTGGAATGAAAATTGTCAATTTAGTTCAGATATTTAGAGGAATAGATTTTCTTCTGAATAAAGGCATCCTCAACACAAATTCTGTCCTTCAACTTGTTGGGACAAAACACTGCACCAAACTCATCAGGGAGATGCAGACAGTTGTTGTCACTAATATTCAAGTTTGAAAGCTCGCTGTCTAATATTCTTTTTATTTTCGAACTAATTTGCCTCAAAATATTAGCATGTTAATTGTTCTCTAGATATTTAACAATTGTTCACTAAGAATTTGCAAAATTCTGTCTGTATTTACATTTTTTCGTCCTCCAGTACATTTTAAGAGTGAGCATTAATGTTCCACTTACCTGATCCAAAAAGAATCATTGCAAATTGCTTGTTTTTCTTCCCCTCTTTTATCTGCTAATTTCTTCCTTCCCATCCTCCTTCCCTGTTTAAACCTAGTCAACGAGTATCAGCAGACTATTTAACATTAGTGGGAGAGCAGAGTTCGATACGTCCTCACCCACGTTTGCACAGGAAGCATTAGAGGACAAATCAGAGGCAAAGAACCATGACCAATTTCTCCAACTGCAGCAGCACGACCAGCACTTAGTCTGAGATCTGCTATCTCACCACAGACTGGGAATCAAACTTGGGACCTTGGCCGTCTGTACGGCTCAGATACTGCCCACGTTAACCACCTGTTTGTTTTTATCTTTCAAAAGTTGCACTTCGTTGATTCATTTATTCAGAAACCGTGTTCAGCAAAATTAAGTTCCCCCAAGAGAAATGGCAAGATAATTGCAATTAGAATGAAAAACGAATAGACCTCCCACGGCATCACTCATGGGTAATCCAGGACTTGGATGTTTACTGCAACCTAAGTATGAGTTCACTTCACCCATTGCTGCAATGCAGCAAATTTATTGAAATGGACATCACTGGCATAAAGTAAACTATTATTTACTTTATTAATACTGAAAGATTATAATGCTATTGATATCTTTTGAATGCTCAGTTTACTGCTGGGTACTTGTTTCGCATCTGTGCTTATTTCTGCTTTTGATTACTTACCAAATATTTGTGACTAGCTATGACGAACAGATAAGGGGCTATTTGAGCCAATTCCACTTTGAGGTATAATGCTTCTGAGGCTACACTTTCAAAGGGGTGATACCTTTGAAAGGTGTGACATGATGGATGTGTGCTGGTCACAAGCCTTTTGATTATATATCTATATATAGGCAAAAATAATTCAGTATCAAATTAAAGGTTAAGTTCAAAATAAACAAAGAACAATAAACAAGGGCCCACCTAATAGCTCCAGCAGTAACACTGGGCTGCCAAACCAAGGGCCCCCAAAAACAAATAGACTCACATGAGATTTGAACGCAACTATCTTGAACAGATGGGATTTATCATTTCTTGGCCAGATTACTTTATGAAACACATTGCTGCAGTGATCTCACAAGGGGTGGAAATTAGCAGGTCCACTCCTGTCCTGCAGAAGTGCACCTTCTGTTAGGAGATTACTGAGCAGCAACATCCAGATGTCCTGCCATCTCAGCTGAAGGAGAAAGGTCCCAGTGTGAGGGCCTGATGGGGAATTGATTAAAATAAACAATTTTTTAAAATCTGAAACATTAAAAGGGATAGTCTGCAGACATACCAGGGTACATACAAATATAACTCACCAAATCGCTGCCTTGTAAGGGAAGGTATATCAATTTACTGAATATTCCTTCCCTCAGCAAAAAAAAAATTACAGCTTATTTCAATGTAACACCAATGGCAATGACCACAGAATTTCACCGTAGAACTACAAGTCCACAAAAGAATGTAATACAAACCTCTTGGCTAATTGTATGACTTTAAGAAAGAGATCATAAGCTGCAATGCTCAATAGAAAAAAATCCCTGTAAAACCAAATTAAGGCAAATTATCAGGATTAAATATCATCATTTCTGTCAAGATGGCAGGGGTGTGCATAATGCAATTAAAAGAGCAGAAAGTATTTTCTGTCAGATCACAGCATCTACTACCTTTAATCCATTCAGTAGCATGATTTGTTACAGCTCTGGAGCTAGAAGATGATAACCTTACAAACAGCACTTAAACCCATTCTGGGATATGTTTCGAGGACATCCTGAGATGTCCCTTCCGATTAGCGCTGATAAATGGTGACTGTGCCAGGCATTAAGATACCATCACAACATTTGCATGAGAAAACTTTCAGCTCTCCTACATTCCCAGCACTAATAAAATTCTTCAATGCTTTTAAGGGTGGAACAGTCAATTCATCATTCGCAGAGAATTGCTGTTTCATTAATTATGCAGAGCCCTAATTCAATGAATTGTAGAGATACAACAATATTCAGAAACAATTTCATATAAAGCATTTATTTCCAGCAGACAGCTAACCTGATAGATAAGGGGCATAGTTCTTGCAAAATGCAGTTTAGTGAAAAACAATTTTGCCAAATACTCAACATGAGCATGCAATTCACATCAAAATGTGTCTGCATTACAAATGTCTACTGCATTACTCATGGCTGACAACAGTGCCAATGGCCTGTAGTTTGTTCAACTTTTCTCAATTCCTGGCGATGACAACGCTGCCCTTTAAAGAGTGGCTACCTAAATTACTGAGGTATTATTTCAATTCGAAAACAAAGTCATAGAAATTTGATGAAGCAAAAGATCATTGGAGCTTCATTTCAACAGAAATTAATTTAAACTCCTTTGCTTGGTGCAGTGGGAGCAGCACAACAGATTGGCAAGTTGCAGTCTCACAGCAGCAAATACCTGATGCCACAGCAGTTCCAGATGTCAGCCAGTCTGTTAAGAAAGAGGCGCCAAACAGAGACTGAAGGCTCCCTCACAGACAAGTAGTGAAATTAAGGACCTAATGCCCTCTCACTCTCATTAAGCCCCTAGCAAAGAGTTATGGGCATGAACTAAAAATGGATGAACAATCCTACATATTTTATTACAATTCTCCCATTCCAGATTTCACTATTTTTCAATTAAATTGCTTATTAATTGTTTAGTGATTGCTCTACACAAATGCTTAATTCTTTGAGCAATGGTGCTATTTTTAGCACCTCTGTGTCCTTCAGACACCAGTACAAACATGTCACCATGTTATTATGTTATATCAAGAGTTAATTTCTCAAGTGTTATTTTCCACATCGTTCACCTGAGGAAGGAGGTAGCCTCCGAAAGCTTGTAAATTTAAAATAAAATTGCTGGACTATAACTTGGTGTTGTAAAATTGTTTACAATTCTCAAATGTGACAAGGGAGTGCCATTGGCATCACTCCTATCATTACCCAAACAAATGAAGTATGAATTTAGCAACCTGTCAAAAAGTCCAGAAAACCTTATTTAAATTAATAAAAACTTCACAACCCAGTAGCCATCATGGAGGAAGTCGAAGCATTTTTCTAAACTATAAATCTGAAAATGAAAATAATTTTTTTAAAGAAGGAACATTCCACCAGATAAACTATAATTTATTGATTTTTTTTAAGTCACCCTATATACAAATATTTTCCTTCATTTTTTTCCAAGTTCCTCTAGATCACATGCCATTTCCCAATCCAGGGCCAACATTCCTCTTTTTGATAAAAACAGAAAAAAATACATGTTTTCTCCAATGTGAATGAAAGAAAAATATTGCATTTATATAGCACCTTTCACATCCCAAAGCACGTTACAGCCAATGAAATACATTTGAAGTGCTTTTACTGTTGTAACATAGGGAAATGTGGCAGCCAAATTCCACGCAGCAAGATCTTATAAACAACAATGAGATAAATGACCAGGCTTTTTTCAGTGATGTTGATTGAGGGATAAATGTTGGCCAGGATACCAGGAGGTCTCTTCTGCTCTTCTTCAAACAGTACCATGGGATTTTTCATATCCACCCAAGAGGACAAGTGGGGCCTCAGTTTAACATCATCCAAACAACAACACCTACGACAGTACAGCACTCCCTCAGTACTGCACAGAAGCATCAGCCCAGATTGTGACTCTGGAGTGGGGCCTGAATCCCCGATCTTCTGACTCAGAGGCGAGAATGCTACCACTGAGCCACGGTTGACACCTGAATGAAACGTTAACATTATTGGAGTGTGCGGCTGTAAATTGTATGATTTGTGAGAATGCAATTTTGTTAATGACAGTAGGAGGGCAGCAGCCAATCACAATGCAGCCGCAACAATGATCTTGTAAGCAGCTAATGAGCCACTTAATCATTAATGAATGTTAAAGAGTTCAATAATCCAGCTACAGAGTGCTGCTCCCTCAGCTAGAGGAGCACTTAGCAGTAGGGCACGTCCACAACCAACGAGGAGAAATTCACTGTACACAAAGGGAGTGAAACACATTAAAATATGTACGGCCGAGCACTGTGCAACTGAATAAAATTAATTCACTGTTACTGAACCAGGGGGGAGATGAGGAGAAATTTAATTACGCAGTGAGCTGTTTTGATCTGGAACGCACTGCCTGAAAGGGTGATCGAAGCAGATTCAATTGTGACTTTCAAAAGGGAATTGGATAAATACTTGAAAAGGAAAAATCTGCAGGGCCATGGGGAAAGAGCTAGGAGTGGGACTAATTGGATAGCTCTTTCACAGAGCCGGCACAGGCACGATGGGCCGAATGGCCTCCTTCTGTGCTGTATGATTGTATGAATCAATATCTTGCCGTCTGTCATTCTTCACTGCTGAAAATAAAACATCATTTGTCCAAAAGCCAAACAAACAAAGCACATGGCACAAGGCAAAAACTGAACTGGGACAGTAAATAACAGTTCCATCAAAAAGAAACAACAGTGTCCAATTGCATGGCTCACTGGGAAAACTGGCCAATTAAATCCCTGAGCATCCAATTGCTGGCTTGCTGTGACTGGTCTTCTGCTAGTTCTCATCAAAATTGTATGTAACAAAATGCATGGCAGCACATTGCTTTAGGTACCTGCTTAACACAATAGTACAGAACAAAGTGGGAAGACTTCCGAGTTATCCTTTGTGGGTGCCAGGAAGATCCCTGTAGCATAAATGTTGTGGGCAGTGTTGACCTTTGCTGCAGCAAGTAGTGCATTGCAGATGGTTACCACCCCATGCAGATCTTCTTGGCTCACCTCAGTCACAAGCTCCATGTTGAGTCTGAGCCCCCTTAAGCACTGCTGCGCTGCCATCGAAATCCCACACACCCATTGCCTGGGGAGGCTGTACCGGTTGTGAGTACAGTGCCTCCTAAGCCTTGGGGTTGCTCTCCCCTCAGTTTCCTCTTCCTCCGGTGAAAAATATTCTTTGAATTGCTTCGGGACATTGTGAGGACATGACCAGCTATTATATAAACAAAAGTTGTTCCTTATCTTAAAAATAATCCACCACTGCCCACTACACCCATCCTCTTGATCATCTGCATGTTCACTTCTCTCACTGCTGTACTGATATTCTAAAATCTTTATCTTGGTATCAAGCTCAGTAACATCAGTTCTCATGTGGTGTAAAATATTCATTTCTTAGGTAAGTTCATCATTGGAAACTTTTACCACATGCCTTTTTTTTTTGAAGAGTAAGAATGCTCAGAGCAGTGCTAAACATGGGAGCAAAATGCCAAAGGACGATTCATCCAACATTCCATCTCTCTTTATTCATCTATTTTTTTCCATTAAGATTAGTAAACACAAAAATGTTGGGCACCAAGAGACTCAGTGGACTTAATCTCAGGTCAGTGCCGTTTATCACACCTGATGGTCATTAGAAGATGCATGGCTATGACATAAGCTGGCTCGTGATTTTTCATTCCTTGCCTCTGAAGAAGCATCTTGTTCCATTCTGAAACCGTGTCAGGCAGGAACTCACTGCGTAGGAAGCCTCAACGTGAGAACGCACTTTCATGGCACCGCATGTTAATGTGCCTTTTGTTTAAAAAGTGCATAACAAATGGATACAAATTAACCTGCAGCTCAGTATAGGGGGGCTACAGCTGGCCATTTCGACTCCACCCACCACACTGTCCGGCTCTCTGGGGTAGAAATGCGGGCGCACCCATTTTTTTGAGCACACGGGGTGGGGTGGGGGGGCAGGGTACGTAATGCCGCGCCTGAATGATGAAGCCTGAGGCGCCTCCGATATTGGGCCTCAGGACTCATTTCAATGGAGCCGCTGTGGCACAAAGAGCCAGCTGGCGAAGAGTAAACCTAGACTGGGCTGCTGCTACCGTCGCAGTCGCCCTCAGGTCAATGAAGCCAGGGGTTGGGAGCAGAGGCCAGGGGGGAAGGATTTTTAGGTCACTTTCTCTGGAAGTACATTGGACAGGGACTTACTATTGCGTCTGTTTCTCTGCATGATCCTGAGCAGCACTGGCCATTTAAGGAGGCACGCTTAATAATTATTTATCTTTTATGATCTGAAAGCACCAAAGGGGCTAAACTGAAGCCCTGCCGGCTAATTTTACTTTCTGGAGTCAATAAAAGGCACCTTTTGGCCCAAATTATACACAATAACTCCTTTAAAGCAGAGGACCTCCTCTTTGGACAATATAGACTAAAAATTGCACAATGTTTTGAAAGGATGAACCACACAGTTATTTTTTATGTCTTATCAATTATTATATCGATTGAAACTGAAAACAAATCTGGGTTTGTTTAATTACTTTTCTATTTAATTTGTTCTGGTATTTGGCAGGAATGACAATTCACAAGAGGATTATTTATTACCCAAGCTTAAAAGTGATTTGTAATTTCTGATCTCACTGACCTTTGTGATTGCAGTTAAACACTCCCATCGTTTGTCAACTGGGTCACAGATATATTGACTAAACACAACAGGTGGCCTGTGCAGTATTACCTCTCACGCATTCCGTGTGTGTGTGTGCAAACGTGTCCAACAACCCATTCTTCCAAATTTTAATTATATAATTGACCTCCTCTGCCATCTGAAGGATGAAAGCAGTAACTTATTTTGAATGAAAAGATTGATCAAATTCCTTTTGAGTGTCAAGTCATATAATGTGCCTTGGAAACAATGTGTGGGCACTGTAACGATTTTATATATCTACAATATTTTATTATCTGTAAACGATGTAAGAAACGAAAGATCTTGAACAAGCATGGCTTTATCCATCAATAATCCTTTTCAATGAGAAAGGGATATCAGCTTCTGAACCCAGTGAGTGCAGGCAAGCTCACTGAGCAATAACACACAGTCAATACCAATTATTTTGATTGAAATTCACATTACTAATATCCATTACATTAAGCATATCAATTTAGATATACCAGACATAAATGCAATACTTACGACTTTAATGCTGATTCATTTTTAATTATGCTTTTTGGCCAAATGATTAACATTAATGGGCCAGAACTCGCTCCCGAAATAACGGAGGAGCTCAACAGCGCTCTCCGTTGTTAGTGGCGAAATGAAGGAGCAGGTTCCCGCGTTCGCACGTGCACGAAAACGCGGAAATCGTGAGCTTGCTCCTAGTGGTTCGCCAGGGATATGACAGCTTCAAATTAAAGGGCCATCGCACCCTATAATCAGGGATATCATTGAAAAAGCGCCAACTGATCTGCCCAGCTGGAAAGTAACGAGTTACACCACCAAACAGGTACACTTAAAAATACCAGGTCCAAACTAAGTTTTAACAGCGCAGTTAGTCTTAATGACTGTCAAAGAACTAAAAATTGACTTTAAAAAATGTGGAGTCTCATATTACTCCTTATTTTAATAGGTTTTGGTCATTGAAAAAGAACATTTTTTAAAATTAAAATTTTTTATTTACTTTTCCCTTCTGTCTCTTCAATTTAATTCAATTATTTCTTTGGCTTTTTATATGTAAAAAAATAAATTTTTTATTGACAATGACATACAGAATACTAACTTTAAATGACTGAAGTTTGCTTGCCTGCTTGAGCAATGCAGCCTGAATCTGTGGGCGTGGCTTTGCTTCCCGACAGATGTTGTGGGCGTGTCTTCTCCTCAAAGACTTTTTCCAGCCGCACGGCAACTCACGCTGGTCAGAGGCCGGGTTGGTAGCTCACACTTAGTTTAAAGTTCAAACTCAAGCCATTCGACGCCGCAGAGCCCACGGTAAGTATTTACGTTAATTAAATTCGCAGGAGCTGCCGTGAGCTTTGCCTCTCCTCTCTGCGCGATTTCTGGTCCATACTTATTTCTCTGCACAATAACCTGCTCACCGATGCTCAGTTTGGGTTCCGCCAGGACCACTCGGCTCCAGACCTCATTGCAGCCTTGGTCCAAACATGGACAAAAGAGCTGAATTCCAGAGGTGAGGTGAGAGTGACTGCCCTTGACATCAAGGCAGCATTTGACCGAGTGTGGCACCAAGGAGCCCATGTAAAATTGAAGTCAATGGGAATCAGGGGGAAAACTCTCCAGTGGCTGGAATCATACCTAGCACAAAGGAAGATGGTAGTGGTTGTTGGAGGCCAGTCATCTCAGCCCCAGGACATTGCTGCAGGAGTTCCTCAGGGCAGTGTCCTCGGCCCAACCATCTTCAGCTGCTTCATCAATGACCTTCCCTCCATCATAAGGTCAGAAATGGGGATGTTCGCTGATGATTGCACAGTGTTCAGTTCCATTCGCAACCCCTCAAATAATGAAGCAGTCCGAGCCCACATGCAGCAAGACCTGGACAACATCCAGGCTTGGGCTCAAAAGTGGCAAGTAACATTCACGCCAGATAAGTGCCAGGCAATGACCATCTCCAACAAGAGAGAGTCTAACCACCTCCCCTTGACATTCAACGGCATTACCATCACCGAATCCCCCACCATCAACATCCTGGGGGTCACCATTGACCAGAAACTTAACTGGACCAGCCATATAAATACTGTGGCTACAAGACCAGGTCAGAGGCTGGGTATTCTGCGTCGAGTGACTCACCTCCTGACTCCCCAAAGCCTTTCCACCATTTACAAGGCACAAGTCAGGAGTGTGATGGAATACTCTCCACTTGCCTGGATGAGTGCAGCTCCAACAACACTCAAGAAGCTCGACACCATCCAGGACAAAGCAGCCCGCTTGATTGGCACCCCATCCACCACCCTAAACATTCACTCCCTTCACCACCGGCGCACAGTGGCTGCAGTGTGTACCATCCACAGGATGCACTG
The DNA here is from genome assembly GCF_035084215.1 of Heptranchias perlo. Taxonomy (NCBI): domain Eukaryota; kingdom Metazoa; phylum Chordata; class Chondrichthyes; order Hexanchiformes; family Hexanchidae; genus Heptranchias; species Heptranchias perlo. Next base: position 10,648,367 of record NC_090329.1, read on the forward strand.
CAGCAACTCGCCAAGGCTTCTTCGACAGCTCCTCCCAAACCCGCGACCTCTACCACCTAGAAGGACAAGAGCAGCAAGCACATGGGAACAACACTACCCGCACGTTCCCCTCCAAGTCACACACCATCCCGACTTGGAAATATATCGCCGTTCCTTCATCGTCGCTGAGTCAAAATCCTGGAACTCCCTACCTAACAGCACTGTGGGAGAACCTTCACCACACGGACTGCAGTGGTTCAAGAAGGCGGCTCACCACCACCTTCTCAAGGGCAATTAGGGATGGGCAATAAATGCCAGCCTCGCCAGCGACGCCCACATCCCATGAACGAATATAGAAAAAATAAGTACTTGCTTAAGCGAAGGGGGTAAACTATGAAATAAAATACAGGAGGAATACTCACAGAGAAAGAAAAGGAAAGCATTAGCATTTATATAGCAGTTTTCATATCCTCACAACATCTCAAAACACCTCACAGCCAATAGATTACATTTGAAGTGTAGTCACTGTTGTTTTGTAAGTAACCATTAATGACTTCCCTATGTAAATTAATCCAGTAGCAAGCAATGGTCACTCATCATGATTCAATAACATGCATCTGATTTGTATAACTGAAACATTTCAATGTGCTCACAGGCCATTCCAAACAAAAAAATAAATCACAATTTATACATCAGCATGATTTTGCATCCGAATACTTGTGGGAAGTTACAGCAAAGAAAATCTCACTCCTTGGCTTTAAAATACATATCTACGTAACTTTACCTGTTATATTCTGCATTGTTTCTCATCCTCACCTCCAAGTTCTTGCCGTGGCCTTGACCCAACCTACCTCAGCAATCGCCTCAAGTGACATGTCCCTGCATATCCCCTCTGCCCTCCGATAATGTCCTGCTGCTGGTTCCCCACTTATTGCCCTCCACCTGCAGCAGCTGCTCCTGCAGCCACTATGCCCTGCCCTCTGGAAATCTCTTCCTCCACCACCTGCACTTTATCTCTTCCTTCCCGTCTCTGCTTTTGTGGTTTCGCTGCCTCTCACCTCTCTTTTTCCCTTTCTCCTCCCTGCTCAGCGTCTATTCTTTGTCCACCGTCTTTTAATTGTAAACAATTTTACAACACCAAGTTATAGTCCAACGATTTTATTTGAAATTTACAAGCTTTCGGAGGCTTCCTCCTTCCTCAGGTAAATGTCAGGAACTCCTCGAAGCCTACGCATTTATAAATCACAGAACAATACATGGTGATTACAGACAGTCTTTGCAACTGCCCGTTGCCAAGGCAATCACCGTGTTCAGACAGAGAAGTGTTACCTACAGAACCCCCGAATATACATTCAACAACAAAAAAAAAACAAACAGGAAAAAAAAAGAGAGAGAGGCAGAAACATCCGGAAGGCACTGTCTTTTAAAGCACTTTTAAACATTTCTCCACGAGTGAGAAGCTCTGTATGAACTCAAATTGTAGATATTGTTAAGGCTACACTTTCACTCCCATTAATGTTTTGATCCTCTCCCACCCCCTCACCCAACCACATTCATTTTAAAAGGACACTAGAGTAGACTTTCGACCTGCTATCCGGATGTAAACTGTCAATGAAAATCAATGGAAATGTAAACCAGGCGGTATCTATAAGGGGCAGCCGATCCACAATACCAATTTTATACCCAGGCAGCAAGTAAAAAATCTACCACACTATCTTTTTCAGATATCCAAACTTTTTTTGTTTGCTTCCTAACCATAATTTTTGAGGGTGCCCCTTCACGCCTTGGCTTGATGAACCTGGGTTGTTTTTTTTTTCAAATGAGATATCAAAATAAGGGTCAAGGTCCCAGCACAGGATAATGTCAAGGTCAGAAATAAACAGAAGAAAATTAGCTAAATCAGAGGTAATGATTAAGTGGTGCCAACCTTGGGTTTTAAAGCCAAGTGAATTGTATTTAAAAAGATTAAAAGTTCAAAATTTGCAGACGATGCCAAATTTGAAGGTACAATTAATACTGAGAAGGACTGCGACAAAATAAAAGAAGGCATTAATAAACTTGCAGAATGGGCATGTAATTGGCAAATTAATTTCAATATAGATAAGTGTGAGGTGGTATATTTTGGTAGGAAGAACAAGGAGGCCACATACTGCTTGGATGATAAGAGTCTCAATGGGATAGAGGAGCAGAGGGATCAGGGGGTACAGATACACAAATCACTAAAACTAGCGGGTTATTAAGGCCATAAAAAAAGCAAACCAAGCACTGGGGTTCATTTCTAGAGGGACAGAATTGAAAAGCAGAGAAGTTACGTTAAACTTGTATAGAACCTCAGTTAGACCACATTTGGAGTACTGTGAACAGTTCTGGTCTCCATATTATAAAAAGGATATAAAGGCACTGGAGAAGGTGCAAAAAAGATTTACTGGAATGATACCACAACTGAGAGGTTATACCTTTCAGGAAAGATTGATCAGGCTGGGGCTCTTTTCTCTAGTAAAGAGAAGACTGAGGGGTGACCTGATAGAGGTGTTTAAGATTATAAGAGGGTTAGAAGATGTTTCCACTTGTGGGGGAGACCAGAACTAGGGACCATAAATATAAGATAATCACTAATAAATCCAATAGGGAATTCATAAAGGAGAAACAACTTACCCAGAGAGTGGTTAGAATGTGGAACTCGCTACCCCAAGGAGCAGTTGAGGCAACTGGCATAAATGCATTCAAGGGGAAGCTAGATAAACACATGAGGGAGAAAGGAATAGAAGGATATATTGACAGGGTTAGATGAGAAGGGTGGGAGGAGGCTTGTGTGGAGCATAAACACCAGGAGGAACCTGTTGGGCTGAATGGCCTGTTTCTGTGCTGTACATTCGATGTCATTCTATGTAATTCAATGCAAAAATGAGGGAGGTGGAGAGGTCCATAATTTTGAAGGCTCAGAAAAGAATTTCAATTCCACGGGAATGAAGGAATAACACGTAGGGCAGTACATTTGAAGCTTAGAAGGAACAAGACAGGGAAATTCAGAGTAATGACTGGTGTTGTGTTGATAAAATAAGGTGACAGAGATGTTAAAAGCTAGAATATTTGAGCTCTACCCAGTTACTGTTTCTTGTAGATCTCAAGCTAAGATTGTCCCTCCTTACTTTCAACAAGCAAAGGCAGAAATAACACAACCAATAAAGCTTTACATTCCTTCTAGCAATAGCAGCTATTCCCTAAAGAAATCACTTTAAGTAAAAAGATTCACGCACAGCCCTAACACTGAAACGGTTTTGATGAGAGTAAATAAGGAGAAACTGTTTCCAGTGGCAGAAGGGTCGGTAACCAGAGGACACAGATTTAAGGTGATTGGCAAAAGAGTCAGAGGTGACATGAGGAAATATTCTTTTATGCAGCAAGTTTTAATGATCTGGAATCCACTGGCTGAAAGGATGGTGGAAGCAGATTCAAGAGTAACTTTCAAAAGGAAAAAACTTGAAGGGAAAAAATTTACAGGACTGTGGGACTAATTGGATAGCTCTTTCAAAGAGCCAGCATAGGCAAGATGGGCTGAATGACCTCCTCGGGTGCTGTACCTACTGTGATACCATGATACTAATGTCTTATAGGATATGGGGAGATTTGATAGAGGCGTTCAAAATCATAAACAGTTTTGATAGAGTAAATAAGGAGAAACTGTTTCCAGTGGCAGAAAGGTTGGTAAACAGAGGACACAGATTTAAGGTGGTCGGCAAAAGAGCCAGAGGCGACAAGAGGAAACATTTTTTTATGCAGCAAGTTTTAATGATATGGAATACACTGTCTGAAAGGGTGGTGGAAGCAGATTCAGTAGTAACTTTCAAAATGGAATTGGATAAATACTTGAAGGAAAAAAAATTCAGGGCTATGGGGAAAGAGGGAAATGGGATTAATTGGATAGCTCTTACAAAGAGCTGGCACAGACACGATGGGCCGAATGGCCTCCTCCTGTGCTGTACCTACTGTGATACTATGATACTCGCTGCAATAATTGGTTGTTGTAAGTTGAAAAAATTGTGCCACACATTTTTACTGAGCAATATTTCAACAAATTTTGGAGGCAAAATTTTCTGGTCTTGTCACCAGCTTTAACCTTTAGGTTTTTCTGAGGTTTTATTATTAATAATACAAGTTGAAAACAAAACACTACAAATGGGTTAGTAAAGATTCTCAACATGGCATCTGGAAAAGGTCATGTCTTACCAACCTGGTTTAACTTTTTGAAGCAGTCATTATGTGGGTAGCCCAGTTGACATTGTACATCTTGATTTTTAAAAGGACTCTGACAAGGGACCCCACAATAGGCTACTTAATAAGATGGGATTGGTGGACAGATTTTGGGTTGGATCAGGAACTGGTTGTATTCTCGTAGACAGAAGATTGTTCTGAATAGTAGTGATTCTGCGTGAAGATTGGGGTCGGTGTTTGGCACATTGCTGTTCACCATCTTTATCAATGATCTGGATGAAGGTGTGGGTGTTAGGACCCTATTGGAGAAAGATAGACCACAAGCTGATCTAGATGCAATGAGGGAATGTCATTTAATACAGATCAATGTAGTATTATACACATAGGTAGGGCCAACACCAAGCACGTGTACACCATGCAGTGGTGTGAGTTTAAGGCTGTTCAGCAGGAGGAAAATTGGAAAGATTTAGGTGTTATAGTATATGAATATCTGAAGGTCCGCAATCATTGCCATGAGGCTATTGCAAAAGCAGTGTATTAGGATTTGTTGCCAGGATGATTAAATGCAAAATAAAAAATACTGTTGTATCTTTGTAGAACATCTTGGTTAGGCCTCATTTAGAATACTGTGCCCAGTTTTGGTCTCATCATATGAGGTGATAGAAAGACCCTTGAAACGGATTAGAGAAGGGACCATTTGATGGGCCTAATTTAAAGACCCTAAGTTAACACAAATGAGCTGAGACAACTGGGACTTTTTAACTCCAGAAAAGCATTGACTTGACTGAATTCTTTAAAATTATGAAAGCAGTAGATTCAGTACATATGGTAAGCTATTTGAGTTGGATAGGTTAGGGAGAACCACGGACACGAGTAGAAGTTACGAAAGCATAAAACAAAGCTAGATATCAAAACTTATCAACTTATGAAACAAGTTGCTGATTTGTGCAGTGAGTGCAGATTTGCTACAAACATTCAAAGGGAGCTGGGCAAGTTCCTGAGTATGGGCGATATAACTATGTATGAGAACGTAGATGGGGCATTGAGGGATATGAATCCCACTCACCATGGCCTCCTGGAACCTTTGAGAGTTGAAGAGGAATTTCTCAAACTTTTTCTTAAATTGGCCTAAGATTTACTCTGGTCTTTTTTGCCTCCCCTGGGAGATTGCGTGACTGGTTGGTTGAATGGTGGGGAGGGGGAGGGAGGGTGAAGGGGGGTTGCAGATCGAGTGGATGGGAATCATGGTGTACTTAAGTTGCACCATGGCGGTATAGGACAGACATGATGGACCAGTTGGTCTTTTCCTGTCCATCATTTTCGTATATTCGTAAATAATGGCCCAGAATTTGCTGTAGCCGGTCAACGAATACCGTCTGCTGTTCATTGGACTTGCCCTTGCTCATTTAATCTCCATGGTATTTTGCACTGGAAGTGGGAGATGGAAACGATGTGGCGCCCCCTACAGGGCATTCGGGATCTGAGTGAACAGGGCAAGCAACTGTGTATCTCCTCAATCAATCAAATGGGATGATTGTGAAATGAACAGGGCAAGGACTGAGAAGGAAATGTAAGTTAGAATAGTGAATTCAATGTCAAATCAGGGACAGAAAGTAAGAGCGGGAAAGAAAGATTGGATTAAGAGAGAGAGGGGAAAAAAAGACAGAAAAAGTAAAAATAAATAATTTACATTTTTTTAAAAATCTCCAACAATTAAAACCCGAAGGAATGAGAGAGACTCCACACTTGGAATAGTTCATTTTCAGTGCCAGAGAGGTTGACTGGCAGTAATTAGCACCTAACACATCGTCAAATGGGTACTTCGACTTGAAATGATTTGACTTAAACTTTCCGTGACGAGTTTAATTCGTATCTACCATGCAAATACAGGAATTTCACGCCATTCAATGCATTTCAATGGTGAGACAGACAGCGAGATGTCATTTTCACGAAGCTAGCAGCAGAGCGGCGCATCTCGGACAACTTTTGAATTTCCACGTTTAACCGGAAGTTGCTGTGCAATTTGCGCATAAGTAACGGTGAGCGCCATTAACCTCACCGTTATTTTGACAGCAAATTCTGGCCCAATAAAACAAGAGCAAAAACAAGCAACCTAATCCTTGTAAAGTAAACCTTTGATGAGTTTTCAGTGTCCTCCGATGTAACCATCTTCATTTTCTGAAGAGGGTAATGCCAGTACATACTAAAAATTCACATGATGGAGATTTGCTTCATCACAGTGCTTCTCCTAATGGTATCTATACAGCTATTAGCTATCCCTTTGTAGTATTTGGTGTTGGAATTTGATATTAAACTATTATCTACAGAAAAAAATGCAAGTGTTGGAAATCCAAACTACATAAAGGAAAATGGCGTGGCATGTATAACAGGCGGCTGAACCACTATTGCCTGATTTCCACCACTGCTAAAAGTAAAAATCTAACCTAAAATGTTGGAAGTTTACAGCAGGTCAGTCAGCATCTGTAAAGAGAACAGACGGGTTGTAATGTTTCAGGTGTGTGTCCTGTTATAATGAAGGGTACACAGCTGAAATGTCATAACTTGGTCTTTTCCCTTTATAAATGTTGACTGACATATATTATGTATTTCCAGCATTTTCTTTCTGTTTTTAAAGAAATATGCACCCTTTCCCCCCTTTAAGAGTCGCTAAATTTAGTTATTGCCAGTGATAACAAGAAATGCTCGAAATCTGAAATACAAACGGACAATGCTGACTAACTCACTGTAAGTTCGTCAGAGTCCGAAAGGTAAAGGGGCGTGTCAGAGTCCGAGTGCAACTATTCGTCAGAACTGGAGTAGTAGTTCGCTGCTGTTAGCCTTGCCTAGTTTGCAGGATGGAAGTAGTGGAAGACCGATGTCATTTTTAACTCAGTTACGAATGAAAGCTGATAATGTGAGGAAACTGTGCAGAAAAAAGGCATGGTGAAATACCATTTGATGGCAAAAACCCAGATGGTCCAAGTTTATGATTTGAGTGCCAAATCAAGTTTTGCAATACTTACATGGATCCAACTCAAAACTGCTGAGATTATATATCAAGCAACAAACAGTTCTCCTGGGTTGAGTAAACACAACTGTTGCATTTATCAGTGACGGAGCAGAATAAAATCTCTCTCTCCAGTCAACGCATTAGGGTGCACTAAAAAAAATGTACAACTAAGCAGCCAATCAGAAGGTGCATGCAATGAATATTGCTCAACCAGTTGAAAGGCCACTTATCCAGTATAAATAGTCCACTGTGGGCCAGTCCAGATGTGCACTGCACAATTTCTATGATAAATGGAGTTCAGAAGACATCAAGCAGGATTTTACCGATATCGATCAGCAGACAGCAGAGGGCACAGGAAAGTGTTCTCAGTGGAGTGGAGAAGCAAACCACCAATGCCCAGAGTGCTACTCGGAGACCATCACACATGAAATCAATGCAAGGTCATGCACCAGAAGATCTGACAGGATATCGGAAAGAAAGGCCCTGAACCAGCACAGCTGGAGCAAAAAAAAAGGAAGCAAGAATGATGCAGCTGGGTAAGATTGAAGGCTGACAAATGATTCACACATATAGCTGACAGTCAGCTCTCAAACACGCTCACAAACTTGCTGTAGGTAAGATCATGTACATTCAGATAGTCAATGCAAATTGTGCTGCTGCATAAAATACACAGCATATTCATTCATGAATTACAAATTTATTTTCTTATAGAAAAGGCCATCTTCAATAGAAGGCACAGAGTGCCGACAAGCAAATGGGATTAAGCAGGCCCAGCCACTGACCCTTTTCAAAGACACTGCCATTGAAGTCATCAGCTGAAAAGCTGAACACAACGTTGGTGGTGTGCAGGCTGGAGGACAGTACTATGCTTAATATGTACAGTTCTAATCACATACCTTCTCTCTGCATATGAGTTTCAGCAGGCGGAAAGCAGTGACAGTCAAACCATGAAATGTGTCATGTAGTATCTGCCCATCAATGACATGCATAGCTCTGCTGATTGTAACAAGAAGGATTCAGCCCATAACAAGTCAGAGATGTCATAAGCCAGGATCAGCGAGCCAGCCCATCTCACAACATGTAGAGTTATCACCACTTCAAATTTACGCCACCCTGGCACACACACGATCCAGAGGGTTCCAGTGATTTACAAGAGAAGGAACAGGGTTAGTCACTTCTCAGGGGTAGAGGTGGTGGCTGAATAAGAGGCTGCTGATCATCTTAAACACACACTGCGTCTTCACAATCGCTTTCGAGAAAGAGCTACAACACCTTGAACCCTGCAGTCATTGTTCCTTTTCTAAATTAATAGTTTACATATTAACTGTGCTACTGAAGAATAGTTATTTACATAAAAAGCAATTTAATGAAACAAAGGCAAGCTTCAAGGAAGGAACTGTGAAATCGAACCTGGTGGACACATACTGCAGTGGGTGCTGAGCTTCTGATAGCTCTTTGGCATCATGCTTCACTGCCTCCTCCTATGACATGGCTTGTGGCAGCTTATCTTCCACCTACAATTTTATTTCCATTGCTATGTTTTACAGCATGCAGCATTCAGCACACCACTACCAGAGTGCCAACTCTCACTGGCTCATATAGTATACAGCATCTCCAGGTGCAGTCCCAACATCACAATCATTGTCTAAGTATGCCAAAGTATCTGCTCAACAACCTGCATCTGAAGTGTGGGTCATGCTATGTTCATTGCTGGGAGATACAAGGGTTGTCTATCTAACAGTATCAATATCACATTTCAAGCTGTTGACACAAAACTCCGAGAAGCCTATGGCCCAACTTGTCTTTGCCAGAGAATGCGTGGGGAATCCACAATTCCCTTAGGCTATGAACGTCGTGGACTTTTCCTGGAAATTAAACATTCACATGCATAATTCTTTAGCGATGATCAACCATTTTCCTTTGAACACCGCCATGACATGTTGCACAGGTTCTTGGGTGTAACTGATGGCGCCCTGAATCCTGGAATGCCACATTTGTGAAAAAACCCATCAGCCTCCCTTGCTGCTGTGCACTAGTGTCGATTTTAATGTTTTCACCGGCATTTTGAAACAGGGCATCTGTGACCTGGGTGATACAGCAATGAGCTACTAAACTGATGGATCCTACCAGGTCTTCATCCAGTGCTTGGAAGGACCCCAGTGACAAAATTGTTGAGTGTCATTGTTACTTTTACCGGCACCCTTTGAACAATGCTGATGTTGCTCCTTGATTGTAGGTCCAGTTCCAAGAGATGTTTTGGCTCATCACCTCCTTCATTGGTGAGGTAGTTGTCTCACTCATTGTTCCATGATGAGATGAAGGTATCCCTGTCACTGTCAGTAGATGTGCAGTAGAAGGACTGGATCCTGGTTATCTTCCTCCTTGCCGCTCATCTGCTCCTCCTCCAACATGTCCAATGAAGTGAAACTTGCTGAGGTGCCCATGCTGCTGCGTGGACAGTTGAACTCGTCTTGACATTAATGGCCCAGAAGTTGCTGGAATGACGTATCTCGCGGCGAGCGACATGAATTTGACTTCTTGCCTAACCCTTCAGATCGCAATATATTTGCGCTTCAAATTGCTGAAAATGCGAATCGTTAACGGTGCAGCGATATCATCATCGTATCTGGGACCTCATGATCGTCGTGCCTAACGGTCTGTCTCCTTAACCAATGAAATAACAGGACAGAGAAAGAAACAGACCGAAGGACGGAGAAGGAAATAGGGCAGGTTACAGTCAATTTAGAGACAGAAAGAGGAATGAAGTGAGGGAAAGAGGGTGGATTAAGACAGAGGAAAAAATAAATAAAGGTAAAGTAAGAAATTTTTTTTTAAAAGAACAAGCAGAAGATGAGGGCATTGTAACCCAGTTGTGTTTGGGAATTGTTGTATTGATCCTTGAGAAGTTACGAGTGAATGGCAAGGTAAGTATGCAAAATGTACAAACATTCTTGAGCCATGAAGTATTGAACCAGCATGGTCATCATGATCAGGAACAGTGGAACTGCAATCATAGGAACATAGGAATTGCTGGACAAAAAAAGACCAATATCCATCTAGTTCGTCTTCTACCATCCTGGTAGTTGCATGATACGATGATTATGGAGTTGTTGACTAATCATAATATGTCAATTAGTCTACAACAGACCCGGACTTGAGGTGAGGAAAATCCCAGTGGTGGAAAGCTTTGGGAACCGTAGGTCATCTTTCTCCTCTCAAGCATGCTACACTTAGCACATCATGTCTCAAATTACTCACATACTGTATCCCAAAATGTTATTTTCTGGAAGAAATCTATCTAATTTACATCTCTGAGTGTCAAAACAGCTTTGCATCCTGAAAATTATTGCCTTCCGACACTAACAAGAGTGTGGATGGCAAGACTGGCACAAAAATACTGCCAAGACAGATATAAAGTTTTCAAAAACCTCTAGGAACAATTTACTACCTGCAGGAGTGAGACTCCACCGTTTTATTGTTCCTTTTCTGGACTGCCAAGGTTGAGTGTCACTGTCAGGACCATAAATCACGGCATTAATGGGATCTTTATAACGTGAATTACGAACCCTAAATGACCGGCGAGAATCCTGCAATTTCATGACACGTAATTAATTCCAATGGAGAGGCTCACGGCGAGTTTGCAATTTTTTCGTTTTTGTCAGGCTAATGGCAGAGCAGCACAAATCATCCAGTAATCTGTGGAGAATCGGAACTCATGGCTGTTCACCACAAATTGCTGGATTTTTTTTACAAACTAATGACAGGTGACATTAATGTGTCATTATTTTTCCAGCAATTTCTGGGCCAACACCTTCTGCTATGCTCCATGCTGGCCTTCTGCTGACTCACCCTGCTTCTCTAATGCCACCTTTACATAGTGAGAATAATTAACATGATGTGAGCTGGAAGGCAAGCATGAATACATTTGCAGAGTCGGCTTTAATTGGTGCATAACAAACCCCACAGAAAAACTTGAACACCTAGTCTGTGCATTAACATCTTCAAAGCAATTTTGGCTGCAGGGCCAAAAGTCGTCGAATGCCCCATTAATGCTGAAGTACCAATTTTCTGTATCCTTAAAGCTCACCCAGTGCATGCATTTGCTCCAACACAGTGGAATTTCTGGTGCATAGTTTGAGTTTTTTTCATGGTTCAAGTTACTTAATCTGACTATTTGTCTGCAAGTGTGGTTGCTTAATGAATGATGATGATGCATAAGTTTGTATAAACACTGAATAAAAATAGTTTAACTGACAAGATTTTACCAAACTTGTGATAAATAAATGTGCACAGTTGCCTTTAATTGTTGTTTAACAACCACCACCAACCCCCCACCCGAAAAAACTTGACCATTTTCCATCTACCTCTCTCAAACCCTACCTCTTTGACCAAGCTTTTGGTCACCCCTCCTAACATCTCCTTCATTGGCGTGGCATCCATTTTTTCTTTATACCTCGGAGAAGCTTCTTGGGACATTTTTTCTATGTTGGAGGCACTATGTGAATGCAAAATGTTCTCGCTGTTATCTGCAAAATTGTAGTACTTTGCTTAAGGTTATTAATCAGCAGTGCCAGGAGTTTCCACTGTACTGAGTTTCCTAATTAGAATAACCAGCTTTAATAATTACATTATTTTTGGCTATGCAGAAATTTACAAGCGTCACAGATTCCCTAATCCTGGGATATCCAAGCTTTTTGAATTCGTAGGCCACAGAGCTTCAAAGGCCACATATGTTCCCATTAATTTGCATACATCTCAAGCTGTTGATACTAACAATTCATGGTTTTCCTATTTTGGATTTATCCACCTAACAGGTCGGGAGGTCACCTTTTGTAACCTCCTGACCCATGAATTTCAGGCAGGATAATCCAGCAAAGAAGAAACAGAAGGCCAATTTTACACATGTGCTCACCCAAAGAGCCTCGCCCACTGTGAGTGAATATTGAGAAGTAACAGGCACGAACCCCCACAATTTCACTGTCCGGATTCATGGCAGGCAAGGTTACACCTGGAGTGCAATTTTCTATGATCAGCTTATGTGCAGGAAATGGAGCTCAGTTGCCAAGGCTTCAAGGGCTCGGTTGCCAGGGCTCTGTGGTTGACGCAGTTTGGACACCCCCTGCCTTATGCTGAACAAAAAAGGTGCTTTTATCTTTTTCTTTTTCCGGGTTGCCTGGTCTGTCATCAGAATGCAAAATGCACTGATTCAGTTCAATTGCAAAATAGTTTCAGGACCCAAAAACACTGAGAATTGGAAGCTGCTCAGTGTGAATTTCCAGATTCACCAATTCCAATTTTTCCACCCTCCCACTCACTGCCATCACACCACACTCAATTCCAAGAGGATGACTATGTTATTGTGTTCTGTGCCTCCACTCTTCTATATAGTTTCGTTGAAAGAGACTGAACTAGTTTTCCATAGTGTCCACAGACAGACTTTCAGGAAATACAGGTCATGGGAGTGTGACGTAGAGAGGTCGGTTTCACATCCATGTCCCAAAACCTGGATTTAACACAAAAGTGCCTTTAGTCACGTCTCCCACCAAAACCTCACGTATTTTCAGAAAATCAAAATACATACCAACCACCTTATCCAACATGCCTATCGCTTGGATTTACTACTTTTAATTTTGCTCAATGCTTTTAAATTGCTTCCTTTGCAATTTTTTCACTATCAGTATCATGCCAACAAGATAACAATTCCAGGATTGTGTTTCTGTCCTTATCACAAAGAATGCACTCATAACAGCATTTTCCAGGATGGAGGTCCTGGTGTGCATAAGATGAACCATGACTGTATGGGTCGGGGCAGATGGACTAACTGGTCTCTTCCAGTCCTTCAATTCTATATGATCGTATATTGTTTCCAAATACCTGATTTCCTCAGATTTTAAATGCTTTGCTTTTGACTTATGTTTTAACTTCCCTATTCAACCATGCAGCATAATACTCGGTACAAACAACAAGAACCAAAATTATTGCAGAGGTGCAAACAAAATATTGCATATCCTTTGCAGGTTAATATTGGGAGGGATTCGAGAGTTATTATTGGAAATAATACAATCAATCTCCCCACTGATTGTTGACAGGGATCAATGCTTCTAATTGCTTTAAAGAGGATATTTTAAAGAAACAACTTACTCATATGCTGAGCGACCTTGGAGAAGGCACTCTAAATCTCTAAGATATTTGGAGTGCAATTTTAATAACAACTAATTGATCTCCTGTAATGTTGCTTACAGCCAAAAATAAATAACTGTCATATCTCTCTCTCTCTCTTTGTAACTGTCTGCTTGTTTTGCACTGTCTAATTCTATCCCTCTCCTTCTGTCTTTCTACTTGTCTTATCTCCCTCTCTCTCACATACATTCTCTCATTGCTACCTCTATCTGTTATCTCTCATCACTTTTTATCTCTCCATCTTTCTCTAAATCACTCCTTCATTTATATAGCACCTTTAATGTAGTAAAACATCCCAAGGTGCTTCACAGGAGCGAAATCAGGCAAAAATTGGAAAAAAAAAATCTCCCAATCTCTCTGTATGCTTCTCACTCCCCTTCTCTGTGGGAGAAGATGCCTGTGTGCATTATGTAACAAAAATCACAAACCATCTCTTGTATAAACAGGATTATGATTTCTTTACACATAGCGCACATGCCTTGACCTCTCCATGTCTGTCAGTCTCTTTATCTCTCTCTCTCTATATGTCTTCAACTCTGTATGCCTATCATACATTTTCTATCTCCATGTCTCTTGTAAGATTCTCAATATTCACAGATCCCCCAAAACTTGGAGAAAAACCCTAAAGAAATTCACCTTTTCCCTGAGCACGGAAAACTTTGGCCATTGACCAAAATCCTAAGATGGAAGGATAGGTGAGAGGTCACCAGACGAAATCAACAACACACACAGTGGAATGTGGGAGAATTACTGCTTCAGACATGTCTCTGTTTTAATGCAAAACCGACAGCAGGTGGTCGACGCTCAAGGCCATTGAAAGAGGCAACTGCTCCAGACATGGTGGGGCCATGCCTTTGTTTTAAGCAAAACCCATCAACACCCAGGACGTTGGATACAAAAGGAAGCCTGTATACCAGGTGATCAGCAAATCGGAATTAAAACAATGACCCATCGGGAGAAGCAATTGCAACATGGATGAGGGACCATCAAAAAGCCATCAAAGATTCTTAAAGGACTTTGTAAGAACTGTTTAAACAGACATGAAGTGCTTTTGTTTTTAAAAGTGACGAAGACCATTGTAAGAGAGGGATATAGAAGTGGAAACTTGAAACCTCTCTCTCTCTGGTTCTTGCTGGCGCTTGTGTGCTGCTTGTCTTGTTCTGCCTGTCTCTGGAAGGAAGAGCAGCTTCCAGCGAACAACAGTTCGGGAGGTGACAGTTCAACACGGCGAGGGGGCAACAGGAAAGCAGCTCTAGAAGCAGGCCGACACACAAGAAGAAACCAGAGCAACAGCCCCAGTGACCATCAGACACCTCGCGGCAACAAGGGCCTTACGAAACAACCAACCGAATATTACCACCAACCAACCGGGTAATATTGGGCCACCGCGACCAAAGAAAACCAACTCGGGAGAAAACTGAAGATCCGCAAAGTTTCCACTCTACAATCTACTTCTGACTTACCTCTGGATGAATTACAGTCAAGGATTCATTTGATGAGCATTATCTCTGGTCCTTTAGAGTCCAACTTAGCTAGTACAGTGGGATTGGGAGGGGTGAGGTATCTTTTTCTTGTAATTTCCCTTGTGTGTACCGAAGTGTTCCCCATTTTATTCGAGTGTTAAGATTGTTGTGTTGTATTTCCTCTCTTGAATAAAGGTCAAAGTTTCTTGCACCAAAACCGGTTGTCTGCTGCACTTTGTCACAACTCCCAAATAAGTCCAAGGTCCAGAACCCAGGGAGTGGGAGCGATTCGGACCGCTCAGAAGTCAGAGGTGAAGCTGACACACACCACCACCCCCTACACTCTCCTAATCTCTGCCATGCTGACGTAACTTGAAAATCCCTCCGTCTCCATTCATGTGCACATTTTGGCTGCTGCTTCAGACCCAAACCCATCACTTCTATCTCCCTTTCTTTTCATCTTGGCCGGTCTACCTTGTTGCCTCTCCTTCCTGTCACCTACTTATGCCACCTTTCATTTGTCCCTTCTCGAGTATTTTGCTCCCCACAGTTCTTACTCCAATCCATCACCACTCCTCTGCCTTCCTACTCTCCTGCCACCATCTCAGGCTTGAATCCCCCTTCGGTGAGCCCTAACTGCCGCATCCTACTCTCTTGCCGACCATCCCAACAAGCACACCTAATGAGAGCTAACCTCACCAACCTCCTTCCTATCCCACTCACATCACCCACCAATGCCCCTCAGAATCTGTCAGCAGATCAACAATCACCGCCTGCCGTGGATGGCAAAATCTTGCCCCTTACTGAAGCCTCCACAACTGGCTGTACTTCCCGCCCAAATAAACAAGGTAGAGGTGTGGTCCTTATCACCAAATTACACCTTGGTCTCTTCCTCCTATGTCTCTGACACTCCCTTCCAGCAACTCACCTTATTTCACTCCTTTCACCTCTCCTTTAAAATCCTTATTGTCTACTGCCCCCCCCCCATCCCCCAAAAGGTCCCATCCCAAGGCTCCTAACGCCAGGTTCCTTACCGAGAAATCCTGCATCCTTCCTTCCCTTAGCCTCTGTACTGAGCAAGTCCTCATCCTCATTGATTTTAATCTTTGTCTCAACTCCTTTTGCCCTCTCTCCTCCAAATTCACTTCCCTCCTGTCCTCCCTAAACATTAACTCCATATAAACTCTCCTATGCATATTTACAGCCACCCCCTCAACCTTGCCATCTCCCGTGGCCACTTTACTCCCATGGTCTCTATCACAGACAAGGCCATCTATGGACACCTCCTTGTACTCCTCTGCACTCGCATCCACCACCCCCTTTTTTAAAAATCTTACTTCAAGGTGCGGGCATCGCTGGCAAGGCCGGCATTTATTGTCCATCCCTGGTTGTCTTTGAGGAGGTGGTGAGCCTTCTTCTTGAACCCTAACCCTAACCCTAACGCTGCAGTCCATGTGGTGATGGTACATACCGTTCACAGTCGGGAGTTCAACCTTCCAATCCCACTTCCTCTTCCATTCAACTCCGGAAAAAAAACTCTCTTACAACTGCACTTTTAAACTTCCAACTTTCTAGCCTTTGGCCTTCCATTCACCATGATACTTCTGCCCATTGTTCTGCTCAACTATTCCCTCATCTCCACCTTTGATGCCCTTGTCCCAAGCAAAACCTGTACTCTCTCCAATGCTGGTATTTCCCTAACCATGCCCCCCATTTTCACTCCCTCAAATCCAAAAGGTGCAGGCCGAAGCGTATCTGGTGCACAACCAATTTAGCCATCCATCACCAGATTTGGCTCGACTATCGGGCCTCGCCCGCCTCTGACAAAATTGCCCACCGTTCCAGGATCATCCATGAGAGCAAAGATGACCCCTGGCTTCTTTTATCCACTACCAACCATCTCCATAAACCCCTCTCCCCTGCCCCCTCACCTCCCATAAGTGCGAGGAGCTCACGGATTTTTTTTGTCACTAAGATTGAAAGCATCCATTCAGCTGATTCTGCTGCTTCCCTCCCTTCCTCACCAAGCCAAACCTCCCCCAGGGTCCCCCCCTTATCGAGCCCTGAACCTGTGCCTTACTCGAGTTTCTCTCCTTTCTTCCCTCATGCTCTCTCCAAGCTCATCCTGTCCACGAGTCCCAGACCCTGCCCCCTTGACCCCTTTCCCACTAAGCTGCTGACCACCCAACCTCCCTTGCTGGCCCCCATGCTGGATGACGTTGTAAATGGTTCCTTCTTCTCAGGTACTATCCCCCTTCCCTTTCACACCCCCGTCTCAAAAAACTCTCCTCTTGCCCCTCTGTTCATGCAAACAACCGACCCGTCTCTAACTCTCCTTTTCCTCTCCAAAGTCCTTGAACATGTTGCCATCTCCCAAATCCATACCCATCTTTCCCATAACTCCGTGTTTCAATCTCTCCAATCAGGTTTCCATCCCTGCCACAGCATTGAAACTGCTCTAACCAAGGTCAGAATGACATGTTCTGTAACTGTGACCATGATGCAGGACCTCCTTGTCTTCTCTGCAGCCTTTGACTCCAACACCTCTCCTCTGTTGTCCAGTTCAGTGGGATTGCCCCTGCTTAGTTCCATTCTTACCTATCCAATCACAGCCAGAGCATCTGCAGCTATAGCTTCTCTTCCCACCCCCACACCGTTACCGCCAAGTCCCCAAAGAATCTATCCTTAGTCCCCTCCACCGTCATCTACATGCTACCCCATGTAAACATCATCTGCTTCCACATTTACTCTGACAATAAGCAGCTCTACCTCTCCCCCACCTCGCTCAGCTCTTCCACTGCCTCAGTGTGGTCAGACTGCTTGCCAACATCCAATCTTGGATGAGATGCAGTTTCCTCCATTTAAACTTTGCAAAGACCAAAGCCATTGTTTTCAGCCCGTCACAAACTCTGTTCCCTAGCCACCGATTCCAACCCCCTCCCCAGCGACTGCCTCAGGCTGAACCAGACTGTGTGCAACCTTGGCGCCCTGTTTAATCCCAAGCTGAGCCTCTAACCCCTTATCCTTTCCAGCCTGCCTACTTCCACCTCCATAGCATCGCCCATCTTTCCCCCTACCTCAATCCATCTGCTGCTGAAACCCTCATCCATGCCTTTGTCACTTTCAGACTTGACTCTTCCAATGATGTCCTGGCCAGACACCAATTTTCCACACTTTGTAAACTTCAGCCCATCCAAAAATGTGTTGTCTATATCCTATTCAATACCAAGTCCCACTCATTCATCACTCCTGTCCTTGCTGACTTACATTGGCTCCCTGTCCCGCAATGCCTCAAGTTTAAATTTCTTTTATCCTCATATTTAAATCCCTCCCTATCTCTGTAACTTCCTCCAACCCCTCAACACCGTCTGAACTCTATATTCCTCCAACTCTGGCCTTTTGTTCATCCCCCTCCCTTTGCCAGACCATTGGTGGCCATGTCTTCAGCCAACTAGGCACCGCACTGGAATTCCCTGCCCAAGCCCCTCCACCTCCCTCTCCTCTTAAGACCCTCCTTAAAACACACATAGAACCACAGAACCATAGAAAAGATACAGCACAGAAGGGGGCCATTCGGCCCATTGTGTCCATGCCAGCTCGAAGATCGAAGAACAACCAGGTGCCCATTCTAATCCCGCCTTCCAGTACCCGGTCCATAGCCCTGCAGCTTACTGCACTTTAGGTGCAGGTCCAGGTACTTTTTAAAAGAGTTGAGGGTCCTTGCCTCGACCACCAATTCGGGCAGCGAATTCCATACACCCACCCCCCTGTGGGTAGAAAAGTTTTTCCTCATGTCTCCTCTAATCCTTCCGCCAATCAGCTTAAATCTATGTCCTCTAGTTCTTGTACTCTCCGCGAGGGGAAACAGGTACTTCCTGTCTACTCTATCTAAGCCCCTCATAATTTTGTACACCTCAATCAAGTCTCCCCTCAGCCTCCTCTGCTCTTCTCTGACCAAGCTGTTGTTAACCTCTCCTAATATCTCCTCCTTTGGCTCAACATCCATTTATTTCTGATTATGCTTCTGTGAAGCGCTTTGGGATGTTTTGCTTATATATATATATATATAAATAAATGTAAGCTGTTGTTGTTGTACGTATTCTCTCAATCTTTCGTTCTTTGACTTCCCATGGAAAACTAGAGCCAGTCTCACAACTTTGACGGATGGGGGAACGCTCAGTCATGTGTGTCCTGTTGCCTTGTATATGCTTGTATTTTCCAGCCCGACTTCGATCTGGCATGGGCCCTGGTTCCCTCACTACCACCACCACCCTTTCTCCTGGCCTGGAATGGAGCATCAGTGGGGATACCAAGGTTGCCTAGGAAAAGGAGGTAGCAAGTCATGAAGCTGAGGAAGGAAGGAGCAAGTGAAGGCACCATGAGTAGGGAGCAAGTGGGGTGGATGCTGTCCACCTGGGGCCAGGAGGTAGCAGGAAGGGTTTTTCCCCCCCCCGTTAGGAATATGGAGCGAAGCCCCAGTAGTGGTATCACAAAAATTATAGTGCTTTTTAAAAAAAATATCAACACCACTTCTACACCCCAGTGCATTGTAAAATATTCTGTAACTTTTGCAGTTATACCAGTGTTGGTCTGTCAGTCTATATTCATAGGAGGCTGAGGTCCTGCCCTTCACTTCTGTCTCCTGCCCCAACCTCTCTATTTGTTCCCACAGCGATCCAAATGTTTTACAACAGGGAGCAGCAGCGGACAAGTCTGGAGTCGGGAGCCAGTGGCAGCAAAGTCCAGAAGAAGTGGGGCTTGGAGTCAGTAGGCGGCATCAGCAGGGTCTGAAGAGATGGGGAGCAAAGCCTGAAGTCAAGAAGTGGTGCTATAGAAAGATTTATTTGAGGGGGAAACAGGATGCTATCATGGCGGTTGCACGCCACAGACTTCTTTGCTTGTTGTGATTGGTTCAATCAAAAACACTGCAGACATGGTTCTCGATTCTGATGGGCCAGATTTCTGCGATGCGATTGGTTGAAGGGGAGAGTAGTGGTGTTGGTGCGGGGGGGATGAACGGAGCAGCTTTCAGGAGCGAGGGAACTGGCAAATACGTTTCTCCAATTGTATAGGGAGAGTGAAAGCAAGCGTCTGTTTGTATCACAGATACATACTCACACAATTATTGCGCATGTCCAAAAGGTGTTGGGCGTGTCCGTGAGATAACTTGACATATCTGTAGGGCATAAAACATACCAAGTACCTCAAATCTCGCAATTACGGAAAATAAAAATGACCCATCAAACTATTATGGGGGCCCTAGGCTTGCCCCCTACTTCACTCCCAGGATCCTGAATCTTCCATTTGGGCCTCAGGTACCAGTATTTCTGGGCCTCTCGTGGCCCTCCCACCAGGAGTTCTAACTCTTAGAATAACGGTATTTATTTCTCTTTTGTTGGACTGAGTTTTCTGGTTTATTTACATCACTGAGATTTTCAACCCCATCCTTGCCACCCTCCCCTCCCAGTGCAGTGTTTACACATTGTTGTTGGGCTGCAGTCACTGCACCACCATTAATTAAAAAATAAGTAACATAGCAATCTCGAGGCACTTCTGGGAGTGACGCTGTTGCTGAGATTCTCTTCATTCTTTTTTTCACTTGGCTAAATTGAGCTTTCATTTTGCAATAATGGAGAAAAGTGTGAACTAATTCGAAACTCCTCCAACAGACTATCCTATTTATTTGATCTACGTGCAAATATTTGGCACTCAGCTCTTAGTTCAGGCGTAACTCAACTGTTTGTATGATTGAAAAAATAGATTTCACCAGTTTGAATAATGACATGTGTTTGCAGTTATACCGATTTCATTACCTGCAAATACGATTTAATCGGAAATTTCTCCCTTCCATGTTTAAAAGCGGTTGTTTCTTGCTAAGCTTGTCGTGTTACAACATGTTCTGATGCTATTTACTTCCTTATCAATTTGAATGCAATCACTTTCTTCCAAGTTTCAACCCTAAAATCAGTCTTCCACTGCAGATAAAGTCTCTGTTCTCCTCTAAGCCTCTTCCTCTCCCCTGGTGGCCGTCTGTTCTTTTCTTGGTTCTATTTATTGAGCCCTGGAATTTGCAAGCTCCCCCACTCCTGAAAGCTGCTCCGTTCATTCCCCCCGCAACCGACACCACTGCTCTTCCCTTCCCCAGCTACCACACGACTGGGCTGCCCCTGATGCCCTCGGGTTTTCTGCTCCCCACAACAACCTCTGGGGCTCCATTCCCAGCAGGCATTTCTAGCTCACTACTGCACAGGCCCTGTGCTCAGCCCCCTCCCCAACTGATTCCTCATTCTTCCACCTCTTCCAAGTGTTCACAAACTCCGGCTACCATCTTGACTGCTGCCCGGCCACAGCTACACAAGAATCTCATCCTCCCCTCCCCTTCCCAAGGCCCAGATCACTTGTTCCAGGTTCAAACCCCAGTCCTCGTGCTCCCAGCCCCTCCTCCACTGACACTTGAGTCCTCAATCCCAATATTTATCTCTCATCCCACATGACACACTAGCTACCAGATAGCCTAAGCTTACAAATACCAGTACCCATCTTCAACCTGTATATGTTAGGGTTCCCAACCCTCCCGCTTTCGGCAGGAGTCTCCCGGAAAGGGTGATTGGCCACTGCTGGCGACTGGGGAGAAACGATCCGTGTATTTACAGCTCGCGCACGCGCAGTACCCCGGCTGTCGTGGCGTGCAGCCAAAATGTGTTGCTTGGTCTCCCCACTATTCGGAAACACCACTTCATTGCAAGAGAGACAGCAACACAAACTGGAGGGGGAGAGAGAGAGAGAGAAACACAAACTGGAGGGAGGGAGGGAGGGAGAGAGAGAGAGAGAGAGAAACACAAACTGGAGGGAGGGAGAGAGAGAGAGAGAGAGAGAGAAACACAAACTGGAGGGAGGGAGAGAGAGAAACACAAACTGGAGGGAGGGAGAGAGAGAAACACAAACTGGAGGGAGGGAGAGAGAGAAACACAAACTGGAGGGAGGGAGAGAGAGAAACACAAACTGGAAGGAGGGAGAGAGAGAAACACAAACTGGAGGGAGGGAGAGAGAGAAACACAAACTGGAGGGAGGGAGAGAGAGAAACACAAACTGGAGGGAGGGAGAGAGAGAAACACAAACTGGAGGGAGGGAGAGAGAGAAACACAAACTGGAGGGAGGGAGAGAGAGAAACACAAACTGGAGGGAGGGAGAGAGAGAAACACAAACTGGAGGGAGGGAGGGAGAGGGAGAGGGAGAGAGAGAGAGAGAGAGAGACAAACTGGAGGGGGAGAGAGAGAGAAACACAAACTGGAGGGAGGGAGGGGGGGGAGAGAGAGAGAGAGAGAGAAACACAAACTGGAGGGAGAGAGAGAGAGAAACACAAACTGGAGGGAGGGAGAGAGAGAGAAACACAAACTGGAGGGAGGGAGAGAGAGAGAAACACAAAATGGAGGGAGGGAGAGCGAGAGAAACACAAACTAGAGGGAGAGAGAGAGAGAAACACAAACTAGAGGGAGAGAGAGAGAGAAACACAAACTAGAGGGAGAGAGAGAGAGAAACAAACTGGGGGGGGAGAGGGAGGGAGAGAAACACAAACTGGAGGGAGGGAGAGAGAGAGAGAAACACAAACTGGAGGGAGGGAGAGAGAGAAACACAAACTGGAGGGAGGGAGAGAGAGAAACACAAACTGGAGGGAGAGAGAGAGAGAAACACAAACTGGAGGGGGAGGGAGAGAGAGAGAAACACAAACTGGAGGGAGGGAGAGAGAGAGAAACACAAAATGGAGGGAGGGAGAGAGAGAGAAACACAAAATGGAGGGAGGGAGAGTGAGAGAAACACAAACGAGAGGGAGAGAGAGAGAGAAACACAAACTGGAGGGAGAGAGAGAGAGAAAAGCACAAACTGGAGGGAGGGAGAGAGAGAGAGAGAAACACAAACTGGAGGGAGGGAGAGAGAGAGAAACACAAACTGGAGGGAGGGAGAGAGAGAGAAACACAAACTAGAGGGAGAGAGAGAGAGAAACACAAACTAGAGGGAGAGAGAGAGAAACAAACTGGGGGGGGGGGGAGAGGGAGGGAGAGAAACACAAACTGGAGGGAGGGAGAGAGAGAGAAACACAAACTGGAGGGAGGGAGAGAGAGAGAGAAACACAAACTGGAGGGAGGGAGAGAGAGAAACACAAACTGGAGGGAGAGAGAGAGAGAAACACAAACTGGAGGGAGAGAGAGAAACACAAACTGGAGGGAGGGAGAGAGAGAAACACAAACTGGAGGGAGGGAGAGAGAGAGAGAAACACAAACTGGAGGGAGGGAGAGAGAGAGAAACACAAACTGGAGGGAGGGAGAGAGAGAGAGAAACACAAACTGGAGGGAGGGAGGGAGAGAGAGAAACACAAACTGGAGGGAGGGAGAGAGAGAGAGAAACACAAACTGGAGGGAGAGAGAGAGAGAAACACAAACTGGAGGGAGAGAGAGAGAGAAACACAAACTGGAGGGAGGGAGGGAGAGAGAGAAACACAAACTGGAGGGAGGAAGAGAGAGAAACACAAACTGGAGGGAGGGAGAGTTGATGTCGGCCTGTGATGTGCGCTGTTGGAGAATGTGTTTTCCTACGGGGCTCGGGCAATTTTGGTGCTGCTCCCCGAGGACTTAGCCTCACCTCCCTGAAGCTGGGCTTTAGCGGTTGGGTGTGGGAATAAGTAAATTGAATTAGGTTCGGTTTTGGTTTTATTTATCATTTTAATTACTTGCTATGTATTGTAAAAAATCGTAAATTTGTACGAAAACTTTAGTTAGAAGTCACGTATGTCAACGATGTTTTTGTTGAATCAGTGGTATTTACTTGGTGTTTGTCATTGCGGTCAATACCGTGGAAACATCACAGAAGTAGTTTTTATTTAAACATTATTTATCCTTAAATCTTTCTACTCTTTTGTGTTCTTTGATTTATAAATTATGTTATTCATCTCACTATAAAACGAAATGTCAAATATTTTATTCAGGACTGAGTGATACGGAGATACTCAACTAAGGTAAATGCAATAACACTAACAGTGGGCAAATTTTACGTGAACAAATGTCATGTGATTAAGCATCATGTGATCAAATGCCATGTGATCAAATGTCACATGATCAAATCTCCAGGAATACGTCAAACCAGAGTTGGCAACCCTCATATCTGTTGGCTGCTTTGTTTTTGTTCATCCCAGGCTTTGACAAAACTAAGACAAGAAATTCAGTCCCTATAAAACAAATCTGGCAATTTTGAGGCCTTAGGATTTATAAGTGGTAAATGCAACATTTTTACAATTATCCCACAATTGAATTATTTTTGTCAAATGCAGCAAAAGCAAGGACAGCGATAGGAATAAGGATCAGGTTATTTATTCTAAGAATTTGTGAAAATAGATTACTGCGAGCAATTTCTGTACCCAAAGCAGTTAGGATCTAAAGCACCATCCATCAGTTTACCATGTCTTCCATATTATCCTGTTGTGTTCTGAACAAGTTCTTGTAATATGAAACCTGGATTTCAGCTTTCGTTGCAATTTGCACAAAATGTTTTCTATAAATCTATTTCTCGCAGAGCCAAACACCGAAACAGAGCAAAAATAAAATAGTAACTGGCAAGAAGTACACCAGGATTTCAAGAGATGGCCTTTTCCCACAGTGTAGATCGGTGAATCACAGAGGATGGGCTGAAATGCTTTCATGAATGCTCACTTTCTGGTGAAGAGGTTGATGTGTTCTTTCTGCTGCTGTCTGCACCAAAGGATTCTTTTATTTACTTTTTCCTTATGCCCTCTAGAGGCCAAATTTTCCTCACTTCAAAAAAAAAAGGAATTGCTGTTTGTTTTTGTAATTTGTCACCCTCCAACAAAATCAGGAGGACATGCAGTTTTTAAAACGTGTGTTTTTGGACAATATGTTCTACAAAACAAAGGCAGTCAATCAATTGTGAAGTATCGGTACCAATGATACTTTAACGGTTCTCCAGCAGCTAACAGGGCACTTACAAACATAAATATCCCAAAGTTCATTCATCGTGTAGTGGCGTACAAAATCTCTCTGGTAAATGGCTCAATGAAAATCGAGATAATTTTGATTGACCCTATCTGTGATCAGGCTCCTATTGACATCCCTGACTTTCCTGCTCAAGAATGGTTTGAAATGCAGCAAGGCACTGTCATTTTTTTTTAATTTGCAAGCCAATCTAACAAGAGGAGATCGTAACTCAGAAAAATGTTGTAAATACTCTTTCAATTTTGTGCCATTCCACCCTCTCATTGAATTGGTCCACCCATCTCTTCTCCCTTGGCCAACACCTTTTATTCACAGCTATTAACATGTTATGTTTTGATCTATTTGTTTTATCATCTCTCTTCTTTCCTCAAAACCTTACTTCCTTCTCTCAGTTATATGAAAGATAATGTCTACTTATTTCTCCTGTTGGAATCATGGTTCATTTTGAAGCCATTGTTTGCGTAGCACTGGCAAGGCAGGATTTTCCCCACACTATCAGGGCCTCCAGTGAGCAGCACCTGAGCAGGTGGTCATCGCCCATGGTCTGGGTGAGGCTGACTGACCCTGGTTGCAAATGTCTGATATCAGCATCAAAGCTCTTCATGAACATTCCCTTTTGACATTACCACAAACATCAGTTCCCCTCAGAAGCACAAATAAGCCTAATTCTGAATAACACCTTCAGTTCATTATTTTTATCTGCTGATATAAACTGTGTTTAAAAGGCTAAATTTGAAAAAGGTTTTTTCCCCACCACTCATATGTCCTGGTTATTTGTAAATCTTCTGCCTGGGTCACAATGCACTCTCTTCATTTCAGCCAATTGTGATTTTTTTTTTGTTCTATAGACACAAACAAAAATTTATAATGGGCTGAAATGAAGATTTTGAGGTGCGACACCCTGAAGTATGACACTTTCAGAAGTGATGCCCTTTAAAGGCACAGACTGTGCTGGACACAAGGGGAGGGGGGGTTCAATTTCCACAGAGTTCTCCTGATTGTCTGCTGTAACTTCAGCAGAAGATCCATGGAAACTCTGGAGAAGCATCATAACTTTTTACTGCGGATGATAGGCTGAAGATACAGTGGCGAACACCCCCTCGAAAATCCAACACCAAGATTTTTTAATTATGCAGATATTCCCATTAGCGTGGTGCGGTCCCCTTAGGTCGAGGGTACTGGATTCAATGGAACGTTCACATCTGAGGCAGGTTTTGCAAAGATACCCTGACCACTGTTTGGGCAAGGGATACAACCATCCCCTGTTTCCTACCAATACCACATCCAAATAGAGACTAGTGCACTAAGTTTGAAAAAACAGCAAGAGAACTAATGAAAACAGTGGGGGTCATTTTGACTTTGGGCGACAGTGTAAAACGGGCGATATTGGATCAGCCCCCGTTACACATCCCTCACGATTTATATTTCCATTGAAGTCAATAGAAATGAAAATCGGGAGAGATGGATAAGGGCAGCTGATGTGATATCGCCCGTTTTGCACCAAAATCAAAATAACCTCTTGTGTGCGTGTTTTATAGTAAAATATTCAGTGCTTTCTTGTGGGTATTTCTAATATAGCTCATGAGCCAAGGCAAACTGAGGTGTATTTCCTTAGTTGGTAAAGATACTGTGTTGAGCATTATTTCACACAGAACTGTCACAATTTTTCTCTCGTGCTGGTGGGGTGAGGGGTTAGAGATACCTGTGCTATTTCTTGGGTTTTGGAGGAGTCATGGTGAAACAGATGCTACACAATCAGACACTAATGACAAATTTTCCCCAATATTGCCCTGTACTTGGACCTTGTCTGCTTCCTTAACTGAATAAATTTGCATGTATAATCTTGATATTGCAATGCCAGCCCTTACATTTGCTATCACCACTCTCACCCTTACCCCCAATCAATCATCTAGTACTGCTTAACCGTTATCTCCAAACCCACCACTCCTCCACCCCCTCATTCCCACATCTATTTGAAAATGAGAAAATCTAATATTTCCTCTAGGGTGGGTGTATGTGTATGTCTGTGCATATGTGTTTTTTAATCTGTTCGTCTATGCCTGTAATATCACATCTAAGTGTAACACTATATATATCCAAGACTGTGTCCGTCTGTCCGTGTACAATCTCTGTAACTTCACTTATCTCCCTTACTAATTTTGTGCTTCTGTCATATAAAGATGTATGGTATAACTTTTTCTTTGGTCCTACGGGATTGGCAGAATAGGCACCTGGACGACCTCATGGGAAAAATTCTTTACCTCCCATCACAGCACCTTAACATGAACGTTGCATTGTAACCAGCTGGTATAGTGACATTTTGCTGTTACCACCATTTAAGTATCTCGTTCGCTACCTCCCTAGTTTGTTCAGCATAATTAGATGGTTTTCTGTCATCCACAGGAGCGATTTTATAAGCATGACATTTCTCCCACATAAGTTGTGAACTAACCTAATGGCAGATCACTCTATTCCCATTTTTAAACAGAGGAACCAGTACCCCAATGTGACCATCAGGAGACCCAGAGACCAGGCCACCTTAAAAGTCTCACAGTAACCGCCACTTCCTCCCCCCCATGAGGTGGAGCTTTACCCACTTATCGTGACCTTCAGCTTTCTGTCACTAAACTAGTTTTCACACTCATCAATTAAATTGCCATTAATTCCATGGTCCTCAATCTTCTTTATAGTCACAACTTGATCAATTGGCACATTGGGACTTAATCACTCACTCGCAAAACATTACATTGATATACAGCATACCTGTCCCTGTTGTACGAATATCTCAAACCTATCATTTGGAGTGCTGCAGGGTGAGAACAATATTTAGGTTTACATTCAACACGAGGTGAATAAAA
Source organism: Heptranchias perlo (assembly GCF_035084215.1). Classification (NCBI taxonomy): domain Eukaryota; kingdom Metazoa; phylum Chordata; class Chondrichthyes; order Hexanchiformes; family Hexanchidae; genus Heptranchias; species Heptranchias perlo. The sequence continues at coordinate 10,676,070 of NC_090329.1, forward strand.
TTCCAATCGAATAATTACCTCAGTTTTCAGTGAATCGTATTTCAAAAGCGAACAAAATCATAAAATCTCCTGCGCTGCACTGTCATTACACAGTACAGACATTATTGTTTCTGTCTGAAGAATTATCAAACCATTTATTGCTTAGCACTGGAGAAATGGAAGCTTTCAAACCTATAAATGCTTGGGTACTTTCTGCATAATTTACCAATGCAGAAGATTTCTGTAAACACGTCAATGGAATAATGGTTTGACAGCTTATTTTCAAAACTGAAGTTTTGAAACTGAGAGTGCACACTCTCCAAGTAGCATTGCATTTGATCCCAGGTTTATACTAGTCAGCTGATCTAGGGTAGCCTAAGGTAGCAGTGTGGTTGCTGGAATTGGCCCCAGTATCTCAGACTAGGGAGGGAAGAAAAGACAGCCGGGGCCTCATGCTCATCGTTTCTCTTCAGTGACCCCTGCTGAACTATGCAAGTGTGGGCATTGGGTGAGAACAATTTGAGCTTAGTTGAAACGCCTCTCTATGGCTATCAACACTTGCTATCTGGGCTCAAAAATAGAAAAGTGACTATTTACGCAAAGTACTGGATGGCTGCCGGCAGCCACAGAAAGAAAGTCAAAAATTAGAGGGAATCAAAAAAGCACAAGTGGAGATTTCCATCTGGCACAAGCACATACCCAGGAAATATGCTACTAGAAATCATCGGCCAACTTAATTTTCCCACCTCCAGTGGCAAATGGCATCTCAAAAAATCCTACATGACAGAAAACAAAATTTGGGTTTCACAAGGTTCACAGACACTTTTTAAGGCTATGTGAACCTTCCCTGATTAAATCCACTCACTGTCAATCACCAGGCTATCAAAAATATAATTGCACATCTCCTGGCTAAATATCTGAGATTCTCCCCAAATTCAATGATATTATTCCAATCTTCTTTCATAAAATATGTGCAGGAGAAAGGACATTGAAGGTAGGCAATTTATAGATTACTCCTATTTTACATCTGTACATGCATTAAAAAAAAGAAATATGCAATATAGCCAGATGAGACAACTGGAGTTTATGTAAAAATAATTATTTTGAATATTCTTAAAGTGCATTTCAGATACATGGATGATTTTACTTTGGTGATCATCATTTTTAGCAGAGAGTGGCATTAGTCGTGCATTGTCATGAGAGTTTAATAAACCTGATTGAGGAATTTCTGCAGCTTATCTGCTGGTATACTGTAGGGCTACAATTACCCCAAGATGAACACTATCATCCCAAAGCTAAAGCTTCTTTAACAGAAACACTTCCGCTAACATTTAAGCACTGTGTCTCACTAACCTAGCTCTGACAGATTTTGCGTGGCTGTTACGAAACCCGTACACTGCCAAATTTGCTATTCACAGCAATAATAATTCAACAAGTGCAAGGCAATTATCCCAACTTTACTACAACTCAAACCAAAAAAAAAATCCTCTCCCACTCCATCAACTGGGACCAGAAAGTAAAGTATTTAAAGATAACGTTACTCTTAAACCTAGATAATGGGGTGGGGGGTGGGGGGAACTGTACAAGTGTGTAATGTGTGCACATGGACAGTGCTGACATACAATATCCAGTCATTTTTTGTCCTGAATTACCTTGCTTCGACAAGGTTAGGCTGAATCCTAACATGCACGGTATAAATCCCACCAGAAGTATTAGTTCTTGATCTGCCTAAGTGGGACTCACTGAATTGGAGCAAATAAAATAGTAATGACAATTTAGTTGAAGCTGACCGTCAGCATTTTTAATAATGCATAGAAGGAAGTTTGAGCAGCAAAAAGCTACCTGGTTTGGTTCAATCTTTGTAACCCAAACTAGACAGTTTTATAGATTGTGTCCAGTGGAGTCAAAACTGTCCAGGACTATTTACATCTTGCCATTTGAAGACAGTTTGTCTGTTGTGGACTCTAATTGGTCAAGGCTAGTCTGCATTAACCCCTGGACCTGACAGTCAGGAGATTCATTTGCGTTTTCTCTAATCTGACCTGCCTGATGGACTTAAATCCATCTACATGTTTACTGCCTCTGCAAATTCAGAAAGATTTTCTGAAAAAAAGCACATCTGCAAATTATTTATAAAACCTAAACTGCTGTTGGCCTCTTTTACGGCTTTAGCAACCAGCATTTACCCTTTCAGAGAATTATGTGTTTGAACCCCTAGGACTCTCCATTCATCCATACATCAGTCCATTTTGAATATACTCCCATTCCTTGTTTGTCCCCCAAAAATATATGACTTCACATTTATCCACGTTAAATTGCATCTTCCACCTGCCTGCCCTTTCCACTAAGTTCTTTGTGTTCTCCTGAAATATTTGACAATCCTTGTTACTGTTTACCAAACCCTCTACTTTTGTGTCCTCACCGAATTTCAAGTTGTGCTCCCTATGCCCAAGTCCAAATCATCTGTATATCAGGGAGTGAAGTGGACCCAACACTGAGACACGGAGAAAACTACTTCTAACCCTTCACCAATCCATGCAGCACCCATTAACCCTAACTCTGCTTCCTGTCAGTCAACCTACTTTCTAGCCATGCTGCTACATTTCCTTTCATAGCATGAAGGAGAAATTCGGGAGCACCCCCCCACCCAGAGTTATTGCCCTCCGCACAAATGGTGAGGTCCAAGGAGCCCTGGATATTGGGCCTCAGACCTCATTATACTGAAGACGGTGATACGGGAGGAGACAGGTAAATGCTGCAGGTTTGGGGGAGCAGTCACCGGGAGCCAGGGACGCATCGGGGGTCGGAGAAGGAGACATTGGGGCCTCAGGGGCAAAGACATTGGGGGCAGGGGAGACATTTAGGACTCGGGGGGGGGGGGGATCGGGTGGCTCGAGGGGGGGGGGGGGGGGGAGGGTTGTGGGGAGAGACATCAGGGATCGGGGGCTGGAGATGGAGACATCTGTGGTCGGGGAGGGAGACATCAGGGGTCAGGGAGGGAGTGTTCAGGGCTTCGGGTGTCGGGGAGGCATCAGAGGTCGGGGAGAGGGAGAACGGGGATTGTAGGGCCTGGTGGTTGGGGCCTGGGAGTGGGGAGGAACATCGAAGGCCAGGGCCAATGCCTGGAGCTCGGGGATCTCGGCACTGGGAGCAGCGGTGATCAGGATGGTAACTGTGGTAAGCACTTACCTTTTGTTTTTATGTAGGAGATGTTTAGGGTTGGTTTTCCCTTGTTTGTCCTTATCCAATATGGCCGGCGGCGCACTTTCGGTCGGAAGTGTGCGCGTGCTTCCTGCCCGCCCGCCATTTTGGGGCCTTAGGAGGCCGCACTGTGCTTTTAAACACGGGCGCAACGCAGCCCAATTTAACAAGTCATATTTCTGGAATTTTTCCAAAAAGCTTTTTGTGTGACACCTCATTGAATGCTTTCTGAAAATCGATATACAGTGTTCTTTTTATCAATCTGGAGTCATTCTTGTCACCAAAGGAACATGGATGAGAACATCACTGTAGGAGTTCCTGAAGGAAGTGCCTCAGCCCAAAAATTTTGCTGCATCATCAATGATCCGTCCTCCATCATAAGGTGGTCCTGTTCGCTGATTATGCCACAGTGTTCAAGCTTGACCTTCAAAAGGCACCAACATCGCTGAGTCCCCTATCATTGCTATATAGGGGGTTACCATTGACCAGAAGCTGAACTGGACCAGTCATATCAACATTGCGACTACAAAAGCAAGGCAGTGGCTGGGTGCTCCATGACGAGAGGTTCAGATTCAGACCCCTCAAAGGCTATCCACCATCTTCAAGGCTCAAGTCAGGAGTGTCACAACTCACCTGGATGGGTGCAACTCCAACAACACTCAAGAAGCTTTACCATGAGAGGGCAGTTCACTTCATCAGTGCCCTTGTCACCAGGATCAGTATCCACCCCCTCCATCATTGGTGACTGCAGTTTGAATGACCTGCAGGATGCACCTCAGCAATGCTCCAAGGTTACTTCGACAGCACCACCCTACCCTGCTACCTCGACCACCAAAAAGGACAAAGCCAGCAATGTTGTGGGAACACTATCACTTCCAGGTTCCCCTCCATGTCATACGCCACCCTGACCTAAAATCAAGGAGAATCATAGAATCTTACTGCACAGAAGGAGGCCATTCCGCCCATTGTGCCTGTGCCGTCTCTTTGAAAGAGCTATCCAATTATTCCCACTCCCCTGCTCTTTCCCCGTCGCCCTATAAATTTTTCCTGGGCACGTATTGCCATTCCGTCATTGCCATGGGGTCAGTATCCTATAGTTTCCTACCTAACACCATTGTGGGAGCACCATCACCACCTGGATGACAGCAGCTCACGGAGAAGGCCCACAACCAACTTCTTCGGGCAACTCGAGATGGGCAATAAATGCAGCCTTGCCAAAGTTGCCCACATCGCATGAACAAATAGAAAAAAAAACCTCGTCAGTTAGATCTTCAAAAAGCGAGTAAATTTGTTAACAAATCTCTTTAACAAATCTCTGCTGGCTGTCTTAACCCATGCATTTCTAAATTATAGATTCGAAGAGTTTGCATACAACTGACATTAGATTAATTGGTGTATAATTATCTGGTTATTCTTCTTTCATTTCTTGAACAATGGTGTTACATTGCCTCCTCTCCCGTCCCGTGGTAAAATTTGCACATTTATGGCGGATTGAAAAATTGTGACCAGTGCTTCTGCTATCTCCTCTCTGACTTATTTCAATGACCACATGCCACCAGGGGTCAATTACTGATTCACCTTGAATTCTACCAATTTTGTTTTTGGAACCATTTCTTTTACTACGGTTAGGTCTACCAAATGTTCCATTTTCTCCTCTGGAACACCAAAACTTCAACAATTATTTGCAAAAACCAATGCAAAATATTTATTATCTATGCCGTACCTTTATCCTGCACTCACTCCTTTATCCCTGGGTATTCCTATCCTCTCTTTAACTATTATTTTAATTTCTATATGCTTATAAAAGACCCTACATTTATTTGCCAGCCTTTTTTCCTATTCCCCTTTTGCACTTACAGTTTCTCTTTTCACTACACTTTCTATTTTCCTCATGTTTCTCTGTTGAATTGTTAGCTCTAAATTTAACATATGTCTCCCTTTTAAGTTTCAGTTCAGTTTTAATCTCTCTATTTATCCTTGGAACTCTTTTCTTTGATGCATCCCCTCTTTGCCCAACAGGAATATATTTATTTCATAGTCGACCCATCTCATTTTTGTGGATTTCCCACTGCTGATCTGTCAGCCTGTTTGCTAACATTTCTGGCCAGTAAATTTGCCAGATATCTTCATATTTCACTGAACATTGCCTTTTTCCAATCCCATGCCCTTAACTTTAATTCTTCATTATCCTTTCCTACTCTTAAGTTGAACCTAACTGTGTTGTAGTCACTATTTCACGATTGTTCTGCTACTCGCACATTAGTTCTTTACCCCACTTCATTTCTTAGAGCTAAATCATGTAATGTTTCTTTCTTTCTTGGACTAGAAGCATATTGATCCAGGAAGCAGTCCTAGAAGCATTCTAAAAAGCATCTCCAACTTTGACCAGAGTGATTCCCTTTATTCCAGTCCATCTTAGGATATGCTTTTGTCACTTCCAGATTCACTGTTTCAATGCTCGCCTGGTCAGCTCCCCACCCTCAGCTCATTCAAAACTCTGCTGCCTGTATCCTATCCCGCACCAAGTTCTGCTCACCCATCAACCTGTCCCTGACGATTTACATTGGCTCTTGTTCCCCCAACGCCTCCAATTTAAAATGTTCATCCTTGTTTTTAAATCACTTTGTGACTTCACCTCTCCCTATCTCTGTAACTTCCTCCATCTTTACAGGCCCCCCCGAGCTCTCCGTTCCTCTGGCCTTTTGTGCACCCTTCCCCCTTTGCCTCACCATTGGCAGCCGTGGCTTCAGATGTCTACTCTGGAATTCTCTCCTTAAACCCCTCCACCTATTCACCTCCCTCTCCTTCTTTAAGGCTCTCTTTAAAACCCACCTCTTTGACCAAGCTTTTGTTCATCCCTCCTAATATCTCCCTCTTTGTCTAAGCGTCCACTTTTGTCTAATTATGCCTTTTTCTCCATTAAAGATGCAATATAAATGCACGTTCCTGTTGTTAAAATTACCTAATATTATTGCTTCTTGTTCTTCCATATCTCTGAGCTGCTGGCTGATCTCCACCTCTATCTCATCTCCACTGTTTGATGACTTCTAATGCACACCAAGAATTATACCATTTTCCTTTCTATTTCTTAACTCTATCCATGTGGATTCTGTCCTATCACTACCCCTTAGGACAGCCTTGTGTTCCACACTGTGATTAAATATTTTCGGAACACTGACACCCCGTCATTTTCACTGGTTCTATTGCTAATCTTTTCAGTGTAAGATAAGATGCCAAACTGCTATAAATATAAGTATAAACTATTATTGTAATGAATATAAGAGAGTATTTCCAAATAAAATAGTTCTTGTACTAGAGTATATTTAGAAGTTCATCTATATTTCTGAGTACATAAGCAATTAGGGAACATCAAATGCACTTTACATAAAGTGCATAAATGCACTGTGCTATAAATTCTTTGTCTCCGAGCACATAATCCAAAAATGAATTGAATCTTAAACAACACAGAATCTTGGATGGATATATTTTCAATGATGATTTAGTACAAATTGACACACTTAATAATGTTTGCAAGGAAACGTGTGAATCCAAATTGAACCATAATACTTACTCAATCTACATTAAGAGCCTTTATACAATGCTCTTACACTTTAAATCCTTTTAGGCTCAGCCTCTATTACCAATATTTCACTACCATCCGCCAGACACAGAAGGGGTGGAAATTCTGTTTGACAATTGAGTCTTTGTTGATTAGTTTTCCCTCAACATTTCATATCTCAAACTTGCTTGCTGAAACAGGGCCCCATCTGACAATGATCATTTTAGATTTTACCTCTTAAAACCTTAATCCCAATGGTTCATCGGCTGAGCTGGCAGTCGAGACATGGCACTGATGGTCTCAATCTTTGAAATGAAAATATCCATAAGCTTCTTGCGCTTGGCATAGAGGTGAGGTTGGTGAGAGCAAATGGAAGGGGTTTGAGGAGACAGCTTGTCATAGGGAAAAGATGTGGAGATGCCGGTGATGGACTGGGGTGGACAAATGTAAGGAATCTTACAACACCAGGTTATAGTCCAACAGTTTTATTTGAAAATCACAAGCTTTCGGAGCTTACCTCCTTCGTCGGGTGAGTGAGTGAAGGGTTCGCTCACTCACCCGACGAAGGAGGTAAGCTCCGAAAGCTTGTGATTTTCAAATAAAACTGTTGGACGAAAACCTGGTGTTGTCAGATTCCTTAAATAGGGAAAAGTCAGAGATTGTCCTCATCCTCTGGAATGATCCTGGAGTAGCAGTAGGATTTGGCAATAGAAAAAGAGGCACAGTAATGTTTAACATAACTGAGCCAGATCTGCCAGTAGACAAGACCAGTTGTGCACTGAAGTTTGCGACCTGCCAACTTTAGAGGTGAGAACTCCATTTCAACAAATACTTAGGCATGTTAAAGAGTAAAAAAAAGTACAACATTTTGATTGTATTAAATATCAGTACCTTTCAGTGTGATATGTCAAACATCCTGTTAAATTTACCCTAAATTATTGAGATTACACTGTAAGTAGTATAAAGCGCAATTCCACCATTGATCAGCGTCTGGATGTCCCAGTTCTCACCATCACCCACATGGCCTCTCTGGCACTCAATTATTCAACATGGTAAGTCACTTTTCACTTTTTGACAGTGATGTTTTATTGAAGGTTCAGTTCCAGTTATAAGATGTGTGTATAACATAAGTCTTACCACAGAGGCAAATAACATACATTATGGGGATGATTCTAACTCCATAATGGACAGGTGGACAGTTAAAATCGCCCAGGTCACTTACCCACCCTGGAGCTATTCGGAACTGCCCTTCTGTGATTTTCACCTGCTCAACTGAGCAGGCGCCAAAGACACCCACCGGCAAGGTCCTTTTTAACATATGCATGTCAGGTCCCGATTACATCATCAAACCTCACTGCAATTTTAACTAGGCAGCCCGAACGGGAAGTAGCAGTGAGTTTACCAACAGGCCAACCCAGCAGCAAAGAAGATCAAGGCAAGAAAAGGTCCAAAAAGGTAAGTTTTTATATATTTTTTTAAACCTTTCTTATGCTTCTCTGGGCTCCATAAGGAAAGTTTAGGCCTCCCCTGTGCAGACTTGTCCCTGCAGGTTTTAGGGGTAATAGTGGAAAATGACTAAGTTAGGATAACTTGACATAAGCAAAAAGCATCATGCGTAAATGAAGTTAGCCTAAGTGAAAAACACGTTTATACTTAGCACGGATTTCTGCTGGCACAGGAAGAGACATCCTTGAGTATTCAGGCTGGATGAGATAAGATGAGAAAGCAGTTACCCTGGCAACTGTGTCAATTTATAGTTAACCATAATACAAGCTAAATTCAAGAATGAATAATAGAATAGATCATATTATCTCATATCATTTTAATACTATAAGAAGTAACATAATTAACAGAAGGAAAGCTAGCTATAGATAAGTAGAATGCTTAACTGGGACTTTGATAGTGAAATGGGTAAAGTCAGACAATTGAAGTGCTGTCCTGGAAGTCAGGCTCCAGCTATGGCCTAATGAAAATACTGAACAGAGAAACCTTGAAGAGGTAAGGGATGGGGCCTACTGTTTGTATTACAAAACCGGACAAAAAACATTTTCTTCCGGTTTTGGTGCTGCAGTTATATCATATTCTGTGACCAAAAATAGGTGCGTTATAGAAAGGGGCATAAAAGTGAGAGCATACCAGTGTAAGGTGGGCAGCTTGAACTTAAAACACCAAGGTTCCATCCAGCGGGCTGGCTGCACGTAAGTGGCGCGGACACGTATCGCTTCTGTGTTCACTATGATTGATGTCTTGATATAAAGGTAAGGCAGAGGGCACAAAATCGGCTAATCTTATATTTCTTAATACACAACACTCCCAGACCTATTAATAAGATAAAGCAGAAGCCAAAGATCTTGCCGCCCCTCACCTCCCCCCGCGCCCCCCACGATCGTGGGACCCCTGCGGGATCGCTCCAGCAGTCAATCCCAGCACTTAACAGCTGTCAGCAGATGACCTGTCGGCCACATGATTTTCAATTACTTCCCATCATCTTCACGCCCGCCGGAATGACCTGCATGGTATATGTTTATTTCGAAGTATTCTTTACTTCATTTGGAGCACTCCATGTTATTCGGGATATTTCTATTTTGAAACATTTTCTGACTGATTAAGAAAAAGCTGTTGACAGAAATTGAATCATGTCCAGAGCTATAAACGATAGAGAGATCTCATGGAATGGGCCAGAGGGGACTAATTTATGAATTTTGAGGGAACCATCTGGAAGAGTTAAATGCCCTCGGCCAGAAAGGAACTACTTCAGAACATTACGAAGGAAATGCAATAGAGGAACCCAGTTGAGTTACATTTAGCAATTTTAACACTTAGTCAAAAGATGGGACCTTCGAATATTTTCAGAGAAATTGTAGGGATAGATTTTGATTTTGTGCGATAGCGAATCGGCAGCCCATTTTACATCTCTCCCGAGTTTTATTTCTATTGACTTCTGCCGACTCGCGATTACTCATTTTACACTATCGCACAAACTCAAATCTACCCCGTAATGTGGGATTCAGGCCCAAATCGTATCTTTAACAGAAACATTTCACAGAACCATACAGAAGTCTTTAATCACACTGAGCGCCTTGTCAAAGATCTGGGTAAATCCAAGTATACAACTATTTCAAGTTTTGCTCGCCAACCTTTGTTGTAAGTCTCTCTAAATTGACACCAACTTTGAGATCTAGGGCCCATACAATACAGGTCCTATGCATATAACCCAAGCTGTAATCAGCAAAGTTCTAATACATTTTTCAGAATATAAACCCCGTGTTATGTACAATGAAGTGCTTCACTTTTGAAAAGACAGTTAAGCTGTTTAATTGGAAATGGTGAAATAATCCTTTATGATCTAGGGGGAACCTTGCTTGAAGCAAAAGAAATTGACATTTTCCCCTATAAAAAGATCAAAAATAGGGCATATTCCTTCTTGTGACCATGCCATCCAGTTGACTGGTTCAATCTCCACTGTGCTGCCAGAGTGTGATATTGCTTTGCCTATGGTAGAACTTCGTTTTGTAAATATCTACCCCAGTCAGTTTGAGAACAGGGTTTGGAGACAGTGATGGCATCAGTCGCAAAAATTATACATTTCCCTTTATATCTTGCTTTCTCAATAGTATAATGGTCTCTACCTCTGGGCATTTTTAATCTGACTTCTGGTTCCTCAAAATCCTCATCATTGGAAGATACTGAAAATACAAATTTTGTTGGAAGTACAAAAGAACTAATGGAAGGAGCATATGTGTGAGCGTTTTTGTCTGATTTACTCTTCATTTTTCTCGAGGAAGATGTAAAATAAAGTGTAAGTCAAACAAAAACATGTCAGTTTTGGAAGACTAGTATCGACACATAAATAGAAGTAAATAAGAATTACAAATCAGTTTTGAGACAAGTTAAAACCTGGCAATCAAAATTGGAGGATTAGCGATCACTTGTTTTGAGTCAGTAGTCAATGATTATGATTTTAAAAATAAATATAAGTCCTCAATTCTAACACCATGGTACATCTATGGATGCCTAATCCAGACCGCAGTAATTTTGCAACACTACATTGACTGCCAATAGGCAAAAAGAGATTTAAAACATAGTGAAAGATCTACAATCGTGAATGAAGTTTTTGTTTGAGCAAAAATTAGAATCAAGGCAGCTTTTGATTTCAACTCTTTGGGGGGGGGGGGGGGGCAGTTTGAACCCCCCCCCCATCCCACGACTGGCGGAAGAGGGTCGGAGTTTAATCGGGAAAAATCGACCCCAACTCGCCATGAATGCGCCTACTTCTGGTTTAACCGCGGCGGGCTTGGGGGCGTCCAAGTAACCTGCTCTGGAGAGGCGGGTCCATGATTATAACATGTTAATGAGGTTCCATTCCTCGTATTTTGGCAACCACTTGAATTTAACCCTGGCCGACCGGCTTTCCCAGGGCTCCGGAAATCCGGCAGCTAAAGGGAGGAAGGAGCAGCCGATCAAGCAGATAAGTGCTTTTGAAAGCACTGCTTGTGGGTCAGGAGGAGCAGAAGTGCTCAAGCAAATCTTCTGCCGCGATCGGCCGCCTCCCCACTGCCCGCCCAAAACCCACAATCTCTCCCGGTTCCCCCTCCCCCCCCGATTGCCAGTCCAACTTCCCCCCTCCACCGACCAACCAGCAATGGTTGCCAGGGACCATCTCCAACGGCCTTCCACCACTGGATTTCCCGCCCATCAGCCGGCCGGCCTGTCAATCTGGCCGGCTCCCAGGTGGAAAATGGAGTAAAAAATTCTAATGAGGTCCTGCCATTAAATTCAGCAAGTCCTCCGCATTCCCAGCATTTCCAGGCTTCCCCCCATCTCCCCTCAACCGCCCCCCCTCCCCCCACAGCCCGACAAACATGCGTCCCCGCTCCCTCCCCGTAAATACCAGAACCATTGAGCGGTTGTAATGCATGGAAAATTACATAAATAACCTGTTCATGTGGAAATTTATCTGGTTCAAATGAGAAACTGTAGTCTTTACATGTCAGATATTAGCCAAAAATATTAGGTTGCTGCAATAGGAATAAAAAGTAATTGCTAATATTTTCAGTATCAACTACAGAGACAGTAATGCCTTGTTATGAGCCATTTAACCATGGACTTGAGACTTAGAAGGCAATCTCCATCTTCATCTCTTACAATAAATCTATCAGAACTTGGCACTAAAGAAAACTGGAGTCAATACCAAAAACCCATTTTCATAAAGTAGTTGGTGACTCACAATGTGATTGCAATTTGGCCGTGTATTGGTTTTATCTCCCAAAGTGTTATTTTAAAATATGAGGTTTGTAGCAACGAAGGGATGTGTAAAATCTAATTGTGCATAAGGGCATGGAAAATTCCCCCATTTTCAGCCCCTTGCAAGCTCCACAGCCAAAGTACAAAATAATTCATTTGAAAGTGTTATATCAGCAAGACCATTCCCAACATAGATATTACTTTCCTAATTTTTCACCCTCCACATACAATTGCTTTTAGGACCAGAAAAAACCTGGATTAGGTGAGTCAATCCCCTTCATCATCCTGAAATAAGTTCTTTTTCAAAGAAAATAAGCCGTCTTAAGGACAACGGCCCAGAATTTGCGAGGAAAGTAATGGCGAGTTTAATGCGCACACCGTTATTATTGTGTAAATCGTCCAGCAATTTGTGGCGAGGAAGAGATACACCGTGAGTTGCGAATCGCCACAAATTGCTGGACGATTTGCGCTGCTCCGCCGTTAGCCTCGCGAAAACGGCAGCTCGCCGTCAACCACCCCGTGAATTTTAAGGAATTGCCGCATTTGTGCATTACACTCACATTAAACTCACCGTAGAAAGTTAGGGCTGGTACTTAACACCATAAGGACCCTTTTAATGATGAGATTCATGTTCCTGCAATGTCACTGAATCTCTCCGGCCCAGAAAGAGAACAATTGAAACTGTGAAGTTTCATTCCTGCAGGTAGTAAATTATTCTTAGAGGTTTGTAAAATTTTTTATGTTAAAATTTTTTTCTCACTTTTATTTTCTCTCTCTTTTTTCGCTCATAGAAACTAAGAGCAGGAGTAGGCCATTCGGCCCTTCGAGCCTGCTGTGCCATTCAATATGATCATGGCTGATCCTCTATCTCAATACCATATTCCCGCTCTCTCTCCATACCCCTTTTGTGTCTAGAAATCTATCTATCTCCTTGGCCTCCACAGCCTTCTGTGGTAGAGAATTCACAGGTTCACCACCCTCAGTGAAGAAAAGCTTTATGCCACTCCGAGACGGGCCCAATATCCCCCTATCGTATCAGTTCTCCTATGTTCCCTGAACAAGTACATTGAAGGAAGTCTGGTGGTCCAAGCAGAAGATTTCCATACCTGAGCCCTGTACTCCAAAGTTCTTCCTTCTCCCTTCTCACATTTGATGGCAAAATTCCATCTTCCCTGCATTATAAAATTCCACTCTCTTCAAACTGATATCAAGGGTTGCATTCACCTAATGGACGACACAGATGGTCCCTTTGGAATGCAGTTACAACTACAGGGAGAGATCATAGTATCATGGTATGGTAGCGCACAGGAGGAGGCTATTCAGCCCATCGTGCCTGTGCCAGCTCTTTGAAAGAGCTTTCTAATTAGTCCCACTCTCCTGCTCTTTCCCCATAGCCCTAGAATTTTTTTCCCTTCAGGTATTTATCCAATTCCCTTTTGAAAGTTACTATTGAATCTGCTTCCACCATCCTTTCAGGCAGCGCATTCCAGATCATAACAACTCGCTGCGTTAAAAAAAATATTTCCTCATGTCGCCTCTGGTTCTTTTGCCAATCACCTTGTCCTCTGGTTACCGACCCTTCTGCCACTGGAAACAATTTCTCCTTATTTACTTTTATCAAAACTGTTAATGATTTTGAACACCTCTATCATATCTCCTCTCAACCTTCTCAGCTCTCGGGAGGACAACCCCAGCTTCTCCAGTCTCTCCACATAACTGAAGTCCCTCATCCCTGGCACCATTCTAGTAAATCTCTTCTGCACCCTCTCTAAGGCCTTGACATCCTTCCTAAAGTGTGGTGCCCAGAATTGAACACAATACAGCAGCTGAGGTATAACCAATATTTTATTAAGGTTTAGCATAACTTCTTTGCTTTTGTACTCTATGCCTCTATTAATAAAGCCCAGGATCCCTTGTGGTTTTTTAACAGCCTTCTCAACTTGTTCTGCCACCTTCAAAGATTTGTGTACATACACCCCCAGGCCTCTCTGTTCCTGAACTCCCTTTTAAATTGTACCATTTAGTTTATATTGCCTCTCTTCGTTCTTCCCACCAAAATGGATCACTTCACACTTCTCTGAATTAAATTTCATCTGTCATGTGTCTGCCAATTTCACCAGTCTGTCTATATCCTCCGGAACATAAGAACATAAGAAATAGGAGCAGGAGTAGGCCAATCGACCCCTCGAGCCTGCTCCGCCATTCAATAAGATCATGGCTGATCTGATCCTAACCTCAAATCTAAATTCATGTCCAATTTCCTGCCCGCTCCCCGTAACCCCTAATTCCCTTTACTTCTAGAAAACTGTCTATTTCTGTTTTAAATTTATTTAATGATGCAGCTTCCACAGCTTCCTGGGGCAGCAAATTCCACAGACCTACCACCCTCTGAGTGAAGAAGTTTCTCCTCATCTCAGTTTTGAAAGAGCAGCCCCTTATTCTAAGATTATGCCCCCTAGTTCTAGTTTCACCCATCCTTGGGAACATCCTTACCACATCCACCCGATCAAGCCCCTTCACAATCTTATATGTTTCAATAAGATCGCCTCTCATTCTTCTGAACTCCAATGAGTAGAGTCCCAATCTACTCAACCTCTCCTCATATGTCCTCCCCCTCATCCCCGGGATTAACCGAGTGAACCTTCTTTGTACTGCCTCGAGAGCAAGTATGTCTTTTCTTAAGTATGGACACCAAAACTGTATGCAGTATTCCAGGTGCGGTCTCACCAATACCTTATATAACTGCAGCAATACCTCCCTGTTTTTATATTCTATCCCCCGAGCAATAAAAGCCAACATTCCGTTGGCCTTCTTGATCACCTGCTGCACCTGCATACTAACTTTTTGATTTTCTTGCACTAGGACCCCCAGATCCCTTTGTACTGCAGTACTTTCTAGTTTCTCGCCATTATGATAATAACTTGCTCTCTGATTTTTCCTGCCAAAGTGCATAACCTCACATTTTCCAATATTGTATTGCATCTGCCAAATCTCCGCCCACTCACCCAGCCTGTCTATATCCCCCTGTAGGTTTTTTATGTCCTCTTCAATCTCCACTTTTCCTCCCATCTTTGTATCATCTGCAAACTTTGATATGTTACACTCGGCCCCCTCCTCCAAATTGTTAATATAGATTGTAAAAAGTTGGAGACCCAGTCTGTCACTATCTTCCACATTGTTTACTACATTTCTGAGTTTCATGTCATCAGCAAATTTTGAAATTATATCCCCAATATACCCAAGTCCAGATCATTAATATATATCAAAACGAGCAGTGGTCCTAATTCCGACCCCTAAGGAACACCACTGTATACATCCCTCCAGTCTGAAAAACAACCATTCACCACTACTCTCTGATTTCTGTACCTTAGCCAATTTTGTATCCACGCTGCCACTGTCCCTTTAATCCCGTGGGCTTTAATTTTGCTAACATGTCTATTACTTTATACTTCATCAAATTCTTTTTGAAAGTCCATATACACATCAACTGCACTACCCTCATCAGCCCTCTCTGTTACTTCATCAAAGAACTCAATCAAGTTCGTCAAACATGATTTTCCTTTAACAAATCCATGCCGACTTTCATTTATTAGCCCACACTTTTCCACGTGCCAATTAATTTTGTCCTGGATTATTGGTTCTAAAAGTTTCCCCACCACTGACATAAGGCTGACTGGCCTGTAATTGCCGGGTTTATCCCTCTCCCCTTTTTTGAACATTTGCAATCCTCCAGTCCTCTGGCACCACCCCTATATCTAAGGAGGATTGGAAGATTGTGGCCAGAGCCTCCGCAATTTCCACCCTTACTTCCCTCAGTAACCGAGGATGCATCCCATCTGGACTGGGTGACTTTTCTACTTTGAGTGCTGCCAACCTTTTAAGTACCTCCTCTTTATCTATTTTTATCCTATCCAATATCTCTACTGCTACATTGGCAGCATCCTCTTCTCTAGTGAAGACCGATGCGAAATATTCATTTAGTACCTCAGCCATACCCTCTGATGGTGACAGATGCATTTTGATACCAAAGTAATCAGTTGCAGAAGACAAAAAAGGCACGTTCTGAAATGAGAAGTTTGGTACCAAAAAAAAATGAACAAAGAAATCTTTGAAAATCAGAAATTGTTACTTAGCTGACTATAAAGACTCCACAGGGGAAAGACCACGGTAATGCCAAAAATCTGAAGTACCTTCTCACAACTTTTTCTGGCTGGGGTAGAGATCACCTCACATAAAAGGTAGGTACTGGATAGAATTATCAGGACCAGCGTGATCTCCTTGACCAGTTTCGATCACCGAAGGGGGTCGGAGAGAAATTTCTCAGGTTTGTTTTTTCCTAAATTGGCCTTTTTTAAAATCTGGTTTTTCGCCTCTCCCAAGAGATCACATGGTTTCGAATGTGACGGAGAGTGTATATATTGTGATGCACAAGGTATCACAATTGTGTGGGACAGGCTGGATGGACCAAAGGGTGTCTTCCTGTCCGTCATTGTTCGTAATGTGTGGCACCAGGTGGAAACTCCAGCTAAAAATGGGAGAAAACAAACTGGTTGGATTCAGAACAAAGTCTTACGTCCATGGGAATGGAGCTCACCATGTCGTTCATGAGACTCCTGCACAAGGGTGTAACTACAGTGCAACAGGTTTACAGAGGCGGTTTCCATTACAAATGTGGATATAGGCAAAAGTGTGACAAAAAACATGACAACAGGACATCTCCAACAACATCCTTGTATTCCTCACCACACAGATCCCCCTGCCCACTCATTTGTCACCAAGATAAAATCCACCCTCGACCGTTCTATGTTTGCAAACTACTGATCTCTCTCCAACCTTCCTTTCCTGTCCAACATCCGTGAACGTGTTCTCACTTACCAGATCCGTGCCCATTCCTCCGACAACTCCCTGTTTGAATCCATCTAATCAGGTTTCTATGCTCCCCACAACAACGAAATGGCCCAATCCTAAGTCACAAATGACACACTCTATGATTTTGTTCATGTTAAACTACTGACATCCCAGCTCTACTTCTGCACCACCTGTCTTGACCCCTGCGATGTTAGGTTGTTTGTCCAACATCTAGTTTTGGATGAGCCACAATTTTCGCCAACTAAACGTAGTGAAGACCAAAGCCATCATTTTTAGCTTGTCACCGACTCCACCCCCTCCCCAGCAGAACCAGGCTGTTCGCAACCTCAGCATTCCATTTGACCACAGGTTGATCTTCCAACCCAAATCTTCATCACAAACATCGCCTACTTCCACCTGTGCAACATAGTCCACCTCTGCCCCTTCCTCAGCCGATCTGCTGCTGAAGCCCTTATCCATGCCTTTGTCAGCTCCAGACTTAACCATTCCAATGATCCCCTGACCCATCTCCTATCTTCCACCCTCCGTTAGCTTCAGCTCATCCAAAACTCTGCACCATCTCCCCGCCCGCCCACCTCCCCACCCCCCCCAGCCCCCGAACGCATCGTACATTGGCTTTGAGTCTGCCAATATCTCAAGTTACCATCCTTGTGTTTAAACCCCTCTGTGGTCTCACCCCTCTCTACCTCTGTAATCTTCTCCAGTGCTACATCTACCACCCTAAAATTCTCCATTCCTCTGACTCCAGGCTCTTGTACATCCATCTGCCCTTCAACCCGCTACTAGCGGCAGTGCCTTCAGCTGCCTACACCCCACACCCTGGAATTCCCTTCCTAAGCCCCTCTGCCTCTCCACCTCCCTCCCTTTCTTTAAGACTCCCCTGAAAACCTCCTTCTTTGACCAAGCTTTCAGTCGCCCCTTCCTTCTTTGACTTGGTGTTCATTTTTAACTCATGCCCATGTGAAGTGCCTTGGGGCATTCTTCTACGCGAAAGGATCCGTATAAATGCAGATTTCTGTTGGTTATTGTCAATATGAACAGATCAATATTAAAGCATAAAAATTCTGATTTCTTTTACTGCACACACTGGCCTTGAATTTGTAAAAACGCACTTTAAAAAAAACATGATAAACACATTTAGTGTACGGTACATTATATTTGAAATACAGTCAAACCTCATTCTTAAAATGGGTGGGACTCAGCTAAATTTTTTACTTCATTGAAGTCTGAGCTCCATACCTATAATGGAACTTTGGTAAAAATCAGGGCATAAGTGTTAAAACAAATGCAATGTGCAAGCCACTCTTCTTCGGTCACTTTATTCAAATTATCTCATAATTCAATTTTTTGAACACTAAAGTCCCATTTTGTTGTGTTATTTACATTGCTCAATTTGAAGTGTTGGATAATATTTTTTAGTGCATCGAGAACTAGGGGCTTTTCACAGACTTGTGTGCGTTTCGCCAGCCTCTTGATGGCAGAGTCCAGCACGTGAGTGCAAAAGACAAGGCTGAAGCGTTTGCAACCATCTTCAGCCAGAAGTGCCGAGTAGATGATCCATCTCTGCCTCCTCCCGATATCCCCACCATCACAGAAGCCAGTCTTCAGCCAATTCGATTCACTCCACGTGATATCAAGAAACGGCTGAGTGCACTGGACACAACAAAGGCTATGGGCCCCGACAACAGCCCGGCTGTAGTGCTGAAGGCTTGTGCTCCAGAACTAGCCGCGCCTCTAGCCAAACTGTTCCACTACAGCGACAACAGTGGCATCCACCTGACAATGTGGAAAATTGCCCGGGTATGTCCTGTCCACAAAAAGCAGGACAAATCCAATCCAGCCAATTACCGCCCCTTCAGTCTACTCTCAATCATCAGCAAAGTGATGGAAGGTGTCGTTGACAATGCTATCAAGCAGCACTTATTCACCAATAACCTGCTCACTGATGCTCAGTTTGGGTTCTGCCAGGACCACTCGGCTCCAGACCTCATTACAGCCTTGGTCCAAACATGGACAAAAGAACTGAATTCCAGAGGTGAGGTGAGAGTGACTGCCCTTGACATCAAGGTAGCATTTGACCGAGTGTGGCACCAAGGAGCCCGAGTAAAATTGAAGTCAATGGGAATCAGGGGGAAAACTCTCCAGTGGCTGGAGTCATACCTAGCACAAAGGAAGATGGTAGTGGTTGTTGGAGGCCAATCATCTCAGCCCCAGGGCATTGCAACAGGAGTTCCTCAGGGCAGTGTCCTCAGGGCTACTTCATCAACGACCTGCCCTCCATCATAAGGTCAGAAATGGGGATGTTCGCTGATGATTGCAGTGTTCAGTTCCATTCGCAGCCCCTCAGATAATGAAGCAGTCCGTGCCCGCATGCAGCAAGACCTGGACAACATCCAGGCTTGGGCTGATAAATGACAAGTAACATTCGCGCCAGACAAGTGCCAGGCAATGACCATCTCCAACAAGAGAGAATCTAACCATCTCCCCTTGATATTCAACGGCATTACCATCGCCGAATCCCCCACCATTAACATCCTGGGGGTCACCACTGACCAGAAACTTAAGTGGACCAGTCAATAAATACTGTGGCTACAAGAGCAGGTCAGAGGCTGGGTATTCTGCAGCGAGTAACTCACCTCCTGACTCCCCAAAGCCTTTCCACCATCTACAAGGCACAAGTCAGGAGTGTGATGGAATACTCTCCACTTGCCTGGATGAGTGCAGCTCCATCAACACTCAAGAAGCTCAACACCATCCAGGACAAAGCAGCCCGCTTGATTGGCACCCCATCCACCACCGTAAATATTCACTCCCTCCACCACCGGCGCACTGTGGCTGCAGTGTGTACCATCCACAGGATGCACTGCAGCAACTCGCTAAAGCTTCTTCAACAGCAACCCCCAAACCCACGACCTCTACCACCTAGAAGGACAAGAGCAGCAGGTACATGGGAACAACACCACCTGCATGTTCCCCTCCAAATCACACACCATCCTGACTTGGAAATATATCGCCGTTCCTTCATTGTCGCTGGGTCAAAATCCCGGAACTCCCTTCCTAACAGCACTGTGGGAGAACCTTCACCACACGGACTGCAGCGGTTCAAGAAGGCGGCTCACCACCACCTTCTCAAGGGCAATTAGGGATGGGCAATAAATGCTGGCCTTGCCAGCGACGCCCACATCCCATGAACGAATAAAAAAAAATGTTCTTGTGATCTTTTAGATCTATTGTAACCCACTTGCTGTATACACCTTCCTTCTTCTCTTATTCTGAACAAGTTAGATTGAATTGTCTGGTTTCTAATATTTGTGCCTTCTTTTGGCATAGTTCCTCAGAGCTACTTCTTTAAGAAAACAGTCAGTTTTCTTGGTCAAGTGTCAATGCTTCAGACATGCAGAGGTGACAATTTCTAATGTTTACACTGGAGAACTAAGTACATCACTTGTTTAAATTCATTGACATCTAATCCCCTTCAGTTCCAGTTAGACTGCAGAGCTGTCAACAATGAACAAATCGCAAGTGTGAGAATTTCAGTGGCAAACCATGTACCCAAGGCACCCACTTGCTCCAAAGAAATTAAGTGTGATTAAAAGCATCACATTGGCTATACAGCTTGACTAAGTGGCGTTAATGCATTCTTTACTTGTCCCATTATCACCCCCTTTTGTCATTTAATCACTCCTGCCATCCACCCCATCACAGACCTTACCCTTTTGTTCTTTCCCTGCCCCCCTTCTCCCAGGCTCTGCACCTGCTTAAAAGCTGTTCATCTCTAACGTCTTCCAGTTCTGATGAAAGGCCATCGACCTGAAACATTAACTCTGTTTCTCTCTCCACAGCTGCTGCCGACTTGCTGAGTGTTTCCAGCATTTTCTGTTTTGATTATTGTATTTTTATTTCTCGACCTCATCCTTTTCCTCCTTTCTTTCTCTTTCTCTCTTTCCCTTTTTCCTGAATTTCTTCTTCACAAGCCACCACTGGAGAGATCAGCACAGTTTTATGTCAATAGAGTTATTTAAGTTGACTGAAGGCTGTGAGCTGATGTAAAACAAAATATACGAACTATAGCTGTGATCACATATTCAGATGTGATCATGTAATGTTCAAAAGCAATGTAGCTTTATGGGTTACATATCAAAGCCAAAGTGCC
The DNA here is from genome assembly GCF_035084215.1 of Heptranchias perlo. NCBI lineage: Eukaryota > Metazoa > Chordata > Chondrichthyes > Hexanchiformes > Hexanchidae > Heptranchias > Heptranchias perlo. The sequence continues at coordinate 10,697,075 of NC_090329.1, forward strand.
AACAGTAAAATAAGTTCCACAACGCTGTAGCCCAATGTGGATGTGTATAATGGGCGAAACCCCAGGGTGAAATTATAGCGCAAGGATAAAAATCTTGACTTGGGTAAAGATATCAATTTCAGCAGTGCCTCCTCACCACAAAATGGTTTGCAATATCAGTTTGCAATAATGAGATTTCACGACACAACCAAGGCTTTCTTAGATTTAATGCTGGTTAATCTCCAAGGAGATACAAATTAAACAAAATATCCAAGGCGAGAATTGATACAGCAAAAGGTGCAAGGCTGCTTGACAGAAACAGCTGGCCATTTTGTTGCGGTGCCAGATTTGTAGACGACTGCAAGAACATTTGGAAAAGAACCCGGAAGGTAAATGAGATGAACGCAGATCAAGAGTAGGGTGCAATTGAAGAGATGTGCCAGTTTAAAAGAAGTACAGAAACGGATAACAGAGGCTTTCAGTCTACACAAACGTCCTGAGGATTTTCAGTTCCCTATTAACAATGCTGCTAAGAGTTACGATCATGGAATTTGGACTGGGACATGTGTTGTCATAATAGTTGCGTACAACATAAGTGACCTTAAATAAGTAATAAAACCAGAGTACTGTCCCACCCACTTACCTCAAACTTGTTTATGTCAACTTCCCGCCACTTTCAACACAACGGTGAAATCACAATCCCTTCTTTGCACCAAGACAAAGCAGTCTGCTTGATCGGCAGCCCATCCACCACCCTAAACATCCATTTCCTCCACCACCGGCGCACCATGGCTGCACTGTGTACCATCTACAGGACGCACAGCAGCAACCCGCCAAGGCTTCTTCGACAGCGCCTCCCAAATCTGCGACCTCTACCACCTAGAAGGACAAGGGCAGCAGATGCATGGGAACATCATCACCTCCAAGTTTCCCCTTATCTCGAAGTCGCCATAAATGTTAATTGTATCCATATGATTTATATCAATTGGTGTTAATTGTATTCAGGTGGTGTGTATCAATTGGAGCTCTCTTGTATCCACGTATGAGAGCTTGTCTTGGGTGTGGTGTGTGTAATGTGGATCTCTGTGAATAAAGGCTTGGAAGCAAATGAAGGCCAGGCTCGAGTATTCTATGCTTCACCACTGGGCTATCCAGTTCAAAACAATAAATTCAGGCCCACTTAATTCGACAAATCTTTTAAATCCCTAACAGTATTAAATACTTCCTTTTATTACCACTAATGGTGACTGGTCTTGTTTTCACGTTGTGGTGAAGGTAAATCCATCAAAATCGGGAGGCGCAGGAACACTAAGGGCGTTATTGTCGCTTTGTCCTTTGGGACTGTAGTCTTTTCACCTTCAGTCGTCCTTTGAGAAGAGCTGGATGATGCTATCTGCCCACAACTCCCAGGGTTCTGTGAACCTCTGCTGACATTTGAGGACTGGTTGACTAATGTATTCACATAGCAAGTACTGGTTTCAGGCAAACAAAATCATTTCTTGTAAATTTTATTGAGATGTGGGTTTGAGAAGCCGCAAAAGGCTGACAAATCATTTGATCAGATTCTGGGATAGAGAGTGAAGACGGTGAAAGTGAGATGTCAACCATAAATCCTAAGTGGTCAGTACTTTATCCTTTTATTAGGAGCTGAGTTTATGCTGAGAAAGCAAAACCACAAGTGATTGACTATCCGGGCCCAGAAGTTCAGGGAAGAAAATTGAAATAACACTGAAAAGGAGGTACAAGGTGGGACGGAAACAGAAATCCACTGGCTTGTCTCGCTTACTTCGACAAAACGCCTGGAATGGTCCCAAACATGTCGACACAAGTGGGTGAGACTGGGAGAATTCCTATGAAATTTCAGGACCATTGGGTTTTCATTCCCATATTCGGTGGAAAATTGACAGGCATGCACAGATATGATGCGCATGGCATTGACCAAATTTGGTAAGGAATTTAACAAGGTGCTTTCTTCAGTGATACATACCTGCCAAGGCACCAGTCTGTTATAGGATCCCCCAATAGTTTAGCAGGTAAATTCACCGAGTCACGCAGAGCAGGACAAAAGTTGGAACTTCTGCCTTTCATTTCATTTGACTTGAAGAAGTCAGGTTAAAATGAAAGGCTTTTCTCTTATCTGGAAAAGACAGAAGATAGCCAAACTGCGAAAAAAGAGCACAAGGCTTTTGAGCTGTTATCAATTAAGATAAAGCTAATTTGATTACTGGGGCAGCATGTTTAAATTGTTAATGTATCCAAGTTGATTGGATGGAGATATAACGGCCAAGATTCTTGCTTCCCTCTTGTCCCAGTCTGGTATTAGACAGGGGCAATGCTATTTCCTGCCCTCGGCCATCAGCATTGTGGGAGAACCTTCACCACACGGTTCGAGAAGGCGGCTCACCACCACCTTCTCAAGGGCAATTAGGGATGAGCAATAAATACTGGCCTTGCCACCGACGCCCACATCCCATGAACGAATAAAAAAAAATACGGCCCGGGGCATCCCGACAGAAGACTGCCCCTGGCTGGGCCTTGCACCTAGATAATGGGTGCAAACTTTGGACACAGATGCAGGCCTCTCAAGCTCTCAACTGAATATCAGGCCTCCGAGATCAGGATTCTGTAGCTGCTGATGAAGACCAACGGATCTCCCACTCACTATCAAGGCATGATGACTATAAACATTTTATTTGTATGACTACTTCAAAAGAACTGGCTTGAAATCGAACGTGGCCCACAGGACCGGCTGCTTGTCTTTAGTTCTAGGGAAAACACGTGGGCCTAAAATTCGATCACGCCCGAAAACGGACACACACTGCATGCGCCTGGCAGCGTTGACTCAGGCAGCGCATAATTAGGAGTGTAGAAGAGCATGCCAGGAGCCGCACCAGGAGTAACTAAAAATGAGGTGCCAACCTGGTGAAGCTGCAACACAGGACTACATGCACGTTAAACATGCTATGGACAGAACGAAGCGATTCCACAACCAACGGATCAGATCAAAGCTCTGCAGTCCTGCCACATCCAGCCGTGAATTATGGTGGACAATTGAACAACTAACGGGAAGAGGTGGCTCTGTGAACATCCCCATCCTCAATGATGGCAGAGTCCAGCACGTGAGTGCAAAAGACAAGGCTGAAGCGTTTGCAACCATCTTCAGCCAGAAGTGCCAAGTGGATGATCCATCTCGGCCTCCTCCCGAAATCCCCACCATCACAGAAGCCAGTCTTCAGCCAATTCGATTCACTCCACGTGATATCAAGAAACGGCTGAGTGCACTGGATACAACAAAGGCTATGGGCCCCGACAACATCCCAGCTGTAGTGCTGAAGTCTTGTGCTCCAGAACTAGCCGCGCCTCTAGCCAAGCTGTTCCAGTACAGCTACAACATTGGCATCTACCCGACAATGAGGAAAATTGCCCAGGTATGCCCTGTCCACAAAAAGCAGGACAAATCCAATCTGGCCAATTACCGCCCCATTAGTCCACTCTCAATCATCAGCAAAGTGATGGAAGGTGTCGTCGACAGTGCTATCAAGCGGCAGTTACTCACCAAAAACCTGCTCACCAATGCTCAGTTTGGGTTCCGCCAGGACCACTCGGCTCCAGACCTCATTACAGCCTTGGTCCAAACATGGACAAAAGAGCTCAATTCCAGAGGTGAGGTGAGAATGACTGCACTTGACATCAAGGTAGCATTTGACCGAGTGTGGCACCAAGGAGCCCGAGTAAAATTGAAGTCAATGGGAATCAGGGGGAAAACTCTCCAGTGGCTGGAGTCATACCTAGCACAAAGGAAGATGATGATGGTTGTTGGAGGCCAATCATCTCAGCCCCAGGACATTGCTGAAGGAGTTCCTCAGGGCAGTGTCGTTGACCCAACCATCTTCAGCTGCTTCATCAATGACCTTCCCTCCATCATAAGGTCAGAAATGGGGATGTTCGCACAGTGTTCAGTTCCATTCGTAACCCCTCAGATAATGAAGCAGTCCATGCCCGCATGCAGCAAGACCTGGACAACATCCAGGCTTGGGCTGATAAGTGGCAAGTAACATTCGTGCCGGACAAGTGCCAGGCAATGACCGTCTCCAACAAGAGAGAATCTAACCACCTCCCCTTGACATTCAATGGCATTACCATCACTGAATCCCCCACCATCAACATCCTGGGGGTCATCATTGACCAGAAACTTAACTGGACCAGCCACTTAAATACTGTGGCTACAAGAGCAGGTCAGAGGCTGGGTGTTCTGCAGCGAGTGACTCACATCCTGCCTCCCCAAAGTCTTTCCACCATCTACAAGGCACAAGTCAGGAGTGTGATGGAATACTCTCCACTTGCCTGGATGAGTGCAGCTCCAGCAACACTCAAGAAGCTCGACACCATCTAGGACAAAGCAGCCACCACCCTAAACATTCACTCCCTTCACCACCGGTGCACCGTGGCTGCAGTGTGTACCATCCACAGGATGCACTGCAGCAACTCGCCAAGGGTTCTTCGACAGCTCCTCCCACACGCCCGGCCTCTACCACCTAGAAGGACAAGTCCATCACCGGCATCTCCACATCATAGAAGGACAAGGGCAGCAGGCACATGGGAACAACACCACCTGCACTTTCCCTTCCAAGTCACACACCATCCCGACTTGGAAATATATCACCATTCCTTCATCGTTGCTGAGTCGAAATCCTGGAACTCCCTTCCTAACAGTACTGTGGGAGAACCTTCACCACACAGACTGCAGTGGTTCAAGAAGGCGGCTCACCACCACCTTCTCAAGGACAATTAGGGATGGGCAATAAATGCTGGCCTTGCCAGCGACGCCCACATCCCATGAACGAATAAAAAAAAATTGTGCTGCCTGCTGATTATAATCACTCAGGCTTGCAACCAGCACAACCCTCGTTACTCATTGGCTGCACGCCTCTTTGGGGGGGCTGAATATCGGATGTCTCTGGCACCAATTAAAGGCAGCCAGCACCTGTCAAAGGGGAGGTGCACTCTGGCTGCAGGTGGAAGCAAAGAAGCACTCCTGAGCAAAGGCGTGGCTGCTGGAGCAGTAGATCGTGCCCGAGGTTTTCGTATGCTGCCTTGGAGGCCCTGGTCTGGACGATGGATAGGAGGAGGGTCACCCCAGGGGGCAGGAAGCCATCCAGGCATCAATTCCACTGACAATGAGAAGAGGTGGTAGAGCATGTGAATGTCAAAAGCTTAGCCCCAAGGAAATGGATGCAATGCCGCAAAAAGCTCAATGACCTCACCAGAGTTGTCAAGGTAACAATACTGCTCTCTTACTCTCTGCTCACACCGCCACCACCTCCACAATTTTCCACTCCCCCAGTTCCCTTCACTATCCCGCATTCACTGCACTACACCACTACACTCTCTTCCTCCCTCGGGATGGTTTTGTTCTTGCTCAGGTTGAGTTGGAGAACGATCTGGCTCCTGCAAGATTTTACGTCAGAGGCACGATCGGACAGCTCGGCGGTGGCCATGGAATCAAGGGTGGAGGTAGAGAGGTTGAGTGGTGTATACTTAAGAAAGCTGACCTCCTGTTTGTGGATACAGTTATGTTTATTCAATTTTGTATGGGAAGTTTAAGCATAACATAACACGCTTTACTGCAAAATAGTGCTTTGCAATAGTCAAAGAGCAAAGTGAATATGGAAGCAGCAAAGCGATGGGTCAGAGGGTAACTAAGTATTCCTTTACAAATTTTTGGTAGTAACAACAGCTTGCCATAGCATTCATTCTGAGAAAAATTACTGGGTGCATCACCTATGGACAGATAAACAAGAAGAAGAAAGGCCAGTGAATTATCATGTTTGTTTCTCACATTGGGAGATTTAGTAAATGAAAAAAAGGTGAGGTGTGAAAAAAGGCAAGTTCACGGCCACTTGTGGTGATGCGTACAAACAGCGTTACACCACAGGGCAGGCAGGAACTGAGGGAGGGTGTGAAGGATCTATCGCACATTAGTGAAAAGTACGTTAACAGGTAGAGGCTTAGCAATGCAAGGCATTAACAAGGCAATTAAACCCTGGAAAATGTGTACAGAAGAAAAAGCACATTGTATAGAGCAGGGGCTAATGGCTTTAGCAAGCGAAAGCAAAATACTCACACAAATCAGGTTGATAGTTTTAACAAAGTAATCAGAAACGCAATCTGAGAATTGGCATGCATCCCAGGTGCACTCTAGATATGGTGCCAGGGAGTAATGCAGTATTACAGAAGATGGATAGAGTGAGACTGTGAAGTGCCTCACAGCGAGAAAAAAATAGATGCAGCAGCAGCAAAATGCAGATTGGACAGGTGCAGGGTGAAAAAGGATTTATAGTCTCCAAGTTAGGTCATCATATTAAGTAAAAATATGTGGCCCAAGACAAAACAAAAAACTCATAATAATTAAAAGAGAAATCAAAGAACTATTGCAAAGGTAACTCCCAGACATGCACTGCCTGTGACTTTCAATTAAGAGGCGTCAACTGTCGATCACAGTGACAAAGCAGACAATGCAATGATCTGTACTGGGACTATGGATCCCCTTTGGAAGGTGAATGGCAGCAAATCCCCAGGAATTTTGTCTCATTGAAAACTAACCCACTCCTGTAAACCATTGTACCTTGGAACCGTTCTGGATCACTTTAGTAGTAAACCGTTTCTAAATTTGCCGAGATAACAGATGGTGTAAAAAAAATACCTCGGAGCCGCACGATATCCACAGTTGTTCACAGGCGCACTGTCAGGCTCCAACAATCATTTGGGCCATTTTGTCGCAGATTGCTGCTTGAACTGCAGTAAAGTTTTCAATGAGTCAAACCTCACCAAATTCCAGCCAAGTGACAGTACGGGTCGGGATACAGAATGCAGCACGAAAAGTTACTGCTTAATCCTAAGGCAGTGAGGATTCGAAAGGAAAGCCTCGGGATTGATAAGCAATCGGCTGATAGCAGCCACTACCTGCTCCGAATCATGGTCCCGCCGGCAACAAGATATTGAACTCGGATAGGCAAGCTTGTCTAGTAACTGAGGATATTTTAACCTGCTGAAATCGGAGTTAATGATAGCCTCAAAATGGGGTCGGTCGACTTCCCGCCCCGTTAACGTCGACGCTCCAGTCGCCGCCATTTTTAATTGGTCCTACCACTGGGCGGTCGAAGCGCCAATCTGCTTCAGTGGTCGGCCCCTTTTTCACGTGCAAATTGTGTACAGGACCCCGACTGCCAATTTACGCCAACCAGCTTTACTGGTGCTGCAGCCAAAGAGGTCCAAAGAGTATAAAATAGTCAGAGACGCTGCCGCTCCGGGGCCGCTCCCCCTCCGTGATCGTGGCCCCCCCCCGCCCCCCCCCCCCCCACTCAGGACATATCTTGCCGACAGCCGGGTGGCCTCTGGGCCACCTGATATTCGCACAAGCACAAATCTGGCGAGCTGCATCCAGACACTCGTTTGGAGCCCGCAGCTTCTTGGTTCTGTTAAAACGAGCCTCAAAACGGCTCCGGCCTCTTCGCTGCCGGGCAGGCAGGCGGGCGGACGGCTGGCATGCTCCACCGATCAGCCGCCCAACAATTTAAATCTACCCCGAGGATTCTAATTTAGTTATCCTTTAACCTGCAAAGTCCCTCAACAATTAACGGTTTTGCTTTCTTGTAATACAGCCGCGCTGGGACAAAAATGCCCTCAGTGTATTCAATGAGAAAACGAAACCACAAAAACTAACCCCGAAAAGATCTTACTCCCCTGCCTTTTATTGACTTGTTGAATTAAACATTTGCTGGAGCCTCCTGCTTGCTGCAGAGAAGAGGTAAATTGATTGCTCGAAAGGGCAAGCGTCTTAAACCACAGACTACTGCGTTTTATTTCTTTTCATCAACAACAGGAGAAATGAAGAGCAGCTACCATCCCTAATTTACTTCCTTCTTGGCACATGTGACCTCTTCAGCAGCTTCTTACACGAGCTGTTTAGCAAAAACCTTGCTGGCTGCCTGCTTCCAATGTGTCATTTACAGAACCTCCTCGGAATGTTTGGTGAATTATCAACGCAGTTCATCCCACGAATAAATTTGAAAAGCCACTTCCAATCAAATAAAAAAAAAGTGACGAGAAAGCCATAAAGTTGAGATTTCATTGTAAATGAGCACTAATTTTCCGACTGTGATATACATAAATTATTATGTGCAACATTATTTTTAACTAAGCCTGTATATTTTTCCTAGGTTCCACAGATTCCAGTGAGGCAATTGAAACATCCCTAACCAGCTTCCCAGGCTGAGGTAGGCTAACTCAACACAAACCAGGGATTGACTGTGTGATGTTCCTCGACTGTGTGGGAAGGTTTCTTGTGCGCTATGTATAGTAAAATAAACCCATTTGTAAAGAAATTCATTCATAATTTCATTGGGGTAGAAATTTGTCATCGACTCTAGCGCAAAATGGGTGACCGTAAAACAGGAGCCCAATTTACACTCAGCCCAATTCCCTTTCCCATTGACATCAATGGACATGAACGTTAAACAGGCTGCCAATTCTCCATTGTCCATTCTGCTCCCCATTGCACGTAGTGCACAGAAGAAATCTTCTCCTGTTTGGCACATGGTGGCTTTATGCAAAGACTTTCTTATTGGGATTTTTAGCAGCAACAAATGCAAGTGAATGAGATATGAAAGTGCAGACCAGGTAGGTCCAATTTTAGATGTGATGTGGAGATGCCGGCGATGGACTGGGGTTGACAAATGTAAGGAATCTTACAACACCAGGTTATAGTCCAACAGTTTTATTTGAAAATCACAAGCTTTCGGAGGCTTTCTCCTTCGCCACCTGACGAAGGAGAAAGCCTCCGAAAGCTTGTGATTTTCAAATGAAACTGTTGGACTATAACCTGGTGTTGTAAGATTCCTTACAATTTTAGATGAGTTACCTGATATCGGCCAAATTAGCAGTCAGGTCCCTTCGCCCTGGGCTCAGAAGGAGAGAAAATAAAAACATCAAGAATTCACAATCCTGATCGCTATCCAATGACCCTTGCAGCAAAGCGCACATTTATAGTTGCTGCAATTGCTTATGATGTCAGCCAACCTTGAACAGCCTGCCATTACTTAGTATCTAGGTTAGAACCTGAAGATTGGGAACTTAGGTGATATAATGGAGGCCTGCAGTCTCATTGCAAATGTACCAACCACCAGGCACCACTTCAAAAGAAGAGCAAAGAAAATTTGAAAAATAAAGAAAAGTCATCAAAGTGCACCAAACTAACGACTGGCAAGCACAAGGTTCACAAAATGGAAAAGGATAACGTTTTATTCTAAGCTTCGTTCAATTTGGCTTCTTCGAATGTTCCATTTCAGCACAGGCTCGAGTTATGAACACTGCTCTAAGATTTTAATATCTCAACATCAATTATTTAATATTCTATTAACACTAAAATATAACCATTCATTCATAACAGAAGAAAAAATTGTGAACTTCAGTTATTTTTTTGGAAAGTTAATTATCACTTGTCCACAATCAGCAAAGCATTACCTAATAGTTTAAGGAATGACAAAGACAATAAGCAGTTATAAAGGATTAGATACTACAAATAGCAGATCTTGCTCTCGTGGCAGTTATTCATCCACCAGGTCATGATATGTGTTTCGGTTGAAACGACAAACTGATATCTGAAGGCAAATCACACTTAAAGGGGAACTCAGCGCTTTCTAAAATGGTAAGCATAGACTATTCACTCCCAAACATGATCCTGTAAATCATGCCCTGCTCTGCTCTGAAGAAACTCAAACATCTACCCCAGTCTCCAATCCTTCACGGAGCAGGTGGCAGCACCATATGCTGTCTGTAAACTGCGGTGCTGCTACACAACTTCCCACAGAGTTTGGATTCATAAATAAAACCAGTTTACAAAAGAATGCACTGAACTGGCGGAGGTTTGAGACCAGTTTGCCCACCTGTGCTCTTGGCCACACTTTGTACATTGTCAGGGAAGACGAACGAAAAGGGATGTGAGTAATCTATTGAAGGATCGATCCCTTGCACAAAGAGACTGGAGGGTGTTTTGTTCCAAAGTATAAAAGGTTTTATTAAGAAGTTACAATATAAGTAGTATAAATGTTAAAATACAAGAGTACAATTATAACATACCAAATGAGACCTTTAGATACAACCTGGCGAAGCTTATCACTGACAAGGTTCCGAGGTGCACTCTCGAAGGTCCTTTACGTTACTTGAACGTGTCCAGCCTCGCTCTGAGAAACGTTCTAACATGGACGGTATTCTCAACATATGGCCGGCGCGGACACGATGGGCCGAAGGGCCTCTATGCGTGCTGTATAACTCTATGACTCTATGATATATACGTGATTAACACATGAGTTCTACAGGGCCGTGTGCACCTCATGAGGCCTCCCATCAGTCGCTCTCTCTGCTCATGGAGCTGCCATCTGTTTTACTCCCTGCAGATAACATACAATACCTGACATCATCGGTCCTCCGTGATAATGGAGACAGGGGCCCTGATATTAGCGGAGAGACGGGATGGCAGCGGGGGTGGGGGGGGGGGGCGTTGATGGCGATTGGGCACGTGGGTAACTCGCCTAATAAAATCTGTCCGTTCCTACAAGATCATGGGTCAATTGGAGCCACTTAACGTGGCTTCCGGGTTTGCCGACCGAAAGCTGCACAGCGGGTGGACTGCGCACCCGCATCGCAGGCTGTCAACTGGAGGAGCTCTACTTAAAGGGACAGTCCCCCAATGGCTGCTACTGGAGCAATGGATGAGCACAGGGGAAAGGCTGCTCCTAGATTTAGTGATGCCTCACTCCAGGTGCTACTGGATGGGGTGAGGAGGAGGAGGGATATTTTCTACCCGGCGGACGGGAGGAAGTGGCCTGCCTCTGCCACCAAGAAGGCCTGGCTCGAGGTGGCAGAGGAGGTCACCACCAGCAGCAACATCTCCCACACCTGGATCCAGTGCAGGAAGCGCTTCAATGACCTAACTAGGTCAGCCAAAGCGAGTACACTTACTCATTCTCCTACACTCCGTCTTCCACATCACCGCCCCCACCCCCCAACTCATTCTGCACTGCCCACACTACACTATCACTCACTCCTCACACCCACTCAAAGCTCATCCTCAACTAACCTGCACTTATTCACCTCCCCAGCACTCATCCCACCACAACCACTCAACCCAATCCTCATACAATGTGATGTCTCTGTCTCATACTCACCCTCTGATGCATCTCTTTCACGATCAACCGCACCGAAACCAATGCATTCATCGGTTGGCCACGTCACCATCACTCACTCACGCGTCTGTACTTTCTCCCCTTCTAGGAGAAGAGAGCCCAGAATGCACAGGAGAGGGCGAGGACCGGAAGGGGGCCGCAACAGATCGTCGCCCTCACAGACGCGGAGCAGGAGGCGCTGGAGCTGAGCCTCACCCTCGAGGGCCTGTCCGTCAGGGATGCCGAGACTGGCACCCGACAAACGGCTGGTGACAGAACTTTCACATTCAGCACTCACAATATGAATTGATGTCAACATGCCTTGGCATCTTCAGCACCTCAGTAGGCTCATGACACATCTGTGATCATGCTTAATATTGTCTTCTGTTCTCTTACAGGGCCTTAAACGTCCGCTGTGACGGCAGAGGGCGATTCCTCAGAGGACCTGCAGGCCTCCGATGGGGCACCGTCACATCCGAGCGAGCCATCCACCAGGGCAGATAAACACACCTCAGTGGGTCTCAGTCCGCAGTTAGTTGGGACACATGGTGAGTTACCACACGTGAGCACGAGCAGACACTGGTGGCAGGGGCAGCTGTGGAGAGTCCGCGTTGGTGGGAGCACTCCTCTCCAGGCTCTGCTCAGCTGGATGCAGATGCTGAACCCTGGGGGCCATCATTTAAAAGGTGAATGATCGAGGGGCAGCAGCACATTTGCGAGGTGCTGGAACAGGTGCCACGCGCACTCTCCACAATAACGCAGAGGATGGAGGAGTCCAACTCCTGCATGAGTGGAATGCTGACACAGGTACAGGAGGGAATCCCTGAGATACTGTCACAGGGACGTGAGGGCATCTCTGTCGTGGGTAAGTGCGAGAATGTCTGCGATGGAGAGAAGGCTAGCCTCCATGGAGCTTCAAGCACGGCTCAACAATGAGTCCATTGAGGCCCTGACAACGGCCGTTCGGTCTCAGGGTGAACAACATTCTGCCGCCTTAAACAGGCAGGCAGATACACTATCACTGGCCTTACAAGGCTTCACACATGTCCTCCAAACTGTCATCCAGCAGGGTGGTAGGAGTAGTGTGTGCCTGGCCCATGGGAGGGATGATGGCGAAAGGGGACATGGAAGTGGGCACGACACTCAAAGCGCCCCCCACGTCTCACCCGTTGCCCCCCTCTCAACCAGTACCCGCAATGCTGCCTCCTCTCCTGGTGGCCAAGTCTGACCCTGCACAGGTGCAGGTGGAGCAGTCTTTGGAGGGGCCCTCACAGGCACCAAAAGCCAGAAGGCGTAGGCCCAAAGCATCTAATCGGTCAGGGCATGAGCAAGAGCAACCTGCCACTACCCCTGCTACAGCCACAGGGGATGCACCTCGTAGAAGTAGTCGGAAGAGAAAGGCTAAGATTTTGTAACCACGAAGGGGATGCACAAGGGTGTTTGACGGTTGGTCATGTTTTTTATTTATATTTGCTTTTTGTTTAACTCACATTAAATATTATTATTGTCACCGCTACTGCCACGTCTTGGCCATGCTTGACTGGCATCTGTAATAAGGCCCTTTCATGGGATTCACCATGAACGCCCACACTTGATGCCACCCATTGGGTCACTAGAGTGGGTATATGTGTTGTTGCAGGACTGTATTGTGCAGGAATGGGGTCGGGGTGGGGGGGGGGGGGGGAGGAGGGGGGGTGGGGGGGGGGGGGGGAGTGGGGGAGGCTGGTGTGGCCAGTGCTCTGTCCAGGACTGGACTCTTCACACTGTGTGCTGTTTGGAGAACTGTTCACATATCATTGCCTCCCTTGCCTCACGAGCAGCCAGGTGAGCCGCTGTTCTGCCCATGGGTTGCTCCTCCTCCTCCTCAATGTGGGTGACAGATGTGGATGGGGCCTCCTCAAGCAGCACCCCTCTCTGTTGTGCCATGTTGTGCAGGGCACAACACACGACTATAATGCGTCCCACTCTGTCTGGTGCGTATTGAAGCGCTCCCCCAGAACAATCAAGGCACCTGAAGCACATCTTGAGCAGCCCTATAGCATGCTCAATTGTAGACCTGGTAGCGATGTGGCTGTCGTTATATTGACGCTGTTGCTCGGTGGTGGGGTTCCTCAGAGATGTCATGAGCCACGTGTGCAGGGGGTATCCCTTGTTCCCGAGGAGCCAGCCCTTGCGGGTGTTCGGTGTGTGGAAGAGGGGCAGGATGTTGGACTCCCGGAGGATGAAGGAATCGTGGCAGCTGCCAGGGTATCTGGCGCACACGTGAAGGAATCTCTTGCGGTGGTCACATTCGAGCTGAGTGTTGATGGAGTGATAGTCCTTCCTGTTGATGAACAGTCCTGGCTCATGTGGAGGTGCTCGTCGTGCCATCGATTACACCCTGCACCCGAGGGAAGCCAGACACAGCGTGGAATCCCACTGCCCTCTCCGTCTGGCTGAGGTCGTCTATGGGGAAGTTAATGTAATGCGAGGCCCTGCAAAACAAGCCATCGGTGACCTGCCTTATGCACTTGTGTGCAGACGACTGAGAGACCCCGGCGATGTCCCCGGTGGCACCCTGAAATGATGCGGAGGCGAAGAAGTTGAGGGCAGTGGTGACTTTGACAGCGACAGGTAAGGAGATGCTGCTCAGCCCAGCCGGGAGCAGCTCAGCATGGAGGAGGCTGCAGATGTCTGCGACGACCTAGCGACTGACTCTGAGCCTCCGTATGCACTGCTCCTCAGAGGGATCCAGGAAGCTGAGCCTCGGTCTGTAGACCCTGTGGCCAGTGTAGTGCCTCCTGCGACGTCGCTCTCTCTGCTGTTGCCCTCCGTGCTCTTGTGCAGGTGCCTGTGGCGCAGCACTGTGTTGTGGAGCTCCACGTGGCAGAGGTGGACGTCGTGCCTGGCGAGGCTAGTGATGCTGCTCGTCCTCGGATGTAGTGGTGAATGCAGCCATGGCGCCCCCCATCCTGACGGTGTGAGATTGAGGGGGGTCTGAAAAGTAGTTAAATATGTTCACGCAGCATAGTTTTGGGTGGAAAGTAAGAATTTTGAGTGGAAACACAAAGGTCTTGCAGCCAAAACTTTGTCTGAAGTGACAGAGTGCCCTGCTGCAATAAACGATGTTTTCTCCCCACCTGTCAAATAATCATTTGCATCTCACACTGGCTGCTGGCTGAAACACGTCTGTTGCAACAGGGAGTGTTTCCCACAGCACGGGAAACATACTGAGGATCCTTCAAAATCGCATCCCTGCCAAAATGTCTACTCAATCAAGTAGTTCAAGTACTTCAACTATCGGACAAACGATGACAATTATCATCCCGCCGGCTTTAATTGCCGATGGGACTCCCGCATTCGGGAGGCGTGCGCGCACCCGGACGCATCACTGGGGAACCCGGAAGTCAGCGGGCGGAGCCCCCTCCGCCCCCAACGCACCTGCTCCGTCCCCCGAAAATCGGCCCCAGGGTGCATTATCTACATGTTACCAAAAGTCTGTTGATGCTAATAACAGAGAACAGAAGGCCCTGTTCAGAAGAAAAGCCTGCATAATGCTTTTCCTAACAAGGTTAGCAATATTCAGAAAACGTTTGCATCATGCTTTTCTTACAAGGGAGACGATCGTTTCCAGAAAGAGGGATTCACACCATACGAGAAAACTGCAAATGTGTTCTCTGGGGAGGGAACAGAGGAAGTGTGGCGTTTGTTTTAAGCACTGAACAATAAATCGAAGGAAATAAAAAAGAGCAAGCAAGAGGAAAAGGTCAAGATAAAAGAAAACAAAAGGAAGGAAGAAAAAGAAAATATCTGGCAGCTGACTGCAACGTATCTGTCGGTGAAGTAATGCCTGGAAAGACATTCCCATCCTAAAAACAACTCGTAATTCTGCAGGCGCATTCCTCCGTGAAGAAACAAATCTTATTTACTAAAGTTGTCTGAACTTTAAGGTATCTTCTGACAGCACAATCTTCAGAGAGCACTATTGGTGTAGTAAATAGGGCAAAATAGATAATGTGCTCGTACAATTATTCATCACCTACTTACTTGAGACCAATATTTTGGCTTGGCTGCACAAATTTGTCTGTTATTAGCATCAACAGACTTTTGGTAACCTTGTGTAGATAATGCCCCCTTGATTAATGAGAGAGCCTGTCTCCATTATCAGGGAGGACCGATGATGTCAGGTATTGTACGTTATCTGGAACGTGCAGGAAGTGAAACAGATGGCAGCTCCATGAGACAGAGGGAGCGACTGATGAGAGGCCTCATGAGTGCACACGGCCCTGTCGAACTCGTGTTAATAACGTACATAAGTTGAGATGTGAGCCATCCATGTTAGAACTTTTCTCAGAGCGAGGCTGGAAACATTCAAATAACATCAAGGACCTTCGAGAGTGCACCTCGGAACCTTGTCAGTGATAAACTTCGCCAGGTTGTATCTAAAGGTCTTATGTAGTATGTTATAATTGTACTCTTGTATTTTAACATTTGTACTACTTACATTGTAACTTCTTAATAAAACCTTTATACTTTGGAACAAAACACCCTCCAGTCTCTTTGTGCAAGGGACCAATCCTTCAATAGATTACTCACATCCCTTTTCATCCGTCTTCCCTGACAATGCACAAAGTGTGGCCAAGAGCACAGGTGGGCAAACTGGTCTCAAACCTCCGCCAATGCCGCTCTGATCTGCTTAGAGGCCCAGTAATAGCGCTCCCTCTCATTTTCTCACCACTTCATGGAGTTCCGTGTTGGTACACCAGTGCTCTGTGCCATACGATATCCTGCTTCCTTCCATGTTTTCATTTTGGTCTCAGGCAATCTCATGCCACCGACTGAAAATCCGCCAAACTGCCATCGAACAGTTGTGCTGCTAACAATTACCAGTTTGTACAATTCACCCCCCCACCCCCCGCAATTATGATTTACTTGGAACTCTTCGTAAAGGATCTCTCGTTCTCCTTGTTTCTGTGTAGTTACTATCTGGTAAACACGGCCATTCTGCCCCTTCCAATTGTGGGGTAAAACCCCTTTTAACAGTGTTACATTTGAAGGAAAGAGTTAACTGTGGCCCTTTTAAACCAGTACATTTGAAAACTACAAACACAGCAACTGCCAGAATTTTGAAAAGCTTTCAGAAGTTTATAATGGAGCTTGTGGAAATAACTGATATGAAAAGGGAAGAAATCTTTGAAGCTGTTGGAATCAGAGACATCCCGGCGATAAAACAAGTCTGTCTTTAGATAAAAGAAGCCCTAAGCATTCTAAATTGCCCAAGAAGAGGATTTGAAACCATTAAGGCAGTTGGAATTGCTGAAAGAAACAGAATATGCAAGGCCACAAAGAGACTAAACAAAGATAAGAGGGGCCCCCCACATTCCAATGGTTTGAGATCAATGCACATGGTCTTAACAGAGGGACATCAAGGAGTCCTGGTAATGGATAAAGCCTATCAACAAAAGGGAGTGATTGGACAAAAAGAATGATACTTTCCCCCAATCCTACGTCAAAAACAATATCAAAAGACCTCGCGACAGCAGGAAGGACGTCTGAGAAACAAAGACCTCAAGACACAAGGAGCTGATCACTTCTGAACTGCCTTGATGCAAAATCCTTGGTTTAAGGTTGTAGATCGTGCATGATTTGCCTGATGGTTGTATGAATTGTTAAATCATTGAAGAATCACATTGGGAACCACTAAGTGTATAGCAGGAAGAATAAGGTTGTATGCATTGCTTGATTTGCTTCATGCTTATATGAAGTATAACATCATTAAATAATTACCTTTGATTAACAGAACTCCTGTGAGTGTGGCTCTCTTTGACTGACTATTGTCCACGTTCAAGAATCACTGGAAATCACGTTTTCCCTACACTATTCCTACGGACAAAACATTCCAAGACCTCCATACCACCACTGGGACAAAGCTGAAATAATATTATATACAATTGCATATATTGCACACACTATCCTGGTGTTGAGTAACCTTGA
The DNA here is from genome assembly GCF_035084215.1 of Heptranchias perlo. Lineage (NCBI taxonomy): Eukaryota > Metazoa > Chordata > Chondrichthyes > Hexanchiformes > Hexanchidae > Heptranchias > Heptranchias perlo. The sequence continues at coordinate 10,714,249 of NC_090329.1, forward strand.
TGCAGGCAGTAGAGAATTAAGAGATATACTTGACAGTGCATCAGTAAGTCCCAGCTCCTAATTTAACATTGCGGAAAAGAACTCAGAACACCTGTGGCAACAAATAAATAACTGGGCGTTTTCTTGCTGCAGAATTTCCCTGCTTTCTGAGGAGTATCTGAAAGCTGAATTATTGGGATGTACGGAGCAGGCTGGGAACTCAGTCTACTCACACGTTCATGCCCACTGCCATTTTAACTGCCGGGTTTCGGCAGTGTCGGCGTCACCCACCGCAGGCAAGCGCAGGCCTTATTACTTTTTCAATATTAAGGGCCCAATTTTAACTGCCGATCACAGCAGTGACGTCCGATGCTGGAGCCGCCAGTGAAAGCTCGTGGGAGGCAAGAGTGGGGCCAGAAGATGCCCACACAAGAAAGTGTTTTAAATTTGTTTTAGGTTTCCTTGTGGGCAGAGAGAAGCAGGAGTGCTCCTCTGGGCCCCGCAAGGAAATCTTTGGTCTCCCCTGCCTAGGGCTTACCTCCCCCTCCCTCGACCATGATTGCCTCCGAGCACATCCCCCCCTCCCCCGACCACTTACAAAATGTCAAGGGGCATCAGCAGCGGTCTCCTGCCACCCGAAAGCCCGCTCTCGCCTGCCGGTCAGGGAGCAATTCCCCTCCGGGTTTGGGTGGGAGTCCGAGTTGGATGAGTTAAATGAGGCCTGGCAGTTAAAATCTCCCGGACCTCACACTGTGGAGCGGCCGGGTGGTTTGCCTCCTGCCTCAGCCCCCGCGCTTACGCCCTTGAGTTAAAATCAGGCCTTTATATTCCAATTAAAGTTGCTCATTAACTGTTTCTGAGAGACATTAAAGAATCATTAGTACAGGCACTCTGTGATTGGTTACTAGTTTTTATCTACATGGCACCAAAACTACATTCTCAGAAATGGCACTTTTCAAAAAATAGCTCCAGTGTACCTTGGCCATTCCCGGCTCAGGAAGATAATAATTGCTGAAGGGCTAACTCAGTCACAGATGGAATGTGTCATCCCACTGTCTACGTTAATCAGCATAATTCAAATCCCCACGAGCTCTATGACAACAGTACTAACGAGATTCTTAATTGAAGTTCCCTGACTTTTTGATTAATAATTTTATAAATTCATAAAAATTCAGGTACAGCCAACAACCAAGCGTAAGATCATACATCAATGTGCATAACAAGCTAAATGACATAGAAACAAATTGACAAAGCAAAGAGCCATAAATAACCTCATCCCATACTGGCTTTACCAATACCATAGGTCTTTTAAAATCTGTTTATCATTTTGCGAGAAATAGCGAATGGAATAAATCTTTGACAGTCACCTTGGCCCTCTGGCCTCTGAGTCAGAAGTTTTGGGTTCAAGCCCCGCTCCAGGACTTAAGCACATAATCCAGGCCAAAACGTCAGGCTAAAACTTAGGGGAGGGTTAAATTGGGCTCAGGAGCGCCCGTTTTTCAGGTGCTACGCAGTCTCCTAAGGCCCCAAGTTGGCAGGCAAGAAAAGTGCGCACACTTCCGACCGGAAGAACGCTGGCCATCGTATTGGATAAGGACAAAAAAAGGTGTCTTTTACCACCGCATATGCAAATAAGGGGCCTAACACCTGCTTCAGGTCCTTGCTGGAACATTGGTTTGCCCATTTGTGGGTGTTCCCCCCCACCATCCCCTGCAGTGTTAACATCCCAAGCACAAATGGTGAGATCCGAGGAGCCCTGGATGTTGGACTTTGGACCACATCATCATGAACTGGTGTAAGTACTCCAAGGAAGCACTTATGCTGTGCATAAGCTCCGCCTGCCTCGTAGAAAACCAACTCTAAACATCACATAAGTAAAAAAAAAGGTAAGTATTTACAATATTACCCGCCGCCCCCAATTCCGAGATTCCCGACATCCAGGCCCTGGCCCCGACCTCTGATCTTCCTCCCGTCCCCTGGCTCTGACCTCCAGGCCCAATGACCCTCGATCCCTCCCTCCCTCCCGACCACACGATCGCTCCTCCGAGACCCAGATCCTTCCCCCCCACCAACCCCTGTCCCCCTCCCCCTGCTACAGCCTTCAGAACCCCGATGCTCCCGACCCCTGTCCCCCTGCTGCAGACTTCAGGCCGACGACCAGCGATGCACAGCATAAGTGCTTCCTTGGAGTACTGACACTCTCCCGCAGCACCAGCATATGATGGTGCAGTCCAAAGTCCAATATCCAGGGCTCCTCGGACCTCACCATTTGTGCGTGGGATGTTAACACTGGATGGGATTGGGGAGCGAGGGGCGGCCGCAAAAGGGCACTCCCGAATTTAACCCCCAGGGAGTGCTACATTGTCAGAGAAGCCATCTTCGGATGAGATGTTGAACTGAGGCCCAGCAGCGTGTTCAGGAGGATGTAAAGGATCCCATGGCAGTATTCAAAGAAGAGCAGGACGCTCCCCTGGTGCCTTAGCCAACATTCATCCATCAACCAACATCTCATCAAAAAAAAAAATGAACTAGTCTTTCATCTCAGTGTTGTGTGTGGGACCTTTCAAATTGCCAGCTGTGTGTGCCTATAGAAAACAACAGTGACTACAGCTCAAAGGGTAATTAATTGGCTGCGAAGCACTCTGTGATGTCCTGAGGATGTGTAAGGCACTCCCTAAATGCAAGTTCTTTCTTTTTTTCACAAGCTCATTTGACATAAATCACTACACACAGCAACCAGTGGAGATGTGATCTCGTGTGGACTGAACACCAACGGCACATATTGCTTCTCCATAAGTGTGGAATTTAAAGGTTGCTCGTTAATCAGAAACATATTCTCCAAGAGACACATTAAGATGGACGGTTTTAGTATTGTCAAACTGAAACTGAAATCAGGCCTCCAAATATGGAAGGTGGTGCCTGCAAATACTATTACAACCAACTGAGTTATAACTGTGTTGGCCAGAGCACAGTTGTTTCAAGTTTGCGACGACCTTTGACAGAAGTCAAATTTAACTGTGAAATAGTAAAGGAAGAAAAGTAATTTTTGTATTTGATTTGTTTTGACGTTAGAATGATGGTCAGTGACGTGTCTTCTGTGCTGCAACATTTCTCCAAACAGACTGATACATAAGCTATTCCCAACAGCTCCAGGAACTATTGGAAAACTCCATAAAATGAAAACAGTATTTTAAACAGAACATATATCAATGTTGTCTTTTATTGGGTACAAAACTTCAACATGGACATCTTAGTGAGATTTAGGTCCAGAATAAAGCAATTTCAGGCTGGAATGGAAGTCCTACATCTAACAAGGAGCTGATCACCTGTAGGGCTACGTCTAGCAGCAGCAGCAACAGTAACAAAGAACATGCATTTATATAGTGCCTTTAACATAGAAAAACAGCCCCAGGTGCTTTACTGAGGCATAAATCGGACAAAAATAGATGCCGAACCAAACGAGATATTAGGATGGATGGCCAAAAGCTTGGTTAAAGAGGTGGATTTTAAGGAAGGAGGAGAGGGAAGTGGAGAGGCAAAGAGATTCAGAGAGGGAAATCCACAGCATATGGCCAAGAGGCTGAAGGCACGGCCGCCAACGGTAGAGAGAAGGGAGGAGAGGATGCACACGAGGCCAGATTCGGAGGAACGCAGAGTTGTGGGTGGGCTGCAGGGCTGGGGAAAGATTCAGAGATAGGGAGGGGTGAGGCCATGAAGGGATTTAAACACAAAATTGAGAATTTTAAATTAGAGGCGTTGGAGGAGTGGGAGCTAGTGCAGATCGGCAAGGACTGGAGTTATGGGTGAGCGGGACTTGGTGTGGAACAGGATGCGCGCAGCAGAGTTTTGGATGAGCTGAAGATTATGGAGAGTGTAGGATGGGGGACAAGCCAGGAGAGCATTGGAATAGTCAAGTCTGAAGGTGGCAAAGGCATGGATGATCGTTTCAGCAGCAGATGGGCTGAGGTGAAGGTGGAGGCAAATGATGGTAGGGGGTGGTAACAGGTGGTCTTTGTGATGGAGAGGTAAATGTGGTGACAGAGCTAGTTCCGGTGGTCCAAAAGTCTCCACAAAAACAGTCCAAGGATGCTGCGAAAAATTTAGATTGGGAACAAATTACATGCATATTTTTCCAGTCCTTTTCTTGTCCCGCTGTGCATCTGCAGAATTTTCTGCATTTATTTCATATTTCCCACATTTGTGCCATTTGTTTCCGATTCTCAGATGTGAGCTTGTTCGTTAAAAGTCATTTCTCCCTGAATATTTTCTGAGTCTTTTTTTGGCAGTGCGTTTCGATTCGCTTCAATTAAATACCACAGGCAGAAGCTCTACCAAACAAAGAGGTTAAATATCTACTGTTAACTCTGATGGCTAAGTTCAACTGTCCCAGAGTTATATGACTTTCAAACATCAATCAATTTTTTTTCCATTTCTTATTTAATTACTTTTCAGCTAATATCTCACTCACAAGGTTTAATACCATACTTAAGTTCAATAACTTGATCATGAAAAATGACCTTTCTGCTGTAAATTTGTCCATAATCTCCAATAATCCACAATTTGAGGACACAAAACGGTACAATTACATATCTCAGTATAGTCTCAGAAATAGGTTGCATGGGAGAGGGTTCCTGAAAAATGTAGTGGAAACAAAGATAGTCTTACAGTGCCTAAAAAAACAGATCTCTCGTCCGTGCTGAGTTAGCTGGGCTCAGTTAGGTAGCAGCGGAGGTACTACAACTGGCCTCAGTATCGCTTAACGGGGTGGGGAGGAGCAATCATTTGTAAAACCAGTCAAACATTTAAATGGATTTGGAAAATCTTCTTCATACCTCTGGTAGTTTTCTTCAGCAGGACTGTATAATTAGAATGAGAGTTATCAGTCAGGGTTCAAGAGTCACTCCTTCCATCTCTTTCATTTTTAAAATCTAAACATCGAGGATTGCGACAGAATGGAAAAAAAATGATTGAATCCCAGTTAATTAACCAAGATTTGGATGGTACTTTTTGTCATCAGCTATGGCAATGTGTACTTGCCACATTTTCGTGATATTATATCCTAAAGAAACACAACAGATTTGGCCAGGGCATCAATAACTTGACTAATATACCTCTACTCATTAGATTGGCTGTTACCCGTAAATCTTAAGTTGGAGATTTAACGCAGCCCGTCACAGTGAAAGCAAGGACAAGTAACTGTCAGCTTCTCAGCTACAGGCAGGGCCGTGCTAACCATTTTCTATCATCCTGGAAGTCAGGACGTAGATCAGCGATTATGTCCTTCCTTAATCTAAATCTATGGCTTTTTTTTTTCTTTTATTGAGAACCAGGAACCTCCAGAGAGGTCGATAAAGCCATTGCAAATGATATGGTCTCTCCCTCTGTCTTCTTTCCCTGGCAGTAGCTGCCACATGAATCAGAATGTATCCCTCCATGTGTCTGTTTGCTGAATGATTTTGTGTCTTTTTATGACTTCTGGCAATATTAAGACAAGCCACAAATTAAATAAATGAACAGCACCATTTGGTGCTGAATGGCTGACTGGAAATATTTCATTCAGCTCCATGAACAATGCCACCTCCTTCCCTCAATAATTACTGTCTTCATCACCTTAGCTAGCACCTGGCAATATTGTGTTAAAGTATTAAAAGGTAAAAATCTAGCACAGCAAAAACACTGAGGCTTTCTGCTGGAGTAACTGTGGTTGGTCTTACGACCAGCTGTACTATCATTTTTTACCCTGCCAATAGCAGCTGCTTTCGAGGCTTAGGGAAGAGGACTCTCTCCCCATGGGGACTCAGCCCACTTACCCAAGTCCAGAGAGCTTCAGTGTAGGTTGGCAGACCTGAGGCTTGCAGATCTCGAGTGTGTGCAGGGTCCTGCTAGAGTTTAACCAGCGAAAATAACATGGCTTACCAGCACAGAACACTGGTAAGCTTCCTGCTGTTTGGCCAGCTGGGACCACCCTACCTGTTATGGCATCAGCTTATGGAAGTATTTAGAGTGGAAAGAATCCACTCTCTGGTGACAGTTTTAGAGATTTCTGAAGCGGGATCTACGTAGAGAAAGCCTTAGATACATATTCTCGATGTTCACACAAAATGTTCATTTTTTTTTTACATATAATTTGGTACGTTTTTCCAGCATTTTGGAGCCGACAATACTTAAAGAGTCGAAGAAGTTTGCAGCAAAGGAGGCGGCCATTTGGCCCATTGTGTCTGCTGGCCTTTTGCTTGAGCAATCCAAATCTAATCCCACAGCCCCATTCTTTCCCCATAGTCTTGTATCTTCCTCTGCTTCAAATATTTATCCACTTTTCCTTTAAACAATGCAATGGTCTCTGCCTCAACTGTTCCCCGCACAAAGCACTGCATGTTCCAACAACTTCTGCATGGAGAAATTTCTCCTAATTTCTCTTCTCACTCTCTGAGTGACAATTTAAATCAATCACCCTGCCCCCATCCCGCCGTCACTGACCCCACCAACCAAAGGAAATATTCTTTCCCTATTCATTCTGTAAAAAAAAATTCTTCATAATTTTAAAAACCTCTAATAAATCTCCTCATAGCCTTTTCTGTTCTAGTTGAAATAACCCAGTAACTCGAGTCTCTGCTTGTAACTATAGTTTCTCATCCCTGGCATCATCCTCGTGAATCTACACTGTACACTCTCTGTGCCTTTAATGTTCTTTCTGTACTGGGCCACCTAACACTGCACTCAGTACACTAACTGTTCACATAGCCATTATCTTGTACAAGCTTATCATTACTTCTTACCCTATGCTCCATTTATAAAGCCAAAAATGCCATTGGCCTTTTTGATGTCGTTATCTGCACACTTACAAGGAATATCTATTTGAACTCTTAAGTCTCTGGGAGAAAAATTCAATAAGGGTCCGTTTTGGGCAGTGGTAGCGCACCCGACGGGCCCTGCACAGGCAGGACGCAAATTTGGACCCACCCGAGTACTCACCTGCAATCAGCCTTCCTTTCCGGGCCTCGCACGTTGAATCAATGCAATGTGCACTTTCCACCACCAGAGGGAGCTCAATCTCTTAAAGGGAGGATTTTTTAAAAAGAAATCTCTTAAAGGTAGCTTGAACCCGTTATTTGCTGAAAATAACAGTCTGCTGTCTGCACGGAGTCTGAACAGAGATCAGACATCCCACACGTAAAACACAGGTCCCATCCCTATGTTTACACACTGATGAGTTATGTTAAAACATTGAATAAAAGTTGCCCACTACTAAATCCCACATCCTCCAATCTGCACGCCAGACCTCACCAATCTGCCGATCTGAGTTGGTACCAGGCCTGCGAGAGTGCGTGCACCAAGGTTCTCTGCTGATGCACTCGAGACCTTGGTGCAAGAGGTGGACAGAAGGAGGGACATCCTATATCCGCAGAGGGGGAGCAAGATACCCTCCAGACAGACTCAAAATACAATGGGAGGCAGCAGGGGATGAAGTCAATGCCAGGTGCACAGCATCATGAACATGGATGCAGTGCAGGAAGAAGTTCAATGCTTTCACATGAGTGGTCAAGGTGAGCGAGGTCAACTGTCAAGTGTCAGGCGTCTCCTACCAACTGCTCCACGCACTACACCCCCACATACCAATAAAATCTTTCCATCAGTACTCAACTCATCCAATCAGATGCTTCCTCTCACCCTTACACATTACCACTGTTGCAAGCCGCCCACCCACAACTCACAGGCCACACACACTGGCAGCTATTCAACCATGACAGGCACATCACCCAGACACACGTCCTGCTTTCTTGCAGGAGAAGGTGACGCATATCAAGAGGCAGCAAGTGGCAGTGGCATTTAGCCACTCGAGCCTGTTCCGCCATTCAATGAGATCATGGTGGACCTGTGACCTAACTCCATATACCCGCCTTAGCCCCATATCCCTTAATACCCTTGGTTCAGAGAAATCTATCAATCTCAGATTTAACAGTCACAATTGGGCTTGCATCAACTGCCGTCTGCAGAAGAGCATTCCAAACATCTCCCACCCTTTGGGTGTAGAAGCATTTCCTAACTTCACTCCTGCACGTCCTGACTCTAAATGTTAGGCAATGTCCCTGCGTCCATGTATTGAAGTCTAGGAGACCTCCAAAAACAGTTACAAATGTCTTGGCAGCCACAAGCAATAATCCAGCCACTAACCTGCAAATCCTGCATGGTCCCATTAAATAGCACTGGTGGGGGGCTCTCCAGGCACTCCAAGACATGTTCAGACGGTCGGGGTTAAGACTCTGCACTGAGTTGAGCGTTAAGTCCCAAAATGGTGTCTATCGTTTTAAATCAGCATTGCGCACTGATTGAAGCCATTTTCTCCCTACTTTACATGATTCCAGTGTTTGTTATCTGCGCCTGCAATAAATCCTATACCAAGATGGTATCTGGTGCACGTCACGCAGGAAACATGCGTGTGGATCCAAGACGCCATCTTGGATGGCGGAGAGGCCGTGTAGCGCCGAAACAACGGGCGCTACACGGCCCAATTTAGCGCCCTCTCTCTCCATCCCTACCCTTCAGCATCTTTCCATTGAGTGTACATTTCAAGTTCTTGTTTTTCCTCTGAAAATGCATTACCTCACAATTATCCATATTAAATTGCATCTGCCACTTGTCTGTCTATTCTACTAACCTCCGTCCGCCTAAATAACATCAATTGGTTATACAGGGACAACCTGCTGATCTGATTCATACATGCTCCCCAATAGGACAATAAAACCACAGGATTTCCTAAGATTGGTTCTACTTGGGATATTCTTGTCTAATCTTTGTTTTTTTTCTGAAAAAAAACAATTTCTAAATATGGATCACAGAATGGAAAACATTCTGTAGAATTGCAGCAACTGGAAAGAAACGAGGCTGTAAACAGTGAGTAGGGGAGATGCAGAACACTTTCATCTCCAATAATATGCTTTTATCTTTTGGGTCAGTTTACCTAACGTAGACACGAAAGCTTCATCAAATTTCTCAAAACAGGCACAATGATGATCAGTCTGTTGGCGTCATCAGCAGAAGGAGAGTGAACGGAACCTATTTTGGTTTCTTCCTGGCCTCTACACAACAAATTCAGTGGTACTGAGAACAACAGTAACAATTCGGTCATCTGCCCAATTTATTTTGCTTTATTAAAGTTAACGACCCTAAATTATAATAAGGCATAATAACGGACAGGTATTTCTATACTCGGGACGTTTGGGTGAACACCTTTGTTGAAGCAGTGAATAAAACTGTCATACAAACAATTAAACAGTTAAACTAATATCACCAACAGTAACCTCGAGGTTTAGGAGAGAGGAGCAGACAAATCAAGAAGTATTGGTTGGATGACATCAAGTTTGAGGTTTTAAAGTTTGGCAACTATAGGAGAAAAGAAAGACTGAGGGAGATAAGGAATTACACTGTCTCGGGGTCTTAGGAAGGAATAAGTTCAAGTGGAAGACTTATCAATTCTCGCAGGAAAATATCCAATGCCTTGAAAATTAATTGTTTTTGAAATGCCAATTTTTTTAATGCATTTAAGCTGCTTTGCTGGAGGTCTTTGCAGCTATCGAAGCAAATAAACTCGAGTCACTGAAAAAAATCTCAACTCCCATTTCCTACCTCAAGCATGAATTTAGACTGTGTTTAAAAAATGCATTTTAACAGGTTTTGTTTATTTCAAGTGGACTAAATTTCCAATTCTCACATGTACACCTCAGGAGGCCGTTCTTGGGTTTCTGAGTGTATTATGTATCTCGGGGGGAGATTTGCAACTACCGCGGCACCCACCCACCCCCACCCCCCCCCCTCCCAGTTTATACAGAAAAAATGGGGCTGCCGGCAGTGGAGGATTGAAATAAAAAATTGCCTGCCCAGTGGCTACCTGAGCCCCGCTCCCCGGGGGCAACTTTCAGGCGGGTCTCAAACTGGGTGGCCACAAATAGTTAAATCAGTAACCTGCAGCAGTTGTAGGATCCCAACGCCATTTACATGGGCAGAGCATACACTAGGCACACTGCGCCTACTGGTGCCAGATGTGGAACGGCCTAACCAGCGAACCTTAAAGGGACCACTGGAAGAGGCCCAGAAAACGCCTCCAAAATTTTTTTTGCAATGGAATGAAAATCGGGAAGAAGTGAGGTCCACTCCATCAGTTTACCGACCAAGCGGTGAAGGTGAAAATTGTGCCCAACATCTTTTGAGAATGGGAAAGAAACTTTTATCAAATTCTGGCTTCAAAATGAGGCATAAACTATGGAAATCCCTTCCCTTTTACAATGACTTTTGTTTACGAAGCACCATGTTTTTTTTTTAATTAAAGAAGGTATATAAATGTAAGTTGCTGTCGGGTACTAAATGCCAAATTAATGATGGCAAAATCTTGTCTGTCTCCCACGTCAGTCCCCTCCTCCCACTCAGTGGCCTTACCTGAAGCCAGCCCTATCTCCTGGGTGTTTTTAAATTAGACTGGAAGAAATGGGAAAACTTTTGTATTTAACATACTAAAATGCTGTGTGCTGTGTGCAGCTTGGTTTGTATGTGCAGTGTTTTTTTCTAATGTAAAGAGGTTTTTTTGAGTCCAGTTTTAAAAGCTAAACAAAAAGCCATTCAGCTCCTCATGTCCACTTCTTCCCACAGGCTATGTTTTATTTGCACTATCAGGGATCTCCACAAATCAATGAATCCCCTGAGAGAGGTGAATAACCACAGGTAAATTTTCCAAAAAGATAAAGCTTCACCCCAAAGATGGATTAGCAAGTGAAAACTCGAGGACATGAAATTAATGCTGCCTTTATAATGCTGAAATGCTTCCTGTCCCATTGCCATAGAAACCACCCCGTCTATACTGCAAAGCAGTTACTATAGCAACTGAATCAACTTTAAATCAACTATGCAGATATAGACTTGCTGGCGCAGTTCTTTAAAGTCGTAAATAGTGACATCAGGTTGGCGCTGGTGCCTTTCCCCAGTTGCTCTGCACACCTCAAGTCACTGTGGGCTGGACACTATGTCAAGTGATGTAAAATGCCCACTTAGGGTAATATCAAACTGTTAGGGTCATACTGGATCGATGAACTATGATGTGTCGATTGGTCTTTCTCACTCGTAATTATCTTATGACCTTGGAAGATCACAAGATAATTTCTCACTCGTAATTATCATAAGATAATTACAAGCGAGAAAGGACAATCGACCCATCATAGTTCATCGAACGGTGGACAACAAACGATCACATGGCACTGAAATTACAAAGGAGAGAGAATCTCCAGCCAATAATGCTAAAAGAATTCTTCCCTGCTTGACCATCCCACATTGCCAGTGTAAGCAATTTTAATGTGCTGCCCTGCTTAAATAACTCTCAACTTAAAATAATATCAGCTTTGTGTAGAGGCAAAAAATTTGGCTAGTTACAAGAGAATTCTGCAACGTAGGGGGCTCCAACGCCTGGGATTTTACTGTATGTAATCATTTTACTACTCTCATACAGTCTTGTGCAATACATCAGCCACTAGCCACATGTGGCTAATTGGGAATCCAGATGTGGCTAATTGCATTTTTGATCAATAAATAAAAAAGTAATAGATACTGTTGTTGGCCATGTGAACTCAATGCTCACATTTGTGCGGTGTATGTGTGTGTACTTTAACCTTTTCTGTGCGTTTTTTGGTAAAATGGTAAGATGAAAATTTCTGCTTATTTGTTATCTGCCAAAATCTTGTGTAATATGGGTGAAAACACCAGACTTCAAACTTACTCAATTCACTAAGGCCATAGACCAAAACGACCCAATTTTTAAAACTGGTCTTCCCAGCCACCAGCCTCAGTGAATCTGGTAGGTTTACTTTAGTGATGCCCGCTACGCGCACATTGGGAACCAATGGCTTTAGCAAAGGTCTCGGGGGATAGTAAAGCTGGTTGATACAATTAGGTCATTTTCAATTTGAGTCAGAATAATCTAAACTGAGTGTGGGTAATATTGACTTTGGCCAATAGTGTAAAATGGCCAATGTTGGATCAGCCGCCGGTTATACATCGCTCCCAATTTTCATTTAATATCATCCATTTTACATTATTGCCTAAAGTCAAAATTACCCCCAGTGTGCTCTTACAACCTTTACATTCTCCTTTGCCTCAAGTAAGGTCATGCTCCAGGTGCTATCAAATTCATAGCCAGACATATCTGCTGTTTCCTTTTGCAGCAGGGAAACAAAAATGATGGATGATACGAATTAGCTGTTTGCACCTACCCGCCTGTTGCATTTGACGCCAGTTTTGAATCTGTTGTAACACTCCCATGATTGTGCCATGCTACAATGCAGGGCTGGCCCAGGACATTTCAGAGGAGAGATTACAAACTGTGTCATTACACCAGACACCTGAGATTTTCCTCAAGCTGAAACCAGAAAGAGCTCGTCTACAAAAGGGGCCTGGAGGACAGACGTATGCTGCAGCAATGAAAAGTCAATGATGATACCAAGGCATCACAATCTTACCACAAAGCAATGTATCTGTTAATTAAAGGTGGGCATCCCGACATCAATCTTGAATTTCCTTGTGCCCGGAGGTTCACACACAGGCCGAATTCAATCCCCACCCGAGATCCGCACAGATGTATTTCCAGTAGTAGTCACTGTACAGCCATCAGGAATGGAATGCTGGCCGATTTTCCCCTCCCTAACCCAAGGGGACTGAGGTCAATTGTATTCCCCTGCTGCCACTCTGACTGAAATCAGCTACCTCAGCACAGCCCCAAGATTGAATCCACATCCCTCCTGTGCTACAGAGCTCAGCCGAGCATTACCTTAACAAAAGCTGAGCCGTTGGACAGCTCCACGTAAGGATCTTTTGGCTGAAAGAAAATTCTCCTTTATTGTCATTTCAAATGGTATCATTTGGCACACTGATAGACGCAGCCCTTAGAAGCCTGAAATGGAAAGTGTTCCATTCCTCAGCACCAACATCCCTCACCTTGATAAACACAAGATTCAGAAAAAGAGTTCACAAAGAAAATACTGAGAAAGTGTCTTGCAAGAGACAGCTTACCAGACGGCACTGTCCCCTTATAGGAAGAATTGAAATAGATTATACTGAAAGGTGTTTTTCAGACAAAGATACCGTTATAAATTACACCTATTAGTGTTAATCAGAGATAATGCTCTCAGAACTTAAATCTGCTTGCAGATATCCCTGTAATGTGGTCATGAGTGCAATGAGCTGTTTACACCAATCTAAGCTTGAGGTAAAATCTCCTGCTTTCTAACCAGGACCAGAATAAATAACTCTACACCATTTACATTAGCACATTCACTGTGACTCATCTGCAAATTTGCAGCATGTTCTATCCAACAAATGCAAATTTGCAGCTATGGTGTCGAGAGGGTTCTGGTACTCAGGACAGTATCATTGGCAGAAGGGATATAAGGATATTCAAATCTGTTGTAATGCATTACAATATTTTATATTGAGGAAGGAGGTTCACTATTGATTAAATTAGCAAAAAGGTTCAAATTAAATGAGAGCATGAAGATAAAAAGTTGCAACAATATTGAGAAATGTAATGATGGGTTTGCCCTATTTTTAATTGCAATGATAAGGCATTTATGCGTTTGCTTCTGGCAATGATGTTTAACAGAGGTGCAGTCTGACAACAGCAAATCTTCTTTCCAGTGTAACGGATTAACCTTTAAAAGTATTTTTAGCAGCACTTCCTATTCTCTGGGCAGTTCCTGTACCAGGATTAGGAATTAAGAAATAAACTGTGTAAGTCACGCGTAGCTTGGCACCCCACCTTCAGCTCGTAAGGGGAAAGATTTGTCTAGCAGTTAGCATGGCCAGCAGTCCCCTGTACAGGGATATTACCTGTGGAGATGGTGTCTTCAAGTAAAGGCTCACAACAAGCAGGAAATCTTCAACCTGGTCTGAAACTAACTTCTTAGCATGGTAGTCAGGTTGGGATAAAAAGGGCAAATGTTAGACAAAGGGCCATTTGTCTCTTTGCAGCTTTTGTGATTAAAAATACAACAATATAAAGTTTCCAATCTTTGATCATTATTTTAAGCATTATTAGTTGGAATGTCAGTTCGCTGTTTGTACCTCAAGGTAATAAAGTCTTGCACTCCCCTGTCTAATACTGTGAAAGGAAAAGTACCGTGAAACTCTCTCTCCCTCTCATATTCATTGCACAGCGGAAGATGAGTTGCATCCTTACTCATACAGTTGCAGTGGTGGTCCTACACCTCTGGGCTTAGCCTGACATGGCAGCTGAGAAAGCTGACCAAATTGAGGCTGGAGTGTACAGGTGTTTGAGGGAGCTGCAGAAGATGGCTTTGGTTTTTCCATTTGGTTGGACAATGGTTCGATTCATCCATGCCTTCATGTCAGACATGCAGTTGGGAGAATAGCAATACCTTTGAGGTCAATGGAAGAAGCTAAGAATAAAGCTATGTGTTGTTGACTTACCTGTGGAAGCTGACCGAGTGCTTCCAAATTATGTGACCAAGGGGGAGCATCTAAATGATAAAGAGGAGGGAGCCAAGGATGAAGCCTTGGGTGCACCAGAACTTACCAACTGGGCATCAAAGAAGAAGCTGTTGGAGGCAAGGTACTGTCTCTGGTTTGACAAGGGGAGTTGAAACCATGAGAACAGTACCATGGAGTGGACTGCGGTGGAGGGAGACATTGAAGCAGGATGATGTGGTCAACAGTATTGAGGCAACAGAAAAGCTGATGAGGGGCACAAAGCAGTAGGATGTCATTTGTAACTTTGACAAGTTTGATCTCAGAGGGCAAGGTGGAATCCTGAGTGGAGAGTGTTGAACAAGGACTTGGGAGAGGTGAAAGTGTAATTTGAAGGCAATAGTGTATTCTAATTTGAGTTCAAATATAACTGTTTGAAAGTTGGACAAGGAGGAACAGTTTCAAACTGGTGAGAAGCAAATTTAGGACTGATGTTCTTCACACAAAGATTGATGAACATGTGAAATGAAGTTGTGTTTTAAGTCATTATGCTGGGCTAGCCACGGAGCCAGGATAGATTGGGGTCAATTTTGAGTGTCTTCTTCTAGTATTAACAGGGCAGTAACGGCCTCAAAATGGCATCAGTAGCCTTACCACCCCGTTAACATCGGCGATGCGGCAGATTCCATTTTAAAAGGGGCCTACCACCGGGTGTCTAAAGTGCCCGTCTATTTCAGGCAATAGGCCTCTTTCAACATGGAAATCGGGGTCCTGTGATGTAAATAGGACCCCGGTTGACGTTTTATTTAGGAACTGGTTGGAGCCTGCGCACTTCCATGGGAGATGGCAGAAAAAAGGCCCGCTAAAGGTAAGTCTTCAATTATTCCTGTTGGCTCTGGAGGATCAGGGGTGCTCCTCCAGAGCGCACATAAAATAACCTGGGTCGATGCTGCCCCGGAGCCCCACCCTCCGCAATCGTGACGCCCTCCCCGCCGCCCCCAACTTACCTTACTGGCGGCGGCTCCAGCACGATTTTCAGCCTTCGATCTGGCGAGCTGCGACAGGCTATCTATTTGGTGGCCTGAAGCTCACCGGTCAGATTTAAATGAGGCCAGAGCCTCAAAATTACAGGCTGATTGACCGCCCAAAAGACAAAGTCTACCCCATTGAGTTTACAGTAGGTGAACTTCTGTTTAAACATCCATTTTTCAACACAAAGTTTTCTTTGTTGTTTTATAAATAGCATGGTGCTGTTCATTTATCTGTCTAATGTTAATAAAACCATTTGTTGGTTCAAAGCCTGTGTCTTGATTTGGTAAAAGTGTATATCCAGTCCATCATTCAAAGAGAGGAGTTTCATGTGATGGCATGCGGTAAAGTCCAGTAGCCGGTGTACGAGTTAAGAGTTCTATGTTACAATCCCAGGGTAATGCTATTGTTCACCGAAATATTAAGGCAGAAAAAGGTGCACTCCAGATCATAAAGGGTACAAGGTCCACTTGCTAGAATGGCCAGTGATGCTGAAACGATAGAATATCTGGCATAAAAGCTTAAAACTGTGACAATAACATAGCAATTAATGGGATTTTGTTTACATCTAGGGAAAACATTTGATCCATAGACTGCATCACAGGGAAGTTAAAATAAAGCAATGCTCAACTAAAATCTAACAACATCAAGTATAAAATTAATGTTGGAGTTCCAAAATACAATAAGTAAAATCTAAATAACAACACGAGGATAATCAAGCACGATTCATTTCATGGTTGATTATTAAAATTCAGATGCAATGGAAAGCTAATTATCAATGCCTACCTAAATCAAGTTATTGAGCTGTTCAGCATGGCTGACTTTAATTGATTCCTAATCTGATAACTGATAAATCCCTGTAAGTAAGCACATTTATTAAAGTTACGGGCTTGTGCTTGTGACTCCCCGAAACAAAAGAAGGCGGCAAAAACCAAAGGAAAAGTCACTATAGTTCTCCCTCACAAACTTCCAAGCAGTATATCCGTGCGAGCTCCCTGCCATATAGTTGGGGCGCTGCGCTCGAAGTTTAGGAGACAGTGAAAGGTATAGAGGAGGTGGACGTGCAACACTACTTCACACTAAACCTTGGGAACAGGACAACGGGAAACAGATTCAAACTGGTAAAAATGTAAATCTAGGACCGGGGCCAGGAAGCTCTTCTTCACACTGAGGCTTGCGCCTGAGCCTCTGAAAAGCAAGTGAACTGAGCTGCTCTCCCCCACCCATTTTGTAAAGTACAGCCTGTCTCCTAAGCCTGCTGCAACGTGGGAGCCCAACATTCCACTCAGGCCCAGGGCTGGCGGTGACGTTTTGGCCAGTGTTCATGCACGGAGCAGTGACATCATGACCATGCGCCATCACGTCATGACGTCACGGCTGAAACACCTGCCAGCGGTCTAAAAGAACTCCGGCAGGTTTATGCCGATGCGTCCATCAGTCAGGGAAGTTACGGGAGTTGGGGGTGAAAGAGTGATTAGCAAGTGGAATGGAATCCGGGGTAAGGTAATGGAGGCAAAAGCCTTGGAAACATCTAAAAGGAGGAAGGGCTGAGGACTGCAGTGTCTTTCTGCATGGATGAACTAAGATGGGCCGAATGGCCTCCCCTATCTGTAACAATGTTGTAATCTTGTAACTTGGGAGGCTTTTTTTTTTAAAAAAGGAAATAGGAGAAAACGTTTTGTTTTATAAAATGAAAGAATTACTCTCTTGATGATGCACTGCTGCCTCATTAAAGAGGTTTTCGAGCAGACTCAGAGCCTCAAGCTGCCTGCTGTGAAATCTTTGCTGTGACGCTGCCTCTCGGGTTCCCAGGCAGTGTTTGTGCAGACATTGTGGGGCCTGATAATGCTATCCTGGCTGGGACCGCTGCTCCTCAGGAACTGGATGGACCTGCGGCTGAATGAGATGTGCCAGAACGATAGGTCAGCTCGTTGAATTAAAATGATGCAGACGGTATACTACACAGTGGTCTGCGCCAAGGTCATGGTAATGGCAGTGGCACCAGCAGCTCACCAGGCCTATATGTTTGAAGGACCTTTTTTTGGGGGGAGTGGAAGGGGGATCGGGCTAAGGGAAGGAAGCCAGCATCTG
This sequence comes from Heptranchias perlo, assembly GCF_035084215.1. NCBI lineage: Eukaryota > Metazoa > Chordata > Chondrichthyes > Hexanchiformes > Hexanchidae > Heptranchias > Heptranchias perlo. The sequence goes on from NC_090329.1 coordinate 10,731,808, forward strand.
GTGCCTGAGCAAAATTAGGTCCTGATTGTATGTCCTTAATGGGTCTAGTGCACGGGCCCAGCTTCATTTTGTGGGCTCGATGCATCGGACACAGAGTAAACTTCAGTGCAACAGGCACCATGATATTATTGGCCCCGATATCTATTGCAGCATTAAGTTTTACAATGTACTTCTTTAACCAATGTGTCTAATCAAACGAAGATTGAAAAAATAACAAATTTGTAACACTAAATAGAACTAGTAGTGCAATGATCTCATCACATCATAAATCACATCATATGTCCTTCAGTTTATAAACATAACGGAGTATCTTTCATATTCCATTACATTTAGAAAGCCCTTTTAAGGTGTAATCCTACCTTTGAGGAGGAAATTGCTAATGTTACGAATGTTTAAAAGCATTTCCTTCAATTATTTTGTAGAATTTTGCAGAACACATGGCAGATGAAATTTAATGCAGGGAAGTGTGAAGTGATACATTTTGGAAGGAGAGGCAATATAAATTAAATAGCGCAACTTTAAAGGGGGTGCAGGAACATAGAGACTTGGGGGTTCACATACACAAATCTTTGAAGGTGGCAGGACAAGTTGGTGAGGCTGTTAAAGAAGCATACGAGATTCTGGTTTTATTCATAGAGGCATAGAATACAAAAGCAAGGAAGTTATGCTAAACCTTTATAAAACACTGGTTAGTCCACAGCCGGAGTATTGTGTCCAATTCAGGGCGCTACACTTTAGGAAGGATATCAAGGCCATGGAGAGGGTACAGAGGAGATTTACTAGAATAGTACCAGGGATGTGGAGAAGCTGGGATTGTTCTCCTTAGAGCAGACAAGATTAAGGGGAGATTTAATAGAGGTGTTCAAAATTATGAAAGGTTTTAATAGAGTAATTATAAGAAGAATTTTTTTTACGCAGCGAGTTGTTATGATCTGGAATGCACTGCCTGAAAGGGTGGTGGAAGCAGATTCAATAGTAACTTTCAAAATGGAATTCGATAAATACTCGAAAAGGGAAAATTTGCAGGGCTATGGGGAAAGAGCAGGGGAGTGGGACTGATTGGATAGCTCTTTCAAAGAGCCAGTGCAGGCACAATGGGCCGAATAGCCTCCTTCTGTGCTGTATGATTCTATGAATTTTACACTGGTGTGTATTTTAGTGCAGCTGTTCACTTTTATACTGCAATTACAGGAGAACACAACGGAATAATTTTAACTGCTTCTGCCCAGTGTAAATGGGGCAGTGGCAGCCTGAAAATGGCATTGAAAATACCTGAAAGTATTTCCTGAAGGTACCACATCGCTAATACTGCCGGTCTGGCTGCTGCCACCTTGGGCAGGGTTCTGAGAAGAGCAGCCAGAGCGTGGCCTCTTCCATATGGGAGGCCACTTGTAAATGTGAGGTACAAATGGACGGAGCCTGCACCACCGATGCTCCGCCCATTTATACGACATTGAGTGTCCTAACCAGCAGCCCTTAAAGGGACCACTGGAGGCTACTCAGAAAACGGCCAAAGATATTTTTAACATTTACTCATGCTCCTCCTGGACCCACAAAATACCTCTGGCCTGCTGCCAGGTCATACAAGGGACCCACTCCTCCTTCTCCTCTGCATCCCCCCCACCCCCTCAACCCCAGCAACCACCTTCCCCGTTCCCGGGTTTTGACTTTCAGCAGCCTTCACAGACAATTTCCTGCCTTCTCCCACTGATGAGCTTCCTCACAGTGCTGGTTTGGTACCTGCAGCTTGTCGTCATCATGCAAATGAGGGCCCGAGCTTCAAAACGGCTCATCCTCACGGTGGTAACAATGGACGGGGCAGCGGGCATGCTCTACCCCAAAATTAAATCGGCCCTAATGAGTGTGAGCACAACTATATGCAGTCATGTCACATCCTTCAGGCTCTGGCCTGTGGAGGGGCACTGCGGAACCGCTCAATGACTCTTACATCACATGTATCCTGTGACCGATTATTCCCAACAAATAATTTTTCAGTCATCATTGCTCTATTGTGAGCCTGCTATTAATTCTGTAAAAATATAGCGATAGCTGAATGTATCCCTCCTTTGTCACTTGCGACTTGAAAAGGCAAATAAAATATATTCTGGGGCAGAAATCGCTCCCGGGATCATGGAGAGCTCAACAACACTCTCCGTTGTTAGTGGCAAAGTGGAGAAGCAAGTTCCGGTGTTCGCACATGCACAACGAAACGCGGAAATCCAGAACTTGCTCCTACTGGTTCGCTGGTGGTATGACAGCTTCGAATTAAAGGGACATTGCACGATGCAAATTTGCTTATCTGCCCAGTTGGAAAGTAACTAATTACGCCACCAAACAGATAGGCTTAAAAATACAGGTCTAAATAAGTCTTTATGACTGCCAAACAACTAAAACTTAACTTTTAAAAATGTGGAGTCTCATTGCTCCTTATTTTAATAGCTTTTAGTCATTAAAATTTTTTTTTTAATTAAAATTTTTTTTAAGTTTTCCCTTCTGTCTCTTTTATTTAATTCAATTATTTCTTACCCTTTCTTTTTTTTTCGCTGTCTATAAATGTTTTTACATTGACTTAAAATGTTGTACCTTTCACTTCCTGGTTTATCGCTGCAAGCCTGCAGAGACAGTGAACGCAGCTGTCAGAAATGCTGCGATCTGTTTGGTCGAGAGGAGAGATCGAGCCTCTCGCTTCTCCCATGGGTTCTAGCTTCACCTGAACTGATGCTGGGCTCTTCCCCGCTTCCTGTTCGAGGAAGTGGCCGAAGAAAAGAAAAGTTTGTGGGTTAGTGTTAATCTATGGAGCGGCGCGGAGTGTTGGTTTGCCGCTCCAAGTGATTTCTACCCCAGTACCTATATAGAATATATAAAATGTTTTGTGTACAGCGTGCACTTGCTTTGTTGCACTTCCTGTCGCAGTTACTTCCTGTCAGAATTGAACTATCACACTTTAGCATATGCTCTGATTCACTATGAGCAGCATTTCTTATACGAATCTGTACTTTCCCTCTTAACCGATTGGCTGTGCATTTCCAGCATTTTTATTTCAGGTTTCCAGTAATCCGTTTTCATCTTACTCTGACTCACAGTATCATAGTAGGTACAGCACAGAAGGAGGCCATTCGGCCCATCGTGCCTGTGCCTGGCCTTTGAAAGAGCTATCCAATTAGTCCCACTCCCCTGCTCTTCCGCCATAGCCCTGGAAATTTTTTCCCTTCAAATATTTATCCAATTCCCTTTTAAAAGTTACTATAGAATCTGCTTCCACCACCCTTTCAGGCAGTGCATTCCAGATCATAACAACACACTGCGTAAAAAAATGTTTCCTCGTGTTGCCTCTGGTTCTTTTGCCAATCACCTTCAATCTGTGTCCTCTGGTTACCAACCCTTCTGTCACGGGAAACAGTTTCTCCTTATTAACTCTGATCAAAACCATTCATGATTTTGAACACCTCTATCAAATCTCCTCTTAACCTTCTCTGTTCTAAGGAGGACAACCCCAGCTTCTCCAGTCTATCCACATAATTGAAGTCCCTCATCACCGGCACTATTCTAGTAAACCTCTTCTGCACCCTCTCTCGGGCCTTGACATCCTTCCCAGAGTGTGGTGCCCAGAATTGAATACAACACTCCAGCTGAGGCCTAACCAGTGTTTTATAAAGGTTCACCATAACTTCCTTGCTTTTGTATTCTATGCCTCTTTTAATAAAGCCCAGGATCCCATATGCTTTTTTAACAGCCTTCTCAACTTGTCCTGCCACATTCAAAGATTTGTGTACATACACTCCCAGGTCTCTCTGTTCCTGCACCCCCTTTAAAATTGTACCATTTAGTTTATATTGCCTCTCCTCATTCTTCCTACCAAAACATATCGCTTCACATTTCTCTGCTTTAAATTTCATCTACCCATTTCGCCAGTCTGTCTATGTCCTCCTGAAGTCTGTTACTATCCTCCACATTGTTTCCTACATTTCTGAGTTTCGTGTCATTTGCAAACTTTGACATTATACCCTGTATACCCAAGTCCAGGTCATTAATATATATCATGTCCTGTGTGATTCCTATATCAATATAATTTTAACCTACTCCTTCCAGTGCTCATACATTCTCCCTCCATCTTCCCCTTACCCAGATTCATTATGAGTAATCTTTGTGAATGTCTGGTTGCTTGGTAACTGTTACCTCACTTTCTGACTTTAATCTGGATATCTTGTGAAGATATTATGATTTTATTCTTTTCTCAAAATGATGGAAGGTTATGACCTGAAGCTTTGACTCCTGTGTTAAATCCCCAGACTCTTGGCCAAATGCAACTTAAAAAATCAAGCACATCAGACAACTCAATAAGTAACCAATGCTTTGTGGCTTTTAGGGCAAGTTTCCATCTTATAGATCAATTTCACCTTACAATCATTTGCAAAATAATATTTGCAAAAAAAGGGTGTTGCACAGCATTACAACCACTCAGGCAACTTGTGTAACTACGTCTCAGATTGACAGTTAGAAGAGGGATTTTGAGGAGGTGGAAGAGGAGGAACAGCACTCAGGACTGGAAACATAACAACTTGAAACATTCACGATGCCTGGTTATAAATCAAGTCACGTAAACAGAAGCATTTCCATTTTGCTGCTGTGAAGCTAAACTTTGTTTAGTCTGCCTGAAAGCTTCCCTGTTAAACTCCTTGTGCTTTGCGCTGAGAGGCTTTTCTTTCCCTTTCTCACTTGCTTGGGTCACCTCATGCCACGTACCATCTCTAGCTAAGAGGGAAGGCAGGAGGCCTGCTTCCTGGCATCAACCAGTCCTGCCCCCCAAAGTGATTACTGGCCCAGGTAGTTCTCCTTTCAAATAAAGAACAAAAACACTTAATTTATAGAATTTCTGAATTACACTGCACAACTTACCTCAAATTGTTTTTTTTAAAAAAGGAAGGAGGTAGACATCTTTCAGCCTTTTACTCAACCAGGTAAGCTTGCTATTTGGTAGCATCATCACAAAGGGCATTCGGCAGCATTTGCATTGCCATGATGTTCTTCTGCCTTGTGATTTCAGTGCCCTGTAAGATACACGTTCTCCCTTAAACCTGCCTCATTGTTCGCCTCAGAAGAACCAAGGGATGCTGGAACAGGCTATGAGAAATTTGACTTGCCAGTTGATGCCGCAGTACGACTCCCTGAACTTTTTCCCTGCTCCTAGCAACCGCAAAAAGGTAAAGATTAATAAAGAACCTGTCTTTGTTAGCTGCACCCTACTGTTAGGCCACAAAATTTAAAAAGAAAACACATCATAATGGATCAGTAGGACAACAACTCAATTTCCCACACTCTCTCTATTAGCAGTGAAATTGCTAAATTTGTGCCATATACCAGAGGATTTCTTACCACTTCTAAAAGGTCCAATTAGGGAAACGATTTTCAGTTCTTTCTGGACTGGATTCAAGCTCAGAAAACTAGCATAAAAAGGCAATGTTCTAACATATTTTTCCATCCAGTTCCTCACAATGAGGAAAATTCCCCTGGTTGCTATGTGCTGGTGACAATGTAGACATAGATTTCTAGCAAAATCACAGAAGAGTTCTAAGATAATGCATTTACAACTTCATTAAAAATATCTGATATAGGAAATCTTCTCCCACTCCAAGCAACGTTATCTAAAGCTGCAGTGCAATTAGACCTTGCCAGCTCGAGTGGGAATCCAGCCTTCCTAACACGATATGTTTGCATCTTTGCTTTTTTCACAAATACATATTTTTTTTTAAAAACATAGATAAGCTGCCATGTACTTTTTCACCACAGGGAGCCGCCAGCTTGTAATTTGTTTATCGTCTCAGTGCGAAGCTTACACAATTTGTTACTGCGAAGCCCAAGCCTCCATTCAGGAAACAATTCGTTTTTGAAACTGTAAAATTGAGCACATTTGTTTTTGAAGCAGACAGGGGAGCACGATTCTCCGCTTGGCTGCATCCTGCTAGCTAAGTCACAGTCTGCGTACTGCTGGGGTATCATAGCAGCAGCAGTGGTATGTACAAAATGGCACAGACAGCCGCAGAGAAACTTCACCAGGGAAACAGAGGAATACAAAGTACAATAAATGCAGTGGTTAAAAAAAACACACATAATAAGCAAGTCAACCCGTACAGTGCTATATCAATTGGCAATTCACCAAGCCTGTTGGAACTGTTGTAAAATAATTTACACATTCTATGACACATTGTGAATCATTCTCTATCCTGACTACCACAATTTCTTATCGAGCAATGCTGAAGAGCGTTTTTAAAAGGTTCAACTAGTTCATCCAGAAACAATAATGCAGGAGCACAGAAACACTCTAAAATTGAATACATAGACTTCAACATGTTGGGAAATATGTTCCTCCAAATCCATGTCACACAAGTATCACAAATAACTAGTACAGCAAGAGACACGTGCAGGTCCCCAACCTGCACAGAGCCAAAGAACATCACCACATTCAACCAAAATAGCAACTAGACGATCTGCTGCAGTGAGCAATGAATAATGGACCTCGTCCATACACATGGTATTTTCTTTTTAATGACAAACTGTGGAATGGATATACTATTCAAAATACTGCATTCATTTTTCTGTTTGCACTGACTTCAGATTAATGTCAGCACAATCTGCCTGCAGTGTTGTGCATCTGATATGAAATCATAAATTCACAATAATCTTGTGATACAAGTGCAGGAATCTGTAAAGTGTACAATTATGTTACCTCTGTAACAGTTAAGGCAATGACTGTGCAATCTGAAGCTGGCACTTCCCCATATACTTTCCTACCTCAAGTGTCAACTCTTTTTAAAATTCTGGTGAGGAGAATAGACAGACTCACAATCTTCGATATCAGCTGTCACCAACTATAGCAAATTCCAGACCAGGCTTAGTGAGCTCTGACCCACACATACACACGCACACCCACAATGGTTAAAACAGTAAATGCACTGTGCTGTACAATATTGAGCCATACAGGGCCCAGGTTTGATTCCAGGTCTGTACTGATGTTAGCTGGGACACCCATAACTTTGCTACACTTGGCTTTAACAACCCAAGTTGTGAGGGAGAAGCAAGGTACCAGGGTTCCTGCTGCTGACTGTGATCCAGTGACCCCTGCTGGAATGTTCACTTTTTCATACAACACCTGAGGAAAGAATTGGACATAGCTACGATTTTGTGCTCGACTGGCCCGCTGACACTCGCGGTCCAGGCTCGCAGATGAAGACAAGGCTGTCAGCACATCTGTGAAAACAAACTCCAGCACGAATCTATACCTTCAGGATCGATGGTTGGAAAATTAAATGTATGTTATATAAATATTAGTCAACATCTCATAGCATTGCCTACCAGAAGTCGAGACCTCTCTCCACCATCACTCCAACCAGCTGATTCCAAATTACTCCTCATTATTCATTCATTCAGAACATTATACAGTGCTGATTAAAAGGGGGGGGGGGCCTGGGGGGCAGCTCTGAACTTTTCAGGTGAAGTGGAGTAATAGGGTGAGAGATAATTGGATAGGACATGGGGACACAATTCAATCCCCATTTTAAAGTCTTAAATTCTGTCCTGATTTTTATGTATTTCCATTATAAATTTCGATGTCCTCATTTATAATGGAGACTGCCTATGTAAACTTGTCACACTGTAATTACAACCTCTCAGTCATGTTACTACAGCATCTGGCAGGCACAAAGGTATAATTACAATGTGTCAAGTTTACATAGGCAGTTTCCAATATAAATGTGGATTTAAGAATTTATAATGGAAAACGTTGACAGAAAGTGTGTACAGATGTAAAATTTTTCAATATATTGCTAATTTATCTCCTGTAGCTTTGCACATGGAGAGTCAAGACCGCGTGTAGTTGTTTTCTCTCTCAGCCCCTTTCTCTCTTTCTTTCTCAGCTTAAAGATATTTTCTGAAGTCTATATCATACAAAAGAAAAGCTATGACAGGCATGTAATTAGTACACTGTCATTTTATTCTCACTCTCTCACACAGACCTGGCCTCTTTAAAAAAGTCAATATAAATTCTCTCTCAATTAATCTTTTAACATTTGTGCTTTACAAAATTATTTGAAGAATAGTTACTGAGCAGAAAGTGTAAGAAGCTGAAGAAAAATTATGACATCAGTAAAGCTCAGTGAATGGGACTGATCCATTCTGTGAAAATAGCTGCACTGCACATGCTCAGGCTGGAGAATCCAAATTCAACTCAGAGTCACAGGTCCAGGCAAAAATATTTACTCCAAGCCCAGGCCTTTGGAAGAGGCTGAGGCCTTCAAGTGAAAACTTTAATGAAGTCTTTAAAAAGAGACAATAAAACAATTTAATGGATATGTTCCATCATATTATTATAAAATATGTAATTTTTTGAATTTTCTTAATATTGATTAAACGTTTATTTTGGACATGAGAAATTTTAGTTACTGCAACAAATATGTCGGATGAAAAAAAATTCAGAAAGGGTTTTGAGTGATTTATGGGACCCAGTAGCCAGAGTGACAAGTTTGCATAGGCAAAATCCATATTAAATATGGACATGGGAATGTATCATGAAAAATAGTTGACACAAAAAAGTGTGACAAAAACGTGGCAACAATACTCTTAGATTTTTAATAAGATTTATATGATACATAGTTTATAAATATATATATCATTGTATCCTACCAAACTCAATGTGCACTATTTTATCAGAAGCAATTGCAATCAAAAGCGTAGTGTATCAAATGTAAAATGAAATATCTGTGCATGAAATGTGTGCACCACCATCATTCCAACCATGCAATTCCAAAACCCCTCATTATTCATTTATAACATTATACAGTCCTGATAACAAAAAGGGGGAAAAGTTGTGAATGCTGAACACCTGAAATAAAAAGCAGAAACTACAAAATATATCCAGATGGTCAGTAATCATTTGAAGGAGAATGTTGACATGCCAAGTCCATTTTCTGTTTCAATATCATACTGTATCCTGTCTAGTGAACAGCTGACAGGCAAATAAATTCCTCCCATGCAGCAATGGAACAGAATAGATGAACAACTGGTCACAACAGGTTTACCAATTGGCATGAGGTAAAATAAGTGCTCCTGCTGAATTGAAGATCAGTTTTGTTATCGTGGATGTTTTTGCTGATGAGAAGTAATAGGAATCCAAGTATTGACCCTTGTGGGACTCTCAAGAGTACGCCCTTATTTTTTTCCCCTCAATAATTTTCACACCCAAAAACCCCAAGGATATGGTTTCAAGTTGGGAACAGCCCCCAGTATTTTCTCCCAGAAAGTTAGTGTTAGCAGGCTATTAAACCACAAGGAGTATCATGGCCAAGCCCAGTCCTGTTTTGACCCATCATCCACACATGTGCACTTCACGTACAGGTCACTGGATAGCAGTCAAAACCTAGAACCTCAGCCAATTTTCCCTTCCCTACCCCAGAGTAACAAGACCCATTTATAGTCCCCTACCATCAGCCCTGCCAAAACCAAATAACTCAAAACAGACCAGGCCAGTCCTGGAACATTCATTCTCTATGCAACTCAACTATTCTTTAAGGCCTTCACATCTTTCCTAAAATGTGGTGCCCAGAGCTGGACACAATACTCCTGTTGTGGCCGAACCAGTGTTTTATAAAGATTCACCATGACTTCCTTGCTTTTGTACTCTATGCCTCTATTTATAAAGCCCAGGATCCCATATGCTTTTTTAACCGCTTTCTCAACCTGCCCTGCCACCTTCAACGATTTGTGTACATATACCCCCAGATCTCTCTGTTCCTTTACCCCTTTTAGAATTGTGCCCTTTAGTTTATATTGCCTCTCATCATTCTTCCTACCGAACTGCATCACCTCGCATTTTTCTGCATTAAATTTCATCTGCCATGCATCCGCCCATGCCACCAGCCTGTCTATATCCCCTTGAAATCTTTCACTATCCTCCTCACTGTTCACTACACTTCCAAGTTTTGTGTCACCCAAGTCCAAGTCATTAAAATATATCAAGAAAAGCAGTGGTCCTAGTACCAACCCCCTGGGGAACACCACTGTACAGCTCCCTCCAGTCCGAAAAACAACCATTCACCACTACTCTGCTTCCTGTTACTTAGCTAATTCTGTATCCATGCTGCTACTGCCCCTTTTATTCCATGGGCTTCAATCTTGATGACAAGCCTATTATGCGACACTTCATCAAACGCCTTTTGAAAGTCCATATACACAACATCAACTTCTTGTCTAATCACCTGCTCTATCCTGGAATCCTGTGGCTATTACTTTAACTCAGAAGTCTATTGTGTGAAACTTTGTCAAAAGCTTTCTAAAAGTCTAAATAAACTGTATTATTGAAGTTTCATCATCTACTTTATCTGTGATATCCTCAGAGAAGTCTTTAACTGCTATCATTTCTTCCCTGAGCAATGTAAAATCACTTTTTTCTCCATAGTTCTCTTAATCTCGCTGGGTCAACAATGTCTATGGACAACAGGGTAGATGAGTCAAGGCCTCTGCTATTGTCACTCTTAGTTAGCTGCTTGGCACTTTGCTTCTAATTGGAGCCTCCCCACCACAACATGACTGAAATCAAGAACATAGTCGAGGAGGTGAAATCAAAATGACGTCTAACCACTCCATATTGCTTCAAGGCACTATCACACTGTCCTCTGCTCTCAATAATTTCTCCAACCCATATCCCATTTAAAAGGAACACAGTTCCCCTTTTTGGAGAGCTTCTAGGCAGGTATAGTTCCGAGGACAATCAGGTCCAAAATTCTGATTTTACAACCACTAAATGGGCTGCCTGAAGATCTTGAGTTGCAGCACGAACTGTGGCAATACAGCTTTTGCAGAGCAGTTTCACAATCCTGTTATTGTTAACAATCAACAGGCATTTCTACAGAGTTTAACAACGACAAATTGCATTTATATTGTGCCCTTCACATTGAAAAGACAGCTCAGAGTGCTTTATGGATCAGATAAATGAAAATGGATATTGAGTATAAAGGCGGCCAGTTAGTACAGATTTAAGGGAATAGCAGGAAAAGGAGTTGAAAAGAAAAGGTTTCAGTTGTTTTTTTAAAGCAGGGAGGGAGGGAGTAAAAGAATGCAGAGAGAGAATTTCAGAGGATGGGGCAAAGTAGCTAAAAGAGCAAAAAAGCAAAAGGAGCCCTAGTAAAATTGAAGTCAATGGGAATCAGGGGGAAAACTCTCCAGTGGCTGGAGTCATACCTAGCGCAAAGGAAGATGGTAGTGGTTGTTGGAGGCCAATCATCTCAGCCCCAGGACATTGCTGCAGGAGTTCCTCAGGGCAGTGTCCTTGGCCCAACCATCCTCAGCTGCTTCATCAATGACCTTCCCTCCATCATAAGGTCAGAAATGGGGATGTTAACTGATGATTGCACAATGTTCAGTTCCATTCGCAACCCCTCAGATAATTGTCCAGGTGTGGCATGCAGCCACACCTGGACAACATCCAGGCTTGGGCTGATAAGTGGCAAGTAACATTTGCGCCAGACAAGTGCCAGGCAATGACCATCTCCAACAAGAGAGAGTCTAACTACCTCCCCTTGATATTCAACAGCATTGCCATCGCCGAATCCCCCACCATCAGCATCCTGGGGGGTCACCATTGACCAGAAACTTAACTGGACCAGCCACAGATACTGTGGCTACAAGAGCAGGTCAGAGGCTGGGTATTCTGCGGTGAGTGACTCACCTCCAAACTCCCCAAAGCCATTCCACCATCTACAAGGCACAAGTCAGGAGTGTGATGGAATACTCTCCACTTGCTTGGATGAGCGCAGCTCCAACAACACTCAAGAAGCTCAACGCCATCCAGGACAAAGCAGCCCGCTTGATTGGCACCCCATCCACCACCCTAAACATTCACTCCCTTCACCTCCAGTGCACCATGGCTGCAGTGTGTACCATCCACAGGAGTGTACACACTCGCCAAGGCTTCTTCGACAGCACTTCCCAAACCCGCGACCTCTACCACCTAGAAGGACAAGAGCAGCAGGCACATGGGAACACCACCTGCACATTCCCCTCCAAGTCACACACCATCCCGATTGGAAATATATCGCCATTCCTTCATCGTCGCTGGGACAAAATCCTGGAACTCCCTTCCTAACAGCACTGTGGGAGAACCTTCACCACACGGACTGCAGCGGTTCAAGAAGGCGGCTCACCACCACCTTCTCAAGGGCAATTAGGGATGGGCAATAAATGCTGGCCTTGCCAGCGACACCCACATCCCATGAACGAATAAAAATAAAGTCAAGAAATGAAGAGTAGATGAGGGTCAGAGGAGCAAAAGGTGGGAGCAGGGGCATCAAGGAAATCTTTGCAATATGAGGGACTAAGGCTGTGGAGCCATTTAAATATTAAACCTAAGCTTGGCAGCATCCAACCAGTGCTTATTCATTTACCTCGTCTTCTGTCTACTTCTTTTCAACTTTGGTTCCGTCCCTTAGCCTAGGCTTCTTGATAATTAAAAAAAATGTGGCCAATTCATGTCACAAAATACAATGGATATCCAAATGAATATGGGAACATAGGAATAGGAGTAGGCCACTCAGCCCCTTGTACCTGTTCCACCTTTCAATTAGATCATGGCTGATCTGTCCCTCAACTCCATTTACTTTTATCATTTTAAACACTTCAATTTGATCATCCCTTAACCTTCTAAACTCAAGGGAATATAACCAGGTTTATGCACCCTCTCTTCATAATTTAACCCTTTAAGCTCTGATATCATGCTGGTGAATCTGCGCTGTACCTCTCCCAAGGCCAATATATCTTTCCTGAGGTTCAGTGCCCAGAACTGAACGTAGTATTCCAGATGGGGTCTGACCAAGGCTCTGTACATCTGAAGCATCACTTCCTCAGTTTTGTATTCCAGCCCCCTTGGAGATGAAGGCCAACATTCCATTATCCCTTTTGATTACTTTTTGTATCTGTGCAATAGCTTTTCGTGATTTGTGTACATGGACACCTAAATCCAGTTTCTCCTCCACAGCCCCTTGTCGCTCACTGTTTAGAAAATATTCTTATTTGTCCTTCATGGACCCAAAGTGGATGACCTCACATTTCCCCATATTGAACTCCATCTGCCATAGTCTTGCAGGTTAGTCTGTCACTGTCCTTTCAGAACTTCCTGCTCCCATCTACACAGCTTACTGTGCCTCCTAACTTAGTGTCATCTGCAAATTTGGATACACAACTCTCTATTCCTTCATCCAAATCATTAATATATATGATGAAAAGCAGATCCCTTGGGAACACCATTTATCACATCCAGACAATGTTCCCTTTATCCCTACTCTCTGTTTCCTACCTCCCAATCAATCACCAATCCATGTCACAATGTTACTTCTTATGCGCTTTAATATTTGCTAAAAATCTCATGTGCGGAATCTTATTAAATAACTTCTCGAGTCCATATAGACAACATCCATAGACACTCCTATATCCACCATGCCAGTAACCTTCTGAAAAATTCATCTAGATTATTCAGGCATGATTATTTAAATCCATGCTGACTCTGTTTGATCAACTCATACTTGTCCAAGTATTCAGTCACTCTGACTTTGATGATAGATTCCAGTAACTTCCCCACAACTGATATTAAACTAACAGTTCTGTAGTTATCTGGTTTCTCCTCCACCCCAACCCTCTTCTTAAATAATGGAGTGGCATTTGAATTTTCCAATCCAAAAGGCACAATTTCTGAATGTAGAGATCAATGGGAAATTATCACTCATACATCCGCAATTTCCTCACCTCGTTCTTTGAATGCTGTATATCGTGACACCACTATTCCCGGCCAGAGTGGAGATGATTGGGTAATTTCCCCGTCAATCACACCTCGAGGCCACACTGCTGTAAGTGACTGGGATTGATTTTACACACATAATTTATGTTATGTAACTATCCTCCACTCACTACATTTTGCTGGAGAAATCACCCTGCTTTTATCGGGAGAAGTTGCTGTAGTTTCGGTCATGAGTTTTGTTTCCTCTACTTGGTGGAGACTTTTTAAATAGAATCTGTAGACTGTTTACTGTTGTGTGTTGTTTAAATAGATTCTGTTTGCTGAGTAATTAAACTTTGTTTGCTTTGCTGTTGGCTGAGTAAATAGACTTTGTTTGCTGTAAAATAGAGTATTTGCTGTGAGTCCTGCAGTAAGTCCCACCTAGCCTCCAACTCATTAACTGACACAGTTCAACTCATTAGCTGACACAGTGGCGTCTCTGGGGGCTAAATTGGGTCGCACTGTGCCCATTTTGCAGGTGCTACATGGACTCCTAAGGACCCAAAATGGTGTCCGGAATGTGTGTGACGTGTGCCAGATGCCACATTGGTGAAGGTGTTCACGCACGTGCAGATAACGAACACCAACACCATGTAAAGTAGGGAAAATATGTGGTAGATCAGTGTGCAACGCTGACTTAAAGGGATAGATGCAATTTTGGAACTCAACACACCAGCCAACGCACTGTCTTAACCTCGCACAGATGAACAGGTCTTAAATAGCAAGGAGGACCCCCGCCCACCAGGGCTATTTAAAGGGATCATGCAGGAGTTACAGTTAGTTGCTGGATTATTGCTTCTGGCTGCTGATGCATTTGTACCTGTTTTTGGAGGTCTCCAATTTGAATACTAGGATTAGGGGAAGTAGCCTAAAAATTAGAGCCAGGACCTGCAGGAGTGAAGTTTGGAAACACTTCTACATGCAAAGGGTGGTAGAAAATTGGAACGCTCTTCTGCAAACGGCAGTTGATGCTAGCTCAATTGTTAATTTTACACCTGACCCTGATAGATTTTTGTTAACCTAAGGTATTAAGAGATATGGGGCTAAGGCGGTTATATGGAGTTTGGTCACAGATCAACTATGATCTCATTGAATGGCGGAACAGGGTCGAGGGGCTAAATGGTCTACTCCTGTTCCTATCTTCTTATGTTCCGATAATAAAGTTTCAATACTCTACAGGGAGTGGGCTGGCTGGCTGACAGGCAACAGGAAGGGCACTGGTAGAGTGGCAGGAGTGGGACAGGAATGCTGGCATCCTGAGAGAGGGCAGCAGGTTCATGTTCCATGGAGCCACTGCCACTTGCTGCCTCCTGTTATGTACCACCTTCTCCTGCAAGAAAGCGGGACGTGTGTCGGTGAATGCCCTGCAAGATGTTTGGGTGATGTGCCTGTCATGGTTGAATAGCTGCCAGTGTGTGTGACCTGTGAGTTGTGGGCGTGCGGCTTGCAACAATGGTAATGTGTGAGAGTGAGAAGCAGCATCTGATTGGAAAAGTTGAGTACTGATTGAAACAGTTTGTTGGTATGTGGGTGATGGGGGGTGTAGTGCATGGGGCAGTGGATGCGGCGAGTGGTGCAGTTGGTAGGAGATGCCACTTGACAGTTGACCTCACTCACCTGGACCATTCGTGTCAAAGCATTGAACTTCTTCCTGCACTGCATCCATGTTCGTGGTGCTATGTGGCTGGCATTCACTGCATCCCCTACTGCCTCGGGAGCATATGTCTGGAGGGCCTCTTGCCCCCCTGCGGATATAGGGTACCCCTCCTTCTGTCCACCTCTTGCACCAAGGCCTCTAGTGCATCATCAGAGAACTTTGTTGCACGGTCTCTTGTGGGCCCCATCTAAACTCAGGTCA
The DNA here is from genome assembly GCF_035084215.1 of Heptranchias perlo. Taxonomy (NCBI): domain Eukaryota; kingdom Metazoa; phylum Chordata; class Chondrichthyes; order Hexanchiformes; family Hexanchidae; genus Heptranchias; species Heptranchias perlo. The sequence goes on from NC_090329.1 coordinate 10,747,482, forward strand.
GCAGATTGGTGAGGTCTGGCGTGCCAATTGGAGGATGTGGGATTTAGTAGTGTGCAACCTTTATTCAATGTTTTAACATAACTCAACAGTTTGTAAACATAGGGATGGGACCTGCATCTGTGTTTCACGTGTGTGATATCTCATCTTGGTGCAGACTCCGTGCAGACCCGTATCTTATATTTTGCAATTAAGAGGTGCAGGCTGCCTTTAAGTGGTGTTAGGCACTCGCGATATCTGGACCCCCCTGTTGGTGAGCAGTCACTCAACAGCACAGCTAGGCCTGGCTGCTCGCAGCAATCAGATAAATCACCAGGCAGCACGAATGTAACGTGTTGCCTGCATCTCAATGACCGGGCATGGGTTAATCACGCACCGCGACTCCTGCACCCGGTTTCGGAGGTTATTCAATATAACACCCTATGTTCATTCAATACTCTGAAGGCCCTGGTTATTTGTCTATCTTAAGTCCCATTATTTTCCCATTATCTTTTTTTACTTATGTTGAATCTACTCAGTACCTCCCCTTAACTTATTCTAAAGTTCCCTTGTACCGCTGGTATTTTGTCCTCTTCCTCCATTGTGAAAATGGATACACAGTCTTAATATAAGTCTGCCATTTCCTTATTGTCCATTATAGTCTTGCCAACATCTGTTTTTAATGGGCCAACATTCCCCTTTACCACACTGTTTCTCTTAAAGAAAGAACCTATATTTATATTGCACTTTTCACGATCTTATTGGCCACTGTCTGAGGCTGAACCAAACTGTTCTCAACTTTAGAATCCTATTTGACCCTGAGCTGAGCTCCAACCCCATATCATGTCCAACACCAAGACCACCTACTTCCACCTCTGTAACATCGCCCCTGCCTCTGCCTCAGTTCATCTGCTGCTGAATCCCTCATCTATGCTTTTGTTACCTTTAGATTCGACGACCCCATTGCTCTCCTGCTCAGCCTCCCACCTTTCACCCTCCATAAACTTGAGCTCATCCGAAACTCTGCTGCCCGTATCCTAACACGCACTAAGTCTCGTTCACCCATCACTGATGTGCTCGTTGACCTACATTGGCTCTCGGGCTGCCAATACCTCGATTTTAAAATTCTCATCCTTGTTTTCAAATCACTCCATGGCCTCGACCCTCCCTATCTCTGTAACCTCCTCCAGCCCTACAACCCTCCAAGATCTCTGCACTCCTCCTATTCTGGCCTCTTGCACATCCCTGATTTTCATCGCTCCACCATTGGCAGCTGTGCCTTCAGCTGCCTGGGCTCTCAGCTCTGGAATTCCCTCCCTAAACCTCTCCTCCTTAAAACCTACTTCTTTGACCAAGCTTTTGGTCACCGGTCCTAATTTCTCCTTCTGTGGCTCAGTGTCGAATTTAGTTTGATAACGCCTTTGGACGTCTTACTACCTTAAAGGCACTATATAAATGCAAGTTGTCATTGTTGTTGCTTACAGCTAATTAACTACTTTTGGAGTGTAGTCACTGTTGCAATGTAGGGAAACATGGCAGTCAAAATTTGTGCACAGCAAGGTCCCACAAACAGCAATAAGATAAAAGACCAGATTATTATTTTTTTTTATGTTGTTGGTTGAGGGATAAATGCTGGCCAGGAGACAAGGAGAACTCCCCTGCTCTTCTTCGAATAGCACCATGGGATTTTTTATGTCCATCTGAGAGGGCAGACGGGGCCTCAGTTTAATGCCCCACCTGAGAAACAGCACCTTCAACATAGCAACACTCCCTCGGTACTGCACCTAAATGTTGGCCTAGATTATGTGCTCAAGTCTCTGGAGTGGGGCTTGAACCCACAACTACTGACTCAGAGGCGAGAGTCTCTGAGCCATGGCTGACACCTAATATATATGTTTCTCTTCATATATTTATTAAAAAATTTGCTGTTAATTTTGATATCCTTCTTTTTCTGTTCACTTTTTGCACCTCTTTTTACTTTCTTGGTATTCCTTTCTTGCTTTTTATAGCTCTCCCAGTCTGCTGCATTTCCACTTTTCCTTGCATTTCAGACTAGCTGATAGTAATCTCAAGGAAGCGGGGGTCAGACAATGCCAAAAATGAGAGGGGAGCTTGCCTGGTTTATAACCATTCACTGGAAATCATTGTCCATTACATATTTGTTACTTTGGGGCTGGTAACTCTGGAACTTCTACTTCTTCTTGTTCACTTTTTTTTGGGATGAGAGCCAAGCATCAAAACATTGAGAACAAAACTGCTGCACGTAGCTGACAAATGATACAGTCTTCACTGAAGGAGTAATAATTGTGACAAAACCACTGCAAATTCAGAGTATAATCTGCTGGTAATTACCAAAAAATCAATATGGATTTTGTATCTGTATTTTATGCAATCTTAAAAATCTACCTTAAAATTAGTAACAATTAAATTAGTGGCAATGCAGAGGATGCACCTGCATTCCAAAGGAACATAGAAACAGGAGTAGGCCATTCAGCCCCTCCAGCCTGTTCCGCCATTTAACTATATCATGGCTCATCTGCACCTCAACTCTATTTACCTGCCTTCGATCCATAACCCTTGATACCTTTACCTAATAAAAATCGATCTCAGTCTTGAAAACTTCAATTGGCCCAGCGTCCATTGACATTTGGGGAAGCGAGTTCCAGATCATGAAAAGCTGAGGCCCCAACTCCCCCTTATTGACTAAACTCCGGAACTCTCTCCCCCAAAAAGCTGGTGAGGATAAGTCAATTGAAAACTTCAAAACTGAGACTGATAAGATTTTTGTTAGGTAAGGGTATTAAGGGATATGGAACCAAGGCGGGTAAATGGAGTTGAGATACAGATCAGCCATGATGTAATTGAATGGCGGAACGGGCTCAAGGGGCTGAATGGTCTATTCCTGTTCCAATGTTCCTAACTCCTATTGGGTAGTCCTGATCCTATGCAACTCTACTCCTCCTTTCAACTCTGACCTGACCTGACTCCAACCGGTGAATCACACAGCTAACAAGTCAGATATTCATTTCAAAGTGTAAGTTTACATTTATTTCATTCATATCATTGTGCCATTTTGGCCATGTTTTGCACACTTCAGAGCTGGGTGACCAAAAATATTGGCCATTTATGCCAGTTATATACTAACTTAGCTGCTTGTGCAGTGTGAACTGAACATTATTATAGATGGATATAGATTGGCCAAATGATTTTTTAATTAATTCTCAGGACGTGGGTGTCACTGGCAAGGCTGGCATTTATTGCCCATCCCTAGTTGCCTTGGATACAATCAGTAGCTTGCTAGGCCACTTCAGCAAGTTGTTAAGAATCAACCATGTTAGTGTGACACGGGAGCTACACATAGGCCTGACCGGGTAAGGATAGCTGGTTTCCTTCCCGAAAGGACATTAGGGAACCAGTTGTTTTTTTACGACAATCCGACAGCTTCAGGGTCACTTTTACCGATACCAGCTTTTTATTTCCAGATTTTTAAAACTGAATTCTCAAACTCCCTTGGTGGGATTTGAACTCTCACTCTCTGGATTATTAGTCCGAGCCTCTGGATTACCAGTAAAATCATGAACACTCACGATTTTGGTTATGGGACACTAAACGTGAATCAAACAAAGAGTAATTAATTATTTTTTGAGCAAAAGGTTTATCCACATGTAATCTTCATTGAAAACTATCAAGGCAAATGTTTTAAAGCAGGATGCCAAATGAACTTTCCTCTGCAACAGATTAAGTAGGCGAGTGAAATATGGACAATTACGGTTATTGTGAGGCCGAAAGTTACATTGCGATCCTGATTTTGGCTGCTGTTAGCTGAAGTGATAGTGTGCTTCTTTTGATCTTGTCCTGAATGACAGAGGTTATAATGCTAAGCCTGTAGAAATAGGCAAAACTTCCAGCTGCAGATTTTGACCCCAGGTATCAGGATTGATCTGAGATCATCAAACACATTTCAGAGGAGATTTTCCTGGGTTTTCAAATCGGAAAATGGGACTGGTTCCTTTGCAGGGATGCACTCCGACCTGCCCAATTTTCCCATATGCATATGCCCAGGTGATCTGGTGTTTCTGGGCATCGACCCGGGCAAATCTCCCCTTTTGTTCATGTGCGTTTGAATTTCTGTAATATGACTGTGATATAAAACAGTTAACTGACTGGAAACTGTAGTCTTTATGTCCATAATTTGATCAAAGGTCCCAGTGATGTTGAGATAGCTAAAAGCCTATAGAAAAGAATTAATGAGAAACAAACAGCCTGTGCTGCTAGTTAGGTTGCACACTTTGTGTTGATACTACATGGTTTCAGCTTTCCACTGACGCAAATTGTGTAGTTTAAATCAGCTGCAAACTCACCGGAAGGACATTTAGGTACAATGTGTGAAAGCTCACACCAGTCTCACACCACTTAGACTTTGCACTTGAGGCAGTTTTGAGCAAAGCCCAGTTTAAAAGATAACCCGTGTCATCCATGGTTTAAAAAAATCAATTGTAAATCTAAATTTAAAACTGCATTTGGATGTGGGTCAGCAGTGAGCAAACACGTCGATCCGCTTTTTTCTGGAACATAAGCAGGAGTGTAGCTTGATTAATATGTTTATCGCACCTTCCAATTGTTTTTCACCATCTTTGGCACAAAGCAAGAGGTGCTCAGTGCAATTACTTGGGCAAGAGAGACCAATTGTAATAATTCAACCCAGGGAGACCTGATAGCGAAATTCCTAAATTAGGGGAGGGCAGAAAAGGAGATTTTCATCTGGGGGGAAAGCCAGGAATTTCCACCAGGACTCCTCCCCATCCAAAATGCCACCTTAAATTCTGTGGGCAGAGGCAGAGGACGAGTCTTCTGCCTTGACCCCACAGTGTCAAGGGGGTGTGTGTCTGGGGGTGGGGGGGGGGGGTGGAGTTGCTGGGTTACTCTCGGAATTCCTCCTATTACACCATTTTCTGGCCTCCACAGAACTCTTATTCCATCGAGGCCTTGGAAAAAGCCCAAGACTTTGCCCAGTCTTAGGAAATTGATCCCAGTGGAGGATCGATTATTTGTTTCTAATTGTTGTGTCTTCCTCGGTAGCCGAAGAACAGGCAGAGCAGCTGCAACCTGCTCTACCTTCCTGCCAGGAGATTGGAGTGGGTGCCACAGACGTGCCCTTACAGGCACAAGCTGCCCACCATGATCGTGCTCATGACTGTGTTTCCACAATTTGAGAAGACCATCAGCATGGGTGGATGGGAGTTCCGTCCAACTGCACTTGTGCCAGCGGAGTGGGGCTCCCAGAATTGTGGTTCCTTGCTATCGCAATGAGTTGGAATATCTTGGAAACATGGGTTCAAATCCAGACCAGGTTAATGGGATAAAAGTCTCCACTCTCTGTTCGCGGTAAAAGTGTTCTACTGCTGATTTGTCCGCTTTGAATCTTGTAGCTAAGAATCCACATTATTTAATATAACAATAAATTGGCATCAAGTTAGTTATCTCACACGGAGCTAGAAGTGGAAATGTGCGCTGGTGCAGTAGGGATTTCCTTCTTGACATTGTAATTAACAGGGATTGTCTAAATCTAACCCATGCTGTATCTGACCTGGGGGTGCTCAATGTTGGCATCGAGTGCAAAACGTGAAAATGTTTTTTATCCCAGCCTTGGGATCTCTTGCACTGAGCGCTCAATGAAAAAAAAACACATTTGGGGAATTTGGCACATGCATTTTAATTAATTGTAAGTCCTGATTATTTCTTTTTAGTCAAGATTTCTTTTATAAAACTAAACACTTTTTCCTCATAATGCTAACTGGGGGAAGATTTTCTCCTGTTACTATGCATAAATGACATCATAAACGTTACAGGAAAATCTTCCCTCGCCCCTAGGTGTTCGCAATATCAGAAACATAACTGGAAGATTTCTTGCATTCGCTATTTCTAGCAAAATCATAAAAGCTTTCTGAAGGTTCATCTATCTCACTTCTAACTTCCAACCCTTCTCCTTCCATCGCAACCTTTTTTGTCTTTCTCTGTTTCATTTCTTACCATTCCATGGTCAATGCTCCACTAAACTTTCTTCTCTTGTTCCTTCTAAACTCCAGATACGCTGTTCTATACACTCTTCCTCGATACCACACAATTTTCTGCTTTAATTAATTCTTTCCCAGGACCTCAAACCTATGGAGTTCTTTTTTTAAAAAAAAATCAGTCTTTCCCTTCTCCTACACAATCTTCAGCCTTTTAAAACCCAAACAAGGCACCGCCTAATCACTATTTCCTGACTTACTTTGTTTTTTCTTTTCAACCTTGGCAGTGCTCGGCACGATTGACCTTGGCCCTTCATCTTGCTTTCTCAATTTTGAAGAAAGCCTCTTACCAATTATGCGTGTGCAGTTGGCTTTGTGTTGCTACTTTAAGAATCCACCCCACAATGTAAACCGGGCGGATTCCAGTGTACCGGCAGCTGGGACAAAGAGAACCAATTCTGCATCAGTATAATTGTGGCATTTGTGCTTTCAATATAAAATCTGCTTGACACTATACATGGATAACAGATCTTAACAGATTCACAGCTTTGCAATTTCCAAGTTCAGTCAGAACTCCTAACTAGATTCTACATATAAGGCTTTAAGGTTAATACTTAGCTTCATACAGGTTTGGCTGTGACTGCATCCCAGTATAACACCACGCAGTTCATTTTTGTACCTTTGGTAAAAGTTAATAAGTTTTGTAACGTCATGCGATTGTAACGATTAATAGAATCATTGTGACCTTCAGGATCTCCATCACAGGTCAATTTGAATATCAGCTTGGCTCAGAGTCAGAAAGTTGTGGCTTCAGGACTTAAGCACATAATCTTGAGCAACACTCCACTGCACTGGGGAGTGCTGCATTATCAAAGGTGACATTTATGTGCTTTAGTTGGATGTTAAGATCCCATGGGACTAGTCAGAGAAACGCAGGGAGTTCTGGTCAAGAATCTCCCTCAACAGACACCAAAAGAGATAGATTAACTGTTCATCCACTTGCTGTTTGTGGGATATGACTGCTGTGTTTTCCTACATAAAAACAATCACTATCACTGTAATTTAAAGTAATTCACTGTCGATGAGCACAGAATTTATAGTCCAGAAGGAGGCCATTTGGCCCATCATGCCTGTGTTGCTGCTAGCTTTTCTAACTCTATTTGTCTGCCCTTTTATATGCTCCCTTTCCAAATACTTATCCAATTGTTTTTTAAATTATGTTATAATTTCCGTCTCAATTGTCACTGGTGGTAAAGTTTTCCGTATTCTTTTGGCCATAAGTGTGAAAACATTTCTTCTAACTTCTCCTTCGTTCATCTCCTGATAATCCTGAAATGCATCCTTCCTACCAATTCGCTAATCTGTGAAAACAATCTTTTGCTGTTTGGGCTCTCAAAGTCGGTCATAATTTTGAAAACCTTTTTTTGAATTCCATTCCCCATAATTTTCACTGTACCCAATTTTCAAGCCTTTCTTCTCACTATAACCACTCATTCCTGGTATAATTCCAGTGAATGTTCACTGTACCCTTTCCTTCACTCTCACATCTTTCCAATAATGGGGTGCCCAGAACTGCACACAATAGTCCAACCGTGGCGGAACCAATGCCTTGTACAAATTTAACGTCACTTTCATGCTTTTATATTCAATACTTATGTATAACAGTCAGAGTCACAATTGACTTTTTAATGTCCTTTTCGCCTGGTAGTCACGCATTGAAAGACTTATGTGCCTGTACCCTACGATCTCTCGAATCCTTTTTTTAAAATTCATTCTTGGGATGTGGGCATCGCCAGCAAGGCTGGCATCTGTTGCCCATCTCTAGTTGCCCTTTAGAAGGTGGTGGTGGGCCTTCTCCTTAAACCACTGAGGTCTGTGTGGTGGAGGTACTCCCACAATGCTGTTAATCCTGCACTCTATTAAGGATCTTATAATTTATGGTGTACTTCCTTTCACTGTTCTTTTCCCCAGAATGTACTACTTCACATTGCTCTGCATTATACCGCATCTGCCCACTCCACTTCTTTGAATAGTTCCATGGGATCTTAATGTCCACCTGAACCACTTGCTAACCTGCATTCTTCCTCACAGATGCTTGTCCCATGATTTAGTATAATGAGCAAAACTTCTACACCATTCCTCATGCACCGATTTCCAAATCATTTATATAAATGGAAAACAAAACAAAAAAATCCCAGCACAGCCTTGGGACACTCCATTATCAACATCACACCAATCTGAAAAACATCCATTTACCCCACTCTTTGCTTCTTGTTCCATTGCCATCCCTCCATCTTAAGGTTACATTCTCTTTAATACCATCTGCCTTTTCCCGAATAACAAGTCTCTTACCTGGCACCTTATCAAACACAGTTTGACATGTTTCTGCTGAAAATGTTACAGTAAGGTGGTTTAAGAACTGCAAGTCTTTCTATCTTTTAATATCAAGAAGCCATGCAACTCCTTTAAAATGTTTTTAAGTCACTAGTTGGCTGTCTTGTCAATAATCTGTTAGCAAAGCAAATTAGAAACAAAATCTTCAATGCAGTCAGTTACTTTATTGTAATCAAAACAACAAACATACTTATGGTCACAACCACTGTATGGTATTTTCAGTTTAAGGTACACAATGACGGGATTTCAGTATTACAAAGCAACTAACTAAACGCTCAAACTTGTCTTTAAGTGCCTTTCAGCCTGAATCCTATTGATTGTCCCTGTACCAGATCCTTACTGTCTGTTTTGCAACATAGGTGATCAAGTTGAATCCATGGTAACAGAAAGCTCCAAAACCAGCACTCAGCTTCATTCAGTGGTGTTTAGCCACGGGGTAAAATAAACTATTCGACTGCGGTAATCGGAAGGACATGGATCTTTGAGAGGTTATTTGTTATGGATCTTCCCCTGCCCGCATCTGCAAGAGTGGCACCTGCTGAGTCATATTCTGTACTCTTTCTCCCACTGTCATCAGCTGGTCTGCTGAATGCAGAACTAAACATTTCAGAAATAACATTTTCATGCTTTATCATTTTGTCAGCAGAGAGTGACTTCCCCCCACCCCCACACCCCGCGCCCCCACCATTTTTAAGACAGCAGAAACCTTCAAAACTCTGAGTATAATGTAGGTAACCTTTCCCCAAACAGCGGGCACATGTAGGGTTCATCTTTAGTATTTATCAGTTTTTTCTCCTCACGCAAAGTAAAGCTAAAGGTAAGCAAATTCATTCCAACAGAAAGGCAGCCGATCAGGAAAAGGTCCCGAAATTGCACACAAGTACCCTGGGTGATGGAAGACTTCAGAAGGTTCTGGATCATTTTTAAAATGACAACGGTGGGGGGGGGGGGGGGGTGGAAAATGAATCAGACCCTCCACGCTAACTCCTGCTCGTGTTGTTTTGTTGAAACCTGCAGATGGCACAGTGCTTGACAGGCAGCTCTGGAGATGGGAATATCAGAAGTCACAGATTTGACCTTCCCTTTTGAGAATGTGAGGGGAGGGAGGAGTCTATCATGTCTAGGATACTCCAGACGCTGACAGGTTATCCATCACAGAGACAAATCCTGAAGAAGAGTTGCAGCTAACTTGTAACGTTACTTTGTCATAACAATATCACCCCCGGTGAAACACGTTTTTTTTTCCACTGATATTTTTCGATGCAGCTGTTATATTAAAGGAACGATTCCAATTCTGAAGGTGAATTGTAAGATGATTAAGGGCCCAGCTGTGCCACCATTGATCTGTCTAAATGCAAATATATCATTTTAAAAGTCTGCATACTTGCAAAATTATTTTCATACAGGGCAAACGCTCCTTTACCTTGGCAGGAACCACCGGTTTGCATGTAGGAGGGCTCAGCTGCTCATCGCCACACACCTACAGCCTGACTGTTTCCCAGCCATTACATGGTACTCATACCGCAGCCTCACATCAAACCTGTCACTCCACTGAGCCCGGAGACAGGGGAGAGCTATATACCAGCCCAGGCCCATGGACTCAGGAAATATGATGAAATATAAAATCAAATCATTTTAGAACGACGAGGACGCATTAAATTTGAATTTTAAAGTGTAAAATTCCTTTAAGAATTTAAATCTTTGCATTTGTTAATACGAACTTTCATGATTTTTTTTTAAAGTCTGGTTTCAATACACTGTTGGATAAATTCATCGTAGATGTAAATTCTGCGAAATGATTAAACAGTAAATTCACCAATTAATTTCCATCCTAAACCAAGCCTTGCAACTTAGACCAGTAAAAAAAACAATGAGCGGTCTAGTACCAAAGGATTAATTCATCCCTGGAGTCAAAAACAAAATAATTATATGTATTTGAGAGCAGCAGTGGAACAATTTATGAGACTTGTTCCGACTGTGCTGTGATCTGCGTAAATGAGGTCTCCACTGTTGACTTGGCCACATGCTCAATGGCAGGCTGCAGTGCAGACAGCTGATCCTCCATCTCTCATTTGATAGACAGAGTATAGAACCTTGGTTAGACCACACTTGGAGTACTGTGAACTGTTCTGGTCTCCATATTATAAAAAGGATATCGAGGCACTGGAGAAGGTGCAAAAAATGATTTACTAGAGTGATACCAGATCTGAGAGGTGACACCTATCAGGAAAGATTGAACAGGCTGGGGCTTTTTTTCTCTAATAAAGAAAAGACTGAGTGGTGACCTGATGGAGGTCTGTAAGATTATGAGAGGGGTTTGATAAGGTAGACGCGGAGAAGATGTTTTGTCTTGCAGGGGAGAACAGATCTAGGGGCCATCAATATAAGATCGTCACTGATAAATCCAATAGGGAATTCAGGAGAATTTCTTCTTTACCCAGAGAGTGGTTAGAAAGCGGAACTCGCTACCACAAAGAGTAGTTCAGGTGACTAGCATTGATGCATTTAAGGGGAAGCTAGATAAACGCTTGAGGGAGATAGGAATAGAAGGATATGCTGATGGAGGTTAGATGAAGCAGGGAGCATAAACACCAGCATAGACCTGTTGGGCCAAATGGCCTGTTTCTATGCTGTACATTCCATGTAAGCTATCCAAATCAGCTTGTGATGTGTACAAGAAGCCAGGTGGCTGCTCAGTGCAGTCCTGCTGCTCAAATAGCTTCAGTTTGACTGACTGAGCCCCATTTCACCGTACATCTCAGTAGGCTCCGGCCTATAACAGCTGATCGCTCACCACTGCTACCCTTTCCACACCAGTGGTCATTGCCTCACCGTGTGCTTTCTTAACTGCATCCACATTTACAACGCCCATGGTGTAGGGGGTACTTTAAGGGGGATGACAAGAGTGCTTAATTGTGTAGCTTTTTGGGTGGTCCAATGGGTTCTCCCTGTACTGTGAAGGAAGCAGATGGCACATTATTAATGTATAAGCACACTTATTATCCATTGAATTATGATTATATGTGTTATTACACACCTGTGATTACTTGCAAATCCTAAATATATGATTAATATGGTGCTTATGAGTTTTGTTGGGCCCTCCAACCACCGGACCTTCCAAACTCTCCTTCCTGGGCCATCGTTTGCTCATATGACATGAGTAATTGTATCTGGCCCGAGAGGTGTGAATTTGACCTTGAAGCAGAAGAGCAGTGATGGTCGATGCGCAGTGATTCAGACCACGGAATCTTGTTCCTGCAGCACATTAGCCCTCCCATTGTGGGACAATATAAAAATGAAATGACAGTTGCATAACCCTGATACTTTTAGTTTGCTCACCGCATGCTTATGTTTCTCGATGTCAGCACGGTGCTTTGTACAAAAAAAACTTTTCTTTCAGCTGCAATTTTCTTTCATGTCCATACATGCCCTGTGCTGCTACTTGGCAGTAATATTAATGCCTCGCCTTTGTCCTTCACTTTATCTCATGCACCTTCTTCTGGATCTCCGACTGGGCCCTCCAAGTTGCAACGTGTTGCCGATGATTGATGCGCTAATGAGAATCCCTACGTGGTCAGTTTTTGGTAAAATATTAAAATGTCTACGTGGCAAAGAAGCAGAATGCAAAATGGTTAGAAAGGGTTAATTAGTTAGTAACTGAGATTGATACAAGTGGCCTGGCCCTCCTGCTGGGCCATATGTTTGCGTAGTCAGCAGGCCTGCATTGTCTTATCAATGATAGGTCTTTGATGTGAGTCAAGGACTGGTCTGAATGTCTCCATGTTTATGGCAGATCAATATAGGGAACGAGCTTAGCCAAAGTTGAAAGACATTCCAGGTTGGGAGATAAGGAACAGAAGGAACAGGGAAGAACATTCCAAGTTGGAAGATGAGGAAGTGTCCCCTTTGATGTCTAACAGCAGCATGATCAGCACATGATTATTTATGATTGGCCGGAAATAATGTAACCTCGCATGGCAACCTATGCCCGGCTTATGATTGGTGTTGACCCTCGTTAAGTATGTTCCAACCCTATTGATTTGTATAAAAACGTGTGGATTTCTGTATGTTTCTTGTTCTTGCTCTGCCAGCATAGAGGGACTCTATCAGGAGTCCAAATCAATGCTGCAGACTAAGAACCCTGCTATTAAAGATGTGTTGAATTTTAAAATGTATTCGACTGCAGTTATTACTGAACCAGACTGAGGGGAAAGAATCCGGATCGTCATTTGGTGTCAGAAGTGGGATCTTAATGGTCGTTCACCGAGAGTTCGCGGAGTAAGAGGCGGATTGTCTCAGACACGGAGGAAGGAAATGGCGCCCCGATGTAAGTAGTCTTAATTTACTACGTCGGTTTTCCTCCAATCCGTCAGTCTGACGACGAATCGTCCAATCGCTAACACTCGTGTGCGTCCTTACAAGATTCAGGTCAGTCTGGCGAATACACAGAAATAGCAGGAGGAGGTCAGTGGTCGAATATCACTGAGGGAATAACTTGTAAGCGGTAGGTCAGTGGTTAATATCACTGAGGGTAGTCAGGGTTTAAGTTCCTGATGATTGGATATAAACAGGAACTATTGATAAAACTTAGATGCCGGAAAAAAAAGGCTCAGGAATTAATTTGGAAAAATAACAGAGGTACCACAGCCAAAGAACTAATTGCTTTATGGAGACAGTACTGTAAAAAAATATGGATAGAATTAAGTGACTAGACAAATGTTTAAAAGACAGAGACCCGAAAAAGAAAGGTTTTGTTGTGTAAGTGTACTGTCCCTTTAAAAAGCCTGTCTTTGATCAGTGTTTTTTTTTGTCGGTGTTGTGGGCTACGCCCCCTTCTTACTGTGTCTTGTGTGTTTTCTTCCTTTGTGTAATGTATCTGTCTTGTCGTGTGTTTAATTTTGATACTGCTGAATTAAAATTGGAGTTATTGAGGTTAAGTGACCTATTAAATTCTGGTTCTTATAAAGTGTGGGCATGTTAAATTCCAGACATGGAATCTTCAAAAAATTGGCATTTTGAATGTTTATTTTGTGATTGGCTGTGGTTTAAAAAGAGGTTAACAATTAACGGGATAGATTAAAAAAACTATCTGGTATCACTGTGATAGGAAAAGTCGGAAAGCTGGAACAGCTCGCAGCGTTGATTATAATCACATCCACTAAAAGTATGTAAAAAATAGTGTGCAAAAATATAGTACAAAGCAATCCACAAATGTGAGAAGTAAAAAAATCAGTCAAACCTGTGTGAAGTGAAATTTTGAAGGTGGGAACTTAATCTCAAAAGGGAGAAGGATCAAGTTACTCCTACCACAAGAGCAAGTTAATATTAACCCCTTCCATCCCAAGAAGCCAGACTGTCATGCCAAGACCAGTTCAAACAGATAGAAATGACCCAGTCGGTTGAGAACTGTCTGAGGCTTGCCCAGAACACAGGTGAACATGAGGTAATAATTGGTATAGGTTATATTAGTAAAATTGTCCCAATCACTCGGAAATGCCAAAGGCTACAATTGACTGAGATATAAGTTTTCACGCTGCAGTGAAAAATTGATTAGAAAGGAATGTAAAACAAATCATATGAAAAGGAAGCATAGGTTAGACAATTGGAAGTCCATTACTTGAGCTATGTACTGACACAGGGTACTAAACACCTATCAGTTTTACCTTGCCACAGTATGATAAGGAAGTTTTGACAAGTTCTGGGGCTATTCAATTTTATTTGAAATTAATAGTAGAATACAAGATCTGACCAAAGAGGGGAGACCTTCCCTGACAAATTATATAACTCGCATTGAGACTGCTAAGAAAACTCAACAATTAGATCAACACCTCCTAACTCAAGTGTTAAAACAAAGAGCCACATGGAATGGAGGTGGACATCGTAAAAAGAGATAGGCAAATATGGAGACGTAAAGATCTGTGATAAGTGATATAGCAACTGCCTTTGCCTCAGTTGTTAACACCATTGATTTGACAACATTAGATCAAAAGGTCAGAGATTTAGGGTCTCGCATTAAAGATATATTAAAAGATAAATGAAAATACAGATAAGGAATTGTCTGAGGATCAAATGCTGACCATATATTTGCAAAGGATAGCTACAGTGCTAGAAACACATGCCCAAACCATTAATAAATTAATAAAAGAGGAATATAACGTATCTTAGCAAGCGGCTGCTAATGATATCTGCTTAATGTGGTTACATCTTGAAAACACAGAGATTAGGACTTGGAGTTAGAAATTCCAGTCTGCAGCCCTGCGTACATCTGTATGTGGGAGAGACAGTGTTTATTTCAGACAGGCTGCGTGCTTCAGAGAGAGGGCGAGAGTGGAACTAGGCAAAATTCTCTCTCCTGTTTTGTTTTCTGAATTTGTTTTGGGTATAGGGATTATTCCTCTGGATAAATAAATAATAAATGAAGATTTGACAAATTAATCACTTGGGCTCTCAAGAAGAGCCGCAATGGATTTTCTGTGTTTCTTTTAAAACAGGTGACCCTGGTTTTTTTTTGGACCACGTGAGTGTTGATGGTGCAGGATTACCAAGAGTAGTTACAAAGTTACGGTGCAACCTTTGCTGGAGAAATTTGGTGCAGGAAACGATCCAGTGGTGTTAAAGATTTAAGACTTTAGCTGCAGACATCAGCGGATACCAAATGTCACAGCGTGGTGATATCAACCTGATTCTCTTCTTTTGAAAACATTTTGATTTGTTTTGTTTTAACCTATTTGTTGTCTTCCGAGACAGAGTGCTCGAGGTGGGGAGATATGGGAATTTCTCTAAAGTCATTGAATTGGGCATGATAAAAAATCAATCTGGCATAAATATACAATCTAGTGGAAGTCAGGAAAGTGTAGTTGAGAATAGTAAATTGATAGCTTTCTCGTGGAGATATTTGTGTCCTTGCCTATAATGAATAATGAGAAAACTACACTCAATAGCCTGGCCACTACCCTGACATCGGGACCATGCAGGGGGAGATAAGCACTCTAGACACCCCTGATCTTTTTGATAAGACAACCTGAAAACCTAAGAATGGCTACAGTGGACATAAAAGATACAAATGTATGTTGCCATCATCTGAAACGGAGATCAGGATGAAGAACATGATTACAAAGGCCTGTGGCCTGGTGAGCTATTGCAACCACTCTTTAAACAAACCAGTTGCTTTTACAGGACTGAATCCTACAGGACATATGATGTGTGCCATGGAGAATGTTCGGAAATACCATGAGAATGAAGAGACTGGCCAGCAGAAAGTTAATATCCAAGAACACTAAGCTCATTCCTATGAGATGCTGCTAGTATGCGGAGATACATGAAGAAGATACATTGAAGAATGAGTCTCAGACAGGCTCAGTTACTTGACAACAGCACAACAGGAAAATGGTTAATGTGGTCCAGGCGAGTGAGAAATCCTTTTAAACAAGGCACTGACACATGGTCCATAGAGAAACCAACTAATTAATGAAACAGTCAGGAAACACTGGTATCAATCAAAAGGACTGAAATTAAAGTAAAGAGGGACACAGTAATTTGGATTTTCAAAATTCAGGGTTAGGTTCCCATCAGTTAACAATAAAATTGGGAGAAACAATATTTAGAAGATATCCGTACGATGGATACAAAATTACAAAATTATGAGGGGCCCAGATAAAGTAGACTGGAAGTACCTGTTTCCCCTAGCAGAGGGTTCAAGAACTAGAGGACGTAGATTTAAGCTGATTGGCTGGAACAAAATTAAAGGGATGTGTTACTAGACATGCTGTCACTGTGTGTCCACATAGTGTTGGACACAGCCTAGAAGCACAGTGTGGGTTTAATAATACCGGTACCAATCCGGATATTAACTGTACCATGGAGGCCCTAGAGGCGGATCTAAAACCCACTTAAGTGGTATATGCCGGAGAGGGCATATTGTGTTACAACTAATTTGAAAACGTTTAAATATGCCAATCTAACTTGTGATATTTTAAGTCCAGAATTCTACTCCATTTCTGAAGTCCTGGTTTGGATTGGACCTGAGGAACTGGTAGAGATACATCGGCATAACCTCACCACCTTACAAGTTTCTGAGAATGTCAGAAAGGACTTCAAAGAATATCAGGACACATTTGGGTATCTGACACCCCTGTTGCCTAAATACTTGAAAGCATTGCGAATGGAGATACGCCTCTCCCAGAAGGTTTATTATAACCTACAACAGGACAATAACAACATTAAGCATGACACTGACCAAATTAAAGTCACCACCTGGTGAAATGACCCCTGGAATTTGGGACTGAATATACAGATCCATCTTTGGATTAGATTAATTTCATATGTATTAGTCGTAGTGCAGTTTGTTGTAATGTGCTTCTTGATTTTCATTGCATGTAATAAATGTAAGCAGAGGATGAAGGGTTTGGCAAAGATAGTAAAACAGAGCCTGGGTGAGAATGTCCCCATTGTCTCTGTGGTTTCAACTAAGAACACATCTTAATGGTACTGGGAGTAGCACCCGCTGGGGTAAGGTGCATGTAAAAGGGAAGACAATCATAGTTTGATAGGATTATCAGATGCTCTGCCTCTCTTCCACCCGGACTGGTGGCCAACACGAAGGGAACCTGGTTAAGATGAGGTACAGCATCTAATGGGATATTGTAGGGAGAATTTGGATTAAGGGATATAATGGGGAGGGCACCAATTCACAGGTGTAAAATGGTCTGAAAGGTACCATTCAGTCTAGTTAGGCTGGAAACAAAATATAAAGCACCATGGGATATTTGACTATGTTAGCCTTTTCAAACTAACATGAATAGGTTCAGCTGACCAAGGACATTCACAGCTTATTTGAGAGATGTTTAGAAGGAGTCTGTTCCTGAGAACAGATAAGATACAAAGGCGTATTGATGAAACATGTCTGTGTTCTATTGGGACTTCTCTAGTTCAAGGGCTAGTCATATTCATTGTTATAATTCTTATAGTTTATTGCTTACTTAAATGTTGCTGCGCTGCAGAACCTGCAGAACTAGTGAGCACCGTAATAATTGGTTATCATAAAATGATAAAAGGGGGGAATGAGAATCCCTACGTGGTCAGTTTTTGGTAAAATATTAAAATGTCTACGTGGCAAAGAAGCAGAATGCAAAATGGTTAGAAAGGGTTAATTAGTTAGTAACTGAGATTGATACAAGTGGCCTGGCCCTCCTGCTGGGCCATATGTTTGCGTAGTCAGCAGGCCTGCATTGTCTTATCAATGATAGGTCTTTGATGTGAGTCAAGGACTGGTCTGAATGTCTCCATGTTTATGGCAGATCAATATAGGGAACGAGCTTAGCCAAAGTTGAAAGACATTCCAGGTTGGGAGATAAGGAACAGAAGGAACAGGGAAGAACATTCCAAGTTGGAAGATGAGGAAGTGTCCCCTTTGATGTCTAACAGCAGCATGATCAGCACATGATTATTTATGATTGGCCGGAAATAATGTAACCTCGCATGGCAACCTATGCCCGGCTTATGATTGGTGTTGACCCTCGTTAAGTATGTTCCAACCCTATTGATTTGTATAAAAACGTGTGGATTTCTGTATGTTTCTTGTTCTTGCTCTGCCAGCATAGAGGGACTCTATCAGGAGTCCAAATCAATGCTGCAGACTAAGAACCCTGCTATTAAAGATGTGTTGAATTTTAAAATGTATTCGACTGCAGTTATTACTGAACCAGACTGAGGGGAAAGAATCCGGATCGTCACTGCCACCCTGAATGCCTTCTTTTGCACACCAGGGGGCTAAGCAACTGTCACTGAAAATGTGTTTGGCTTCATTAATTAGCAATTGCAGGTCTTTAATGCTAAAACCACTTTGCGTGGCCATTTTCCACTGCAGCTTTCTACTCTACAACTAGACTTGCAGACTGTTCAAAATTTACAGGTGATCAAGTGGCTCACTTAAACGTGAAAAGATTATTTGTGCAGATGCATTGTGCTTCGCTGCTATTTTCTCAGTCTTCTTTGGCAGTCCCTCAGGGTCGAGGATGACTTGCTTCCACTCCGGGAGGGTGGGATCTGTGGTGGCTGAATAGCCCAATCCTGGAGCCGCAGACTCTGCCACAGGTGGGGCAGGTGGTGTTTAATAAGGCGGGTGGGTGAGGCGCTCTGGATTCTGCGCGCTCTTTCCACTTGGCCTCCACGTGCTCCACTCGGTGACGCTCGAGGTGATTGGCGCCTTCGCGGATGCTTCTTCTCCAGTTTGGGCGTTCTAGGGAAAGCGATTCCCACGTCGGTGGGGATGTTGCATTTTTTTAGGGAGGCTTTGAAAGTGTCCTCGTAGCATTTCCTCTGCCCTCCTAGTGATCGCCTGCCATTGCGGAGCTCGGAGTAGAGCACTTGTTTCGGGAATCTTGTGTCGGGCATGCGGACAATGCGGCCCGCCCATCGCAGCTGGTTGAGCGTGACCAGTGCCTCGATACTGGGGATTTAGCCTGGGAGAGAACACTCAGGTTGGTACGTCTATCCTGCCAGTGGATTTGCAGGATTTTGCGGAGGCAACGTTGGTGATATCTCTCCAGGGATTTGAGGTGTCTGCTGTACATTGTCCATGTTTCTGATACGTACAGGAGGGCGGGGACCACGGCTGCTCTGTAGACTATGAGCTTGGTGCTGGATTTGAGGTCTCGGTCTTCGAACACTCTGTTCCTCAGGCGTCCGAAGGCTACACTGGCGCATTGGAGTCGATGTTGAATTTCATCGTCGATGTCTGCTCGCGCTGAGAGTGCTCAGTGCTGATAGCGAAATTGTATATCTTAGTCAGCACTAAGGAATGCCACCCACACCCACAAGTTCATTTGTGTTTCATTAAAATCATTAAAATATGCTTTCCATTTTTTTTTCCAGCCAGAGGAATGCCAGCCCCAAATCATAATTTCCCAAGACCAAGTGACTTGACCCTTAGCATAGAGAATGATAAAGAATAAACCTTCCACTTAGTTTCTGTCACAAGTGAGTTAAGTAGCAGCCTCTAATGTTTGACTGTCAGTACTGCAATGCTGCAATTCATGGTTATTTTCCACCTTCATTAGCAGTTTCATAACCACACAAATATTATTTCACTTCCAAAAAAAACATTAAAGACAGAATTACAAGTAAGTGGTAGAATGCAAACAGAATGGGTTTCAAGATGAATTGAAATTCCACAAACACCGAACTCTTGGCAAGTTTTTGCAAGCAGGGTTTCCTTCTTTTTGGGTCCTTGAGTTATGAAAATGTTCACAGATTGGGGGAAACCCCATCACGACAGTTTTCTCACCAATACAGAACTCCTTAGATATAAAACCAATGCGTGTACAGTCCTCTACTACCTCTCCTCTCTTCGATTTACTTCTAATTCAGACTTGCATGAAATAGTGTTATAATTGATTAGAACAAGCATATTTGAGAGCAGATGTACTTTTAATGTAAAGAACACTCCCAGAAACACTGGCAAAAGTTGTTTCTTCTGAACAAAAGATATTTTTCATTTTTAATATCATATTAAAGATGTGTCTGGAAAAGTCCTTGCTTGGCTGAGCTTTCTAATGTCTGACTCTGGTCAGCCACCATTCAACTAAGTGGTGTTTAATATTCTTTCCGGTCTTGCATGCCATTCTTTCTACTTGGACGCAACTCAAAGATGGTATTAAGGTCGACTAACATTGGAGTTTCTTGATCAGCATCCAAGTCTGGCAAGGCCGAGATGCAAAATAAAGCTCAACCTGCTCTGCCTCAGCAAAAGTACTTCAACACTTACATTATTAAAGCACTCCAAGGGCACCAGTGTGACATTAACATTTCTTACATCAATACTACTCGTGACCTCCAAGCTAAGCTGGTAATTTAGTGCCAATTCTTACCGAGTATTGGTGTCCTTATCTAAGGAAGGATATACTTGCCCCAGAGGCGGTGCAATGAAGGTTCACTGGATTGATTCCTGGGATGAGAGGGTTGTCCTATGAGAAGAGATTGAGTAGAATGGGCCTATACTCGCCGGAGTTTAGAAGAATGAGAGGTGATCTCATTGAAACATATAAGATTCTTAGAAGGTTTGACAGGGTAGATGCTGAGAGGTTGTTTCTCCTGGCTGGAGAGTCTAGAACTAGGGGGCATAGCCTCAGGATAAGGGGTCGGCCATTTAAGACTGAGATGAGGAGGAATATCTTCACTCAGAAGGTCATGAATATTTGGAATTCTCTACCCCAGAGGGCTGTGGATGCTGAGTCATTGAATATATTCAAGGCTGAGATAGATAGATTTTTGGACTCTCGGGGATCAACGGATGTGGGGATCGGGCAGGAAAGTGGAGTTGAGGTCAAAGATCAGCCATGATCTTATTGAATGGCGGAGCAGGCTCGAGGAGTCAAATGGCCTACTCCTGCTCCTATTTCTTATGTTCTTATGGGCAGTTTTGTGCTGTAGACTCATGGCATTAGGACTGAGGTTTGGCCGACCCAAATTAATTTCATTCAGGACCCTCAAAGCCCTCGAATTCAAAGATCTTCATCCCATCTAGTGTCAGGCCACAAACAGCAAGCGTCAAGGAATGAAAACATGACAAAGAATAAGACAGGCAGAAACAATGGAGTAGATTTTCATCTTCATCACCTGGGTGATAATCTGGCAGGGCAGATCGCCCACCTTTTATGAAACACACTTGATTTACATTCCATTGAAATCAATGGAATGAGAATCGGGTGGGTTCCATAAAGGATGGCAATGTGATCCAGGTTACCACCCAGGTGATGAAGACAAAAGTCTACCCAATGAATTTGCATTAAGATAACACCTTATCACATCCGCAGGATGTCCCAATGCGCATCTCATCCAATGAATTACATTTGAAGTGTAGTGACTGTTGTTAAGTAGGCAAATGTGGCAGCCATATTGTACACAGCCAGATCCCAAAAATAGCAATGGGATGAATGGCCAGTTAGTCGGTTTTTGGTAGTGATGGTTGCTGGAGGAATGTTGGCTAAAACACCTCCATGATCTTCTTGGAATCACGCCTTGGAATATTTTATGTCCAATGAAACAGACACAACCAGGCCTCGGCTAAATATCTCATCCAATTCACGGCACCTCAAACAATGCACGATGGTGCAAAGTGTCAGTCCAGATTATGTGCTCAAGTCTTGGAGTACAGCTTGAACCCACAAGCTTCGGACTATTATCTCACTGTTCATAGAATAATAACTAATTGCTCATAAGCTGAAATATTGTTCAGAAACTATTACTTTGCATGTAGCACAGGAAATCATTACAGTAATTTATTTTCTAGAATCAAGCAGCAGCTGTCAATATGATTTAATTAGGTTGCCATTATGCTACTGCTTTCACTTCAATGCAAAGCAATTTCAAGTGTGCAATGACAGTATAGATTGCGTGTCAGGTTGGCAAGCTGAATATCAAGTGCACGAAAAGAAGCTTTGGGAGACCACCTTTAATGATTTGTGTCTCTCGGCTTGTAATGTAACTCCATTGCAGTACTGTATCAAAAATAAAGCATTTCCGTCCAGTTTTGGCTTTCTGGCAGTTTCTTTAATCCAGTCACAATACATGAGGTCGCTGACAATCCACAGGCAGTGACCCCAGTGATTACACCATAACCGCGCAGAGATTACACCACACTCACACCCACCCAGTGCCTGCAAGAACTGGCGGAGTCTGGAGAAGGGTATCTCATTGGTATGGACCCAGCAGCCCACTAGTCTGGTGCCTGCCTGCCCCATGTGGATAGATAATCTGCCACCTGCCCTCCATCGGAGGAGGGTGCCTAGGCCCACCCCTACCAACATCCCACCCATCTCCCCTTTGGCCCCAAGTAAGGGGGCGGACAAAATTTTAATCTTTCTTCATCTCTGTCCCTGTTGACCTACATTGGCAGCCTGTCCCCCATCATCTCACATGCAAAATTTTTATATGTGTGTCTAAATCCCTCCCTATTTCTGTAACTTCCTGCAACACTACAACCTCGCCCAAACTCTCCATCGCCCTAACTCTGGCCTCTTGTCCGTATCCCACCCTTCATCCCACCGTTGGCAGTTGCCTGTACCCCATGCTCTGGAATTCCTAATCTTTCCTTCTATAGCTTGGTGTCCATTTTCCCTTATGCCTCTGAAAAGGACTTTAGGACATTTCTCTCTGTTAAACGTATTACATAAATGCAAGTTGTTGTTCTTGTGAAGATTTGGTTAGTACTATATCTACCGGGAATACCTGTGTATTATATAACTGCTATATATTATCTTGTCAAATCTGTTCAATAAATTCACTGTTATTTAAAGACTGAAGCAAAGTCTAATGTTGTGATTACCACTTTTTGAAGGTGTAATAAATGCTCTGTGGAGGCACAAGATACATTGAGTAGGTAAGCCATTTGCAGAAAAAATTTGGGTTTGTTATCCTGGCCTAATTACCAAAATTTTACCTAGATATCAGGGCCAGTGAAGATACTCCAGAGATTGTAAGAAGATAAGATTAATCTGTGAGAGTAACCTAAAATACAAAAGTTGGAGTATACACTGTAAGAGGGACAGAAAAGACTTAAAAACATAACAGGTGCATTATAAAAGTACTCAGCTAATCCAAGTGTGATGGAATACTCTCCACTTGCCTGGATGAGTGCAGCTGAAACAACACTAAAGAAGCTCGACACCATCCAGGACAAAGCAGTCTGCTTGATCGGCAGCCCATCCACCAGCTTAAACATCCTCTCCCTCCACCACCGGCGCACCGTGGCTGCAGTGTGTACCATCTACAGGATGCACTGCAGCAACTCGCCAATGCTTCTTTGACAGCACTTCCCAAACCCGCGACCTCCACCACCTAGAAGGACAAGGGCAGCAGGTACATGGGAACAACACCACCTGCACGCTCCCCTCCAAGTCACACACCATCCTGACTTGGCCATTCCTTCATCATCACTGGGTCAAAATCCTGGAACTCCCTTCCTAACAGCACTGTGAGAGTAACTTCACCACATGGACTGCAGCGGTTCAAGAAGAAGGCCCATCACCATCTTCTCAAGGGCATCTAGCCACTAGCAATAAATGCTTGCCTTGCTAGCGATGCCTACATCCCGAGAATGAATAAAAAAAAGGTCTCCCAGGAAACTTCTAAGCCTAAGATTGGTATCTGTAGTATAACTGCAATTTAATTATTACAGCTTTTAAACTGGTGAAATTGTTCTTCGCTCTCATAGCAAATCGATATCCTATTCTACACCACGCTCGATTATCGTTGCCTGAAAAAAAAACCAGGTGCAGTGTAAAACGGGTGGCCGATTCGCTATGAGCGTATCTTTGCGCTACTGGCAAAGGTCAAATTCACCCCCATGCCCCCAATCCTCCCCAGAATCAAATCTGCACTACTTTATTCTAAAATACTACTTAAATCCATTACAAAACAAAACTAAAAACAAAGGCTTTCTCTCCAAAAACAGCATGTCTTACTACATTATACAATCGGCTTGTAAACATTTAAAGCAAAAGAAAGCTATGCATAAGTTTAATCTAAATCTGCTCGGAAATAATAACCAGAAATTGTCATGCAAGCCACGAAAGATACTAACAGTGTATTGTAAATAAGCTGTTTGATTTGCTATGCAGTGGGTGGTATCATTTGCATCATGTTTCAGAGGTGCTATACTCTTGGGAATTGCACACAAGCTGCTATTTCCAGTAAGATAAATGAGAATTGCCTGACTGAGCAGATTATGAGATCCCAGGAGCACCAGACTCTGTTTATTACAGGCAACTAGTTTATTGAATTTTAGCCAATCAAATTATGGAACGTTGTTAAAAATCAAAGAACCGTAGAATGGTTACAGCACAGGAGGAGGCCATTCGGCCCATCGAACCCGTGCCAAGATTTGTCTTTACCCTTCAACAGCTGTTGTTATTACTGACTGAGAAGGAAGGCAGCATTAAAATTTGAAACTATTCTATGTGACAACTATAATAAATGTGAAAAATCTGTGCTCGGACCACCGTTGATCACCGTGTACATAAATGATTTAGACTCAGAAATTGGAGGTATGTTGTTGAAATTTGCAAATGATGCTAAATTGGGGGATATAGCTCACAATGCGGAGGACTGTACCAAATTACAGGAAGAAATAAATAGGCTTGCAGCGTGGGCGGATAAATGGGAAATTAAATATAGCAAAGTATGAGGTGGTTCACTTTGGTAGGAGGAATAAGGAGGCCACTCGTTCCTCTGAAGGTAAGGAACTTAATGGGGTAGAGGAGCAGAGAGACCTGGGAATACCGATACATAAATCGCTAAAAGTAGCAACACAAAGATAAGGTCACAAAGAGTGCAAACAAGGTACTGTGGTTATATCTGAGGAATAGAGTACAAAAGCAATGTTAATAGAATACAAAAGTAAAAGTAATGTTAAAACCTTGGTTAGACCACACTTGGAGGACTGTGTGCAGTTCTGGTCTCCATACTACAAAAAAGATATTGAAGCACGGGAGAAAGTGCAGAAAAGATTTACAAGGATGATAGCAGAATTGAGAGGATGCAACTATCTGGAAATATTGGGCAGGCTAGGGCTGTTTTCTTGGGAAAAGGGAAGACTAAGAGGAGACCTGATAGAGGCCTTTAAAATGATGAAGGAGTTCAATACGGTGGATGTGGAGAAATTGTTTCCACTTGTTGGAGAGTCCAGAACAAGGGGGCATAAAGAAAAGATAGTCACTAACAGATCAAGTAAAGAATTTAGGGGAATTTCTTTACACAGAGAGCGGTGAGAATGTGGAACTCGCTGCTACAAGGAATGGTTGAAGCAGATTGCAGTGATGCATTTTAGGGGAGGTTTGATGCATACATGAGGGAGAAGGGAATAGAGGGTTACGGGGGCAGGGTGGGAAGAGGTAATTAGAGCGGGAGGAGGCTCATGTGGAGTATAAACTTCGGCATAGACCAGTTAAGCTGAATGGCCTGTTTCTGTGCTGTAGATTCTATGTAATCCTATGCAATGTCAAGTATCCCCTCTAACTCCTCATCCACGGTAGCATCCTATGAATTTATGCTGCGCCTTTTACCTTGCTTTTATATCCTGACTATAATGAAGCATACAATAATCCTTCTGCATCCGAACTAAGATCAATGTTGCCTCTCCTTTTTATGCCTCTAGATACAAAAATCAAGGATTCCTTTTGCCTTTTTTAATGGCCCTACCTACTTTCACTGTCACCTTTAATTACTGTGTATGTGCACGCCAAGGTCTCTCTCCTCCTCTATTGCATTTAAAATCTTCCCACTTAAGGTGGATTTTCCTTTCCCTATTTTCACTTCCAGAATGTCTTACCTCACAATTCTCTACAATGAATTGCATGTGTCACTGATTTGCCAATTCTATGGCCTCCTGTAATCTTTCACAGTCCTTGTCACAAATTGCCATACTTTGGTATCATCACCAAATCTCCATACTGTTCCCACAGTTCCGAAATACAGAGCATTTATGTTTATTGAAAATAAAATTAGAGAATCTTGTAAATGCCCAGGTTAGTCAGCATCTGAAAAAGTAAAACAGGTCAATGTTTCAGGTGGAATACTATTTGAATACAGTTGTGGGGGAAAGTCCCACCAGAAAGTTTGAATCATTTTTTTCCAGTTGACCTGTAGACAGTCCTATTCATGTTTGGACTATTAAATGAGATCTATTGTGCACACCTCAAATAGCAAACTGCTTTCATACCAATTTTAAGGACGTTTACAAGATTGATTTCAGAATTTTTCTTCAGTCCAAATGAAATCAGTTGTGCTGAAGCTTGTTTGCCCATTGCATAATCACTACTCTCTCCTGGTTACTGGGGGAATCAATTTCACTTAGGTCAGTCTGCATGAGCAAAGTGATTTCAAATCAAATGAACTGGAAGCACCAAATTTGACGGGTACATAAGCGAGACTGAATTAATGCCAGTTTCAGACTATTTCAAATTAGAAATTGCTATACATTCTCTGCAGGGCCGTGAACTTTTATGAATACAAAACAAAAAAGCCACTTGACAAAATTCAATTCCACTCATGATGAAATTACATTCAGCGTGGCCTGCTGGCTGGTTCTTTGTTAGCACGCAAGTGTTGCAACTTCACAGCACACATATTTTGGTTTTCTTGCTACTTCCAGAAGGATGTTTGTACCATAACCATTCCGAGAGGATTTCCTCCCTAACTTTGTAAGCATTGGTTGCAACTCTGTCTGGCTGACAGATTTGCTCATAACAACATAAGAAATAGGAGCAGGAATAGGCCACTGGGCCCCTCAAGCCTGCTCCGCCATTCAACAAGATCATAGCTGATCTTCTACCTAAACTCCACTTTTCCGCCCTATCCCCATATCCCTTGATATATATCTATCAACCTCAGTCTTGGTTATACTCAACGACTCAGCATCCACAGCCATCTGGGGTAGAGAATTCTAACCCTCAGTGAAGGAATTTTTCCTCATCTCGGTCCGAAATGGCCGACCCCTTATCTTGAGACAATGACCCCTAGTTCTAGACTCTCCAGCCAGGGGAAACAGCCTCTCAGCATCTACCCTGTCAAGTCCTTTAAGAATTTTATACGTTTCAATGAGATAATTTCTCATTCTTCTAAACTCCAGACAGTATAAACCCATTCTACTCAATTTCTCCTCATAGGACAACCCTCTCATCCCAGGAATCAATCTAGCGAACCTTCGGTGCACCCTCTCTAAGGCAAGTATATCCTTCCTTAGGTAAGGAGACCAAAACTGAACACGGTACTCCAGGTGTGGTCTCACCAGAGCCCTATATAATTACAGCAAGACCTTCTTACTCTTATACTCCAACCCCCTTGCAATAAAGGTGAACATACAATTTTCCTTTCTAATTGCTTGATGTACCTGCATGTTAATTTTCTGTGATTCATGTATGAGGACACCCAAATCCCTCTAAATACCAACATTTCTTAGTCTCTCACCGTTTAAAAAATATTCTGCTTTTCTATTCTTCCTAAGTAGATAATTTCACATTTCCTCACATTATACTCCATCTGCCACTTTCTCGCCCATTCACTTAACCTGTCTATATCCCTCTGCAGCCTCTTTGCATCCTCCTCACAGCTTACTTTCCCACCTAGCTTTGTGTCATCAGTAAACTTGGATACATTACACTCGGTCCCCTCACCTAAGTCAGTGATATATATTGTAAACAACTGAGGTCCAAGCACTGATCCTTGCTGCACCCCATTAGTTACAACCGGCCAACCCGAAAATGATCCATTTATTCCTACTCTCTGTTTTCTGTCCATTAACCAATCCTTAATCCATGCTAATACATTACCCCCAATCCCATAGAGCCCTAATCTTGTATAACAAACTCTTGTGTGGCATCTTATTGAATGCCTTTTGAAAATCCAAATATACTACATCCACTGGTTCCCCGTTATTTACCCTTCTAGTTACACCCTCAAAAAACTCTAATCGATTGGTCAAACACAATTTCCCTTTCATAAAACCGTGTTGACTCTGCCCAATCATATTATGATTTTCTAAGTGCCCTGTTACTACGTCCTTAAAAATAGATTCTAGCATTTTCCCTACTACTGACGTCAGGTTAACTGGCCTATAGTTCCCTGTTTTCTCTCTCCCTCCTTTCTAGAATAGTGGGATTACATTTGCTACCTTCCAATCCACAGGGACCGTTCTAGAATCTAGGGAATTCTGGAAGATCAAAACCAAGAATCCTCTATCTCTGCAGCCACCTCTTTTAAAACCGAAGATGTTGGCCATCAGGTCCAGGGGATTTGTCGGCTTTTAGTCCCATTAATTTCTCTAGTACTTTTTCGTTACGAATCTTAATTACTTTAAGTTCCTCACTCTCATTGAACCCTTAGTTCCCCACTATGTTTTTTCTGTCTTCTACTGTGAAGACAGATACAAAATATTTGTTTGACGTCTCTGCCATTTCCTTACTCCCCATTAGAATTTCTCTTGTCTCTGCCTCTAAGGGACCCACATTTACTTTCACTACTCTCTTTCTTTTTACATACTTGTAGAAGCTTTTACAATCTGTTTTTATATTTCTTGCTAGTTTATTCTCATATTCAATCTTTTCTCCCTCTTCATCAATTTCTTAGTCATCCTTTGCTGATTTCTAAAAGCTTCCTAATCCTCAGGCTTACTACTCTTTTTGGCAACATTGTAAGCCTCTTCTTTTAATCTAATACTATGCTTAACTTCTCTAGTTAGCCATGGTTGGATCACTTTTCCCATAGAGTTTTTATTCCTCAAGGGAATGTATATTCGTTGAGAATTCTGAATTATTTCTTTAAATGTTCACCATTGCTTATCTACGGTCATATCTTTTAATCTAATTTCCCAATCGACCTTAGCCAACTCGCCCCTCATACCCACGTAATTGGCTTTGTTTAAAGTTAAGACCCTGGTTTCGGATGTAACTACATCACTTTCAAACTCAATATGAAATTCTATCATATTATGATCACTCTACCCCAGAGGATCCCTTACTATAAGATACTAATTAACCCTGTCTCAATTAGTAATGAAACATATTGGGGTGGATTTTGCTGTGAAAATAGTGCTGAAGCTAACAGCACTCATTGTTATTTATGCGTAAATCGAACTGCAACTTTCTGGCGAGCTCACATGCACGGTTAAACGCAAAAATTTGGAATTTGCTTTCCGGGATGCACCGCTCCTCTGTAAGCCACGCGAAAATGGCATCTCACCGTCTGGCTCCCCATTCAAATGTACTGAATGGTGTGACGTTCCTGTACTGTGTCGTAGATACGGACTAAACTCACCACAAAAAGATAGGGCTTGTCCATTCCAGTCTAGGTACCCTTTTATCTGTGTGGTAAGTCTTAATTATTGCCAGTCAACCTCCCTGGCACAGAAAATTAACTTTTACAAGTACGGCCTCTCATTCCTTCAGCTTTTAATTATTGTTGGAGTTTTTTTTTAAATGTTAATAAATAATTAATGACTCATTGTTTCTTTTATTACATCCTCCAAACTCAAGAACAGAGCAAATATAGGATGTTCCATCATATGCTGCTTTTTCACCAATGGTATATGGGTCTCAGGAACCATTTCATTGTTTACTCATGAAAGCTGCATGCACCCTGCTAATAGAGATTTATTTACTTCTCTCCATTCTCCTCTCCTGGTCTGTTGATTCTCCCTACCTCTCTACCACTGTATTCAACTTCTTCCTTCAAATATTCCATCTCCTGGTTCACTTGTCTCATTCTTGAATCTTGGAGTGAGTCTCTCTCTCTGATTCTCACCGTTCTGCTCCTCTCTAAACTGAAGGGCTCACCAATGTGGACATTTAGTGATACAATGCAGGCTGAGGTCCCAGTGCTGATCACACTGCAGGTGGACTGCAGAATGAACCATCTGTCAAAATTTACATCTAACACACGTCTTAGTTTAAAGAAAAGTTATCTCTAAAGCCGGCCTTCTGATCACTGCCACCACCTTTACACTTTTTCAAAGGCTAGGTGGCTAAACGGTGTCAGCTCTCAGCATCTCTCTTCCCACCCCAATTGTTTGAGCTATTTTCTCTTCTATTTGGGCTCCTTCATGCCATGTTCTAATGCTGAAGGACAAGTTGGTAACTTCCTCTCAGAACCCAAATAAGACACTCTGTAACCAGCCACAAGCAGGCATGAAAGAGAATGCTGGGGCAAGTCACCCATCCACTTGCAACTCCTTCTCAAACTGCAGTCGTCCAATGTGTGAAATTGTGGGTATGGGTTTATCACCCCATTGGTGCAGGGCTTTAGATTCCACAGTCACTGGGGGTCATTTTAACTTTGGGTGATAGTGCAAAATGGGCGATATTGATTCAGCCGCCAGTTATATATTTCTCTCAGTTTTAATTTCCATGGAAATGAAAATATTAATTCGTGATTACTGAGCATTATACAGCCCGCTTGCAACTTTGATATACGTTATGAGGTCATGTCCCTTTTTAAACCCACTGTACAGTGATTTTTAATGGTTTATGCTCTGACTTCTAACATTACATAATTAGATTTCTTGGCCTGGATTTTGACTTGAAGCCGGGAAGAGAGCAGGTGGGGAAGTTTATCGGACGCGAAACCCGGAAGTGAAGTTAGCAGGTCGGAATCTGCCATTGCAATTTAATTGAAGGATAAAAATTTTACTTCCGGGTTTCACGCCTGGCAGCCAGCCTGATTGAGATCTTGGGGGGGGGGGTCTCAGACATCGGGGGGGGGGGGGGGGGGGGGGGAGTCTCGGACATCGGGGCGTCTCGGACATCGGTGGGGGGGGTGGGGGCGGTCTCAAACATCAGGAGGGTTCTCAGCCATCAAGGTGGGTGGTCGGCCGATTGCTGGGGTCCGATCACAGCAAGTAAGCTTGTTGGACACGGTGGAAACATTCCCGCTTCTCCAACAAAGGCACTCATAACCTCATAATCCGACCCTTCTCGTCTCCTTTTCACTGGTGAGATTCACGAGCCCCGAGAAACCCGGGTTCAAGGCATTAAGTTTCAAGGTCAGTCACATTCAATTTAAAAAGACCTAATTTAACGTCTCACAAGGACATTAATTGATGCAATTACTACCCGCCCGCCTGAACTAATTAAGGTCCTGACTGTGGCGAGTCGGTTACTCGCAGACATTCAAACGCGCCTCCATTAAATCCGGAAGTGGGCGCGTTGGAGCCGGGTTGCGGTCGCGCTCCAAAAAGTCAATTATTTTAATGACCCACCCTCCCCCAACCCACCCATTCTCAGGGGTTAAAATTCCCCCTGTGCTGTACTGCATGCCTGAGAACAGGGAAATCTGCCGCCTTAAGCTGTTAATAAGGGACCAATATTGTCTAAAGCAGAATGGAAAAGGTGTTGGGGAGAGATAGTGGTTCTGATGAAAGGTCATCGACGTGAAACATTAACTCTGTTTCTCGCTCTGCAGATGCTGCCTGACCTGCTGAGCGTTTCCAGCATTTTCTGTTTTTATTTGGGGAGAGATATTCGTGCTCTCATTTTGAATATGAGAGTGCAACTAATTCAATACAAAACCATAAACAGAACCGAACGGACTAGAATTTCCAGACAGTATTGGAGATGAGGGAGGGGCTCAGACATATTTCTGCTTACCATAGGAGGATGACCAGATCCCCCACAGGGAACATATTTTGTATCCCCAGGATATTCATCCTGCTTCATCCGAGACAGAGAGAGCTGAAAGATAAGGCTGGAGATGAAGAGGGTCTCTCTGTTGAAGCAGGGCTTGATTAGTTAAGCATAAAATAAGGCCATACTTGGGCTAACTGAGGGTTTTCTTTCATTGTCTGTGATATCTTCTGAATGTCAAAATGATTGGCGTTTCATAAATCGTTGCACTTTTTCAAAATCAACAATTGACCATCGCTCAATAAATGTCAATCCTTATGTCATAACCCTTAATCCATTAATGTTGGAATCAGCAGAGGGTACATTGTCTACTCTCATCCAATATGAGGCCCGCTGCCAGCGAATAGCCATTCAAAAGGAAGAATTCATACCCATGAATATCCCCATGCAGTGCTGGAGACCAGCACTGGTAATTTCCCATTTTTTCCACTTAGGGAATAATTTTCTGACTTCACCTCCTTGCGAGCAGTCTCACCTACTGGTACCGCAAATTGGAAATTTGGACATGCGCTGCAATTGATTTGTCAACCATTAACTAAATAGCACGGAAATCGTACAAGACAAGTGCCCAAATTTCTGATCGGCTCCTGGTGGTGAGTGAGGCTCCGTCCTGGGAAATTTACCCTTTACTGTGAGCATCAGATATTTTCAGCACACATTACATGCAGGGTCAAGTTTCCACAAGACAACAACAATTATTTGCATTTATATAGCACCTTTAATATAGTAAAACATCCCAAGGCGTTTCACAGGTGCGATTATCAAACAAAAATTTGACACCGAGCCACATAAGGAGATATTAGGACGGGTGACAAAAAGCTTGGTCAAAGAGGAAGGTTTTATGGAGCGACCTAAAGAAGGAGAGAGAGAGGTTGAGAGGCGGAGAGGTTTAGGGAGAGAATTCCAAAGCTTAGGGCTTAGGCAGCTGATGGTGGAGCAAAGGAAATCAGGGATGCACAAGACACGACTCCAACAATGTGTTCTAACCCCAGCCTCTGACTAAATGTGATCCTTCTATTTCCTGTACAAGATATCGTTGGAAGCTGGCACACTTCTATGTCAATTTGTGTTGAATTATGGACAGTTTCACAAGGTGGATTCATGACCATTAAGACTGAAACTACCGAAACCGATTCACGTCAAGGCCTTTTCACTCATCAGAGAGGAAAGACCACTATCCTATTGGATTCAAACTGAGGTCCCCTTGGTGAAAGGACAGTGTTTCAGAGATACTATTAATTTGTGTGCGTCAAATATAAATTTGAAACACCAACTTGCTGATATTTGGTTTGAAACAGTATTTTGACAATGTGACAAAAATAGATTTTTAAATGTCACACTCATTAAATCACATGGTTTTGGGTGGGGTGGAGAGTGTATATATTGTGATGCACAAGGTATCACAATTGTGTGGGACAGGCTGGATGGTCCAGTGGGTCTTTTCCTGTCCGTCATTGTTCGTATGTTTGTAAATGTACTCTAGTATGTATGTATTATATATGAGATTATATGAAGTTAACAAATCTTATTTAAGTGTTTTCAGGATTACTCAAACTGCATGTTTTTATTGCAGCACGTATTGTTTTCTACCCACCACTGTGAACAAAGCTAAATGGGCATGTTGTAGATCATGTGATACCTACAGGGACCTTGTTCAACCAAACACTTTTACACATGGAATAGCTGAATGAAAATATTGGCCCAGAATTTGCTCTCAAAATAACCATGAGGTTAATGGTGCTCGCCATTATTTGTGTGCAAATGGCACAGCAACTTCAGGCGAGAAGCAGATGCGCGGTTAAACACGGAAATCCAAAAGTTGCTGTCTGAGATGCACTGTTCTGTCGTTAGCTTCGCGAAAATGGGATATTGCTGTCTGCCTCTCCATTGAACTGCATTGAACGGCGTGAAGTTCCTGTCGATACAAACTAAACTTGCCACAGAAGGTTAAGTCTTGTCCATTTCAGTCTAAGTACCATTTTACTGAAAGCCGATAAAGCCCAAGGCCTGATAATCTGCATCCCAGAGTACTAAAAGAGGTCGCCATGGAAATAGTGGATGCATTAGTTGTCATCTTCCAAAATTCTATAGATTATGGAACAGTTCCTGCAGATTGGAAGGTGGCAAATGAAACCCCGCTATTTAAAAAAGGAGGGAGATAAAACAGGGAACTACAGACCGGTTAGCCTAACATCAGTAGTAGGGAAAATGCTAGAGTCTATTATAAAGGATGTGATAACAGGACACTTAGAAAATATCAACGGAATTAGACAAAGTCAACATGGATTTATGAAAGGGAAATCATGTTTGACAAACCTACTGGAGTTTTTTGAGGATGTAACTGGTAGAATAGATAAGGGAGAACCAGTAGATGTGGTTTATTTGGATTTTCAGAAGACCTTTGATAAAGTCCAACATAAGAGGTTAGTGTGCAAAATTAAAGCACATGGGATTGGGGGTAATATACTGGCATGGATTGAAAATTGGTTGACAGACAGGAAACAGAGAGTAGGAATAAATGAGCCTGTGTCGGGGTGGTAGGCAGTGACTAGTGGGGTACCACAGGGATCAGTGCCTGGGCCCCAGCTATTCACAATATATATCAATGATTTGGATGAGGGAACCAAATGTAATATTTCTAAGTTTGCTGATGACACAAAACTAGGTGGGATCGTGAGTTGTGAGGAGGATGCAAAGAGGCTTCAGGGCGATTTAGACAAGTTGAGTGAGTGGGCAAATACATGGCAGATGCAGTATAACGTGGATAAATGTGAAGTTATCCACTTCGGAAGGAAAAACAGAAAGGCAGAGTATTATTTAAATGGTGATAGATTGGGAAATGTTGCTGTACAAAGGGACCTGGGTGTCCTTGTACACCAGTCACTGAAAGCAAACATGCAGGTGTAGCAAGCATTTAGGAAGGTAAATGGTATGTTGGCCTTCATTGCAAGAGGATTTGAGTACAGGAGCAAGGATGTCTTACTGCAGTTATACAGGTCCTTGGTGAGACCACACCTGGAATATTGTGTGCAGTTTTGGTCTCCTTAGCTAAGAGAGGATATACTTGCCATAGAGGAAGTGCAGCGAAGGTTCACCAGACTGATTCCTGGGATGGCAGGACTGTCGTACGAGGAGAGATTGGGTCGACTTGGCCTGTATTCACTCGAGTTTAGAAGAATGAGAGGGGATCTCATTGAAGTATATAAAATTCTGACAGGGCTAGACAGACTGGATGCAGGGAGGATGTTTCCCCTGGGTGGGGGGTCCAGAACGAGGGGTCAGAGTATCAGGATATGGGTAGGACATTTAGGACTGAGAAGGAGAGAAATTTCTTCACTCAGAGGGTGGTGAACCTGTGGAATTCTCTACCACAGAAGGCTGTGGAGGCCAAGTCACTAATTATATTTAAGAAGGAGATAGATAGATTTCTTGACACAAAAGGCATCAAGGGGTATGGGGAGAGATCAGGAATATGGTATTGAGAAAGAGGATCAGCCATGATCATATTGAATGGCAGAGCAGGCTTGAAGGGCCGAATGGCCTACTCCTGCTCCTATTTTCTATGTTTCTATGTTTAACGATGTATAAGTGTTAACTACTGCCAGTCAACCTCTCTGGCACTGAAAATTAACTATTACAAGTGTGGAGTTTCATTCCTTCAGGTTTTAATTGTTGTTAGAGATTTTTTTTAAATTTAAATTGATAAAACATTTTTACTTTGCCTTTCGGTCGCTTTTTTCTCTCTGAATCAAATCTTTCGTGCCCTCTCTTTATTTCTCTTTCTGTACCTGATTTGACATTGAATTCGTCCATTCTAACTTATACTTCCTTCTCAGTCTTTACGCCGTTAATTTCACAATCCTTCAAACTGATTGGTTAAGGAGATACACAGTTGCTTGCCCTGTTCACTCAGATCCCAGATGCCCTGTAGGGGGCGCCGCGCCGTTTCCACCACCCATTTCCAGCAACTTGCAGCACAAAATATCATGGAGATTAAACGGGCAAGGGCCAGTCTAACTAACGGCGGATGCCGTTCATTGCCCTGCTACAGCAAATTCTGGGCCATTATATTCTCCAGAGCCAGCTATACTTCAAGCCAATTTAATGCACCTTGCATCAACAAACATAATGCTGACAGTTAAAACCCAATTGTGTATAACCCCTTCAATTATACCATGGCCTTGATTCACTTTTTTCTGTCTTGTCTACCCTTGCGCTTGGTCATTTTCATAATGTTCCCAATTATGATGCAGCACTGTTACCTCTTATGTTTGATTCTTTGTACATCAATAACGCATCCATCTATGGCTAATGATTAGTGGGACAAATGCAAACAACTATAAGTCTTCTGCAATGAACATTTATGTTGCTTCTCTTTATTTAAAAACATCACATCCATACACAGACAGCACACTGTTCAGAAACACTACAGACTACAACTTCTCCAGTTACAGTATACAACTTGGACACGCCATTTTCTTCTAATTTGTCATAATTGCACAGTCACCATCTGTAAAAATTAATTTTTCATGCATTTGATCATCATCTGTTAAATTATATTTTTTAATGCAGTCAAGAATAAATTGAAAACATGCATTTTCCTCATCAAGTTAATTATTTCCCTCAAAGATTGCAATGTTTCACCTTTGCAAATTCTAACCACATTGCTTGCCTAATCTATAAAGAATAATTAATGGTGCTTGTTAATGTACTTTTAACACCGACTGCTTTGCAACAAAAATAAATTGTAATGTAAATCAACATGAAAGGTCAGCAGTTGGTTACAGTATCATTTCAATTTAGCAGAATGCTCACGGGCGTGGTTGGAAAGATGTAAATAGTTTACATTTCAGTGGTTGGATCATGTTAATTCTTGCTGCACATAATTGCTACTTAAACCAAAAGTACCACATCAACAGTCCTTAGCAAGGTCACTGTCACATTTCGGAATCTCTTGACCATTTTTCCACAGAAAGGATTTGGAAAAGAGTTACATTTAAACGTTTTTTTTTGTAAAGTTTATTCATACAAGTTTTTTTTTAAAAGCACTGAGACCAAAGGTGGTGATAATGCTCGTGAATTAGGTTTTGAAGTAGTTTCACCAAAGAGTGAAAAATAGTCAATTTGTTAGCCCATCTTGTTAATTGATAAACACATCATACCCACTGTGCTGGGAAGTCCCTGTTCCTAGACACTCGGCAGGGATTGTTTGCCATCGGCATCCCCCTCAGGTTGTAAACACCATGGGAAATAAAAATAGGGACAGAAATCATACAAGTTTTTGCTCAGATACATAGAAAGTTAGGATGCAGGAAAGAGAGTTAATTTGTCAAGCAAGATGAACCACTGATGTGGGGAGTACAGGGTGTTCTTTATTTTGTATCACTGCATGAAGACAAGTTGAACTGATTGAATTAAGTGAGTCTAATCATACTGTTACTCTATATGTTCAATGGCTGTCTGAGACATAAAAGAGCTTCATGTTTCATTCTGGTCTCATCTCACTAAAATGTAAACAGCTTGCCTACAAAAGCTGGAGAATTATAATTGAGGACACGTATGAAAGGCACGATATCCAGTTTGTATGTCCAGGGGAGTGCGCATTATTCCATCCCTTGGGTATAGAATCATAGAAGTTTACAACATGGAAACAGGCCCTTCGGCCCAACATGTCCATGTCGCCCAGTTTATACCACTAAGCTAGTCCCAATTGCCTGCACTTGGCCCATATCCCTCTATACCCATCTTACCCATGTAACTGTCCAAATGCTTTTTAAAAGACAAAATTGTACCCGCCTCTACTACTGCCTCTGGCAGCTCGTTCCAGACACTCACCACCCTTTGAGTGAAAAAATTGCTCCTCTGGACCCTTTTGTATCTCTCCCCTCTCACCTTAAATCTATGCCCCCTCGTTATAGACTCCCCTACCTTTGGGAAAAGATTTTGACTATCTACCTTATCTATGCCCCTCATTATTTT
The DNA here is from genome assembly GCF_035084215.1 of Heptranchias perlo. NCBI lineage: Eukaryota > Metazoa > Chordata > Chondrichthyes > Hexanchiformes > Hexanchidae > Heptranchias > Heptranchias perlo. Next base: position 10,785,013 of record NC_090329.1, read on the forward strand.
ATAGACTTCTATAAGATCACCCCTTAACCTCCTACTCTCCAGGGAAAAAAGTCCCAGTCTATCCAACCTCTCCCTATCAGTCAAACCATCAAGTCCCGGTAGCATCCTAGTAAATCTTTTCTGCACTCTTTCTAGTTTAATAATATCCTTTCTATAATAGGGTGACCAGAACTGTACACGGTATTCCAAGTGTGGCCTTACTAATGTCTTGTACAACTTCAATAAGACATCCCAACTCCTGTATTCAATGTTCTGACCAATGAAACCAAGCATGCTGAATGCCTTCTTCACCACCCTATCCACCTGTGACTCCACTTTCAAGGAGCTATGAACCTGTACTCCTAGATCTCTTTGTTCTATAACTCTCCCCAACGCCCTACCATTAACGGAGTAGGTCCTGGCCCGATTCGATCTACCAAAATGCATCACCTCACATTTATCTAAATTAAACTCCATCTGCCATTCATCGGCCCACTGGCCCAATTTATCAAGATCCCGTTGCAATCCTAGATAACCTTCTTCACTGTCCACGATGCCACCAATCTTGGTGTCATCTGCAAACTTACTAACCATGCCTCCTAAATTCTCATCCAAATCATTAATATAAATAACAAATAACAGCGGACCCAGCAGCGATCCCTGAGGCACACCGCTGGTCACAGGCCTCCAGTTTGAAAAACAGCCCTCTACAACCACTGTCTTCTGTCGTCAATCCAATTTTGTATCCAATTGGCTACCTCACCTTGGATCCCGTGAGATCCAAGGTGAGGTAGCCAATGGGTAATGCCATTTCATAAGAAAATATTGGGCGGTGTTAATGGACATGGGTTCTGCTTACAGAGTTAGTGACGCCACTGAAGCTGAGAAGGTAACTAAGGCGACCCCTGTAACAGTCACTGATGCAAAAATAATTGTGGTTTTTGGATAACTTCAAGATGATAGTTTATATCATCTCCATGGAATATTTTTGTTACATTACATCAAACAGGCAATGACATTGTGTAGGAACACTGATGATAAAAATAGACCGTATACGGTGACTAAATGACAGCCAGGTGTATGACAATCCCAAGGAATTATTGTAAGAAAGGAAGTACTTGCTTTTCTGTAATGCATTACCAGATCCTCAGGCTGACTTGAAGTGATTTACAACCAATCGGTTATTTTGAATTTCAGTTACTGTTATTGTGTAAGGAAATTTGACAACCAAATTGGATGCAGCAAATTAGTCCCACAAACATCAAGTGAATGAACGACCAATTCATCTGTTTTTGGTGTGTTGGTTGAGTGGCGGGGGGCGGGGTGGGGGGGGGTGGAATGTTAGGCAGGCCACCAGGAGAACTTGCTGCTCTTTGAATCATGCCATGGGATCTTTAATGTTCACTTGAGCAGGCAGACAGGATCTTGGTTTAACATCTCATCCGAAAGACAGCTCCTCCAAAATGGAGCACTCTCTCAGTACTGCACTTAAGTGGCAGCCTAAATGATGTGCTTAAGTTCATAGTGGGCTTGAACCCACAATCTTCTAACTCAGAGGCAAGAATGCAACCATCTGAGCCAAGCTGACATAATCTTGTACCCTGTTAACTGCGAATGAAATATTCACCTCCCAGGGAGGTTACAATGTTCAGGCATCTATTTTTAAATGAAGGATTTAATCACTCACATCAGAACGCGGCAGAGCACAAAGAACAGCATAGAAGAATTGGAAAATGAAAGACCAGAGCATCATCTGTGCATCAATATGGTTACTACTTCTTCTACCATCCCACAAATGGCTCAATCACCCTCACAGCTACTTTTCCCCCCAATTTACTTGGTCTGCTGGTTCTTCATGCAAACTCAGCATAGTTTCCCTCCTTCTCTGTGAAACTTTCTACACCATAAAGAGGACATTAAATGAATTGGAATTAGTTCATTTGGACGTTGTGATCTGGATTACAGTTCCAGGTACAAACTTAAAAAGGTATTACCAAAGACAGGAGACCTTTGCAAATCCACAACTTATTGAACCTTCCAATCATTATTGATTCAATGTTGTCTTGACTAAGTCTATCTATGGGATTCTGTAGTGCAATCCTAACAACAGAATTTCAAGTATTCAACCGTGTGTTAAAAACTTATAACAGCAATATTTATTTTATTTACGTTTGTTTGAGAGAGATTTTTTAAAAATCAGAAAGTGAAGTATTACTATAGGTGGAAAGTGCTGGAAAGACTATCAAGTATTCAAGTTTGCAAGCAGATTCTGAAAGAAGTCCTGAATGTAAACATGGTCATTTAAGCAGCTAGGAGAATGCCCATTTGATACCTCAGATGAAGACCTGCTTCCCACTGTGAGACCAATAGAGATTCATTTACTCACGTAAATGTGGAATATGAGGGGCAGTCGAAAAGGAAAACAACATTTATTTACTTAAAAAGGTATTACCAAAGACAGGAGACCTTTGCAAATCCACAACTTATTGAACCTTCCAATCATTATTGATTCAATGTTGTCTTGACTAAGTCTATCTATGGGATTCTGTAGTGCAATCCTAACAATAGAATTTCAAGTATTCAACCAGGAGTCAATCAAAAAAATATTTACTTCAGAGATCTCTTGCAAACTTTTCGCCAAATCCTTTCAGTGAAGGTGTGCAAGCCTCCCTACCCCACACTGCAGCACTCTCCCCTTGCACCAGCATAAACTCCAACTCACCATAAGTAACACCACTGGATTTCTGCTCATTTGTACAGCTGCAGTACAAAACTGTAGATCTCAGACATACCTACAGTGCAGCCTGCAGTGCAAGTGAAATCCCATGTCAACAGTACATCAGAATTTTAATGGGCTGTGAAAACACCTCAGGCTCCATGATAAATCACATATTCATTGCTCAATGGACAAATGCGTCACCTGGTATGGTGCTGAGTTCTGCAGATCAGGACGATGCCAGGTTTGATCCCTGCTCTAGGCTAAATTATCTGAATGAGAAACTACAATTGGCCTCAATGTCCCTCCTACTCCTGATCACTATAGCTGCTTGGGTAAGGTAACAGTGGACCGCAAGCATTCATGCAACTAGATGATTCACTGTCTTCAGGATGAGAGAAAGTTAGTAGTACATTTTATTCCCCATAACTAAACTAATAAACCACTCAGATGCATTTCTACAGCCTTTGATTGTTCGTCACAACAAGACTGGACTTCCTTGGTTCCATACTTACTTATCTAATCATATCCACAGCATCTCCAACTTCTCTTCTCACCCTATAGTGTCGTTTCTCGAGTCCCAGGGATCTATCATTCGCCCCCTCCTCTACCCATAATGCCCTCTGGCAACATCATCCGCAGACATGAGGTCAGCTTTCACATGAATGCCAATTACACCCAACTGTGGCGGTCTTCTCAAACTGTTTAGTCTTGACACCCCAATATGGCATCGAGCCATGTTTTAGAAGTGCTCAAGTGTCCACTGCACTTCCTGGGGCTTTTATGAGATTAAAAGTTTATGTAATGCTTTCAGAGTGTGAAAAGGGCCGCCCACACTTTCAAAACACTGAAAGTTTACCATTGAGGAACAGAGCTTTGCACGTGTGAGTAAGCAGTGACAGTATAATTTGCCCCCAGAACCTTGGTGGTTCCAAACAGCTCTCTGCGGCTCCCAGTTTCAGACTGGATGTGTAATATCAGAACAGCCTAAAATGCTGAGAGTAATTGATAATGTAGATACAAGCATGTTTTTAAACTTGAACTGCGAGCAGAGAACTAAAGGATGCAAATTTCAAATTAGCAAGACTACAAATTAAAAGATTTTTTTTCCTCCATGCATTAATGGATATGTAGAACACACTCCCAGCAAATGCAATTAACGCCATGTTAATTGTCTCCTTCAAAACAAAAACATAAATATAGGGCTAGGAATAAGAATTAAGGCTTTAGGGATAAACATAGACATGGATGATCAAATACTGCATTGAACAGTTGGAAGTGTTCCTGTGCTGCAAATGTCATCTGTGGACTGCAATTGGCCTCAGTTGAAGGTAATGGAGGGTTGAGGTAGATACACACTCTGGAGTTTCACTTCACCTCAGAGGTTCAGGGACAAATTTTACTGAACTTGCCTTCAGAACATTGGGGATGAAATTGCACGTGGGCGGGGACGCAAAACAGACGGAATCGCTTCTGCTGCCAGTGATACCACACATCCGATAGTCAGTCCTATTGAAGCCAATGGAACTGTATCACGGGTGACCGATGCGATACCGTCTGTTTTGCGTCCCCGCCCACATGCAATTTCACCCCCATCGAGTCACGGGTAGAGTCTACAATTGGGCAAATTGGACACGGTCGGAGTAAAGAAGAGGCTTGATCAGCCAGACAACCTATTCTCGGTCGAACCATTTTTCTTTGTATTTTTATGCTCTGCAACTAGGCATTGTGGTTCCAAAGCTTTCCAAGGCTAAAGAAACTGGCTTTGTTGAATCCCCACTCAACATGCTTGCCAACATTTATGAAAGCTCAGATTTTCCCAGTGCATTTTCATTTTACAAACAGCTCTATTTGTTTGGATGTGTGTAGCCTGCTGTTAATGGTCAAAGTGCTGGATCCCATAGCTGCAGCATGAGACAAACACGGTGGATATCTTATGCTACAGGCACTACTCCATTACATAACCTGTCGAATCCTAAAATATACATTGCAAATGCATTACTACTAAAAACCTACTGAAACCAAATACGTTGATAAAACAAACTAACATTTAATTACTATTACAAATTAACAAGAAAGGCAGGTTTGCTGTGCACAGCTTACTAATCCTGTCCAAGTTAAAGGGGCAGTTCTGTTTTATGATACAGGCAAGTGCAATTGGTGCCTGGAAATCATACTGCGTTACATTAATGGACAAATGCTTAACACATTATTTCATGCCAACACATTATGTTAACATCACACAGTGTCATTTCTTTGCTTATATTTGACATGAAAAACAAAAGGTTTCCAAAAAGCTGCAACAAGTGCTCCTCTTTTGAGATTGCTCGAGAAATGGACAAAGTTTGTTGAGGCCTGTGTGAAAGTCACTGAACCTCATATCCTGGGTCCATGCAGCCTTCATCAAGTTATCTCCATGCTTCAGACAGCCTTTGACAATTTGTATCCACATGCCATTCAGCCCTCAGCAGTTTGTATCTACTGCTCGATGAACACAACGAAACTGAGACAACTTTAGGAGTGGGTGAAACTCCACCACAAGTCAATGTTGTCGTTTCACTGGCAGAAATAAGTTCCTGCTAAAAATATATCTTCTTCTGACATGGAATTTTAAAGCATGACCTATTTAGGTATTGGCACCATACTATTTTGTATGTACGCACTACAGCCACAACAAGATCGGCCCTTTCTTTTCATATATATTTGTAATAAAATTCAATACTTCATACTTGAACCGTAACTGAAAGTTGTTGAACATTTTATCTGCTGCAATGGCCTATAAATTTGCACCTTTCCAACCAATAATTGTGTGACTACAATTTATTAAAATCTCAGAACGAATTATATTTTACAAAATGTTTTAAAATTGATTTTGTAATATATTACTGTGTGCTTAGCTAGCATTATATAATCATACACATCCTGGCTATGAGGATGTGTGCGCAATGTCCCACATATAGACTCCATCCTCAATGTTCCACCCTCAATAAAAAAAACTCTGTTTGGAAGCCAAGATTTTGTTAGGTTATAAGGCATGCCATATAAAATTGTGTTTCTTCGTTTTGAGCCAAAAAATACTTTATGTCTCTCTGACTGGCGCAGCACTTATTCCAATTCTGATCTTTACTTGACATTTTGCTTCAGCCCACACCTCCACCTGTTTTAGTCCTCTTCCACATCCATTCCAATACCTTGAAATTGGACTCTCTGAATATCATCATATTAGCATAGAGTGTCCTATGGAATTCCTTTCTTTGCTATTGAATGCTTCTGGGTTAACAACTCAATTAAAACAGCAAATGAATTTTATATGAACACATTTGTATGCTAGCATTCAAGGCACAGCACATGTGTCTAATAATGCAGTTACACTGTACATCTTACCTTCTTCTGAAGCACGTTCTGCTTTGCAGCAATGTGCAGTAAAACCCTAGCCAAACTAGCAGCAGTTTGGTATTTGACGTCAGGTGGGATACCACCCAAGAATGTCGACCCCACTGCTTCTAAAAGCCAACTTTTAAAATTTCAATTTTCAAGTTCAAGCAGAGCGCATATGGTGAGCTGGACTTTCTTATTAATGTTCATGTCCCATCAGCTCTTTTATAACCATGGAAATCACTCTGGTCTTCTTTAACGATAGAAAGCAAAAAGGAAGTCCAGTGCAGCAAGTGGCGATGTTGCTACATTTTGTTTCACCTTTCTCCTTGCACTGTCATTGCACTTCCCCAAATCTAACAAGGCCCATCCTGTGAAGTTTAGAGGGGTTGTAGCACACTGCCCAAAATCTTTGTTCAAGCTGAACTATCTAGTCCTTTATTGGTCACTTTTGTCTAGCTGAAGGGACAGTCAGGTTTATCTTAAGCAGGAGAATGGCACAGATTCCACCAATGTCTTCACATTATTACATAGAATTTACAGCACAGAAACAGGCCATTCAGCTCAACAGGTCTATGCCGGTGTTTATTCTCCACACAAGCCTCCTCCCATCCTACTTCATCTAACCCTATCAGCATAACCTTCTATTCCTTTCTCCCTCCGTGAACTTATCTAGCTTCCCCTTAAAGGCATCTAAGCTATTTGCCTCAACTACTCCATGTGGTAGCATGTTCCAAATTCTAACCACTCTCTGATATTGGTACTAAACTACTTGACATCACTGCCACAACAAGATTTGCCCTCTCTTATCATATACGTTTGTAATAAAATTTCATACATCCATAACACCATAGAGTGTTCCTGGAAATATATTTTTCCAGGGATGTCCCTTTTCCAGTTCAATTCTCCAATGCTTCTGGTTAAAGACAAATTTGTTGGTCTTTGTAAGTCTGTCACTTCTCACTGCCAATGTTCCTTCTTCTATTAAAGTGAGAATACAGTCACATTTAAATCTGATCACTATCGCGTGTGCATTTCACTGAAATCACCTTCATTTCCCACTGGCGATGGTGATACCCTTTTTTGTTTCCTAAAAGCTTTTTCTGTGCATAAAGACTTGACTTTTCCAGAAGCAATTGCACATCGGGCTTTTGCAAGTTCTGTGCCATTTATATTTTTAAATTGCAAAAAAAAGATTAAATGAGGATGTCAGACTGGGAGCTGTAATAACCAGCTACTTTGTGCTTCTGACATCATCAGACATCTATCCAATTTAATTGGGTTTTACCCAGCTTGTTAAAGCTTCGGTCCCCTACAGTTGGTGCAAAATAATTCTATTTCAGCATGTACAAAAGAGCTAAGAAAGCTTACCAGCAACAAACAAAAACATCCATTACGAAGATATTCGAGCTATTCCGAGTAAAGGTCAAGTTTCAGGATAAGCAGTCGTTGGACTCATACTGCTAATCATTGCTTCGTGTGCCTCTCTAGATTCTGGCTCTGTGATTAGCACAAACTCAGAAACCAAATGTGCAGGCCCACAACTTAAATGATGCAAAAACTGACCAACTTGAGGGTTTTCTCATTTGTAGCACTTACAATTAAAAGGAAAGGAAAATACAAAAATTAAGTATTTCCCATTTAAAATGTCTGTCTGCTGCATTCATTTTGCCTTTTTTAAAATGCACAATTAATACATTGAAGGCGTTTTTTTACACTGAGTAGCGACTAACTTTAGCAGAGATAAAGAAGACCGGCAAGAGCTGCAAATCTAAAATAAAAATCGAAATTTGAAATTAAAAAGTGCTGAATATATAGAACCAGCATCTGAAGGGAAGAAAGGGTGGTTTCATTTTTCAGGTTTGACTCTTCACCAGAATCATTTCTGTTGTTAGGTCCTCTCCGAAACGTTGGCTTGCCTTTCTCTTTCAGATGCTGATTGACCGACACAGAATTCACAGAACTTTATTTTTTACTACCAACTTTAGGAATTGTTTTTCAGTATCATCAAATCATATCCAACCATACTTATGTTTTTTAACAAAAAAAAGTCATTAACTTCATGAAACAACCTAGACTGCAAAAGCCTCGAATTTCTCCTGCAGATATGTAATGAAGTCAGAATTTGAGGAAACAGATTAGCAGCGAACTGAAAGCAAGGAAAGTTGAAACACGAGGAAAGTTAAACATTCTCCTGCCCTCTCCCTAAAGGTTTGCTCTTTGACTTATTTTATACTTGACATGACCAAGTAATCAGAAATGAATGCGGTGCTGCTCCTGACATCCCAATATTTTGTTCAAAGGGAGTGTGTCACAGCCTTGACACTCACTTAAAATGTGACTCACAAAGAAAGATTTTTTTATTCTCAATTGCTCCATTAAAATCTGCTCATTTGTGCAGCAGATGAAAAGAACGAAAGGTTGAAGAATAAAAGTTCGATTTCTTCCTTCAGAAAACAGGATCTTTGCTAATGGCATTAAGTCATTCATTGTTCTGTACTTCACTTCACTTAAATTGAAGTCAACTTAAAGTGGATGATTAATTAGAGATCTGGAGAAAGAAGGAACTGTGGTCCTAAAATTACTCTGTGGGGCATATGAAGGTGAATTTTAATGTCCAAGATTCCTCTCTGCACTACTTTAGTAGTGGCTTTAACCCATTAAGTTGAAAAGGGTTAACATCTCCACTAAAATATCAGCGTGAGGAACGTCAGAAAACACGCTGCCTGCTCAACTGCAAATATCCCATATATAATTTCAAGGCCTGTGAGCAGAAGGAAAGCAAAAGATTTTGAAGAGATAGAAGACCAACATTTGAAGGTAAACTGAAGTGTGGTAGAAAGGTGCAAATCTTAAAAGAAAAGAATCAAGGGATGTCAAAACAGTGAGGCATAATAGGAGATTCAATAAAAGAGAATGTTGTTTTATAGAAATAATGAAGGCCAGAAGTAGAAACTGAATAGAAGGCTATGTCAAACAGGCACTATAGAGAGATGGAGAGATGCTTTTTCTTCCCTCCTCCCCACACTGTGTCATCATTCCTACCTCTAATTAAGACAAACTTTTACCTTTGCTGGCCATTTGCTTTACCCCCCCGTTTCAATTCCACGGTTGGTGATTACTGAGACTAAACATACAACTGAAAGCAGTCAAGACAAATAATATAATGAATATTTAAGGAGAAACATACTGATAATGCAGAAGATGCACCTGTTGAACTATATTTTCTACAAGGGTAAGAAGGCCAGATGCAATTTTCAAACTGAACAGAAATAACCTCCGTGCTATCACAAAATTCTGAGGAAGCTATCAGGCTTGTTGAGTGGACAGCATTAAACTGTTTTTGAGAAGTTTTTGGTTTTTGAGAAGAGGTTTTACCAATGGCTGAGTGAGTTTATCCAGTGAGTAGCTAAGGCATTCGGACTAGGAAGGTCGCAGGTGTGAATCCTGCTATGTGCTGAGGAAGCAGACCTCAGCTGGAGTGGCCATTTGGATGAGACAATTGGCTTCCACTCCTCTGGATTAGGTCGGGGGAAATCAGACAGAGCTCCCACTACTGATTTGAAGTGCACATGAGGTGGCTGTGGGAGAGGACGGTGATGACCCCCCCACGCTAGAATAGCTGCTGACACTCACTGTCAAGGCTCCTATCGGAATAATGGACATTTGTGGGGGGTACCTGGGGGTGACCAGTCCTTTACCCAGCAAAGAGTCAACACCTTCAAGAGAAGAGATGACGTCAGAATGTCGCTGAAGGAAATAAACATTATTTTAGACATCCTCTCATTTACCTACGCATGATTAAGATCATAAGAAAAAATCATCTCTCTGGTACATTAACTGTCCTGCCATGGCATCTAATTGTACTTTAAATAACTTTAATAGTTTTCTCTCTAGCACTGTACATAAATCCAAACATTTATTACTTTTTGAATAATTAAGTTTTTTTCTAAAATCTGTTGCAAAAATAGTTTTCACTAATTTCTATTCATGTCCCTGGTCCTACTTTCAAGTAATAAGCTGAGTTTACCTTATCTATACCATTTAATAATTATATTTTATATGCTTCATTGAAGTTCCCCCTTTCTGGACTAAAAAAGCTTAATCTTCCTTCACAGCTCATTTCATCTGCACTTAGAATGAGCCTTGCTGCTCTTTTCAGTACCTTTCCTAGAGCAAATCTATATTTTTCATGGCAAACTGGCCAAAATGGAACACTGTGCTCGAAAGCTGCTTTTATATTGGTGGCAATGGGGTCCTCGTAGCACCTGTTCCCAAAGCCACATGTCTCATTCAGCCAATGGCAATCCCAATGTAAACCTGCCACGTTCACCAAGGTCGCTGTCCAGGAAGACAGTACAAAATGGGTTGTCCTAGATGCTGACCTCAGCAGGTCCAACAGGGTTTACATTGCGGTCACCACTGGCTTTAGGATCTGGGAGGCAGCAGCTTGTGTGTGGTCTCAACGTTGCATCGTAAATCTTTAGCACAACCTTGTGTACTTTTTTTTTTGTTCTGACTATACACCCTACCATTTTTTAAATTGCTTCACCACATTGTCCGAAAATTAAAAGTGACCTTTTCGGTAGTGCTCCCAGGTCCCGTTCTAAACTGGTTAGCCCTCAGCTGGAGCATTGTGTCCAATTCCAGACACCACTTTTTAGAAAGGATGTCAAGGCCTTGGAGAGGGTGTCGAGGAGATTTACGAGAATGTTACCAGGGATGAGGGACTTCAGTTGTATGGAGAGACTGGAGAAACTGAGAAGGTTAAAGGGAGATTTAATAGAGGTGTTCAAAATTATGAAGGGTTTTGATAGAGTAGATAGGGACAAACTGTTCCCACTGGCAGGAGGGTCGATAACCAGAGGACACAGAATTAAGATAATTGTTAAAAGAACCGGGGGCAGGGAGGAGGGTGAGGTAGAAATAAGGATAAAAACAATTACGCAGCAAGTTGTTATGATCTGGAATGCACTGCCTGAAAGGATAGTGGAAGCAGATTCAGTAGTAACTTTCAAAGGAGAATTAGATAAATACTTGAAGGGAAAAAATTGCAGGGCTATGGGGAGAGGGGAGGGAACTAGGACTAATTTGATAGCTCTTTCAAAGAGCCGGCACAGGCACAATGGGCCGAATGGCCTCCTTCTGTGCTCTATGATTCTAAGCTTGTCTTTGCTAATTCACATCTATTGATGATATGTCTATGTCCTGCATTTTTTCAACCTATACTTCAAATTTCCCACAGTTTACATTCCTCACCATTATTCTCTGTTTTCTGTCTTTAATTAGTTTCTTAACCAGCCCATGTTCTATCTTGGATTCCTAAGGCTTTGGGTTTTTATTTTAGTTTAGCTATTAATTTAATTAGCAGTCTTTCATGTGGAACTTTCTGCAAAAGTGCACTATTTTCTGATCCCTATCTTTTGAGTTGGAAATAAGGATTTTGCTACATAATATGAGCACACTTGTCTCCAGTAGTTGAGACTTGTGATATTGGTCACGACGATCATCCAACAGCTCTGGGTTACTGTTGGAACTTCAAGTACATGGAGGATAACAGCCTGCCATAAACTGGGGCAATTGAGGTCACTTTGCTTGATATTAAGCAAATTTTTGGGATCCAGCAGTACTGCGCAGATTGCAATTTGGTTCAACTGCCTCTTAGTACATGTACATGGATCTTCATATTATTTAAACTTCATGCATTTCCATATTAACACAAATTCACCACAAATTGGATACAAGGTTTCGTAACTGTTCTGTGCAACAGAAATGGTCCATCTTGCAGCATCAATGACGGATAGAATAAGTATGAAGTGGAGGTCTACCACAAAATGTTAGTTGCACAGAGGCTTGAAAGAGCAATCTACTTATGGTGCTGAAAGACATTTTATTTAGCTTCTGCCCAATGGCCCTCAAGAAGCAAATAAGTGGACAATGACTCATTTATTTGGATGGAAATTATTATTTTAAGTTCTTGTAACGGTGTGGTCCTGCTTGTACTAATAACCCACAGAAATTCATTTAGGCTGCTACAATGTTATTGTCCATTATTTTAATTAGCACACATTTGGGTGTAAGATCAGTTTAAGTACATTACAGCTTTGGTGAGAATCACCAGGTAACCCTCAATTCACTTGAGAAACCACAAGGACCTGACTGTGTGGAGACTGCAGAAGGCACAAAGAAACAAAAATAACTGCTTCTTTTGGATGCTTTCCAATTATATCCCAGTTACATCTCAAAAATCCAATGCTGTGCCATCCGGTGACTTGAAAGTTTATGGCTGACAACTGGTTTAGCCATTCATTGCCAGATCTGTCTGGACCACATAAAGCACTATCGGGCCCTGCTCTCCTCTGACAAAACTGTTCACTATTCCAGGATCATCCTGAAATGCAAAGATAACCCCCGGCTTCTCTTCACTACAAATCATCTTCTTAAACCCCTCTCCCCTGCTCCCTCCACCTTCACCTCCATTAAAAAGTGCGAGGAGCTCATGGAATTCTTTGTCACTAAGATTGAGACCATCCATTAGCTGCCTCTGTTGCTTCCCTACCTTCCCCAGGCCATCAAGCCAAACTTCCCCAATGGTTCCCCCCTGCCCTAGCCCTGAACTCGCATCCTTCTCTAGTTTCTCTCCTACTTCACCTCATGTCGTCTCTGAGCTCATCTTGACCATGAGACCCTCCTCCTGCTCCCATGACCCAGTTCCCACTAAACTGCTGACCACCCAACTTCCCCTCCTAGCCCCCATGCTAGCTGAAAGTGTTAACGGTTCCCTCCCCTACAAATCTGCCATCATCACACCCCTCCTCAAAAAAGCCACCATCGACCCCTCTGTTCTTGCCCCATCTCCAACCTCCCTTTCCTCTCCAAAGTCCTTGAACGTGTTGTCAACTCCATGTTTGAATCCCTGCAATCAGGTTACCGCCCCTGCCACGGTACTGAAATGGCCCTTATCAAAGTCACAAATGACATCCTATGTGACTGTGACTATGGTAAACTATCCCTCCTCATCCTTCTCGACCTGTCTGTAACCTTTGACACGGTTGACCACACCATCCTCCTCCAACACCTCTCCTCCGTCGTCCAGTTGGGTGGGACTGCGCTCGCCTGGTTCCATTCCTATCTATCCAGTTGTAGCCAGAGAATATCCTGCAATGGCTTCTCTTCCCGCTCCCGCACCGTTACCTCTGGTGGCCCCCAAGGATCTATCCTTGACCCCCTCCCATTTCTCATCTACATGCTGCCCCTCAGCGACATCATCCGAAAACACAATGTCAGATTCCACATGTACGCTGACGACACCCAGCTCTACCTCACCATCACCTCCCTCGACCCCTCCACTGTCTCTCATTTGTCACATTGCTTGCCCGACATTCAGTACTGGATGAGCAAAAATTTCCTCCAACTAAATACTGGAAAGACCGAAGCCTTAAAGGCGAGAAATTACACACGTCGGGACGCCGTTCCATAATGGCGTCCTCTCTCTCCGCCGGCGAATCGATGGAGTGAGTTCACGAATGCGTTCATGCGCACTGAAACTCGAAAATCGTGAATTTGCTCCCATTGATTCGTCAGCGGTTTCACAGCTGTGAATTAAAGGGGCATGGTACTCTCCAATCACTCAAATCAATGAAGATTCGTAAACCTACCCACCTGCCCAGCTGGAACGAAAATACGCCACCAAAAGGTACGCTGAAAATTACCAGCTCGACACTACTTTTTAAAAGCACGAAGACTAATGACTGCAAAAAAAATAAAAATTAAATTTTAAAACCTGGAATGTCATATTACTCTTATTTTAATAGTTTTTGATCATTTAAAAAAAAATTTAAATTTAAATTTTTTTTTAACTTTTAACTTCTGTCTGTTTCATTAAATTAAATCATTTACTTGGCTTTTTATAAGAAGATAAGTTAACATTTTTTATTTGCTTGCAGGCCTGACTTCTCTTCCTGACAGATTCTGTGGGTGTATCTTAACCTGCACCAAGTCCCGTTCTCCCATTACCCCTGTGCTCGCTGACCTACATCAGCTCCTGGTCCGGGAACGCCTTGATTTTAAAATTCTTATCCTTGTTTTCAAATCCCTCCATGACCTCACCCCTCCATTTCTCTGTAACCTCCTCCAGCCCTGCAACCCTCCGAGATCTGTGCGCTCCTCCAATTCTTGCCTCATGCGCATCCCAGGTTTTAAATCGCTCCACCATTGGCGGCTGTGCCTTCAGCTGCCTAGGCCCTATGTTCTGGAATTCCCTCTCTAAAACTCTCCGCCTCTCTATATCTCTCTCCTCCTTAAAACCTACTTCTTTGACCAAGCTTTGAGTCATCTGTCCTAATACCTCGTTATGTGGCTCGGTGTGAAATTTTGTTTGATAATCACTCCTGTGAAGCGCCTTGGTGTTTAGCTCTGTTAAAGGTGCTATATAAATGCGAGTTGTTGTTGTTGTGGTGGTGACTTGCAATTAAGTAGTGTTATTTTCTAGTTGTTGAAAAACACAATTAAGTACCTCCGAAAGTGATGCAACTCTTATCACTTTGGGGATTCTCAAACTTTCTCATTTGTCCCAGTTGATGAGGCGTCCTTGTTCAAGCAACCTTGTCTTTATTGAAGGTTTTGACCATTCTTCAGGCACAGTGATTATTTTAATTGCCCATTTAATTGTTCAGACAAGATGATTCTCTTATACATCTGCCTGTTTCTAAGAATATTAATGATCTCACATATCACACAGACAAGAACTTCCTGACACCTGCTGATTAGAGTGAGAATATTTAGCCTCACTTGGATGCTGTCCTTGTTAACCCACTCATGACTGATATAACTGTCATGTAATTCAGTATTATATTAAAATTAATAGCAGTGCAGTTGATTTCTCTCATGGAGTAATACAAACGATAGAAATGTAGTTGAGCAATAAGAAATTAGACAATTTTAAAGAACAAATTCACCAAATTAAGTAACAACGTACTGAAAAAGTAAGTTTCTATAGATTAACAATGTAAAAAAAACTTCACATTGATGTAGTTTTCAACTCGAGAATAAGGAAGTAAACTTTTAAGCTGAAATTAAAAAATAAACCTCTCGAATAACAAAGAAGCTAAAACTTACAATTTTTAAAAATTGAGTTCCCCTGAAGAATAAATTGGTCTAAAGCATTGCATAAAATGCACAGCACTTGGTTGGGCTCATCCACTTTAATCCCTGGGTACCAATGTTCATTCTGGAGATGTTTCTCCACCTCGGCCTCATCAATCCAAGTGACAAATCAGACAATGTGGCAACGATGAAGTAAAAATACTTTAGAAAAAAAAGGAAATGGCAAACAGGTCTGAGGAGAAGGATTAAGAGCACTGTGACGTTAGCTGTTTGTGCAATTCATAAATTATTGTAATTATCCACTCTTTCAGGCTAGTTCTGTAATTGGAAATACTTTGCTCTTACACTAATCCACAGACTAATATAATGTCTTGATAAGGAACCAGAAGTGCTACTCCTGTCATCATGTCAAAAAGCAGATGCATTTTAATGCACCACTAGAAAAGGTCAGGGTTTAATTACAGATGTTGATTTAGGGACCAGAATAGCACTTGCATTATCATGTTGTGTATCGATGCAGGATCATGCTGTGAGCAAAGGCAGTTTTGCTCCACATATGGCTGATGTTAATTTTAGCTCATGTGTGAGTAAAACAATTAACCCCTATACTTTTGCATGCCACAGTTATTAATATTATGAAAATACATGCAGACATCTTCTGTGTGAGACTGTAATGAGTATCACGCCAACATTAACACTGCACCTCATAATTACAAACTTAATGAGGTCTCTTTATGTTGTACTTGAACCAATAGAGGCCATTGAGAAATACTAATAACCTAGCTATATTTATCTTAACCCTGTGCTACACAAATCATACTGAGTAGGTTTGTTTCACCACTGCGACTTGAATCCAGCCCAGACAGGTAAGGCGACAGGATTTTTAACAACTGGTAGAAAGAAGGGACTAAAACAATGTCTACTCTTCAAAAGTACTTAATTGGCTGTAAAGCGCTTTGGGACGTCCAGAGGTTGTGAAAGGCGCTATATAAATGCATGTTCTTTCTTCTTCTTCTTCTTCTTCTTCTAATGGTGAAATTGACTTGAGCAGCTTCAGGCCATTTCTCAGTGAATATCAATTTGTAGCACACGGTGTCCTAGAATGTGACAATCGATTGCACTAATTTGAAAGCTGCAAAAAGAGACCATTTAATCATCTCGAGTTCGAGGAGAACAAGTCAGTAGAAGGTGCTGTTCTAAGTTTGAGACTAGGGCACAATGAAACAGTCAACTGCCTCTAACATATGGTGCACATAGACTGGCTGTGGGTCTTTGTAGGTCTATGTAGGGCTGTGGCTCCTGGTATTCTGTCATCCAATAGCTTGAAGACCACCAAAAAAAGATTCTCCTAACAAACTGTGTGTTTTAAGGAGTTGCTTGAGGACCATCCATAATTGCCTGAATTGTGACAATAGTGGAAGGGGTAATGCTCCATATACATAGACTTTTGCCGGATACTTTTGGGAGGCAGTGGAAGAATAAAAGTTAACTGGTAAAGTAACACCAAGCTTGGCTTCTAAGAGACTTGGGGTCTGAAATTGGTCTTGGCGGTAGCAGAAAGCGAGTGATAACGAATCAGCAGCCTGTTTTACACTCTGCCTCATTTTCTTTTCTATTCTATTGAAGTCAAGTTAGTGGAAAAAGAAAATTGGGCAGGGTGTAAAACGGGCTCCAACCCAAGACAAATTTAACCTCCTCTGGTTCTTCCTCAGTTGACCCCCTACAGAAGCTGCAATGTTACACCGCAACACGGATCATTGCAGGTTGTTTTAATCGATTGACATGAGGGGGAAGGCTGAGATCCATAACACGCACAAGGTTGAAAAGAGTAGGAGAGAAGATGACTTAAATCAAGTAGCAATTAGATGACAGCATGCATGGATTTTAAAAGCCTTTAGCTTGTCGGAGGAAGGTGAGTTCCACAGATACTGTTAGGATTATGTGCGTATATTTGGTCTACTGCAATAAACTATTTCTTAAGTAAATTAGAACACTAACACAGTCATAGATTTTGTCCAAAAATTGCTTGTTTTTTTTTAATTCCCCTTGTATACTCCTAAGGATATAGTAGGATTCTTCTCCAATTACACAGCATTGGTGGTGAAAGGGTTAATGATTACTGGCACATGGAGAGGTGGTCACCTTCTGTTTCATTAATACTGGCATGTGTTAACCTGTAGACTAGATAATGATTAATCCCAGCATGTTCAGCCCATCTGTCCACCTGATTTATTCTTCCCATGTAACCTCTATCAGCTCAAATTAACTTAAACCCCCGCCATTCACTCTTGCGAGTTTCGTTTGCCTGTGAAAAAAGTGACAGCATTTGTTTTAACTTAAGAATGCTGACAACAAATGAGATGCAATCAAAAAGAAAGGAGCCTGTATATCTTCACGAGAACACCTCAACCAAGAAATTAAAGCCACAAGTGTGAGAAATCTGAAATGAAAACAGAAAGGGGTCTCACCCAAAATGCTAATTTATCTCTGCCCTTTAAGATGCTGACTGAGCTGCTGTGTATCTCCGGTATTTTCTGTCGTTGATGTGGATTCCATTTTAATAAAAGAATTTATATTAATTTACATCCAGATATAAAAATAAAAAGCAGTCTGTGATCCTGCTTTCACCGAAAAGCTCCAGCAACAAAATTTTTCAGCAACAAATTAGGCTGGAACCTGAGTGTATACGACACATTCCGTAAGTTTATACGTTTGCTGGACACCTTGCACATCCATCTTTTATCCCACAGATTGTTCCACATAATGTGGAAATATATTTAATATGGCTATCCTTGCGATGTCAAAAGAACTTAAGAATCATATTTTGAACTTGTAATAGAAACACAATGTAGCATGGCCAACAGTGAATCATATTGCATATCTGCACTTGTGAGCCAGTCTCTATTTCATTTGAGGCTCCATCACTCCTCAGTTATCTAGTTTGCCTTACGTAAGGAGGTATTTTTCCAATGTCACATTCCTGGTCAGGGCCTAATGGATATCCAATTTTAAAGAATCAAGATGACATGCACTGTGGAGAAATCCAAATTTTAAACCTAAATTGCATTTGTTTTTTTTTAAATCTATTGATCCCATACATCTTTCTTCCTTGAGGTCAGGGTACCACATGGGGAGGAGAAATTATGTAGCTCATGGAAAATCACTGTGAAGTCACTCCAAAGAGAAGGAAAAGAGATCAGTGGAGACATTTAGTAAAAACATTAAAAATATTAATATAAAAACCATAAATATTAAAAATCATAGCATGTGGAATTAAAATAAATCAGAACGTTTTCTGTTCTTTCTATAGACTGACTGTGAACATCGCTTTATAAAGTTTTAATATTCATTTTTGAAGCACTTATAACGAGATAATTGCTAGGGCACGAACCTATTTTGCAAATATGTTAATCAGTTTAAAGATTAAGTCCTTAAATGAAATGTTAATGAAAAGATTTTTCATAAACTTTCTTTTTGGGACAGGGGAAGAGTCAAAAGATATTTTTGTCACAATGCCATCGCATACAAATGACACAATGATACATTTTAATGGTATTTATGTCATTGTGCTGCATGTTTGGAATGAAATGGAATAAAGTTTAATTTAACAATCTTCATAAGTTAAGTGCCCCTTTACACGAACCCGAAATCAAGAAAAATACAGAAAAGACAAGCTGAACTTGGGTTTGGAGAGAGCAAACAAGGCAAGGGAATACACAATAAATGGGAAGATACTGAGAGGTGTAGAGGAAGTGAGGGACCTTGGAGTGCATGTCCACAGATCCCTGAAGGTAGCAGGACAGGTAGATAAGTTAGTTAAGGAGGCATATGAAATGCTTTCCATTATTAGCCGAGGCATAGAATATAAAAGCAGGGATGTTATGCTGGAACTGTATAAAACACTAGTTAGGCCACAGCTTGAGTACTGCGCACAGTTCTGGTCACCACATTACAGGAAGGATGTAATTGCACTAGAGAGGGTGCAGAAGAGATTTACAAGGATGTTGCCAGGACTGGAGAATTTTAGCTATGAGGAAAGATTGGATAGGCTGAGGTTGTTTTCCTTGGAACAGAGGAGGCTGAGGGGTGATTTGATTGAGGTGTACAAAATTATGAGGGGCCTAGATAGAGTGGATAGGAAGGACTTATTTCCCTTACCGGAGGGATCAATAACCAGGGGACATAGATTTAAAGTGATTGGTAGAAGGATTAGAGCGGAAATGAGGGAAGATTTTTTCACCCAGGGTGGTGGGGGTCTGGAACTCACTGCCAGAGAGGGTCGGAGAGGCAGAAACCCTCAACTCAATTAAAAAAATACCTGGATGTGCACCTGAAGAGCCGTGACCTGCAGGGCTACGGACCAAATGCGGGAAAGTGGGATTAGGCTGAGTGGCTCGTTTCTCAGCCAGCGCGACACAATGGGCCGAATGGCCTCCTTCTGTGCTGTAAATTTTCTATGATTCTATTTTCTAACTATTTGGCATTACTTTGAATTATACAGTAACCTGTAACTTCATGTGACTTTGAGATAGAAGAAAGAAAGTAATTGCATTTATACAGTACGTTTAATGTCCTCAGGTTGTTCCAAAGAGTTTCATAGCCAATGAATTACTTTTGAAAGTATAGTCACTGTTGTTATATAGGCAAATGTAAGGAATCTTACAACACCAGGTTATAGTCCAACAAATTTATTTTAAAATAAATTTGTTGGACTATAACCTGGTGTTGTAAGATTCCTTACATTTGTCCACCCCAGTCCATCACCGGCATCTCCACATCATGGTTATATAGGCAAGCATGGCAGCCAATTTTCACATACCTTAAAGAAAGCAATGGGATAAATGACCACTTAATTTATTTTGGTGGTATTGGTTGGGGGATGAATGTTGGCCAGGACACCATGAGAACCATTCTTCTTCCAATAGTGTCATGGGGTCATTGCCATCCACCTGAACAGTTTATTATCTCATCTGAAAGATGGCAGCATCAACAAGATGGCACTCCCTCGATACTGTATTGAAGTGCTAGCCTAGATTATGTGCTCAAATCCTGGAGTGGTACTTGAACCTGCTAAGTCAGAGACAAGACTTCTACCGCTGAGCTAAGCTGACATATAAACAAAACTGCTGGACACTCCAAGGAGGTATAATATTACAATTTCATGTGACTCACAGTTAGAGATTAAACCATGGCATTATCTTGGAAAGAGAAGCACATCACATGTAAACAAAACCTATTATGAAAGGCCTCTGGGTAGAGGCAAATGAACATTGACAAAGAAAAACCACACAAGAAAAACAATTTAAAACAAAAGTAAAAGGCAGCTTCTAATATTAGAGTTCGACACAGACAAACATAAATTTAAACAAGTTTTCATTGCTATCCTAAGGTATGTAGGGGTCCATACCGTCCAGGGGGTAATCTGGTGGAGTGGGTTGCTCGTCCATTGTACAACCCGCGTAATTTTCATTCCATTTGGAATCAATCCATTGAAAACCGGGAGGTTCTATAAAGAGTAGGTGATCCACTCCATGAGATTACTGTCCAGACAGCGAAGATGAAAACTTATCTCATAGAGTTCGATCGAGGTCCTCACTACCTCTCTTACCCCCAAGAAAATTTTCAACTGTGAAAGTGCAAATGATTAAAAGAAAAAATAGCTGACTGATGAGCAATGAGATAACTGTGATTAAAGGTACTGTCTGCTTGTAGTAATGGCACCAGCAATTTTATCTGCAGAAATGCATTCAATGGTTGCTACTCTTAAAAGCAAGGAGAGCTTTCAGCCACACGCCTCTCAAATGAAGTATTATGCATTTGTGGTAGATATTAAAACCTTTCAGTCAGACATTTGGTTTGTTCTCTCTGAAGTAATAAATTTAACCTTTTCAGTACATGGAGGCTTTTTAAAAAAATCATTCTCAGGATGCGGGCACCGCTGGCCGATGTTTATTGAGTGTCCCTAGTTTCCGGTTTTGATACAACTGAGTGGCTTGTTAGGCCACTTCAGAGGGCAGTTAAGTGTGCCATGTTGGTGTGGAAGTGGAGTCACATATCGGCCAGAGCAGGTAAAGACAGCAGGTTTCCTTCCCTAAAGGCTGAGGGAAATTCCACTCTCCCTGGGCCAACCATTTTTTTAAGTCTTCAGCTCATACACTGTGACACTGCAACATACTCTAAAAATACAGAAATTAATCTACTCAAATACCAAATATTTTATTACTGTGATATTAATCCTAACTGACAAAAATGAACACAAGTATAATTTTAATAAAAATGAAAACTTGAACACTTTATCCTGCTCATCATGCCTTCCCTTTTCCTTCATTTTTTTTAAACTTTACTTTTTTCTAATGTAGCCTATTCTATGCCTTTAAAAAATGTAATAATACTGCAGCGTCTTTACTTGTTCTTTTCTGCCATCCGAGTCCTATTGTCCATTTTGAAGATGAGGCCCGCAAATGCAAAAAATGGCCTCTTAATGGCTAGAAATCAGCCCTGGAGACTTTTTTTAAAGAATAAAGATTGTATTCATGATGTGATCATGTCAATCAAGTCAACCTCTTACATTTAAGAAGGACTGCTGCAAGATTCTATCTTTTCCGAGGTGCTGACAGCTCATTTGAACCAAGATTAAATAACACGGCATGGAAAGGGTTAAAGCACAATGGGATGTATTTTCCTCTGTTCGCTACGGTTAACAAAAACTGATGCGAGTATAAATTGAGGAAGGCCACATTATACGCACACTGCCTTTTTTCCAACATTAGTCGACAAAAGAAATTATAACCCTTATGTTCTGTGATGTGTTCTTCCACTGCCAATTTAGTACCTGTGATATTAAAATAAATGTAAATAAACAATGTTATGAAGGAATTATTATTGTGTGCGAATATAGACAACAAATGACAAAGGCACATGTACAATAACAGTTTAAATATTCCATTCAAGGAACATTTCTTTTATGGTTACAGCCAAATCTCCAGAGGATGCAGTAGCTTTGGCACATAACACTGCAGCAACAATGTATTGAACGGCATTCTGTGTATATTTACAGATAGTAGAAACTGCTGAATGAAATTACAATCTGTCATTATAACACTGAACCTTAAACTCGCTGTTAGCCTTGTACCCTGACATTGTAAACGCACTGAAGTAATCTACACAAAAAGCTTATCCTAAAAGGACTGAACTAAAACTAAGAGCTTTGATTCTCTGACTTATTAGAAGTTGGCTATAAACTCTGTAATACAATAACTGAGGTAACCTCAATAAAATTTAAAAAGCCATCAAGTGATTTATCTTGCTGGTAAATTTGTAAATGACTGCCCATGTAAACCTTCTTGTAATTAGTGACTCTTAGGTCTAATTACTGCTGAGAAATCCATGTAAAGAATAATTAGAATACGTTAATGGGACTTTCACTGATCTGCCTGATTCCACCACTGAGGAGCAATGCCTTTTATCATTTCTGCCACTAGATCTCCCCTCTATTCACTCTGCAGCTTTTCTTCACAATGAACTCCTATTTCATAAGGTGCAAACATGTGCTGCCATAATTATAATCATCTGAATGCGCATACCCCTAAAAGGCAAAATTGAAAACCTTGCATAGTGTCTTTTTTACGGGCAATGTATATCTTACAACATAACAGCTTATCTTATCAACATGGGATTCAAGCAGTTACACACAGCCTTTACTTGCATTGAACCTTGCCATTATTACTTTGCACACCTTAATGGATATCCTTGTTTTACTGACAATAATTGGCACATTACATACTTCATTTTTGACTAACATTGTAAGAGATGGCCAGCTGAAAACGTATTACTGAAATGTTTTATACCAAACAGGTTACATTGATTGATCATCTCTATTTTGAGCACAACAGTGTAATTTATCCAGGTAAATGTCTGACTATAATTTAAATTTAATTTGTGTTATACCTTGCAGGTACACCCACTTAACTGAAGGAAAGCACAGAGATATGCCAGGAAGGACAAAGCAGTCCACAATAATTATATACAAATTTTAAAAAGGGAAGGATAGAGGGGGTAAAATACCCGTAAGGAATCACCAACTGCAAGGTTCGTCCACATGCTATTTTAAATGTATGTTACTCGTTGCATACCAAAAATGCAATACATTTCCAATGTACATAAATTCCACCTTACCCAATGGCTGAATGGGGGGAAAGCACTGTCCACTATAGTACTAAGTTTACAGACCAGTGGGTTCCAGGTTCAATTCCTGGTGGATGCTGTTTGCTGATCTCTGCTCGGGCAGCATCCCTGGGCTAGGATTCAGGCAAGGTGCCTGCCCATCATCGCCATCCAGTGGCCAACGCTGGAAAGTGTTTGTGTGGGGCTGTATTTGAGTGCCCCCGGGCCTGAGGGTAAACAGATCGGTAGTGGTCTGAAAATGGGGTCAGGTCACTTGCTGCCCCAGTTACGCTGGCGCTCGGGCCGCCGCCATTTTGGGTAGGGTCTTGTGATGGGCGGCCGGAGCACCTGCCTGTTTTCAGGCGGGAAGCCACTTGTGATATGCAAACCGGGGTCCTATGTGAGATACAAATGGGCGGAGCCTGCGCCGTGCACAGGCTGCTCATTTGTACTCGTGTGAGTGGCCCAGCAGTGGTCCTTAGAGGGAGTGCTCCTTCTGGGCCCACAAAGAAATTCCAGCCTGCTGCCAACCCCCTGGAATAACCTCCCCTCCCGCAGACTCTGACTGTCGGCCAGCTCCACATAGGAATCAGTCAATTTCCTGGCCTCTCCGACCGCTGCCAGTTTTGCACCCACAGCTCGTGAGGTACATGTAAATGAGGTTCCGGCCTCAAAATGGCTTGGGCCTCATGGGTGGTAACAACAGGCAGGCAGCAGTTGCCTGCTTCAACTTAAAATGGTCCCCTGTGGCTCTCGGATAAGAAGAGTGAGTTTGGATTGGCTGTGATGGCGCTATAGTAGAATAGCCTCACTATCTGGAGGTACGAGAAGATTGCCCGTGCCTATGAAACCATTGCCCAGAAGATGAAAATATTTTAAAGAAATATATCAATTATTCAAACCCACAGCTGCAATTACAATTTACCATACCAGCAGTATTTTTATTCTTTATCTAAATGCAGTGTTAAATCACAAAAAGGATTATAGGAAGACGCTGAGGAAATTGTACATACTATTGGATTAAATGTTTTTAGGCTAATTGTATGGTGACAAGTGGGTCTCTTCCTCAGACGACATGCTGCTTCTATGCCATGTCAGTTATCTGCTATAGAATGTTTTATTCAGAGAAAAACACAGAGGTCCTCACACCTAGAAGCAAGCATGAAACCGTTTGGGCACGCATGGAGCCAGTGACTTGTAAGTTGCAGGTGGGTCTGCTGACTTATTATTCTGTGTTTCCAACTTTACACAAATGTGCAAAAATGAGATGCTTTGGGCGGAAGAAGGAAAATCAGAGTGGGGTTCGTAAAGTTAATTGAAATAAATGTTGTAAATATCTTTCACTGTGTGTCCTCAGCAACCCAGCATTGATTGTAAACTCCAGATGGCACTGTAACAATTGTACGTAATGCGATTCTAGGCCCCATGGAAAGGCAAAGCTCCCACAAAATTATTCAGGTGCCTCGCTTTCGAGATTGAAACTGGGATATGGGGATCGGGTGGGAAATTGGAGTTGAGGTCGAAGATCAGCGATGATCTTATTGAATGGCGGAGCAGGCTCGAGGGGTCGTATGGCCTACTCCTGCTCCTATTTCTTATGTCCTTATGGGAGATCGAACAAGTTATTTTAAAAATCAGATCAATAATCTTCAAGGTTGACATTATTTATGCAAACCACTCATAACAAAAGGTTAACTGATATATTTCATAATCTAAATCTAATTCTATCTTCTCTGTCCCTGAATGAGGCTGATGTGTTACCCCCTAAAAAATTGTACCTTATCGCTCTAATTAGTAATGCCTGGAGGCCAAGTTGTTTCTGATGTTGGCAGATTGATTCTTGCACATGCAAGCCAGAGTTATGCTGCCGCCTACAGACTGGAAGACGGGTGTGAAATCCCTGACCAAAGGAATTTCACTCCTTCTGCTTTAATGCACTGCAGAATAAAATCCCAGAGTTATACTGTCACCTAGGAAACCATTTTGCCACAATAGAAAGGTGTTAGTATGACTGCACCCTAAGAGAACATGAATGTGGTCGCGCTACAGTTAATCTCATCCCAGGTTTTAGAAATGTTTCACATCTTGTAAAAAAAAAGAAACCTGATTAAAATTACTGCACCACATTGCCTGGGAGAGCCCAACACTTCAACTCAGGAAAATGCTTCAGAAATGCTTAACTGACTGCTCCACCCTGACACACATAGAAGCCAGTAGCTTGGGGCTGAGGGAAACTGTAAAGGGAGAGAAAATGGAGGAAAAGAGGTCATCTATACTCATGGAAAGATAAACTACCTTTAAAAAAGAAACAAGAAGGTTTATCAGAAAACTATTCTTTTTTACAGATTTTGTTTTATGGAAATCATGTTTGTGATTGGAAAGCTGGTAAAATTACTACAATATCATCATTATATAAAAATGCATTAGGCAAAAACCATATGGCAATAACATTTCAGTGTGAGAACTTTATGAAGCAAAAAACAAATTCCACAAAAACAGTGGCTCAGCTCCCAGATCAGTTCTTTTCCAGTAGTTTGTCAGTAAGGAAGTAGATACGAAAAATTATGTACCTCTGGAAGCGTAAGTGCTCACTAATTCTGTTATGATTGGATTTACAGGTTCTTGTCTCATTGTGCACCTGTGCAAGGATTTTCATAATTCTCCATTTGTGAACAATAATGTTTGAATACACTCTGTCTACAAGGGTTTAGAACTGTTAATGAATTGCTGATAGTATTTTGTTAGGCAGACTGGTGCTGTGTAAGAACCTGCCTTCGAAAGATATTTTAGCAAAGGCTCACCTTTAATGTACTGGGCAACCACAAGGATTTTGATCGAAAGAATGTAACTTTACCTCTGCTTCTCCATTCAGTCTGCCACCTTTAAATACCCAGGCCTAGAGATTTGCTGGTGCTGTGCCTGTTTTTCAGGTGCAAATCTCAGCGTCCAAAATAGCGAGTCCACACATACCGCGCAGGAAGTGCACCGCCCCATCTTATTGGTAAATGCGTAAAAACAGGTGTCCAAGCCTGAATTAAGCATCAGGCCCTCAACATGTGCAAATAAGGCAGATAACACCTGTTTGAGACTCCCCCTTTTGTAAAATCGGGCTGCCCTCAACACAGCCGGCGCCAGGCGAGCTGCATTCAGGAAAATGTGGTCCACATGAGGTTTAACCAGCAGTAAAAAAAAATTCACCTGAACCAGGAGCCAGGCGTGGCCAAGAATATTGCCGGCTCCCGCTCGCTTTGCCCCGCACCCGATTGCTCTCCTCTCTCCTGATCGCATCCTCCCCTCCCACTCACCCTCTCCTTCCTGATCACCCCCTACCCCCGCCCACCCCAGGACCTACCTGAGGACCACAGCCAGCGACGCAGTGGCCCCAATACCGATTCACCGGCGAGCTACCACTACCACATCTGAAGTCAGACATCCTTTGCAAACTGCACTTGTGTCTTTCACTGATAATAATAGCGACCAGCACTGATATTTGACAAAAACAGGTGATTGTGTAGAAAAAGTTATAACAACGAAACTGAGGATCAGAGACAAAGGATGCTGTCCTGTTTACTTACACTGCAATAAATGTTTACCCTTTATTATTATAAGACATTCGCCCCACATCTATGTGGAAAGCTTCTCTGCAAATAGAAATATTTCCCCAGTTACACATTTAATGCAGGAAAAGTGTAATCATGAGCTCACGAAATAGTGGAGGCCATTTAGCTTATTTTAGATCATCCGACCAGAAACATTATTTATAACTAGCATTTATCTAACGTTGTAAGACGTCTCAAGGCGCCTTGAGCCCGCCTCCCCAGCCTCAGCGGCCAAGCCTGTATTAAAATGACTCCCAGCTTTTTGCCTCCGCTCTCCGAATACTGATCACTCTTTGGGCTGAAGAACTTGTTGAGATCGGACAGATTCGCTTCTAAACCTGCCTCACAAAGCCCGCCTGATCCTCCCAAACAACACAGGGAATCTGAGAGTGGTCAAAATCACGGCAGTCGCAAACTGCCCAACAATTGGGAGAGGCTGGGTTGCTGACCATCGATGCTCTTCCACCTTGGGGTTTGGACCATGAGTGCAGCCCCCCCGCCCCAGCTCGGCTCGGGCTCCGCGTACCGTGTTATATAACGTGTACACTTTGCTGCATTCCCTGAAAACCTATCGCACTGAATTACAGGCTGTTAAAAGTCAGGCGATGCGTCTCCTTGTAACTCAGCGCCTCTGCTCTCAGACCTTGCTTCTTTCAGTGGGTATATCTGCCAAGGGAAACTCACTGCCTATTTGTAATGTACGGAACGAGGGCGAGGAGGGGCGAGGGGGGGTTTGGGAGTGGGGAGGGGGTGGGGGGAGTCCCGGGTATTTAATTAACAAAGAGGCGGGTAGAGGCAGGCGGTATTCGCTTCTCTTTCACTGTGAGCTTGTGCATAATGAAAAATAGGGAGACAAAAATAACTTCGGCACTCCTCCATGTCTGTGCTGTAATTCACCCTATCCAACGTCATGGACCCAGATCACTCATCCTTACACGTTTAATCCACCCTGTCTGATCAAAATGCGCCGTGACCGACTATTATCCCATATTTAATTTACCCAGTCATTATATATACAGATAATTCACTTTGATCAGTCGTAATTGTATTGTCCCTTAGGTAATTCACCCCCATCAGCCATTTTTCCCACAGATAATTCGCCCCGACCAGATGTTATTCCGTATATTAACTGTATATGTGATTCACTCTTGAAATATGCGATTCACCCCGACCAGTCATTATTTCTCCAGACTGCTGACCCCCAGCGACCCGAACCAAGGATCAATAAAAGCCAAAGACCGACCCAGTACTTTTCCCAGGTTATGGAAGGAGAAGCTTTCCTGACCGTCCAACTCCAGATGGTGCAGATACAGACAACAGATGTGAAGATGTTTCATATCTGAATGCTGCTGATAGCTCGCAGGAGGCGGGAATTTGGGAGACTCCCTCCCCTATATTTGGCAGAGCGAAACGGGTTGGGAGTGAGGGAGTCACCATGAGAGGGAGGGTGAGGATGTGATTATTGATCGTGCTGCCCCAGGTGTGGAATAACGACCTGCTTGTTGCTCTGAGTCTCTGCTCGCCCCTTCTGCACGGACCCGTGTATAAAGCAGTGGATCTGCCGGGTACATGGGGAGCCGGGGGGGGGGGGTGGGGGTCTGAGTGTTTTCGAATGATCTACCAGGGACTAGTCAGCGCGACCCTTTAGGGACTTGTCCAAAGGCATCCTGTTCAGTGGACACGTCCCGCTCTGCCGCTGAGTGTTCCTGCACATTCCTGTGCTTTAACCAGCCGCATCCCATCGCTCCAGACCAGACCAGCCTCCACATTCAGTGCTCGCCGTGTTCCGGCCATGCAACTCGATCTCAAGATTTCCCTCCCGGTGACATGACCAAGGACCCAGCACAGATCCGAGTTCGTGCGGCAGAGCGAACCAGCGGCACCTGGTAACGTCCGGACTCTCTCGGTTAATAGCTGGCTGGTTATGGTGGGGGAGCTCGCTGGGAAAAGTGCGACCCCCCCCCGCCCCCCCGCCCCCCCGACTAACCCCATCGCCATCGCTGGGTATCTGATCCCCCCCCCACCCCACCCTGGAATCCTTTGCTCCGTCTGGTATTCTGTGTCCCATCAGGGCTGTTCGGCCGCGGAGCGACGTGTTCCCGTAAACCTGAAACGTTTATAATAGTGACCAATATCCCTGTGAGGAGCGAGTGTGAGAGTGTACGCACGTGCGAGTAAGTGTGTGGCTGTGTGTGAGTGCGAGAGTGAACGTGAGTGTGTGACTGAGTGAGCGTGTGCGTGAATGTGCAACTGTGTCCTTGTCTGTGAGACTAAACCAGTCAGGTTTATGTGTGACTGAGTGTGAGAGACTGTGTGTGAAACTGAATGTATGTTTGAGAGAGGGAGTGAGTGAATCTGTGTGTGTATGTCTATGTAAGAGTGTGTATAGTGTGTATGTATAAGTGTGTGTCAATGTGAGTGTGTGTATCTGTGTGTAGTGTTGTGCGTGTATAAGTGTGAGAATGTATAGTGTGTATGTATAAGTGTGTGTGTGTATAGCGTGAATGTGTGTGTGTAGTGTGCATATGTATAAGTGTGAGTGTGTACGTGAGTGTGAGGATGTGAATGTGTAGTGTGTATGTATTAGTGAGTGTGTACGTGAGTTTGTATAGTGTGTATATATGTATAAGTGTGGGAGTGTGTGTATGAGTGTGCGTGTATGAGTGTGTATAGTGTGTGCGTATGTATAAGTGTGTGTGAGTGTGTGTGTGTCTGTGCATCCCAGCACCTGTGTGTCAGAGCTCAAGTAAAGATTTACTTTCCAATGGAGAGAAGCCACCAACCCTGTGCCTGGACATACAGTCTGGTGCAAATCTACAGCTGTGTGCCCAGGTAAAATAGACCCACGGTCTAAGCTGTTGGACTATAACCTGGTGTTGTAAGACTCCTTACATTTGTCCACCCCAGTCCATCACCAGCATCTCCACATCATGGCTACTGAGACCCACCGCTCTCTGACTGGGAACTTCGCTGTCGGTGATAACAGAGAAAGGCGAATGCCTCGCAGTGAAAAGGTTGTTTCCCTTTAACTGTATTTGATGTCATGTTTAATGCTCCTTATCTGGTGGCCGGTGATATGTGGGACGGAGCTCCCGCTGGTCCCAAACTCACACTCCCTCAACTCCCAAATGGCTGACCTTCAGTTGGCAACAGAAATGGTTTACACAAAGTTCCGGAATCGTCGGGAATGACCAGAAAATCAAAACGTCCCTCGAATCCCAGAATCACTCCACACACACACACTCAGTCCACACACTCACACTCCACACACACACTCACACTCCACACACACACTCACACTCACACTCCACACACACACTCCACACACACACTCAGTCCACACACTCACACTCCACACACACACTCACACTCCACACACACACACTCCACACACTCACACACACACTCACACTCCACACACACACTCAGTCCACACACTCACACTCCACACACACACTCACACTCCACACACACACACTCCACACACTCACACACACACTCACACTCACACTCCACACACACTCCACACACACACTCACACTCCACACACACACACTCCACACACTCACACACACACTCACACTCACACACCACACACACACTCACACTCCACACACACACACTCACACACCACACACACACTCACACACCACACACACACTCACACTCCACACACACACACTCAGTCCACACACTCACACACCACACACACACTCACACTCCACACACACACACTCAGTCCACACACTCACACTCCACACACACACACACTCAGTCCACACACTCACACTCCACACACACACACTCCACACACACACACTCCACACACTCACACACTCCACACACACACACACCACACACACACACTCAGTCCACACACTCACACTCCACACACTCACACTCCACACACACACACACTCAGTCCACACACTCACACTCCACACACACACTCACACTCCACACACACACACTCCACACACACACACTCCACACACTCACACACACACTCACACTCACACTCCACACACACTCCACACACACACTCACACTCCACACACACACACTCCACACACTCACACACACACTCACACTCACACTCCACACACACACTCAGTCCACACACTCACACTCCACACACTCACACACCACACACACACTCAGTCCACACACTCACACACCACACACACACTCACACTCCACACACACACTCACACTCCACACACACACACTCAGTCCACACACTCACACACCACACACACACTCACACTCCACACACACACACTCAGTCCACACACTCACACTCCACACACACACACACTCAGTCCACACACTCACACTCCACACACACACACTCCACACACACACACTCCACACACTCACACACTCCACACACACACACCACACACACACACTCCACACACTCACACTCCACACACACACACACTCAGTCCACACACTCACACTCCACACACTCACACTCCACACACACACACTCAGTCCACACACTCACACTCCACACACTCACACACCACACACACACTCACACTCCACACACACACTCAGTCCACACACTCACACACCACACACACACTCACACTCCACACACACACTCACAGTCCACACACACACTCAGTCCACACACTCACACACCACACACACACTCACACTCCACACACACACACTCAGTCCACACACACACACACTCAGTCCACACACTCACACTCCACACACTCACACACTCAGTCCACACACACACTCAGTCCACACTCAGTCCACACACACTCACTGTCCACGCACACTCAGAATGATGCACACACTCCACAATAACACTCGTGCACACACACACACACACTGACACACATTCACCCTCATGTTGAGCGACACAAACACACTCTTCACAGCCTCTCTCACACAAACACGGGTATGTGAAAGCAGACACGGAACTCTGAGCGGGAACAGCATCTGGGAGATACAGACACTGCGAGCAGACCCCTGTGGTTTCCCTCCTGCTTATCCTGACCCCTCGTTCAAGCCAGACCCGGTCCGGACTGTGCCTTATTTAAATACCCGCCCGTGTGAACTCCTCTCCCCCGTTAGTTAAGGAAGGCCACATTCTCCTTCCGTTCCGTGCCGGTTAATAATAAATTGCAACACCGAAGCAAATCATTTTCTCGAACCATTGCTCGGATTGCGTTGTGCGGTCCATCTAATTCTCCCACTCCAGCCCGCGGCTCCGACCCTAACGCCAGAGATCTCTCTGGTGTGAACCGGTGCTGGAAATCACCGTGAATCTGTCTCCCTCCTCTCTCCATAACAGATGTCAGGAGGAGAGCAGCAATAAATTCGGCTCAAAAGCGCCATTTCTTTGCAAGAGTGATTCAATATTTAGAATAAGTGCAAGGTCAACGCTGCCCCTGGTATTATGGAGAGGGGAAGTGGGGGCGGGGGGAACCTTATCAGATGTAACTAAACTTAACGAAATGGAGCACTCGCCAACCGAAATCCCCTCCCCTCTCTCCCCCCGCCCCCCCCCCCCCCGCCGCCGCCACCAAAAGGAAATCGAATAAAACGCACCAAGTATCACAGCTACCTGATAACCATTAAATAAAGATTTGAAGAAATGCTTGATGCCTGACTGCTGGATCCCAAAGACCTCCCCCCTCCCACCCCTTCCCCGGAACAGACATACATGTGGACATTAAAACACATGCATGAGGGTCTTCCAAAAACAAAAACGAGCATTAAATTCCCATCAATGCAATTTCAGCATTAGGAGCTGAATAATGAACGGCGGGGACCGGGTTCGGCGGCAGTGAGGAGCGGGGAATCAGCTTCACTTATAGCCTTTTAAATCCAGCCTACATTTATCAACCGTGGGGTTTCCCCATCGCCTTCTCTCACCAGCTCCCGATACAGAAAGAGAGAGGGGGAAAGGGAGAGATACGGACAGGCAGAAATACAAAGACAGATCATATATAATCATCTAAATATATCATCTATATATTATATGTTACAGCAATAAAGTAAAAAGTTGCGGTATCCATTCTCATTTCTAAATAGAGCAGCGCTGTATAATGTCCAACACAGATAAAAGTACACTGGCTTCTCTGTTTGCGTCTGACTCCAATTAATGAACGGACTGTTATTTCATTTCGGGGCTTGGGACTCGCAATGTTTACCACCATCCCGCTCCTACCCTCAGCCCCAGCTCCTGCTCCTACCACCAGTCCCAGCTCCTGCTCCAACCCTCAGTCCCAGACCCTGCTCCTACCCTCAGTCCCAGCTCCTGCTCCTACCCTCAGTCCCAGCTCCTGCTCCTACCCTCAGTCCCAGCTCCTGCTCCTACCCTCAGTCCCAGCTCCTGCTCCTACCCTCAGTCCCAGCTCCTGCTCCTACCCTCAGCCCCAGCCCCTGCTCCTACCCTCAGCCCCAGCCCCTGCTCCAACCCTCAGTCCCAGACCCTGCTCCTACCCTCAGTCCCAGCTCCTGCTCCTACCACCAGTCCCAGCTCCTGCTCCTACCCTCAGTCCCAGCTCCTGCTCCTACCCTCAGTCCCAGCCCCTGCTCCTACCCTCAGTCCCAGCCCCTGCTCCTACCCTCAGTCCCAGCCCCTGCTCCAACCCTCAGTCCCAGACCCTGCTCCTACCCTCAGTCCCAGCTCCTGCTCCTACCCTCAGTCCCAGCTCCTGCTCCTACCACCAGTCCCAGCTCCTGCTCCTACCCTCAGTCCCAGCTCCTGCTCCTACCCTCAGTCCCAGCTCCTGCTCCTACCCTCAGTCCCAGCTCCTGCTCCTACCCTCAGCCCCAGCTCCTGCTCCTACCCTGAGCCCCAGCTCCCACCCCCAGCTCCTGCTCCTACCCCCAGCCCCTGCTCCTGTTCCGACCCCAGCCCCAGCTCCTGCTCCTACCCCCAGCCCCAGCCCCTGCTCCTACCCTCAGTCCCAGCTCCTGCTCCTACCCTCAGTCCCAGCCCCTGCTCCCACCCCCAGTCCCAGCTCCTGCTCATACCCCCAGCCCCAGCCCCTGCTCCTACCCCCAGTCCCAGCTCCTGCTCCTACCCCCAGCAACTACCCTGAGCCCCAGCTCCTGCTCCCACCCCCAGCCCCAGCTCCTGCTCCTACCCCCAGTCCCAGCTCCTGCTCCTACCCCCAGTCCCAGCCCCTGCTCCTACCCACAGTCCCAGCCCCTGCTCCTACCCACAGTCCCAGCCCCTGCTCCTACCCTCAGTTCCTGCTCCTGCTCCTACCCTCAGTCCCAGCCCCTGCTCCTTCCCCCAGCCCCAGCTCCTGCTCCTACCCTCAGCCCCAGCTCCTGCTCCTACCCTCAGCCCCAGCTCCTGCTCCTACCCTCAGCCCCAGCTCCTGCTCCTACCCTCAGCTCCTGCTCCTACCCTCAGCCCCAGCTCCTGCTCCTACCCCAGCCCCAGCTCCTGCTCCTACCCTCAGTTCCAGTTCCTGCTCATACCCCCAGCCCCAGCTCCTACCCCCAGTCCCAGCCCCTGCTCCTACCCACAGTCCCAGCTCCTGCTCCTACCCTCAGCCCCAGCTCCTGCTCCTACCCCCAGTCCCAGCCCCTGCTCCTACCCACAGTCCCAGCCCCTGCTCCCACCCACAGTCCCAGCCCCTGCTCCTACCCTCAGTTCCTGCTCCTGCTCCTACCCTCAGTCCCAGCTCCTGCTCCTACCCTCAGTTCCTGCTCCTGCTCCTACCCCCAGCCCCAGCTCCTACCCCCAACCCCAACCCCTGCTCCTACCCCCAGTCCCAGCCCCTGCTCGTACCCCCAGTCCCAGCCCCTGCTCCTACCCCCAGCCCCAGCCCCTGCTCCTACCCACAGTCCCAGCTCCTGCTCCTACCCCCAGTTCCTACCCTCAGTTCCTGCTCATACCCCCAGCCCCAGCTCCTGCTCCTACCCCCAGCCCCAGCTCCTACCCCCAGCCCCAGCTCCTGCTCCTACCCTCAGCTCCTGCTCCTACCCTCAGCCCCAGCTCCTGCTCCTACCCTCAGCCCCAGCTCCTGCTCCTACCCCCAGCCCCAGCTCCTGCTCCTACCCTGAGCCCCAGCTCCTACCCTCAGCCCCAGCTCCTGCTCCTACCCTCAGCCCCAGCTCCTGCTCCTACCCCCAGCCCCAGCTCCTGCTCCTACCCTGAGCCCCAGCTCTTGCTCCTACCCTCAGCCCCAGCTCCTGCTTCTACCCTCAGCCCCGGCTCCTGCTCCTATCCCCAGTTCCTACCCTCAGTTCCTGCTCCTACCCCCAGCCCCAGCTCCTACCCCCAGTCCCAGCTCCTGCTCCTACCCCCAGTTCCTACCCTCAGTTCCTGCTCCTACCCCCAGCCCCAGCTCCTACCCCCAGCCCCAGCTCCTGCTCCTACCCTCAGCTCCTGCTCCTACCCACAGTCCCAGCTCCTGCTCCTACCCTGAGCCCCAGCTCTTGCTCCTACCCTCAGCCCCAGCTCCTGCTTCTACCCTCAGCCCCGGCTCCTGCTCCTATCCCCAGCCCCAGATCCAGCCCGCTGCAAACCTGCAGCTGGGGCTGAGCTCAGAAATAAACAGCGTGGGATTGACTTGAGGAGTTCAGAGGCAGCAGCTTTCAACGAAATGTCAAGTACAGTGGAAGGAAATGTACAGTTATCAGGATGTGAGAGACAGTGATGGGGATGGGGATTCTGAGAACTGACGGGCTGGCTTTCACGGTGGATCCGACAGATATACACACATAGAACCGCACACACATAAGAACCGCACAAACTACCTCTTAAAGGTGAGATGAGCATGTGGGAAGATCACCGGCAACTTACCGTCAGCTGCAGCCAGCAGTCCGACACAGCAAAGCAGCAGCAGATATCTCAATGTTGTCCCTGCCGTCATCTCCAAGAGCCCACACGCCGAAGGTCTGAGGGGTTTAATCTCAACACATACGGATCCAGGTTCACACGGCGGCACCGGTCGGACCATACTGGGGATGCCAGGGCTTCTCGCGGTTCGCTGGCATATCATGGGAGGGGGGTGGCGGCGGGGGGGGGGGTTTGGTTTTGGTGGAGAGGTGATGTATATATAAATATATATACAGCAGAGATATAGATAGACCAAAGCAGAGGAGAGAAGGTTTCAATACGTCTCGGCGAGATCCTGCAGAGCCCAATCCTAAGCAAACCTCGAGAAGGAGATAGACAAGTGTGTGTGTGTGTGTGTGTGTATGTATGTGAGTGTGTGAGAGAGAGAGAGAGAGAGAGGGGAGGAAAGCGGAGCCCAGCTCACCAGCACCAACGAGTTGGACTCGACCAATCGTACGCGCACAGGGGAAATGGCTTTCGATCAGCAAACTCACACCACCCCAGCCCCACAGCCACCGATTCACAGCACGAACAATTTGCCCCAATTCCCACTCCACGTTTCAGGCAACCGGCGTTAGGGTTTCTCGGGGGAAGCCCCTCCCGCGTATGGGCAGACCGCTTCCCACACGGACCTTCGCCCCTTGAAATGTGTTGCCTCTTTTCACTACATTTTCAAAGTTTGAAAAAAAATAATTCTACTGGGAGGAAATCATCGTATCAATTGGGGGGGAGGGAAATAAACTTTCTGCTTTTCCACGGGGAATTTATAATGCACATTGGTGTCTTGTACAACAGGTCTGTGATTTATTGGGTCGTATTGAATTTCTGAGAATGGGTTTCTGGAATCTCAAGGTGCATTTCTAAGAGGACAGTTACTGACATTTTAATTGCGTTACAGTCCAAATCTACATTAATATTGGAATATTTCTGACACCTTGTTCTGCAAGCCTCAGATATGATTGTTGCAACTCCATAATGATTATACATGGGTGTGAGTTCAAAGAGAGAGGAAAAAAAGGGAAATCAGGAAACTTTCGCTACGTGTTTGACAAAATGCGCAAAAAAAAAGTGTTTTTTTTTAAAGCAAATGTGTAACGTTGCTGCCATCCAGAGGCTGCACGGTGCCATTTACGAAGTGGCTGCAGTTTGGGAGAGCGTGATATTAGAAGTATATCGTGTGTTTGGCACAACGATTGCATCGATGCCAGCGTAAAGCCCGAAGAGGTTGCACGATGATGCATTCCGTGCCGTTTGCTCTCACTCTTTTGGGGAAACTCGCTTTGGCTACAGCTCAAGAAACTTGGCCGAGTTTGAACCAAGATCAATTTGGTGATTTAGTCAAGGTCGTCAGAAAAAGGTTCCAAACCCCATCTCCCTGAACAGATAACCAGGATCTCCTCCCATCAAGTACTCCATTCAAAACCGCGATTCACCCTTAACGTGATTCAGCGAGATTATTGGGTAGAATAAGGCGAGGCCAAAAGTGACTGTCACACCCTCCAGTGTAGGGTCACATATGGGTAAAACACCCAATGCCGTGTGTTTTGTGCAGGTAAATCGCTGTATTTTATACACTTAAGATGTAGCAGAGAAAGTTGTAGCACGTTCAAGCATCAGATTAGGGCTTTAAAAAAAATCAATGCGTTGTGAAATATTTTGAGTGAGAACAGCACAAGATACAGAGATAGCAAAACCAAATGCGCCTCTCATATTTGCCATTTCTTCACTCATCTTACCTTATTGTCACTTTGCCCCTCACACACACACACACACACAAAGGAAACATGAATTATATTTCATTGCAGCTCCCCTCATAAAAGTAGCATGGAATAAAAAACAGAAAATGTTGGAAATACACAACAGGTCAATCAACATCTGGAAGAGTTAGGAACACAGGAACAGGAGGAGGCCATTCAGCCACCCCGTGCCTGCTCCGCCATTCAATGAGATCATGGCTGATCTGTATCTCACCTCCATTTACCTGCCTCAGCTCCATACCCCTGATACCCTAACCCAACAAAAATCTATCGATCTCACTGTTGAAAGCTTCAGTCGTCCCCCAGCATCCAGCCTTTCGGAGCAAAGAATTCTAGATTTCTACCACCCTTTGTGTGAAAAAATGCTTCCTGATTTCACCCCTAAATAGCCTAGCTCTAATTCTAAGATTATTCTTGATTCCCACACCAGAGGAAATAGTTTCTCTATATCTACCCTATTGATGCCTTTTACTATTTTAAACACCTCAATCAGATCACCCCTCAATCTTCTATACTCAAGCCAAGTTTATGCAACAAGTTAAGATCGGTTAATGTTTCCAGCCCAGCCTATCCTCACAAGTTTTTTTTTCCAGATGCTCATTGGACTGCAGTGTAATTTATTCTCTCTTTTTAGCTGCTATAAAAGTATTTTGGGACCTTTCAACCCACAATGTCAAGGGAGGAAGGCCCCTTAAGGGGAGATTCAGATAATTATACATTAAATGTACAATTACCCAATAAACAGCGGTAAATTAAACTTCCTCAACAGCATTCCAGGAAAGCACCCAGCAGTTGTCATAATGTTTGGCAGACCATTGATGGCACGGTTTTGGAATCTCATCAACATGCCTGAGTCCACAATGACGGTGGTGATGTAAAGAAATTCAATGGGATCCCTCACTTCAGCTCCGGCAGCACCAGTGGGAAAGGCTGAATCCCCTCTGTGCGATTCTGTCAAAACCGGATACAACAAAATCCATCAAAAGGACTCAAACATTAGCATTTTCTTTCATTGAGTTTAAAATAAAAAAGTCAAAATCCAGAGTAAAGCTCAAAATGTCTAGGAGAAAAGAAAGAATGAAAAATTGGCCACGATTTTGCTGTAGCAGGGCATCTAACGGTGTCTGCCGTCAGTTAGACTTGCCCCTGCATCCTGCAGCTCCAAAAACTTTTGCCCACAAAGTTGCTGAAAGTGCGAGTTGATAACATTGCAGTGAAGGAAACAGGGCATCAGGGATCTGAGTGAACAGGGCAAGCAACAGGGTATCTCCTTAACTAATCAGATCGAAGGATTGGGAATAAAACAGCGGAAGGACTGAGAAGGAGGGTGAATTAAAGAGGGTGAATTCAATGTCAAATGAGGAGCAGAAAGAGAAATAAAGAGAGGGAAAGAAAGATTGGATTAAGAGAGAGGGGGGAAAAAAGAGAGAAAGGGAAAGTAAGAAAAACATTTTTAAAATTTAAAATTTGACATTTTTAAAATCTCCCTGAAAAATTCAAAACCTGAAGGGCTGAGGCTCCACACTTGTAAGAGTTCATTTTCAGTGCCAGAGAAGTTGATTGGCAGTCATTAACACTTGTCACATCATTAACAGGGTACTTACGCTTGTAATTACTAGCCCTAAATATCTGCAGCGAGTTGAGTTCAGATCTATTGCACAAATGTCAAGCAACTTCATGACGTTCAATGCATTTCAATGGTGAGGCAGACAACGAAATGCCGTTTTTGCGAAGCGAATGGAGCTGCGCAACTCAGACAGCAACTTTTGGATATTCGCATTTAACAGCGCATCTACTCCTCGCCTGAAGTTGCTGTACCATTTACACATAAATAATGATGAGCACCATTAACCTCACCGTTATTTTGACTGCAAAATCTGGCCCACAACGTATGTCGATTTTTGGTTTCAAAATGCATGAATATCACCAATCAGAATCAGATATTTCCTGCCGCTGTGAAAATCTACTCTCTTAGAGGTGCCTTTACGTAAAACATAGGCTTCACAGATAGCAAATATTATTAAAGTCAAATCTTATTGTCATAGCCTTGGTTATAGTGAATCTCCACTGAATAACATGTAACGAATGGCCTATTTAAGTCTATGGATATAAAGCACCAAAAGTATTTTACAGAGAGTATCCAGTTGTGTAAACAGATTAGCAGGACTCAGAACCATTCGTAATTCATTTTGGATCTGCTCTCTTGTATTTTGATCCTTGCCTTTGCCTTCCAGTCCCCTCAGAGCATGCATGATTCCTCAGTTGACAGGGTGGGCCTTCAACATCCTCCAAGCCACCGCTTTGAAACTAGCTACTAGGAGATATTAAAGAGTGGCCTGAAGTGACTTGGATGCTTATTTTCCTACAGAGGGGGAATCACCCAGCTTCTCGCTGCTACCTGTAAGAACCTATCAAATAAGCTAAGAATCTATTCAATATGAAATCAGCTATAAACAGGTTAAAGAATAAAGATTTTTTTTATTCGTTCACGGGATGTGGGCGTCGCTGGCGAGGTCGGCATTTATTGCCCATCCCAAATTGCCCTTGAGAAGGTGAGGGTGAGCCGTCTCCTTGAACCGCTGAAATCCGTGTGGTGAAGGTTCTCCCACAGTGCTGTTAGGAAGGGAGTTCCAGGATTTTGACCCAGCGACGATGAAGAAACGGCGATATATTTCCAAGTCGGGATGGTGTGTGACTTGGAGGGGAACGTGCAGGTGGTGTTGTTCCCATGTGCCTGCTACTCTTGTCCTTCTAGGTGGTAGAGGTCGCAGGTTTGGGAGGTGCTGTCGAAGAAGACTTGGCGAGTTGCTGCAGTGCATCCTGTGGATGGTACACACTGTAGCCACAGTGCGCCGGTGGTGAAGGGAGTGAATGTTTAGGGTGGTGGATGGGGTGCTTTGTCCTGGATGGTGTTGAGCTTCTTGAGTGTTGTTGGAGCTGCACTCATCCAGGCAAGTGGAGAGTATTCCATCACACTCCTGACTAGTGCCTTGTAGATGTTAGAAAGGCTTTGGGGAGTCAGGAGGTGAGTCACTCGCCACAGGATACCCAGCCTCTGACCTGCTCTTGTAGCCACATTATTTATATGGCTGGTCCAGTTAAGTTTCTGGTCAATGGTGACCCCTAGGATGTTGATGGTGGGGAATTCAGCGATGGTAATGCCGTTGAATGTCAAGGGGAGGTGGTTAGACTCCCTCTTGTTGGAGATGGTCATTGCCTGGCAGTTGTCTGGCGCGAATGTTACTTGCCACTTATCAGCCCAAGTCTGGATGTTGTCCAGGTCTTGCTGCATGCGGGCTCGGAATGCTTCATTATTTGAGGGGTTGTTAATGGAATTGAACACTGTGCAAACATCAGCGAACATCCCCATTTCTGACCTTATGATGGAGGGAAGGTCACAGAAATTAGGTGACAGAACCAGGCAATGGGCAAAGTATAATGAGTTAGCAGCATGGAAGAGTATTGACTTTGTTAGAAAGAGGATGTGGTTGTGCAACAGAAACCTGTGGTCATCATATAACCTGTTGCACTCAGCTTAGCTAAAGAAACTGCTGTACTGCTTATACAAAGGTTGTAACCGCTTTGACAGATGTAGGGCACAGGTCAGAGGGACCACTTCCCTTTGGTGCCTTCTCCCCCTGCAAGAGCATATATGCCAAACTGCACATCCCTCAGGTAGAAATAGGATATAAAAGATTGGCTTTTAGCCATCAGACACGCAGTCAGAGAAGAGAGAGAGCTAGATACTTCCAGGGGACGTTAATGCTGGCTGGAGCCTAACCCTGTGTAGCTCCCTGAAGTAGAAGTGCCATCTGCGCCAGCTGTCCAGCTCCTAGATGGGTATTAACTTACTAGTTTAGGGCTGTTAGTGATGTGTGCATCATTTGCTGTCTGTGAACAATAAAGCCTCAACTCTTTATCAATACGGTGTCAGGTCGATTTGATTAAGGACCTCGGACCTTCGGGTCTGGGTTTCTTACATACCCTTCTGACAGAGTAGCAACATCAGGAACATATCCTGCAGGGAATCTTTAGCTCCATTATAATGATCTGCACTTGCTTGTGTGTACTCACAAGATGTGCCAGTACTATAAAGTGCACCATACACCAGACTTAACACTAGAAGAATTTCAACAGATTCAGTTTAGTCAGTATAGCAACACAAGGTGTCGGATTTATCCAATCTGCACTTCCGTCAGCAAAATTCCACATTGGGAGCGGAGTCTCCCAGTTTTGGGGTTTAACTACGGCCAAGATGATGAGTGGCTGACTTGCACTGAGTCTCTCTCAATGCTGCTCTCAGCTGGCCACTACCTCTGCACTGCTTCACAACACATGTCAGTACTTAAATACACAGTGCACCCATTGTAATGAAAATTAGTTGCTTTTAAATTAGGCTTAGGGCAATGATGCCACAGGACCACTGGGTGCCTTGGACTGTGGTAAGATGAAGCTTCATAAATTCATCTCTGCAGCATGAGACACCCTCTTCTGGATGTCATTCTAGCACATATGCAACCTAACATTAAACAGTCTGCAGAATAAGGTCAAAGGAGAATCAGACCTCCGCCCAACAAGGTGTTTTCTCTGCCTGTATCTACTAATTTGTGATAATCAAGTTTGTACTGAAAATCAGTGCATCTGAGTTAAAAACAATTCCTAGTTTGATCATTTTCTAAACAAGTGGAATTAATTATTTGAGCTTCAGTGCGTAATCCTCTTTTTATTCCCTACCCCACTACTATTCCACTGCTGATCTCCCATCCTGTCCCCTTCCTCGGTTTAAGTGTCTCTTGGAAGGGCCCTCTATTCTCTCTGCTGAAACCTGAGCAGCTTTTGATGTTCCACCTTGGAACTTGCCGCCTGCTCTACCAAAATAGCCGTACAAGCTGCTTCATTTCCCTCTTCCGATGCAGATCTGCTTGTCGGAGGTCAACTTCACCAATATCCGCCCTGTCAGCCATTCCACTCCTCTATTATTGGGGGAAACTATGCCTAGCTCCCTCACCCTCACAGACTTGCTGACCTCCACTTGTTCTCTCTCTCCCAGCACATTGACTTCAAAATTTTCATCCTCATTTTCAAACCCATTTCATGGTCTCAACCTACCCTACCTCTGCAATCTTCTTCAGCTCTATGTTCCAGCCTCCACCATCCACTTTTCTGACTCTGGCCTACTGCGCATCTCTCCCTCCACTCCATAGTCAGTCAAAAAGTCTTCATGTGCCATGTCAAAATGTTATGGACTTCTCTTCCTAAACTTTTTTACATTGCTGCCTCCTCACCCTCAACTCCTTTCTCAAAACATTGGCTATGCCATCTCCCCTAACAGTCTTCCCGCTCAGTGTCCACACGTCCCCTGTAAATTGCCTTGGAATATTTTGTTGCATGAAAGGTAAGTTTTTGTTTCCTGGTGAAGATGAGCTATTGGAGTGTCTGCCGTGGATCATAAGGTTGCAGTTTCAAGTCCCACTCCAGAAACTTGTGCACAAAATCTAGACTGTGCAGTACTGAGGGAGTGCTGCACCATCGGAGATGCCATCATTCGCATGAGACGTTAAACAGTCTGCCCACTCCATGGTACTATTCAAAGAAGAGAAGGGGAGTTCTCCCCGGTGACCTGGCCAACATTTATCTCTCAACCAAAATCACTAAAACTGATGATCTGGTTATCATCATCTTACTGTTTGTTGGACCTTGTGTGCACAAATTGGTTGCCGCGTTTCTTACATTACAACAGCAACTGCACTTCAAAACGTACTCAATTGGCAGTAAAGCACTTTGGGACGTCCTGAGGTTGTGAAAGGCGCTATACAAATGCAAGTCTTTCTTTTATTACTATTTTACATTATTTTTGTATATGAGAGATAGCACCAGTGGCACAGTACTTAATGGCTTAATGCATCTCATCACATGAGGAAAGCCATGGTCTGACAGACACAGAAGTCCACACAAACAGTTCACCAATTTCAGCTGAGCCATCAAGGCAAGGAATGATACATGGCACGGGAATGACAGAGGAATGGAAAATAATTAAGGAACTGAGAAAAATTTATAATGGACCAGAAATTGCTTTTAAAATAACATGAGCCTAACAGCGCTCACCATCATTAAGGGCAAAATCGAAGAGCAAGTTCCAGCGACCGCACATGCACAGTTAAATGCGGAAATCCGAAACTTGCTCGTCCTGGTTCACCGGCGATGTGACAGCTTTGCCTTAAAGGGATATCGCTGGCTGCAATCAATGGAATCAACAGACCAGCGCCAACTTGCTGTCCTACCCAGCTGGAAATGAATTAATCTCGTCACAAAATAGATACGCTCAGTTTTAGATCTAAACTAAGTTTTACAGCATGGTAAGTCTTAATGACTGCCGAACAACCTCTCTTTTAAAAATGTGGAGTCTCATTACTCCTGA
This sequence comes from Heptranchias perlo, assembly GCF_035084215.1. NCBI lineage: Eukaryota > Metazoa > Chordata > Chondrichthyes > Hexanchiformes > Hexanchidae > Heptranchias > Heptranchias perlo. The sequence goes on from NC_090329.1 coordinate 10,828,955, forward strand.
TTTTAATAGTTTTTGGACAGTTAAAAAAAGTTTTAATTTAAAAAGTTTAATTTTTAAAAACTTTTTCCTTCTGTCTCTTTTATCTCATCCTCTCTTCATTTCGCTTTCTCTATGTCATTTTACAATACCTTATCGGGCACATCCGAGTTGTTAGTTTGCGCAGTTTGTGAATGAACTGCACTTCCTGATTCCCATAGCGTGGCTTGCTTCAAGCTGATTGTTTGAGGGGCTTTAGAGATCCTTTCACCACTCACACAGCCCGGGAAAGAACGCTGACATTATTTAAACTCACAGTTCAAGGAAGTTGCTGCCAAAAAGAATGCGATAATTTAGTGGATGAATTTAAATCTAATGAGTGGCGAGCACTGCTGGTTTGCTGGTCAGAGCAATTTACTGGCCAATATTTCCTTTGAGAATTTAGCAATCTTTGTAAGCAAACACGCACTGTGTTATGAAATGCAAATCTGTTCTTAAAATATATGAAATAACACACTTACCCCTCGGAGAGTTGGCATCTCCATAATCTTTCCAATCTCCTGGCCTGGCCATTTTTAAAGAGTTTTTTACTTCTACAGACCACTTGTTACAATAAGTATGGTAATTAATCAGACATTCCATGCACATTATTGGAGTAACAAGAATGTATAGTTGTTACAATTGATTTCCTTTGTTTCCTTACAACAGTATTATCAAGTATATTACAGACCTATGAAAATGACAGAGAGAAGCCAATTTAGGGAGCCAAGCTTCAATACTATCTCTCCCTAACTCTCCGACTCTTTCTTTTTCTGTCTCTCTCTCACCTCTATCAACCTCTGTGTGGCTCTCTCCCCCTCTCCCTCATAGTCTCTATCACTGTCTGTCTCTCTCTCTCGGTCACTTTTTACATCTCTCTCTGTCGCTCTCTTACATTCTCTGTCACAGTCTATCTGCTTCTCTCCCTGTCACTTTGTAAACCTCCAGCTGTCCGTCTCCGTCTCTCTCTGTTATTCTGTCTATCTGCTCCTTTCACCATGTATGTATATGTCTCTGTTACTCAGACTGTCGCTCTCATTCTGTCTCTGCCACTTTTTCTGTCTGTGCCTCTGTTGCACTATTTGTCCCTCACTCTCTCTGTATGCAACTCTCTCTTTGTCACTCTAAGTCTGTCACTGTCACCGAGTGTGTCACTCTCTCCATCACTGTGTCTGCCCGTCACTGTGTATGTGTCTTTCGGTCACTCTAATGGTCTGTATGTCTCTCTGTCTCATTCTTTGTATTGCCAGCTGTTGCTACAATGTCAGGTACAGTTACCTGGACTCACTTTTGTCTCCAATATTAAACCCTCCCTGAATGATTTCTTCATTCTCTTCTACCCAAGAATAATGGTCATGGCATAAATTTGATTCGGATGCTTGCAATCTGTTTTCAATAGGAAATTTATACTTTCAATGAATATTTATAATATTTTTAGCCTTAAGAATCTCAGTTTAGACTGTTTGTTAATATTACTTTCTCGCTGTGAAGTCATTCATTGTAGAAATTGTGCACTTTCCACTCAAATTGCCTTATTCTCTATAAAATTCCTCCTACCCTTCCCCTCAAGTCTCTTCGAAGAGAAACAATTCCCTCGGCATCACTTTACCTTCCTGCATTCATACTGAAATTTTGTTTCCCTTCAAGAGTGGTGAATTCTCACTTCCTACCTTGTCTCGATGATCTCGCTCCCTCCTCCTTTCTCTTTCCACATCCCCCGCCCCCCCCACCCCATCCATTATATTCCCAAACATACTTTTAAAATGCATTGGTGTTGCATTAAAAAAAAATGAAATGTTTCTCATACTTAAATGTCACACAAACAAAAGTGGAAAGCTTTTCAGCAGTCTGGAACTGTTCCTACTAACTGTCAGATACAGAGAAAGAAAACACAGGCATGAATGTAAAATAATTCATCCCCGAAGGAATATTCAATGAAAGCATCCCTCAAAAGCAACCAGGCTGCATTGCAAATAAACACTGGAAAACACAGCAAGACATTACAGAGGACTTCCAGAGTCGCTTTGCTGAATCGGCATTATCAGAGAAGTTGGGAAAGTGTAACGTCGATGCAGGTTATTCCGCGTTTCGAATTAATGCACTGGGGATATATCTTCATTTCTGACCTCAGTAACTTAAAGGAAGCAAAGTCAGGAATAAAAGGAGGCCTGGGCTGTGTGAAAGGAAACCACTTTGTGGACCTGGAAGTATGACATCCTCTTAAGGTTGTTTGCTCACTGTCTGCTTTATCTTCTAATGTACCGCATAGAATAAAAAAAAAACACCTGGTGACAGTGTCCAGTTATTTAACATACTTCCAGGTCCTACACTATAAAACCAGTCATCCCCTCTGTCCTTTGTCATCCAACGCTACCTTTACAATCTAAACCACACTGGTACTGGCAAAAGAACCAGAAGGAAGACGAGTACAATTTTTTTTTTTGCACACAGCGAGTTGTTATGATCTGGAATGCACTCCCTGAAAGGGTGGTGGAAGCAGATTCAATAGTAACTTCCAAAAGGGGACTGGATATATACTCGGAAAAGGAAAAAATTTGCAGGGCTTTGGGAAAAGAGCAGGGGAACGGGACTAATTGGAGAGCTCTTTCACAGAGCCGGCACAGGCACGATGGGCCGAATGGCCTCCTTCTGTGCTGTAAGATTCCATGATTCTCTGTGTGAGAGTAAAGATAATGGGGGTGAATTTCCTTGAAGCTTCTCCCGCTCCACCATTGTATCTTCGCCGGGAGTGCAGCGTAAATGGGGGTTTCCACCGCACTTCTGCCAAAGTTATGGCGGCGAAGTGGAACAAACACTCAGGAAATTCGCCCCCAATATCTATGAATATTCCCTGTCATTCTCAAGTAATATCAGGCACCTGGAAGTGAATGCAAGGCATTAATCCAATCTCTAGGTTAAAACGGCAGACTTAAATCATCCAAACATTATTCTTACAGTTTCTGACTCTATCCTGACTTAGCGACTGAATTACCGCACAAAGCAATTGAATCACTGTACATTATACGGAGAAGAGGGAGTTCCTTCTTGAGGAAAAATGCAACACTGTGGTGTCCAGTCCCATTTCGAATCATGTTTGGTGGTGCTGAGCATCCGTGCAGCGGGACCCAGTCGTCGCCCCACAGGGAGATGAAGAAAATCAGAGTGTCGGTCACCGCTGGGTCATTTCCATGCCTCTCCTGCCAGCTGAGGGATTGACAGAGGCAGAGAAACGGGTCAACCGCTCACCCCCTTTAATGTCAGATGGTGAGTGGTCCAGTAAGACTAGAACCAGAGGAGGGAGATCAACTCTTACATACCCTTTCCCCTAAAAAAATACAATGATACAATGTGGTCAATTGTAATTGGTATTTACTTCTTGCTGATTTTGACATATGCTTCTAGAATTCTGGGTCATGAAGGATGAACTCCAAACTCAATGCCATACTGAATGGGGTGTTCCTGAGCCACAGAGAGCAGGAACATCCCAAGGCTTTCATCCTTTACATGTTCTGAGTTAGCTGATATTAGTTATGCTGGATAATGGAAAACCAATACAGGTTTCTCGGTCTCCTGTGACTCCTCCAGAATTGGCTTCAAAATCTGATCTCCATTGAGGTCAAAACCTGTCCATGGGGCCATATGTTTAAAAAGGCCACTGAGTGAGGTACTGGAAAGGGTCACTGCTATTTTCTATGGAACTGCATCCTATCATGAAGGAAGGGCTGGAGGAAAAATTAGAACTTTGGATAAAAAAACACCAGGCAAAATTTTGTCACTTCAAATTCAAAAACGGTTTTGAAAATCCAAGTTTTGTGCTGATTTACCAGCGGGAGGCCTGTCCCTTTAAGAAAAGCTCTGCGGTGCCATTTTGTTGGCTCTTGCATATTTTACATAGGGTTGCCAACTCTGGTTGGACGCATTCCAGAAGGTTTCATCACATGACCTTCCATCTCCAACCATCCTGCCCCCACACTCCCGCCATTGGTCGCCCAACACGTGCATCCTCACGGCTCGGGGTCTTCCCACGCCAATTGGAAAGCGAGCAAAACTCTTTGATACCCAATTGGATAAATCTTGACTGTCAGTCAAACAGGCTTATTTCCCACCACCAATATCTTTATAACTAATAAACAAACTTGCTCAAAGAAAATGAAAAAAGAACACACAATTTATTTTAATGCCCCTACGGTTTTATTCCCGGGTTGCTTGCAGCAGTGTCCTGGAGATTAATCTCGATTCCTGGAGACTGAAGTACAACCCTGCTGGGTTTGGCAACCCTAATCCAAAACGATTCCTTTCGGACATAAACGGAGCCATGAAGGCAGATAAATGTTGCTCTCGATTTTATGCTGTTCTTCATGTTTCAAATGTATTTATTTTCTTCTTTTACTTTTGATTGTGGATTTTTGTGCATACTTCTGGTGTCCCCGATGCATCACCCAAATGCTCTGGTTTTCCAGTGGCTATACATCAAATCTTCCTCAATGTAAGGGCACATATGTCTGTGCAATCAGACTTTGCTCAGCAGAGACGTGAAGCCCCCACCCGGCAATTACCCTGACACTTTACATGGCTTCTCTGATGGTATTGTGGAGCTGATTAGTTCCCTCTTGTGGCTGGCTTGCAGCAGTACATCTTCCAGCTGGAATGGGGTAAAATTTAACTCAGCCCACCTCTCGCAAACGGGGCATGAAGGTTGTTAACATGACGGGGGGGGGGGGGGGGGGTGGGAGGGGGATTTGCAGCCCATTATCTTAACTCACTTCAAAACAGGCACAGGACGGCCGTTCACCCCAGGCGAGTAGGAGCTTATTGTGCATTCCAAAGTTGTGGCCCGATGATGTCATCGGCGCCACACCGCCATTTTAACTCCAAAACTCCGGAGGTTCTCACGGGCATCCCGACAGGCAGTCTGCTGAGTGACCAGGAAGTGCCAGGTAAGTGTCCATATCTAACTTTTCTGAGGATTCATTGCGTGACAGGGGGACCAGGAATACTCTCCCTGGTCACGCAAAAAGTCCTTGGGTCTCCCCGGTCCCTGCCTTGCCTCTTCCTTTCAGCGACAGCGTCTCCTGTTAACCACCACCACTTCCACCCCACCCACCCCCCGCTCCCCCGTTCAGTACTAATTTCATGCCGGGGAACATTCCCTTGGGTAACCAGCGTTCTTGGGTTCCAGTCCGAATCGCCGCTCCCGCCTGTCGGCCCTGTCGTCACTTCCGCTGGATTCAGGCGGGAGACAGCTGCGCATCGCGCTAATCAGGCCTGGGAGTTAAAAAATGGGCCGGGCTTCACATTCAACTCTCCGCAAGGGTTTCCCTCCTGTATTGCACCCCGCCTGCCCCGAACCTGACTCGAGTTAAAATCGACCCCAATATTTCGGCATCTTTTGCGTCTGATTTATCAAAAACGACTTAAGCCATATTGCTTGGGAGAAAATCTACTTGTAGAGAAAAGACTTATGGAGTGAATTTAATTCTTTGTCCCAATATTCTTCTCTTTACTCCCCCTTTGAAGGCTGTGGTACTCTTCCACAGCCATACAGTACCTTGCCCAAGTGGCTATCTTTAACTATCAGCAGAGTGTATGAGCATGGGGTATCACAGTTGAACCCACTCCTGTCCCTTGGCACTCGCACACACTTTCAACCAGGGTTAATTGGACTGCAATCAGGAACAGGAATCCTGGCTGATTTTCCCCCTCCCTAAATCAGGGATACAAAGGCTTTCATTACCGCCTCGGATGAAAACAACGAGTAAGCACAGTTCAGGGATTGAACCTAAAGCTTTCATGGCTTGCATTGTTCAGAATGAAAAGAAACACTTGAAAGACTTGTATTTATACAGTGCTTTTCACGAACTCAGGGCGTCCCAAAGCGCTTTACAGCCGATTAAGTACTTTTGAAGCGTAGTCACTGTTGTAATGTAGGAAACACAGCAGCCAACTTGCGCACAGCAAGGTCCTGCAATGAGGTAAAGGCCAGATCATCTGTTTTTGTGATGTTGGTTGAGGGATAAGTATTGGGCAAAATGGTACCAGATGGTGCATTTACCCAGTAGGTCATTCAAAGTTAACTTAATAGAAATGTTACGGGGTCATCAGTTTTGCTTTGTCTGCATAACAAAGTGAAGTCTAGGTGCAGTTGGGGAAAGAGGTAAGCTGGTGCGAAGGCATTGTTCTACATTTTCATTAACAATGGAAGAAACCTTTTACTGGCTGTGCCTTGGAAGGATTGTGCAGTCTGCCTGAAAAGAAAGCACGGTAGCAAAATTTACAAATGATATCTTTTACAACTGTAAATGACATTAATTAGGAAGCTAAATTTTCTCCCAGAAAATCTGAGTGCTCATTTTTTTTTGTACAATATCATTTTTCATTTCGAAATTCTGTAATAGATGTACTGCATTCTGACAGATTTTAAATATACATGTGTGGAACTACATATTAAAAGCCTATTAGGAAACTTTTTGGAGAAGCTTGACATTCTGCCAACAAACTCTTGCAGCCAGCCTTGGATTTCTGTCCTTTCTGCTGGTCAACACATGGATTTAAATTAAGTTCTGTGAGAAGCACATTGATGAAGCACTTTGATGGTATACATGACTTTGATTTCTTTGATGCTAACTGAGGTTTAGTATTTGAAAACAATCAATCCTGTTCATGTTTCTGCTGCATCCGATAAGATCAAATAACAATTAAAGGGGGTGAATTGAACAGCATTTTGTTAACACGGGTCTGACAACTGATGGTTGAATTAATAATGTTTTGTAATGATCTCCCTGTGCCAGTGGTTATGAGTAGCATGCGTGCAATTCGGGAGCATTAGAGACAAGAAGAGGGAGAATGCAAAGGTTTTGTTCTAAATATTGACAGGTGTTTTCCAGTGTCATGCAGGTGGCGTGGTTACATACCTTTAAAATAATTAGCGACTGTATAGGAATAAAGTGATGATATCAGTCCTCGTTTCACTTTGGGCGAAAAACAGGCGTCAGTCAAGGTATAAAGAATGAAGAAAGATCTTGTATTTATACAGCACCTTTTTGCAACCTCAGGATGTCCCAAAGCACTTTACAGCCAATGAAGTACTTTTTGAAATGTAGTCACTATTGTAATGTAGGCTAGGAGAGGTGAGGAGGATGAAGTGCTCTATGGGGCAGAAGCCAACAGTCAAAGAAGGAATGAAGTGGTTCTATGATCAAAGTAGGTATTTTATGGTAATATTTCAATGTATAACACAATTATTCATGAAGGGATTTCATCAAACAAAATGGTCTTACTTGCCTGAGGGAATTGGGAAATAAATCTTTTTGGACATATCAGCCCTTCAATAGAAAATGTCTCATTTCAAATCAATGCCGAGGATTCTTATCACAGGTGAAATGGTTCTGATATGATGCACTAGTCCTAATTTAGAAGATTTTGTTCCTTCATTTATATTGAGGTATCTAACCCACGACCCATATGCAGCCAACGAGCACTGGAACTCCAGCCTACGAAGCCCAGGAAATCCAGTTCTAATTGCTCTTACTCTGGTTTGAATTGTTTATGTTTTTTGGGCCTAGACAAGAGCTGTTATTGGCAGAACACCAAGATCTGTTTGTACCCACAACATGAGATATATGCAAATTAAAGGGAGTGTTGATTTAAACGTTATACGTAGCTGCTGAGGCTCCATTTACGGAAATGATCAACTCACAAGGACAGAACGATTGATACGGTCCGTAATATGGGGGCTGCTAACATGATGAACGCCACTCTTAGAGATGCTGGGCATCGGGTGCTGGCACCCTGTATTATTGGGCACTGAGGCGTGAGGCCTGTTGTGCATGGGGGAAGTATCTGTGGTGCCGGGAGCCTGTACACATATTGTGTGTTAGGCTTATTAATGCTGTATTAGTCAGGCCATAGCCCCATAATACAGTCAGAGCACCTGCACAGTGCTCCAGACACTCAGCATCCTTTTCAAGCAGGCACTGCCTAGGAGGACGGTCACCGTGTTAGTTTTGCTCTCTTAAAGTCAGCTCATATTTTTTGTACTTGGTGCCAGTAGCTGTGTAATTGCAACTGTACAGGATGTGTTACTTTACCGATACAAGACAAAATGCTATTGATTTAAATGACATGCTGTGCACAACTTTAAACAGAATACGGTTATAATCATTAGTAGACAGAATCTGGCATGCCACTAAGTAATGCCTTGTCTTGGACAGTCAGCTTTTGGGGGAATGCTAATGGAGAAAGAAATGCAAGAATATTATTCACCGTTTTTCAAAAAACAGGATGGAATACCTTTTTTGATTATTTATTTCAAACAAAACTGCATTTTTGGAGAATGAGAATGAAGGACCTGAATATATCAAACTGTGCACAGAGACCTCACAAAGCTATTCTCATCCACTTAGCAGCCTGAAGCTGTGACACGAGCATACGTTTTCCAACTGGCAGGCGTCTGATGGCCGGGAAATGGAGCAATAACCCATCTCACTAACCAACAATGAACTTGCACATCGTGCTATTTTCCAGCTGGCCTCTTACACCAGCATAAATGTGTGAAATTTATAAATAACCCACTATCCTCGCACCGAGGCATCCAGCTGATTCAGGGGTTTGCATCCTTATTACTCTGCCTGGAAGTCCATCCCATGTGCTAGTCACTCTGAGCAAAGTATAACTTCCTGCCTGTCTGGGCCCTAAGCTCTGGAATTCCCTCCCTAAACCTCTTTGCCTCTCTGCCCTCCTTCAAATGACTCCTTAAAACCCACCTCTTTGGTCACCTATCTTAATATCTCTATGTGGCTCGGTGTCAAATTTTTGTCTGATTACGGTCCTTTGAAGAGACTTGGGACATTTTATTACATTAAAGGCTCTATATAAATGCAAGTTGTTGTTGTTGCTATCAGTCCCAAATTTGCCTTTTACTAGTTTGTGTCCTCTTGTCCGACTCTCACGATTAGGAGAGTATTCTTATGCTCTCATGATCGGCCTCCTATCCTCTGTAACCTTCAATTCATCCAAAACTCTACTGCCTGGATCCTATTCCACAACAAATCCCATTCACCTATCACCTCTGTTTTCACTGACCTACGTTGGCTCATAGACCCTTAAGGCCTCAAATTTTAAATTTTCATCCTTGTGTTCATATCCCTACATAGAATAGAATCATAGGATCAAAGAAAATTTATGGCTCAGACGGAGGCCATTCGGCCCATCATGTCCGCGCCAGCTGAGAAACGAGCCACCCAGCCTAATCCCACTTTCCCGCATTTGGTCCATAGCCCTGCAGGTCACGGCTCTTCAGGTGCACATCCAGCTATTTTGTAAATGAGTTTCTGCTTCTCCGATCCTCTCTGGTAGTGAGTTCCTGACCCCCACCACCCTCTGGGTGAAAAAAATCTTTCCTCATATCCGTTCTAATCCTTCTACCAATCACTTTAAATCTACGCCCCCTTATTAATATATTACACTGTACTCATTCTGCACAGATTTAATAAGAACCTTCATAACCATTAAGAGTTCATTCTCCTCATATTGTCTTCAGAAGGCTAGTCTCAGAAATCTTCCATTTGAACATGGGAAAAGACCACCTATGCGAAAGGAAATAGGTCCTTCCTGTCCACTCTATCTAGGCCCCTTATAATTTTGTACACCTCAATCAAATCACCCCTCAGCCTCCTCTGTTCCAAGGAAAACAACCCTAGCCTATCCAATCTGTTATCGTAGCTAAAATTCTCCAGTCCTGGCAACACCCTTGTAAATCTCCTCTGTACCCTCTCTTGTGCAATTACATCCTTTCTGTAATGTGGTGACAAGAACTGTACACAGTACTCAAGCTGTGGCCTAACCAGTGTTTTATACAGTTCCAGCATAACATCCCTGCTTTTATATTCTATGCCGCAGCTAATAAAGGAAAGCATTTCATATGCCTTCTTAACCACCTTATCTACCTGTCCTGCTACCTTCAGGGATCTGTGGACATGCACTCCAAGGTCCCTCACTTCTTTCACACCTCCCAGTATCCTCCCATTTATTGTGTACTCCCTTGCCTTGTTTGCTGTCCCCAAATGCATTACCTCACACTTCTCTGAATTGAACTCTATTTGCCACTTTTCTGCCCACCTGACCAGTCCATTGATATCTTCCTGCAGTCTACAGCTTTCCTCCTCACTATCAACCACACGGCCTATCTTTGTGTCATCCGCAAATTTATTAATCATACCCCCCATGTTTAAGTCCAAATCGTTAATGTATACCACAAAAAGCAAAGGACCTAGTACCGAGCCCTGCGGCACCCCACTGGAAACAGCCTTCCAATTGCAAAAACACCCGTCGACCATTTCCCTTTGCTTCCTGCCATTGAGCCAATTTTGGATCCAATTTGCCACTTTCCCTTGGATCCCATGGGCCTTTCCTTTTTTGACCAGTCTGCCATGTGGGACGTTGTCAAAAGCCTTGCTAAAATCCATGTAGACTACATCAATTACGCTACCCTCAACGATCCTCCTTGTCACCGCCTCGAAAAATTCAATCAAGTTAGTCAGACACGACCTCCCCTTAACAAATCCGTGCTGACTGTCCTTGATTAGTCCGTGCCTTTCAAAGTGACAGTTTATCCTGTCCCTCAGAATTGATTCCAATAATTTGCCCACCACCGAGGTTAGGCTGACTGGCCTGTAATTACTCGGTCTATCCTTCGCTCCCTTTTTAAACAACGGTACAACGTTAGCAGTCCTCCAATCCTCCGGCACTACGCCTGTATCCAGTGAAGTTTGGAAAATGATTGTTAAAGCCTCCACTATTTCCTCCCTGACTTCTTTTAACAGCCTGGGATACATTTCATCCGGCCCTGGTGATTTATCCACTTTCAAAGATGCTAAAATCCTCATAATACTTCCTCTCTCACTATGATTATTCCATCCAATATTTCACACTCCTCCTTAACTTCAATCCCTGTATCATCCCTCTCCTTTGTGACGACAGATGCAAAGTATTCATTAAGCACCATACCCACATCTTCCGCCTCCACATATAGTTTACCTAATAGGCCCTACTCTTTCCTTAGTTATTCTCTTGCTCTTAATGTATTTATAAAACATCTTTGGGTTTTCTTTGATTTTACCTAATAATTTTTCATGCCCTCTCTTTGCTTTCCTCATTTCCTTTTTAACTTCATCCCTGCACTTTGTATACTCCTCTAAGCTTTCCATAGTATTGAGCTCCCGGTGTCTATCATTGGCTTTCTTTTTCTGCCTTATGCTTCTTGACATCCAGGGGGCTCTAGATTTGGCAGCCCCTCCCTTTTTCTTTGTGGGAACATGTTTACCCTGAACCCCTTGAATCACCCCTTTGAATGTCTCCCACTGCTCTGACACTTCAAGTAGCTGTTTCCAGTTTACTTCTGCTAAATCACTTCTCAGTTTAGTAAAATTGGCCTTTCCCCAATTGAAAACTTGAACTCCTGCTCTGTCTTTGTCCTTTTCCATAACTATGCTAAAACTAACTGTATTATGATCATTACCACCAAAATGCTCTCCCACTGATACTTCTTCCGCCTGCCCCTCTTCATTTCCTGGAACTAAATCCAGAACTGACCCCCTCTCATTGGGCTTGCTATATACTGGCTTAAAAATATTCTCCTGTATGCAATTTAAGAATTCTGTGCCCTCTATACCCTTCACACTGTTTGTATCCCAGTTAATATTAGGGTAGTTGAAATCCCCTACTATTACTGCCCTATTGTTTTTGCACTTCTCGGAAATTTGCTTACATAGTTGCTCCTCTATCTCCCTCTGACTGTTGGGAGGTCTATAGTACAATCCCAGTAGTGTGACTGCCCCTTGGCCTCACCCTTCCTTATCTCTAATCTCCTCCAGTCCTATAACCCTCCCTTCCCCAAACTCTCCATCCCTCTGACACTGGCCTCTTGTGTATCCCCCATTCCCTCTGTCCCACCATTGGTAACCATACTTTCAACCATCTAGGCCCCATGTTCTGGAATTCCCTCCCTAAACCTAATAGAGGTCTTTAAAATTATGAAGGGGTTTGATATGCTAGACGGAGAGTAGATGTTTAATCTTATAGGGAGTCCAAAACTAGGGGTCATAACTATAAGATAGTCACTAATAAATCCAATAAGGAATTCAGGAGAAACTTCTTTACCCAGAGAGTGGATAGAATGTGGAACTTGCTACCACATGGAGTTGTTGAGGTGAATAGCGTAGATGCACTTAGGGGGAAGTTAGATAAACACGTGAGGGAGAAAGAAATAGAAGGATTTGCAGATAGGGTTAGATGGAGTAGAGCGGGAGGAGGCTCGTGTGGAATATAAAGCAAAAGACCTGTTACTGTGCTGTAAATTCTATGTAATTTAAAGCTTGAGCATGATTTCCACCAAGTCTTGATGTTCTGATTATATAATTCTGCATTCTATTTCCTTTGTTAATTGCTGCTCCATAATAACTGAATATGTGTACCGTTTCATTGAATAAAATTCCCTTGATTTTTTTTCAAATCCAGCCATTCATGGAGCATTTATGTCGCCCATTTCTTTTCCTACGTGCAGCATTTCACACCAGAGATCCACAGAAATTTACAGCACAGGAGGAGACCTATTGTGTTTTGCCAGCTCTTTGTGCTGGAGCGATCCAAACCAACCCCACTGCCCTCCTCTCCTCATAGCCACGCATCTTCTGCTTCAAACGTTTATCCAATTTCCTCTTATAAACGGTAACAGTCTCTCTTTCAACTATTCTCTGAGTCAAAGCATTCCATTCTCCAACAACCCTCCCCAAAAAAATTTCTTCTAACCTCTCTCCTCACAGTGATCTTTTTAAATTGATGATTCTTCAACCAGGGAAAATAGTTTTTCCCCAGTCACCCAATCAAACTCCTTCATAACTGTAAGAACCTTAATTAAGTCTTCTGTTAGCCTCCTCTGCTGCAGTGAAAATAGTCCCTGTGTCTTAAGTCTCTTCTCATGACTATAGTTTCCCATCCCTTGTAGTTTCCTGATGAAGCTTGTCCATACTAAATTTCAATGCCATTTATATTCCCACTTGCATTTTTTGATTCATTAATTTTAGATCACAAACTGTCTCCTGAGAATTAATTGCCCCACCTAGTTTTTTTTTCATCAGAAAGTTTGACCAATTTGCATGGAGCTTCTGAATCCAGGTTATTAGTGTAAACTGGAAATAGTAAGATTAATACTGATGCCTGGGACTCCACATTCAGTACTTGCTCTCATCCTGACATAACTCCTGTAACAAGTACATGTTGCTTTCTATCCTTCTACTAATTTCTTATCCATTCCCAGGTTTTACCATGAATCCCCATCACTTTAGTCTTAAATAGTAGCTTAATGTGCAAAACTACGTCAAATGCTTTTTGGAAGTTTAGAGTCACTAGGGGTGAAATCAGTCTTGTGCAGTAGTGCAAAACAGGCAATAGCAAATCATGAGTCAGCATTGATTGAAATCAATGGTGAAGGAAATCAGGCAGTGTGTAAAATGGGCAGCTGACCGGTTTGCACTATGGGCTAAGATTAATTACACTCCCACTATGTTGTAGGGCTCTCCACAGTCCACTTGGGCTGGCACTTCCTCAGAACAGTTGAGGAGGTTGGTCAGGCATGATCTTATCCTTCAAAATTTGTTGGCTGTTGTTTACTAGTTTATTATTGCACAGGCAATCCTCTAGTTTACCCCTAATAATTGATTACTGTATTCATTGATGTAAGAATAAAGCGTCTGTGGTTGCCTGGTTTTGCTGTTGCCCACAATGGGCATCATGTCAGTTTGTTTCCGATCAAGACCTTCCCAGTGTTCATTAAATCCCACATAATAGCCATCAATGCCTTACAAATCTCATTCCTTGTCTCTCTTGGGCTAAATGCTGTCCCTCACTAGGGAAATATCTGTTTTCAATGCTTTTAGCTTGTATGGCACTTCAATCTCGTTTACATTGAGGTTATTAATTTCATTTGAATTACTGCTAGTTAGCAATGGCATGTTGCTCACGTCTTCCTAAATAACCACAACAATAACTTGCATTTATATAGTGCCTTTAATGTTGTAAAATGTCCCAAGGTGCTTAAAGAACACATGGGAATATGCTGTGTCTCCATGGCAGAATATGAGAGGATGTTACCAGTCCTCATAATGAGAGAGGCCTCCCGTATTCCTCCCACTCCCTCGGCCCCTCCTCCATGTTGCATCTGCTCCCTTCTGCTATGTGCCACTTGATCCTGCAAGAAAATAAGTTGTTTTGAGATGCTGGGAGTGTCACAAGCACCTAAAGTAACATCAAAATGCCCATCCTACAGCCCATTCTTTGTGAATATGCATCATGGAGCTTAGTTTTGTGGAAGAATTGGTTTTAGTGATAAAAGCACATGGAATTTAAGTCCTGCTGCAGTATGGCCATTCAAAATAAGGATTCAAAAGGGCTGTAAAATAGTCTGACTGCCTTACATGGGGCAGCAATCAATGTGTAACAGAGTTCAAGGAAAATGTTTGTGACAATCATACTTTTCACATCCACTTCATATAAATTACTGGTGGACAGCCTTACCTTGGCTGATTTCATTAGGTCCAAAAACTTCTTCCTATTTGCACCACTGCCTCTTTCTGCTGGAGACAGCATTTACGTGTTATGTGACTTCCTGTCAGGCACTTTGGATTGCTTTCTCATGGGAAGGGTGCTCAACAATTTTGTTTGTCAGTTGAGTGACTGATACGTGCGGAAACCCATCGCCATGTTTAGCAGTCCAAATCCATCGACTGAGCAATCTACACCCACCTGTAGGGTTTCTGTTTGCCCAAAATAGAGTGTGCATTCTCTCTCCATAGGGAAACATCTCACTTACCCAGGTCTAGAGAGCCTAGGTGGAGGTTGGCAATTGTGCACGGTGTAGTGCTGAGGTTTGACCACCTAAAAGCATACAGCTTACTAGAGTTGCCTCCCATGGCTTGTTCAGCTGGGACTGCCTTACTCTTTGGGGTATTGGCTTGCAGGTTGATCTGAAGAGACAGCTCTACACCTCCAGGTTCCACTAGTGAGCCAGTTTGAGGGAGGGGGTGGTCAATCATTGACAGAGCCCTGGAGTACCACAGACCTCTATGGTTCATGGATGCAGATATCCAATTGCTGAGTTGGCCACAGAGGGTTGACTTCATTCCGAGTCTCCATCTCCAGGCACGCCATCTTGGAGCCACTTCATCCCAAAGAGACCCTGCTTACCTCCTCCAAAAGAGGATCTCCACTCGTCAGGTGTCAGACAACAAACATGAGCCCTCACAAGTGTTAAAGCAGGCGACCCTATCTTCCTCCACTTGTACCTAACTTTTACATTCACCTTGGTGCTGTTCCATGATATCAATACAGAACGTTTAACTATTCAAAATTTTTGGTATGCCAAAGATTTGCTTCCCTTTAAAAGGCTGCTACAACCCTTGAAGTGGATGCAGCAATTCCAAATGCAGCTACATTTGAACCCAGGAGCTCCCTGCAACTGGCAGATTGCACTCTGGAAGCCTGCACTCAGTATATAATTAGGGCCATTCCGAGAAGCCCAGTTGTGTCTGATTGAACAACAACAACAACTTGTATAGATAGCGCCTTTAACATAGTAAAATGTCCCAAGGTGCTTCACAGGAGCGTAATCAGGCAAAAATTGACACCAAGCCAAAGAAGGAGACAGTAGGACTGGTGATCAAAAGCTTGATCAAAGAGGAAGGTTTTAAGGAGGGATTCAAGCCCCACACCAGAACCTGAACACATTTTCTAGACTGAGACTCCAGTGCAGTACTGAAAGAGTGCTTTACTGTCAGAGGTACAACGGTGTTAAGCATTCGTACATCTACTTCGCTGATTAGAAGTTCTACTTTATTTAATCATAACTCCAGAAACAGCTGCTTTAAGAGATCCTGCCCAGCAGACCACATAAAGGGTTACAGTCCTAATAATCAGAACATTCTTGGTACCTGTTCAGAAATTATAAATTTGTCTTGAAGAAATCTTCATTCCCCTTAACCTGGGGAACCATCCATTCCTGGTGTTCTATTTGTGTTCTGTATCTTTTACTAACCATCTGCTGCCATTTCCCAAACCCATCCACGTTATGTCTTCCATGCCCTTATAAAATGATCATCAGCTCTCCTGAATGTCCAAGCTGACAGTGTTTGTACTCTCCTGTATTTGGCTTACTTATTGCATCTGTAACAATCCATCAACATCCTATCTTAAAAAATTGTGTTGTCAGGCAGCATGTCTCCATTTTCTAGAAGATAAAAATCACACATGGGGAAACAAAAGCTGCCCTCTCTGCACTGAAGATGGCACTGCCACTGGCCTCTGAGCCTGCAGGTGCTGGTGATCCTCGAATACCTCACCCGAGTGGCTGTTATTCACCCGTGAGCCTGGACCGTGAGAATGATGAGCCTATTTAACTGTGGGATCATCACAGCCAGACCTAATCCTGTCCTCACCTAACATCTACACTCGCGCACTTGGCAGCAGGACTTACTGTACAGCAATCAGGAGTGGGAACTCTGGCTGATTTTTCCCCCCTCCCCCCCCCCCGTTCTCTATCGCGGTGACTCTAGTGCCAATTGTGGCACTGCTACCGCCACCTCAGCTGAGGTCAGGCAACTCAGCACAAACTGAGGCCTTTAGAGGTTAGAATGCAAAAGTCCATTTCTGCCTCATTATTTAACCTTCAAGTTGTATTCTTAAAAAATTAAAACAATTTAAAGTAGAAAAGAAACCAGTAAGAAAATCATTTTAAAGAGAAAATAAACAGCATGACAAATACCAAAATTTACATCAAGCAAAATTAAAAAGTAAAAAAAATTTAAACAAAGACAAACTAATAAAATAGAATTGAATCACTTAAAGGGGAAATGTAGTTGCTGAATTCCACCTATTCACAATTGTTATTAAGGGAGATAAAATACCAATAAACAATGGATAGGAAGCAAAGTTTACCAGGTAGCTCCAAGATCAGCCATGACTCCACGCTGTAATGCTGCTGCTCAGATCCATACTTTGAGCAAACATTTTGCACAGTATCTCTTGTCAATGATAAGGCGTTCTGAATCAGGGAAAATATGGACAAGAATAGGAACAGGAACAAGAACGGGAACGGGAACATGATTAGGAATAGGGAGCAATCCAGCAAGGAGTCAGCACTAGCAGAACTCCCAATTCACAAAATCACAGACATGGACTATCAAAGCATCAGTGGAGAGGGCATTTCGCATCAGCTCCCAGGCTGTCTCTGACCAGGAGTTTGAAAGAATGAAACACAGGAACAGATATCCTGGGAAGTGGTATTGAAATATCTCTTTTTATAACTTTTGAGATTGAGAAATAATTCAGATTAATATGATTCCCCTTTAAAATGAACAAGTAGAACATTGCAAAGATTGAATGAAAAGGTAAACAAACACATCTTCCAAAAATATAAATCTTCAAAAAAAATGTGGAGGGCAGTCAGCATGTAAGGAACTGTGCTCCAGCAAGGAGTCAGAACTTGAGGATCTGTATACCAGCAAGGAGTAAGAATTTATGGTACTGAACTCCAGCAAAGAGGAGGAGGAGTTTTTGAAATGTGTTCAGGATAACTTTCCAATGAGGAAGGAAGCATTGCTGGACTTGGTTCTAGAGAATGAGGTGGAGCAAGTGTCAATGGGGGAGCATTTAGGCAAGCAGTGATCATAGTATCATAAGGTTTAGAATAGCTATGGAAAAGGACATGGACCACTCTAAAGTAAAAATACTCAATTGGAGGAGGGCCATTTTCAATGGGATGAGAACAGATCTGGCCCGGGTAAATTGGAATCAAAGATTGGCAGGCAAAACTGTAATTGAACAATGGGTGGCCTTTAAGGAGGAGATGGTTCGGGTACAGTCTAGGTACATTCCCACGAGGGGGAAAGGTCGGGCAACTAAAGCCAGAGCTCCCTGGATGACAAAAGAGATAGAGAGTAAGGTGAAACATAAAAAAGGGCCGTATGACAGATGTCAGGTTAATAACACAAGTGAGAACCAGGCAGATTATAGAAAGTTCAGGGGGGAAGTGAAAAAGGAAATAAGAGGGGTAAAGAGAGAGTATGAGAATAGACTGGCGGCCAACATAAAAAGGAATCCAGAAGTCTTCTACAGGCATGTTAACAGTAAACGGGTAGTAAGAGGAGGGGTGGGGCCAATTAGGGACATTAAAGGAGATCTACTCATGGAGGCAGAGGGGCTGGCGGAGGTACTAAATGAGTACTTTGCATCTGTCTTTACCAAGGAAGAAGACGCTGCCAGACTTTCAGTAAAGGAAGATATAGTTGAGATACTGGATGGGCTAAAAATTGAAAATCTTGAAAGGCTAGCTGTATGTAAAGTAGATAAGACACCCAGTCCGGATGGGATGCATCCTAGGATGCTGAGGGAAGTAAGGGTGGAAATTGCGGAAGTACTGGCCATAATCTTCCAAACATCCTTAGATACGGGGGTGGTGCTAGCGGACTGGAGAATTGCAAATGTTACGCCCTTGTTCAAAAAAGGATGTAAGGATAAACCCAGCAATTATAGGCCAGTCAGTTTAACCTCGGTGTTCGGGAAACTTTTAGAAATGATAATCCAGGACAGAATTAACAGTCACTTGGACAAGTGTGGATTGATTAGGGAAAGCCAGCACGGATTTGTTAAAGGCAAATCATGTTTAACTCACCTGATAGAGTTTTTTGATGAGGTAACAGAGAGGGTAGATGAAGACAATGCAGTCGATGTGGACTTTCAAAAGGCGTTTGATAAAGTGCTGCATGGTAGGCTGATCATCAAGATTGCGGCCCATGGAATAAAGGGGACAGTAGCAACATGGATACAGAATTGGCTAAGGGACAGGAAACAGAGAGTAGTGGCGAACGGTTGTTTTTTGGACTGGAGGGAGGTGTACAGTGGTGTTCCCCAGGGGTCAGTGCTGGGACCACTGCTTTTCTTGATATATATTAATGACTTGGACTTGGGTGTACAGGGCACAATTTCAAAATTTGCAGATGACATAAAAGTTGGAAGGGTAGTAAACAGTGAGGAGGATAGTGATAGACTTCAAGAGGATATAGACAGGCAGGTGGCATGGGTGGACACGTGGCAGATTAAATTTAATGCAGAAAAATGTGAAGTGATACATTTCGGTAGGAAGAATGTGGAGAGGCAATATAAACTAGAGTAAAAAGGGTACAGGAACAGAGAGATCAAGGGGTATATGTGCACAAATCGTTGAAGGTGGCAGGGCAGGTTGAAAAAGCGGTTGAGAAAGCAGACGGGATCCTAGGTTTTATAAGTAGAGGCATAGAGTACATAAGGTTGGAAGTCATGATGAACCTTTCTAAAACATTGGTTTGGCCACAACTGGAGTATTGTGTCCAGTTCTGGGCACCACACTTTAGGAAAGGTGTGAAGGCCTTGGAGAGGGTGCAGAAGAGATTTACTAGAATGATTCCAAGGGTGAGGGGCTTTAGTTATGTGGATAGACTGGAGGAGCTGGGGTTGTTCTCCTTAGAACAGAGACGATTGTGAAGAGATTTGATTTAGGTATTCAAAATCATGAAGGTTCTAGACAGAGAGAAACTGTTCCCATTGGCGGAAGGGTCAAGAACCAGAGGACATAGATTTAAGGTGATTGGCAAAAGAACTAAAGGTGACATGAGGAAATACCTTTTTTACACAGCGAGTGGTTAGGATCTGGAATGCGCTGCCCGAGGGGGTGGTGGAGGCAGATTCAATCATGGCCTTCAAAAGGGAACTGGATAAGTACTTGAAAGGAAAAAAATTGTAGGGCTACGGGGATAGGGCGGGGGAGTGGGACTAGCTGCATTGTTCTTGCATAGAGCCGGCACGGTCTCGATGGACCGAATGGTCTCCTTCGTACTGTAACCTTTCTATGATTCTTCTATGATTCTAAAGGTCAGAACTTAGGGAACTGCACTCCAGCAAAGGTCAGAACTGAAGGAACTGTGCTCCAGCAAGGGGTCAGAACTTAGGGACCTGCACTCCAGCAAAGAAGAACTTAACAAACTATATCCCAGTAAGGAGTAAGAACTTAAGGAACTAGACTCCAGCAAAGATCAGAACTTAGGGAACTCTACCACTGTGAGGAATCAGCATTTTGGATCTGTATCACAGGAAGGAGTCAGAATTATTATAACTGTACTCGAGCAAGGAGTAGCAGCTTCAGGAAGGAAGGGTATTAAATTAAACTGTAATAGTTTGATACCTGCATTTTGCTGTTTTGAGTTGCAAGGTTGAAGTGATAGTGAGTAATTGATCCACTGAAGAAATTGGATTAGCCGGAATGTCACAGCACTTAATAATGTGATAAGAGCTCAAAATCAAACCCATGGATAGAATAATAAGGACCAATTTGTACTTTACAATGATAGCAAATGGAAGGAAAGTAAAGATTAAAATAGTTAAAAGCCAAACACCCCATTCAAACACCACCATGCTGAAATCAGAGTTAATCCTATTATATTGTGTAGGTGTCTTATTATACAGTGTACACATACAATACTAAATGTCCAACATGAGTTAAAAGGCTTTAATTCAAACATGTTCTGATGACATTATATATGACAAAAGCAAAGACTGTGCAGTTTATAAATGTCAGTTGAATCTTAGAATTGACTTCTCATCCAAAACGTGCTGCCAGCTCTGTGGTATTCTTTATAATGCTAGTAGACGTGCTGTGGTATTGCTCATAGGTCATCTGGAGCACAATTGTCACGTTTAACTGCTAAGATGAAGTTGTGTTTCATTTGCCTGTCCCTTTAAGGCTACTGCTCAAGTTCTTCCCTGGACGGATCTGTAGGTCAATCCAGGTAACACAGCTGCTTGTAAACTCTTGTGGTCAATTAGAGGGCAGTTCCAACTGCATGTAAATTTCTGGTTCCAAGTCAGAAAAACCCAACATGAAATAATTGCCTTGCCTTCTTTTTAAAAAAAAATTGTTTTGTACCCGTAATGAAGTCTGGAACGTGACAGCCATGCACTTAATGGAGGACTTTTATTCATAAAACAACAGATTAGGAGTAATTAGGGAATTTGGGCAGAACTGTTAGACACAAATGGGTTAAATTTCCTCTTGCTCTATTTTTCGCACATTGGTTGATGCATTCATGTTAACAGGTTAACAAATTAATTAAAATAGTGCAAGTTGGAATCTAATGCAAACATATTAACCAGTGCACTAAACTTCAAAGTGTAATTGACATTTGGGATTACTGATCAGCAAACCCCATTGAAATAAATGGAATAAACTAGTTCAAGAGACATATTGAGAAACAGGAAGGATTGGCGGATTTGGTAAGAAGATGCAATCAAAAATCAACCAAAGGGAGGGCTTGTTGGACCAAAGACTTTTTCTTGTTGCTAAAATTTCTTACGGTCCCAGCAGAATAAAAATTCAGCAGAATAAGAGTTGTGCACTCAACTCAAAAACAGAACTAAAGCTCCCACCTCTGAATCTTTACTCCATGACTTTCCCCCGCTCTCTGCTTCACAGCCCTTGACGGCGATGTTTATAAAATATCCTGGTGCAATCACAGTTCTGCTGAAAATCAGCCCCATTTTTAATTCATTTAGCAAACTGTCTCATTGTTTTATTTTTAATGAAAAGTTTTTGTGACTTTAATTTTAAAGATCATGGTCTTGATATTAACCCCCCCACGAAGGGCGAGAGAGGGTCAGATATGGGGAACGTGACCCCAACATGCCGCGAACACACACACCACCTTTTTTATGGTGGCGGATATCGGGGCGTCCGAGTGTCCTGCTGTGGAGAGGAGGGGCACATCATTAACATATTTAAGTCGGGCTCCCACAGCGCAATTGAGAGCCCGATTTAAAATTGACTGTTGTTACACGGGTTTCCCAGGACTCGGGAAACTCGGCAGTGAAAGGGAGGCGAGAGCTGCCAGCTCCACAAAGCAAGTGGCTCTTTCAGCACACCTTGTGGGCCAGGAGGAGCAGGAGTGCTTCCCCCTCAGACCCTTCAAGGAAGCCTTGGGCCTCCCCTCTGCCACAAGCACAGACCCCTCCCCCCCCCCACGACCTCCACCCGCGATGTCCGACCACAACCCCCACCAAGCTGTGATGGCTGATCTCTCACCTCCCTCCCAATTGCCGGGAACCATCCCCAAGGTTCCTCGGCTGCGGCCTCTCGACGGTCGGCCAGGCTATCCTATCGGCCGGCTGCCGAGTGGGAAACAGATCAAAAAAATGATAATGAGGTCCTGCCGTTTAAGTTCGGCAGTATCTCCGCGTCTCCGGCCTTGCCCGGCTCTTTGGTCATTTTCGGCCTCCCCTGCACCATCCCTGCCTCCCCGTAAATATCGGAGCCATGGTCTTGAAATTATGTTGTGGAACATTAGTGTTCATTGGAAATTTCTCTCCCATTACTAATGTAGAGATGTTAAAACCCATTTAAAATAAATAGCAGAGAAGAATTTCAGACTGAAGTGTTCATACACTGGTGACCCACTGCATAATTTTAAGGGTCATATTTAAAACCTCTGTTTTGCAGTTGATCTTTTCATTTCAATTCAGGTTTTATTTTTAGATGAATTTCCCTTAGTATTACCCTCATAGTTCCTCATGTCTGCCTAGACTCATACCTCTGCTGCTGTGGGGGAGAGTAGCTAGCTTACCTGCTCCCAGACTCCTGCTCAGGGCCTTTGACCAGCCTCTATAGGAGGCAAAGTGCTGCACAGACAGGTCATTTATTTCGCTCCTGATTGACAGGCGATTGACAGAGGTCAGAGGTCTTCTCAGCGCCCCACAGCTCAGTGTAGCTCGGATGTGTTAGTGCTCCAGTGTTTGGTGCCCCCACATCATTTCATTCAAATGGTCACTGGGCTGGGGTGGGGGTGAGGAGGGGGGACTTAGATGAGGTTTCTATCTTCTGCCCTCTGCTGGAAAAGCACATGTGGATGTGGATGCTGGGACTCACACTGAGACAAGAAACTGTACCGACTGGGCTGTCATTGAGCCCAAGCCTGGCATCCTCAGCAAAGGAAGGAAGAAAAGAGGGGAAATTAAGAAAAATAAAACTAGTGTTGGAAATGTCTAAAAATTATTAACCTTCAGTGTTGCAGCTTGGATCTAGAATTAGAAAAAAAATGAAATGTTACAATATTATTTTAAGCGTCATTCAGTTAAACTCATATCTTATTTAACGTTTTATCCATTTGATGGACAATGAAAGGAAAAGTTGACAAGTGCAAAATCATATAATTGCTACGGGAATCATTTTGGTTCAGCACAGCAAGAGAAATGTAGATGGTGCAAAGCTGTGATTGGCCAAAAGAGGGCACTGTGATGCTCAGTAGGTCCTCAGTGGCAAAGGACTTCAAAACAACAATTAGCATTTGGCAAGCTTGAGTGCAACGCTGCTGACCCCACAAATAAAACCTTCATTCTGTCTGTTTTCCTTATGAAACATGAACTTTCTTCACTGCTCCCTTGACTAACCCGCTACATTTAAATAAGGATGGGGACAGGGCCAAGGAAACCAGCTGATCTCCCTACCATGCCGCTGTACCATCGGCCCTAGATACCGGTGATGGCGATACTAGCCGGGGGAGTGGCAAGAATCCTGCTTTCAGCACCATCAGTTTTTCTCCCGATCAGTGGCAAGCTCCTCCTGTGTGGTGGAAATCCCACTGGAATCCCACCACCCACCCCCGCCCCAACACTGCAAGTCAAGTTAGGCTCAACCCAGAATAGGAGGTCATGTTCTCGGCGGGGTCAGGGAAGCGGGTGGCAGTTCTGTCCCAACCCACCTCTGGTGGAGAAACCAGCCCAGTGGAAAAGCCAGCCGCTGTGTCTCATCGTTTTAATTTTGCTTGTCTCCCCCTCTTTTGTCTTAAAATGAAAGCACACACCTGCAATGCGTGACAGAGAACTACAACCTCTATGAAGGGCTGATGTTACAAGACAGGGTGGGCCAGTGACTTTACACATTGATCTTTTACCCGGACCGGATTCAAATGCAGCCCAGACTGATGGGATCAATGTTGCTATTAAATGAGCTTGGTCATCCTCATTCTAGTTTCTCGGGCAAGAACCTGGAACAAAACAGCCAGCAATCACAATCAGAAAATGCATTTGAATGGCTGATGTGAAATATGGAAACTTCACACTGGTGCTAGTGTTCTTCTAATGTTGGGGGTTAAACCATGGGCTCCAGATTTTGCAGGATCGGGGCATCACACTCGGTGGCTCATTAGTTAGACTTCTCCTGCACCCTTCAGCTCAAGCATTTTTTGCGCCATAACTTGCTGGAAGTACGAGCTGATAACAGCGGAGCGGGGGCAATGGGGCATCTGGGACCTTAGTGAATGGCGGGACCAACAGTGTGTCTCTTTAACCGATGAGATTTAAGGGTTGAGAAAGAAAGAGGAATGATTGAGAAGGAGGGTTAAATGGAGTGGGTGAATCAGAGTCAAATCATACAATCAATTGTGGAATGATTACAGCACAGAAGGAGGCTATTCGATCCATCGAGCCCGTGCTATGAGGCACAGAAAGAGAAATAAAGAGAGGGAAATAAAGATTGGATTAAGAGAGAGAGAAAAAAGAGACAGAAAGGAAAAGAAAAAAATGCAAAAATTAAAAATTTTGACATTTTTAAAAATCTCTCACAATTTACCACCTGAAGGAATGAGACTCCACAGTTTAAATTGTTCAACTGCTGGGCCAGAAAGATTGATTGGCAGTCGTCATTAACAATTATCACATTGTTTAAAAAGGTACTTACGCTATTATTTACCGGACTTGACTTTCTGTGGCGAGTTTAATGGGCAATTAACGTGCAAATCCAGCACATTTTAAAAAATGGCGGGGAGGCGAAGGGCGAGATGCCGTTTGTGCGAAACAAATGATGGACCAGCAAGTTCTGGAGACTCACAACTCACAGTGTATCTCTTAATCCCCGGAACCTTGCGGCGGATTTGCACATTTAGAATGGCATGTGTCGTTAACACACCGTTATTTTTCCACAAGATCCAGCCCCACGTGTTTGGGACAGTGCAGAAGGAGCTTTGCTTTGCACTTGGCTGTGCTATACTGACCTGGGAAAGTTTGACCCTAAAAGTGTTCCATTCCCCATCAGCGATGGCTCAAATCTGGATGAATACAAAAATTAATCAGAATAAAATCTAATTCAAAAGTTAAAGGAAGGATGTCTGCTTCAAAGTTCACCAGACTAATAAACAGGAAACGTAATCTGTGGTGTGATGATGTGACGGGATCCATACTACAAATATATTTTATAATAGCTAAATTTTTAAAAACTGAAAAGCTACCTTTGTTGGCCAAATGGGTAAAAGTCACTGCTGCGAATTGCAATAATCTTCATATTGATTACACCTCTGTGAAGTGTCCTGGGGTGATTTTCATTGTTGGCGTATGCAGCTGTGGCTCAGTTGGTAGCACTCACACCTCAGAGCAGATCATTCTTGTGTGACCTCCATGCAGATTGCAAATCTGGTCAGCTTGTTTTAGGTTCCTGTTTTATTCATTGCATTTTGATTTTTTTCAATCTATCTCTACTTTCCCTTTTCACTCAATCTTGGAACTAGTTTTGAGGATTAGTATTCATGAGGTAAGAATTAAAGGGGGGAGGACTGGAGGTAGATGCGACCAGCCTCTGTGATGTGATCACAGACCTATCACTTTCTCCTCTTGCAGACTGCTCCATATTCTACAAATATCAAATGTGAGAGTTCAAACGTGAGAGCGCACTGGATACAGCAAAGGCTATGGGCCCCGACAGCATCCCGGCTGTAGTGCTGAAGACTTGTGCTCCAGAACTAGCCGCGCCTCTAGCCAAGCTGTTCCAGTACAGCTACAACACTGGCATCTACCCGACAATGTGGACAATTGCCCAGGTATGTCCTGTCCACAAACAGCAGGACAAATCAAATCCGGCCAATTACCGTCCCATCAGTCTACTCTCAATCATCAGCAAAGTGATGGAAGGTGTCGTCGACAGTGCGATCAAGTGGCACCTACTCACCAATAACCTGCTCACAGACGCTCAATTTGGGTTCCGCCAGGACCACTCGGCTCCAGACCTCATTACAGCCTTGGTCCAAACATGGACAAAAGAGCTGAATTCCAGAGGTGAGGTGAGAGTGACTGCCCTTGACATCAAGGCAGCATTTGACTGAGTGTGGCACCAAGGAGCCCTAGTAAAATTGAAGTCAATGGGAATCAGGGGGAAAACTCTCCAGTGGCTGGAGTCATACCGAGCACAAAGGAAGATGGTAGTGGTTGTTGGAGGCCAATCATCTCAGCCCCAGGACATTGCTGCAGGAGTTCCTCAGGGCAGTGTCCTTGGCCCAACCATCTTCAGCTGCTTCATCAATGTCCTTCCCTCCATCATAAGGTCAGAAATGGGGATGTTCGCTGATGACTGCGCAGTGTTCACTCCCTTCACCACCAGCGTACTGTGGCTGCCACCAGCGTACTGTGGCTGCAGTGTGCACCATCCACGGGATGCACTGCAGCAACTTGCCAAGGCTTCTTTGACAGCACCTCCCAAATCCACGACCTCTCACCTAAAAGGACAAGGGCAGCAGGCACATGGGAACAACACCACCTGCACGTTCCCCTCCAAGTCACACACCATCCCGACTTGGAAATATATCGCCGTTCCTTCATCGTCGCTGGGTCAAAATCCTGGAACTCCCTTCCTAACAGCACTGTGGGAGAAACTTCACCACACGGACTGCAGCGGTTCAAGAAGGCGGCTCACCACCACCTTCTCAAGGGCAATTAGAGATGGGCAATAAATGCTGGCCTTGCCAGCAACGCCCAAATCCCATGAACGAATAAAAAAAAAATTAGCTTTTTAGAGTGTTTGTGTTCTTTTTAGAAGCCCAATCATGAAAGAATAGAGATATGGAACAATGGGAGCTAAATGGAGTTGAGGTACAGATCGTGATTACTTTTATATCACAAATCACTTCATATCACAAGTGCACAAAGTACTATTTTATTCAACTAGGTATAGAAACGACAATTCAGATTAGCCTATATATCAAAATTTATTCACCTTAAGTTCTTCAGCGATATTTTTAAGTACATAAAATGTGATTTGACTGAGAACATGCTCTACAATCAGAATATTGAGCACCTTGTTCGACTCATCCATTGTACTCAAGACATTGTTAACTCAATTAACAATGTCTTGTTAATTCTCAATTGTTAACTCAATATTCACCTTGTTACCAGTACTTGGGGCAACAAGTAGACTAACAGTCATTTGTCCTATGTCCTTGACTCCCCTCACCCATTGGCAAAATGCTTCAGTAACGTAAGATGCATTGCACCAATTTTAGCATTGCATGCCATGGCATATTGGGCTTTATTTAGCAAAAAAAGAACCACAAGGGAGCTATTGGCCCAGAAATCACTGGGAAAATAATGGTGAGTTGACGGACTCGCCATTATTATTGCGTAAATAATCCAACAATTTGTGCCGAGGAAGAGATACGCTGTCAGTTGCGAATCGCCAGAAATTGCTGGACGATTTGTGTCGCTCCGTCGTAAGCCTCGCAAAAATGGGAGCTCGCCACCAGAAATGACACAAGTACCCGGTCAATGGTACGGTCGATGGTCTGGCACTTGGGTAGAAATTGAATAGGGCCTATTATTGGGCACGGGGGGATAGCGCGATCCGCTATTACCTCCCGCCCAATGGCCCCTGCGCAGGCAGGATGAGACTTTTGTGAGGCCTGAGGATTTATCTTCAAGCGTTCCAAATCAGCGTTGACGCGAGGATTCAATGCAATTCGCACTTTCCACCAGCAGGGGCAGACCCAATCTCTTTAAGGCAGGCTGTTTCTTAAAAATCTCTTAAAAAGGTAGCTGGTACCTGTTATTTGCTGAAAATAACAGTCTGCTGTCTGCATGAAATCTGAACGGAGATCAGACATCACACATGCAAAACACAGATGCAGCTCCCGTCACTCTGTTTACAAACTGTTGAGGTATTTTAAAACATTGAATAAAGGTTGCACACTACTAAATCCCACATCCTCCAATCTGCATGCCAGACCTCACCAATCTGCTGATCTGAGTTGGTACCAGGCCTGCGAGAGTGCGTGCACCAAGGTTCTCTGATGATGCACTGGAGACCTTGGTACAAGAGGTGGACAGAAGGAGGGACATCCTATATCTGCAGGGGGTGGGGGGGCGGGCGTTGGGGAAAGAGGCCCTCCAGACATCTACCCAAAAGGCAGTGGGGGATGAAGTCAATGCCAGGTGCACAGTATCATGAACATGGATGCAGTGCAGGAAGAAGTTCAATGCTTTGACATGAGTGGTCAAGGTGAGTGAGGTCAACTGTCAAGTGGGATCTCTGACCGACTACACCACTAGCCGCATCCACTGCTCCACACACTACACCCCCCCATCACCCACGCACCAACAAACTCTTTCAATCAGTACTCAACTCTTCCAATCAGGTGCTTCCTCTCACCCTTACACATCACCACTGTTGCAAGCCGCCCACCCACAACTCACAGGCCACACACACTGGCAGCTATTCAACTATGACAGGCACATCACCCAGACACACATCCCGCTTTCTTGCGGGAGGAGGTGGCGCATATCAGGAGGCAGCAAGCCCCTCGAGCCTGTTCTGCCATTCAATGAGATCGTGATGGACCTGTGACCTAACTCTGTATACCCGCCTTAGCCCCATATCCCTTAATACCCTTGGCTCACAGAAATCTATCAATCTCAGATTTAGAATTCACAATTGAGCGAGCATCAACTGCCGTTTGCAGAAGAGCGTTCCAAACTTCTCCCACCCCTTGCATGTAGGAGCATTTCCTAACTTCACTCCTGCACGTCCTGGCTCTAACTGTTCAGCTATGTTCCGTAGTCCAAGTATTCAAGTATCGGAGACCTCCAAAAACAGTTACAAATGTCTCTGCAGCCAGAAGCAATAATCCAGCCACTAACCTGTAAATCCTGCAGGGTCTCTTTAAATAGCGCTGGTGGGGGGTCCTCCAGGCACTCTAAGACACGTTCAGATGGTCGGGGTTAAGACTGTGCATTGGATTGAGCATTAAGTCCCAAAATGGTGCCTTTCACTTTAAATCAGTGTTGCACACTGATTGTATCCATTTTCTCCTTTCGACACATGCATATGGTGTTCGGTATTTGCGCATGTGCTAACTTCTATACCAAGATGGTGTCCAACATTCGTCACGCTGGAAACGTGTGTGCGCAGCCAAGGCGCCATCTTGGACGCTGGAGGGGCTGTTTGGTGCCGAAACAACGGGCGCTACACGGCCCAATTTAGCGCCCAAGGTGTCAGGCACCATGGCTGACCAGGATGAACGATGACCCACCCGAGAGAGTCCACAGCGAGAGGATTTATTTCGAGGTGATGTCGGAGGAGCTGTGTATGAGGAGGCTGGGCTTCAGTGAGGAGGCATTCAGCCGCCTCTGTGAAATATTAAAAGAGGATTTTCAGCCACGTTTTAACTCCTGCAGGGCTTTGCCAGTGGCCATAAAGGTAACTACAACCCTCAAATTTTGTGCCTGCCGGTCATTACAGGCAGGCACCGGTGACATGTGCACCATCACCCAGGGCGCTGCAAGGGCCAGCATTCAAAAGGTCACAGATGCCATATTCCACATGGCATCTGACTTCATCAGCTGTGATAACTCCCTATTGCATTCCACAGGATCGCTGGCTTCCCTGAGGCGCAGAGGGCCGTCAACGGAACCCATGTGCCATTGAAGGCACCCCGTCAGACAGCTGTGACACACATCAACACGAAAGGCTTCCATCCATTAAATGTAAGGAGCCTTTGCGATACCCAACTGCTGATCATGAGTTTCAGTGCAGGTCACTGGGGAAGTGCTCATGATACTTTCGTCCTTCGGCACTCAAACTTACATGATTTCTTCACCAGAGAGGGTCAAGGATGTGGATGGATCCTGGGTGACAAAGCCTACCCGCTAAAGCTGTGGCTGATGACCCCTATCGCACCACCAACAATGTAGCACAGGAACGGTACAACCATGCACACAAGTGCACACCCCAAATTCTGGGCCAACAAATCCTTGCTAAATGCACACCAGCAGAGTACAGGCACGGCTGCACCATATGATTAGTTTCTGATCATTTTCACACTGAAACTGCAAATCCCTGGCCACAAGCTTTTCTAAAATTTGGGTTGAAAAGTGCACAGTGGAGCAAGAATATGCTTGGGACTCAACCAGAAAAGCAGGTAAAATGGCTTAACAATGGCCCGGATTTTCCTGGAACAGCGCATGTGGCCCCTAACGGCATACGTTAGACCACTGTGCTACCCGGTCCTCCAGTGGCGAATTTCTGCCAAAATTTGGAGAACTCATTTGAATACGCCATAGCAAGCAGATTGGCAAATCAGTAAGCGGCGCAATGTCCGATACATATCTAAGGTGTTGGGACCGGACACAGGACAGAGCAACAGGTTACCTTTCCATAAAAGTAAAAGAGATAAACAATTCATGCAGACTTCCCATCTTCATATTTTAAAAATCTAAGTTGATTAGTACAAATAGCTCTGGTGACGACAGGCTACAAGGTAAGCCCTACACCATTAATAGGTGATTGAGACCAATGAAGATGTCCAGTGGATCCAACCTGAACCTGGAGCTCCATAGATTAGTATAGAGTATTGATTTCATTCAATTTACTGGTGACAACCCATGCACACTTGCATAGCTAATTAAAGTCCGTCATATTTTACAAGCCAAGCTGCAATAGACGATAAAAAATTATATCACAGTGCCTCTCTACAGACTGGGATCCAATCATTTTTTTTTACTTGCAAAGAGTGAATGATTTGCTCCGAATTGGGCTTACCTTTCTGCAAGTTGGTGCATTCATACCGGTACTAGGGTTATCAGTAGTCATTGTCGTAGTGGTTGGAACTCCTGTACATTCAGATTGGATCCACCGGATATCTTTTCATTGGTCTCAATCACCTATTATTCTATTGGTATAGGGCTCATCTTGCAGCCTATCGGCACCAGAGCTATTGCAATAGAGATCCATATTAGCCACTCAATGAGGCATTAATTCGGGAGCCTCAGGTGATGCAGCCACTCTGTTTGAAGATGATGAAGAGTAAGTCCTTTCCTCAGCTGGGAAACCGATACTAATGTTTTTCTTTCAGTAATCTGTATGGTTCTGTCGTTTAATATCTTGGTAACTTGAGCAGGAGGGTCTTTTCTTTATTTCAGAAGTTTTGATTCTGTTTATGAACTTTTTCCACAACACCCATTCTCCTACGTTGAGAGTCCATTTTGTTTCTAGCATCTCAGTCTTCACGTCTTCCCCTGGGGTTCCCTCATTCAGAATCCCCACTATTGTATCTGTCATCTCTTGTATTTCAGACATGTATTTTGGTAACGGGAGAAATTTCTACTGATATTCGACAGCAGGATCTGCATGGGTCTCTGATCGAAAATATGGAACAAGGAATATCCCAGCTTTTCACTGACATAATTATTCATCCCATCTTTACCCAATTCAGGTGTTGATCATGTTTGGGGACAGGCAGACAGGCCTTCTTAAGAGCTCCCTTTAATTATCCCATTTCTCCTTTCGAGAGACCACCCCCCCTCCCCCACTGTGCTTTCAGGGTGATGTGGTGTGCTAAGTGAGTGCTTTATAACCAGGGTGAGTCGTAATTGTCTATTATGTCACTGGTAAAATGATCAGAGTGTAAGATGTGCATCGACCCATGGCAGCACACTACCTCTTGGAGTATCTTGTTCACCACCTTTAGGGATGTGCAATTCCTGCAGGGGAAGATCTCTGTGTACCCAGATGTGTGATCAACAAGTACTAGTAGGTACCTGTTTCCCTGGTGGTCGTGGGTATGGGTCCCGTAAAGCCCATTTATACTCAATACTAAACAGGTCCGCATTTAATTTGTAACTGTTCGTCATTATGTGGTTGGGTATTGGGTTTTACCCGAAGGCACCTCATGCAAGAGGATACGTACTTCCGTACATCGTCCTTCATGCGTGGCCACCAAAATGCAACTATGTGGTTAAGGATGCCTGTCAAACCATTGTATAATGATCCCATGCCTCTGTATGCCAGCTCCATGAGAAGGTCACTCAAGGTCTTTGGGAAATTAGGTGCTCTATGTTGTCTAAAACCCAAGAGAATCTTTCCCATCCTAGTTTCAGGATCTTTCCCCTTCTTAGTATGGGCAGTAGTTCTGGGTTAGTCCGATAGGTCTCGTGTACTACTTTCAGCTTGCCATCCATGCCTATGCCACCTTGGGCAGCTTCTTCCACTGGCCCCTTGGCCTTACTGTGACGATGCTTGGCACTCCGTAGCTAGACCAAGGCATCAGCATTGCGATTGGCCGCAGCATGCATTCCTGACATTTGGCGTCCTCTTGTATGGACGACTTGAACTTCAAACTTGGCTTGTTTCAAATCAAAGATTGCCTGCCAGTCAGCAGCATGTATTAAAGGCCTTTTGCAATGGTCACACCATCCGTTCTGTGCCCAACTTTCGAGCATAGTCTCATAGGCTTGTTGTATACGTAGGAGCCAGTTATAATTACAGGTTTCCTCGAGTTTTCAGATAGATCTTGGGCTTTCTTTAGGGCCATTGCTTCTGCCCTTTGAGCAGTCTGGAAATTTAAGGGGTTACTCATGGAGGCTTCCTCTTTTGGTAGAATCCCTACTGGTCATACACGCGATGCCTCCTCTATATCTGTCTGCTCTGAGTCAGTGGTGTAGTGGTCTGTTTATTCCTTATGTTTTTTAATCCCAACTACACCTTGGGCTCTTTTTGTAGCCAGTTTGACTCGAGACTCCAGTTTACCAAAGGTTGCTCTTAACTTTCTTTTTTCCTTTTCTAGGAACTGTGTTTTTCTGCTGGAAGTTTAATCGTCCATCTTTCTCCATTTACTTTATTAATTCGGTCAATTTGACCCATTTTATCTTTCAGCTTTTTTCATAGGCATCCCTATATTTATTATTTTGGCTGAGAATACTTTTTCACCTATTTAAGTGGACTTTTTTGAACTATAACTAATTGTTATTCAAATTACTCAAGACTGCTATCGACAGATTTTTGGACACTAAGGGAATCAAGGGATTTGGGGATAGGGCGGGAAAGTGGAGTTGAGGTAGAAGATCAGCCATGATCTTATTGAATGGCAGAGCAGGCTGAGTATGGCCTACTCCTGCTCCTATTTCTTATGATCTTATGTTAGTCACTTCAAGCCCTACGTTGAATGCCAAATGTCATGCTACAGTACAGCCCTCCATCTGGAAGGGGCTTTCTAGGTTACTTTTAGGTTCCATGATGGATCAGGCCACAGACTTCCAGGGTAGTGGAAATTGGGAACTCTCTCCTCCAAAAAGCTGTTGAGATAGGTCAACTGAAAATTTCAAAACGGAGATTGATAGATTTTTGTTAGGCAATGGTATTAAGGGTTACGGAACCAAGGCAGGTACCAAGGTACAGATCAGCCATGATGTAATTGAATGGCGGAACAGGCTCAAGGAGCTGAATGGCCTACTCCTGTTCCTATGTTCCTAGGCCTGTTGCTCAAGTGCAATGGAACTTCAATGGGAAAGAAAGTCAGGCAGAGTAGAAAACAGGCTGTCGATTCATTATTGCCCATTTTGCACTACATCAAAGACTAATTTCACCACATATGTAGAGTAAGGAGTCCCAAACAAGAGAAAGAAATTATATGTTTCATAAATTTTCTATAAAGTTTATTGATGTATTAAACTGAAACCACTGTAGCCCTATCCGTTTATAAGTTGTTTTAAATTGAAAACACAGTGTAGTAACAATGGGATCAGATTGTATAATATTCTGTCAAAATTGATAAGATTATACATTACTTTAGATTATCATTTCATTCTATCCCGGCAATGTGCCGTATACCAATTTTTAACTGTATGATATATATATTTTTATTATGTGTTATGGAAACAGAATACAGAATGCAAAACAGAGAACTACTCAGTATGAACCAGGAGGACTTTCGTAACTTGCAATAATGATTGCTGGAACAAAATAAGTATTCACTTTCTCCCACTGTCTGTGCTATACATGATGTGGAGATGCCGGTGATGGACTGGGGTGGACAAATGTAAGGAATCTTACAACACCAGGTTATAGTCCAACAAATTTATTTTAAAATCACAAGCTTTCGGAGATTATCCCCTTCGTCAGGTGAATGAGTGAAAAGGTTCTTCCTATGGACCCACGGCGAAGAATCACTGAAGAGACTACACGATAACATCAACAAGTTCCATCCCACCATCAAACTCACCATGGACTACTCCTCAGAATCGGTTTCTTTCTTGGACACACAAATCTCCATCAAAGACGGGCACCTCAGCACCTCACTCTACTGCAAGCCCACGGACAACCTCACGATGCTCCACTTTTCCAGCTTCCACCCCAACCACGTCAAAGAGGCCATCCCCTATGGACAGGCCCTACGGATACACAGGATCTGCTCAGACGAGGAGGAACGCGATGGACACCTACAGACGCTGAAAGACGCCCTCGTAAGAACGGGATATGACGCTCGACTTGTCGATCGACAGTTCCGACGGGCCACAGCGAAGAATCGCATAGACCTCCTCAGAAGACAAACACGGGACGCAACCAACAGAGTACCATTCGTCGTCCAGTACTTCCCCGGAGCGGAGAAACTACACCATGTTCTCCGCAGCCTTCAACATGTCATCGATGACGACGAACACCTCGCTAAGGCCATCCCCACACCTGCACTACTCGCCTTTAAACAGCCACCCAACCTCAAACAGACCATCGTTCGCAGCAAGTTACCCAGTTTTCAGGAGAACAGCGTCCACGACACCACACAACCCTGCCACGGCAACCTCTGCAAGACATGCTAGATCATTGACACGGATACCACCATCACACAAGAGGACACCACCCACCAGATACATGGTTCATACTCCTGTGACTCGGCCAACGTTGTCTACCTCATACGTTGCAGGAAAGGATGCCCCGGAGCATGGTACATTGGCGAGACCATGCAGACACTGCGACAACGGATGAACGGACACCGCGCAACAATCGCCAGACAGGAGGGTTCCCTCCCAGTCGGGGAACACTTTAGCAGTCAAGGACATTCAGCCACCGATCTTCGGGTAAGCGTTCTCCAAGGCGGCCTTCGAGACACACGACAACGCAAAATCGTCGAGCAGAAGTTGATAGCCAAGTTCCGCACCCATGAGGACGGCCTCAACCGGGATCTTGGGTTCATGTCACGCTACACGTAACCCCACCAGCAAAAAGGGGGGAAAAAAATTATGTTTTTAGTATTCCCTCTCTCTCTCTGCCATTTGGGTTTCTTTCTGTCTGTCTGTGTAATTGACACAATGTATATCCAGTGTACTGGGACGTGCTGTTCTCCGTGACTGGCCTGTTTGAATAACAACGACACCTTTTGATTGGTGTGATGCTGTCCCAGCCTAGTATAAGATATGCGATTTGAGAACCTTTTCACTCATTCACCTGACGAAGGGGATAATCTCCGAAAGCTTGTGATTTTAAAATAAATTTGTTGGACTATAACCTGGTGTTGTAAGATTCCTTACATTTGTGCTATACATGATCACGAATGGACACGTTGGGTTATTAATTTGAAAAAAAACTTAAAGGTTAAAATTCATTCAGTGTCTCATTTTAAAAAAAATTTGTACAATTAATAAAAGCATTGATATTTGGACCAGTTTCAGCCTATTGTCAGTTTATTCTTAATTGTGTTTGGGTTAATCTCATTCTAACTGTTGTTTATGTTTCCTTAAGTAATAATGATTGGTGGACATTTGACAGAGTTGGAATTGGTTATGCTCTTTTGTTGTCTTTTGTACGATACTCAAAGTATCAGTTACAGATCAAGCTTGCAATATAAAAAGACATTCTTTACGAGGAAGCATGAAGGATGTTGCACCTGTATTATGTTACGTCTTTAAATCATCTTAAATTGCTTCTCCAGTGGGCTTATAAACAAGCAATGACAGAATACAAAACATAGTTACAACCGTAATGTATTGAAGCACAATGCAATAATATATTGAGTGCCAATTTGAAGATCTGGAGCACCACTCTTAGAATGCAGTATAAATAAATAGAAATGAAAAGAACAGTTTGCCGAGGCAGGGGTAGTTAGCAGGTTTTCCATTGTTCCCTCTGTGTCACTTTCCTTAAAATTGAAAAACCTAGGTACAGGTTCAAGACCCACAGAACAGGGCCAAAAGAGGAGGGGAAAAAGACAGGATGAATCAAGAAATAGAATCTCTTGACTTTGTGCAATAGTGTAAAACGGGTGATAGCGAGTTGGCAGTCCGCTTTACATATCTCCTGATTTTTAATTTCCATTGACTTCAAGAAAACAGGAGGAGGAAGGAAAATGAGTAAGATTGCTAAATAAGCAGAGGGAAGTGTGAGTTATCCGTATGTAAATACACAAAGTATTGTAAACAAAGTTGGTGTCTGGAAGCATCCATTGCTACAGGGAAGGGGCGACGATAAAATAGCATTAACAGAGATATGGCTTGGCCTAAGGCAGTACTGGCAGCTAAAGATTCCTGGTTACAAAACATTCCTGATGGATAGAGCAGCGATAAAGAGGATGGGATATGAATGTTAGTAAAGGCTATTAGCACAGTGCTAAACATAGGGGTTGCATTAAGGTAAAATCCATATGGATAGAGTTAAGAAATAGGAAGGGAAATGGTACAATTTGGTATCATCAGCCAATTTTGACACCATAATTCCAATTCCTGAGTCCAAATCATTTATGTATACAGTAAAAAACAATGGTCCCAGTGCAAGATATCGCTTCCTACTTTCTGCTAGTCCAAGGAACTTCCCTTTACCCCGGCCCTCTGTTTTTTGTATTGTAGTCATCTTTCAATCCATTCTGCTATCTAGCCCATGATTCCGCACGCCCTGAACTTTGTCATAAGTCTTTCATGTGCCTTCTGAAAGTCCATATATACCGCATCCACTTGTTGACATTTTCTGGTTCATCTTTAATGAATACAATAAGGTGAGTTAAATGTGACCTTCCTTTTAGAAATCCATACTGCCGACTTTTTTTTATTATATTCTCCATCGCTAGATGTTTTGTTACCTTATCTTTCAGCAAAGATTCTAGTATCATAGAATCATAGAATCAGAGCATGGTTATCGCACAGGACGCCATTCGGCCCATCAAGCCCATGCTGGCTCTTTGTAAAAGCAATCCAGTTGGTCCATTCTCCCGCTCTTTCCCTGTAGCCTTGCAAATTTTTTCCCTTCAAGTATTTATCCAATTCCTTTTTGAATGCCATGATTGAATCTGCTTCCACCACCCTTTCAGGCAACGCATTCCAGATCATAACTACTCACTGCATAAAAAAGTTTTTCCTCATGTCGCCTTTGGTTCTTTTGCCAATCACCTTAAACCTGTGTCCTTTGGTTCTCAGCCCTTCCACCAATGGGAACAGTTTCTCTTTATTTAAACTCTTCATGATTTTGAACACTTCTATCAAATCTCCTCTTAACCTTCTCTGCTCTCAGTAGAACAACCTCAGCTTCTCCAGTCTATCCACATAATTGAAGTCCCTCATCCCTGGAACCATTCTAGTAAATCTTTTTTGCACCCTCTCTAAGGCCTTCACATCCTTCCTAAACTGCAGTGCCTAGAATTGGACGTAATACTCTACTTGTGGCCGAACCAGTGTTTTATAAAGGTTCAACATAACTTCCTTGCTTTTGTACTCTATGGCTCTATTTGTAAAGCCCAGGATCCCGTATGCTTTTTTAACTGCTTTCTCAACCTGTCCTGCCACCTTCAAAGATTTGTGCACATATATCCCCAGATCTCTCTATTCCTGCACTCCCTTTAGAATTGTACCCTTTAGTTTATATTTTGCCTCTTCTCATCCTTCCTGCCAAAATGTATCACTTCGCACTTCTGTGTTAAATTTAATCTGCCATGTATCCGCCCATTCCACCAGCCTCTCTATGTCCTCCTGCAATCTATTACTATCCTCCCCTCTGCTTACTACACTGCCAAGTCTTGTGTCATCTGCAAATTTTGAAATTGTGCCCTGTACACCCAAGTCCAAGTCATTAATATATATCAAGAAAAGCAGTGGTCCTAGTACCGCCCCGTGGGGTACACCACTGAAAACAATCGTTCACCACAACTCTCTGTTTCCTGTCACTTAGTCAATTTTGTATCCATTCAGTGAAAACTGAGGCAAAGTATCTGTTCAATATCCCTACCATTTCAGTATCATCTCCTGTGAGTCTATCTTGCCCATCCCTTAGTGGCCTTATCCCTTTCTTAATACTCCTTTTTGTTACTTATGTGCCTACAAAATAATTTACTATTTATTTTTATATTCTTTGATATTTTCATTTCATATTTCCTCTTTTTTTTTACCTATTTCCTCAGCTCATCATATTCCCTTTTGTCACCGTCTAATTCATTGTTTATGTACTTTGTATATGGCTTTTTCTTTCAAGGCAATTTGATCCCTACCCCTTTAATTATCTATGGTGTCTCATTCTTGGCTGGTTAGTTCTTATTTTTTTAATGGAATATATTTCTATTGGTCTCTTCTTTAAATGATGCTATCGTTATTCTCCCTCTTTGTTTGCCAATATTTTTTTCCAGTTTACCTTCCTTGGTTCCATCCTCATTCCGTGAGTTGGCTTTTTCCCAGTCTATTACTTTGGTCTTTGTACTATCTATATCTCCATCAATCGTTATCTTACACCTTATTATATTGTGATCACTGCTACCTCGATATTCTCCCTCGCTTACTTCTCATTTGCTCCGATTCATTTCCTATTACTTGGTTTAGCAGTGCTTCCTCGCTTGTTGGGATTTTAAAAATTCATTTTCGGGATGTGGGGGTCACTGGCAAGGCCAGCATTTATAGCCCTTTCCTAGTTGCCCTTGAGAAGGTGTTGGTAGGCCTTCTTTTTGAACCACTGTAGTCCGTGTGGTGAAGGTGTGTTCTCACAGGAGTTCCAGGATTTTGGTCCAGCGACAACGAACGAACGGCCGATATATGTCCAAATCAGGATAGTGTGTGACTTGGAGGGGAACGTGGAGGTGATGGTAATCCTACGTGCCTGCTGCTCTTGGCCCTCTAGACGGTGGTGTTCACAGGTTTGGGAGGTGCTGTTGAAGAAGCCTTGGCGAGTTGCTGCAGTACATCCTGTAGATAGTACACACTGCAGCCATGGTTCACCAGTGGTGGAGGGAGTGGATGTTTAAGCCAGTGAATGGGGTGCCAATCAAGTGGGCTGCTTTGACCTGGAGGATGTCGAGCTTCTTGAGTATTGTTGAAGTTGCAGTCATCCAGGCAAGTGGAGAGTAATCCATCACACTCCTGACTTGTGACTTGTAGGCAGTGGAAAGGATTTGGGGAGTCAGGAGGTAAGCCACTCGTCATAGAATACCCAGCCTCTGACCTTCCCTACTAGCCATGGCTTTTATGTGGTTGGTCCAGTTCAGTTTCTGGTCGATGGTGAGCCCCGGAGAACCGGCAATGGTAATGTAATTCAATGTCAAGCAGAGGTGGTTAGACTTTCTCTTGTTGGAGGTGGTCATTGCCTGACCCTTGTGTGACGTAAATGTTATTTGCCATCTATCAGTTCAAACCTGGATGTTGTCCAGGTCTGCTGCATGTGAACATGGACTGCTTCATTATCTGAGGAATTGTGAGTGGAGCTGAAAACTGTACAATCATCAGTGAACTGCCCCACTTCTGGCCTTATGGTGGAGGGAAGGTCATTGCTAAAGCAGCTGAAGATGGTTGGGCCTAGGATGTTGCCCTGAGGAACTCCTGCAGCAATGTCCTGGGGCTGAGATGACTGGCCTCCAACAACCACAACCGGCTTCCTTTGTGCTAGGTATGACTCCAACCACTGGAGAGTTTTCCCCGATTCCCATTGACTTCAGATTTACTAGAGCTCCTTGGTGCCACATTTGGTCAAATGCTGCCTTAATGTCAAGGGCAGTCACTCTCACCTCACCTCTTACATATTGGGTCAGAAAGGAATCTACAAAGCCATAGTTTCAGGTTAAGGGGTTGGACATTTAGGACAGATTGAGGAGAAATTTCTTCACTCAGAGGGTCGTGAATATTTGGAATTCTCTACCCCAGAGGGCTGTGGATGCTCACTCGTTGAGTATATTCAAGACTGAGACAGATAGATTTTTGGACTCTAAGGGAATCAAGGGATTTGGGGATCAGGCGGGAAAGTAGAGTTGAGGTAGAAGATCAGCCATGATCTTATTGAATGGCAGAGCAGGCTGAGTATGGCCTGCTCATGCTCCTATTTCTTATGTTCTTCTGTACAAAAACTCCACCTCCTTCTCTCCTTGCCAGTTTATTTGGGGGTCGTTGAAATCCCCCATGATTATAATTCTGTGTTTTTTTCACTCATTTTATGGATTTGCTGACATATTTCTCCCTCCACTTCTTTTCCACTATTCGGTGGTCTTCAGTATACCCCTAATAGTGTGACTGATCCCTTCCTGTCATTTATCCCAATTGATATAGATTCTGTTTCTATCTATTTGTTAGTTATATCCTTTCTTATTACAGCCATTATGTTATTTTTGATTAGCACAGCCTCCCAACCACCGCTTCTTCCTCCTCCTCTATCTTTTCTAAATACATTATAGCCTGCAATATTTAGCTGTTAATATTGTCCTGTCTGCAATCATGTTTCCATTGTCCCTATTACATCTGTTTCTCACCTAATTACTGTCTCCAATTCCCCCAGTTTGTTGCTGATGCTCTGTACATTGCTGTACAGGCAATTTAATTTGCTCTTATTTTTCATTACTCCTGTTTTATTTTCTTTTAACGTGTAATTTATTTTTACTTCCTATGATGTTTTCTGTTCCTTGAGTATTCACGTTATCTTTCTCTCTTTTTGTATTCTGACCTTTGCTCTCATATCTTCTTTTTCTTATATTTAATTTACTATTATTTCTTCCCGAATCTTCCCCTTTCTACAGTCCTATTTATCCTTTCTGCTCGGACATTGATCCCAGCCTGTCCCAGCGTTATGGCTCTTTTAACAAAAAAATCAGTTCAAGTAAGCCAGGTTATGAATGTCATTACACCTGCACAAGTAGCAATGCCAGAAAATCTGCCTAAAAAGCCATAAATCATTCTCTGCTGAACCATGCTAACAATAAATAGGTTATCCAGAGCAGTACGGTCATGAGAGAACTGGAGTGCTGAATGTTTACCATGCATGGGCATACTACAGAATGAATTAAATACAGTAAGTATATATGCCAACTATGTGAGCAACAAGTCTTCAAGGGGCTTCACTAAAGAAATCCTTGCAAGGCAAGTTAGCTGCATGCTCATTTAGTATCAGATCGTGTGGTCTTGAAGATCGGCAGCTGCATGACACTTTCTACACTCCACTTATTTCCAGTATCTCAAGACTACTTATCGACTGGAAGGACACGATAGCATATAATTGATGTGGCTAGACAGAAACTGGAGATGGACCCAAGCAGTACAAGCCCGTGATCTTTATTCCAGGCGGACATTATTGAGCATGAGAACATCAAGGCAGTGTGGAATAGTGAAGCTGAAGGCTTCTCCTTCCCTTAGAGCATAAAGTTCATATCATGTATTACTGTCCTATTCAGTCACTGACACAAAGGCACACACTCAACTTAAGTCACACAGAATGTGTTGGAACGAAAGGACTGTACCCTGCAGCCAGTTTGCACACTGACTCCTTCCACAAAACCATTTGGAAGAAATAGTAGGTTAGGTGTTGGACATCACACACAATCCATCAGCACAAAAAGGAAACATTGTGGCAAAGCACACTGACATCATTTACACATTGCATGATGTATTCTATAAATTTATTCACTTAATTTATACATTGTATTGAAAAAATATTTGTGATTTGAAAATAATGCAGTACCACAACAATGATAATAGTTCAAGAAGTGCAGAGGGCAGTTTTGCTAAAAATGTTTTGAGCCAGGCTATTTTGTAAATTTTGCACAGGAGACTTCATAAGGAGCAGTTCAACACTTTGTTAAATGTATTTTGACTTAACACCTAACACCAGTCTTCCTAGCTGGACTGATATTTCAGGTGCTACTTTCGTAGTGTCACCATTTCCCTCCTGCACTAGCAAGTCTTCTGGATTCTGCTTTTCCTCCTCCATAGTTATATCTCTTTTTTATGGAAAAGGTATGCAGCAGACAGCAATGATCCTGGAGACTCCGGGGGGGGGGGTGGGCAGAACTGTGGGGCATCCCTGGTCTGTCCAGACAGCCTATCAATGACCCAGGCTTTGGATCAGGACAAGACTCAGGCTATCTCAGTCCAGTTGAACCTGAAAAATCCCTCTCACTAATATTCAGGGACTGGTACCCAAATTGGGAGAGCTGTCCCACATACTGGTCAAGCAACAGCCTATCATATACGTACTCACAGAGATTGTGGAAAGTGGCCACTATCAATGTATCAGAGCAAAGTTCTGTCGACCTACCACAGCCAATCGAGAATAATGGATGACAATCAGGTGACTAATGGAAGGAGGAGGAGGTTATATGAACATCCCCATTCTCAACTGTGGAAAAGTCTCGCAAGTGGATACAAAGAGACAAGGCTGAACTGTTTGCAAAAATCTTCAGTCAAAAGTGCCAAGTGGACCATCAGACTCAGCCCCCACCCAGGGTCACCATTATCATAGATGGTCAGTGTCCAGACAATTCAGCTCACTCCCTGTGACATTAAGAGGTGGCTGATTGCACTGGACACAGCAAAGTTATGGGCTCTGACTACATCCCGACTATAGACCTGAAAACTGTGCACCTGAACTAGCTGTCCCCCCACCCAAGTTGTTCCAGTGCAACGATGCCACTGGCATCTACCCGACAATATGGAAAATTAGATATGTCCTATCCACAAAAAGTACAAATCTAATTCAGTCAAAATCTAATAGATCAGCCTTCTCCCAGTCATGAGCAAAGTGATAGAAGTAGATTGCTAACTCACAGTCCACCAGATCCACTTGACACCAAACCTCATAGCCTTGATCCTGACATGGATGCAAGAGCTGAATGCCAGAGGAGAGGTGAGAGTAACTGCTCGCAACATCAAGGCAGCATTTGACCAAGTCTGGCACCAAGGAGCCCTCGCAAACCTGAAGTCAACGGGAGTCAAGGCCAAAACCCTCCAGTGACTGGAGTCATACTTGACACAAGGGAAGATGGTTGTGGTTGTTGGAGGTGCCATTTAATGACAGTTCTACAGTGTTTAGTTCCATTTACAACTCTTCTGTTGAAGCAGCTCATGCTAGCTTAAAGGAGGACCTGAACACCTGGACAACATCCAGTCTTGGGCTGATGAGTAGCAAGTAACATCCATGCAACATAAGTGCCAAGCAATGACCATCTCCAACAAAAACAGATCCAGCCACCTCTCCCTGATCTTCAATGGTCCCACCATCACCGGGTCCTCCACCATTAACATTCCTGACGGTCATGATTGATCACAACCCTAACTGGACCAGCCTCAGCAACACCATGACTACAAGAGAAGACAGAGATTAGATACTCATGTGATGATTG
The DNA here is from genome assembly GCF_035084215.1 of Heptranchias perlo. Taxonomy (NCBI): domain Eukaryota; kingdom Metazoa; phylum Chordata; class Chondrichthyes; order Hexanchiformes; family Hexanchidae; genus Heptranchias; species Heptranchias perlo. Next base: position 10,872,688 of record NC_090329.1, read on the forward strand.
GCTCACCTCCTGACTCCTCAAAGCCTCGCCTCCATTTACTAGGCTCAATCCAGGAGTGTGATGGGATATTCACCACTCACGTAGATGCATGGAGCTGCAACAACAATCAAAAAGCTTGACACCATCCAGGACCACTTTATCGGCACCCCTGGCGCTGGACTCATATCTACCCCTCTAACACTGGCACATTTCACTATGTACGATCTACAGTATGCACTTCAGCAACTCACTAAGGTTACTTCGACAGCAACCTCTACCAACAATAACAGCAAGATCATGGGAACACCAACACCTCCAAGTTTCCCTTTAAGTCAAACATCATCCTCACTTGGACATATACGACCGTTCCTTCATCGATGCTGGGTCAAAATTGTGGGATTCACTGCCTAACACCACCATCACCATGAGGACTGCAGCAGCTCAAGAATATTGCCCATCACCACCTCCTTCGGGCACATCCCGAGAACAAATATAAAAAAAATAAGCTTTCAGCTGTCTTGGCATCACTCTGTGGAGCTCCCTCTCCACCTTACTACTTCCTTCACTGCCTTTAAAAACCTCCTCAAAGCCTAACATTCTTTAGTTAGCCTTCAGCCAACTTTCCTTAATCCTCTACTGCTGGGTCCATTTGTCTTCAATGTTGGAACACCTTGGAACATTGTATCATATTAAATGCAAGTTGTTGTTAAGGTGTCGTCATGTGCATTTGTGCACGGAAGCCTCTCTTGAACAATTTGGAATTGAGTGCAAATCGGCCATGAATTGTGTAATACTTTACACTCCTGATTTTACTGGGACATCACACTTAACACCAACATTAATTTCCAGCACAGAACCTGAATATTTCTACAATGGGGACATTGGAACATAATTTAGACTTTTTGGTACTACTTTGATATTTGTATTAAATTTTCAGACTTTCGAATCCTACAGGGAATTAATACTCACTGGTGCAGCTCGCTGGATTAGAGCACTAAATTTGAACTAATGATCTACTAATGCTGATTGATGCAGTGCAGGATTACTCTAAGCATTAAATAAATTGGTACTTTTTTTTAAACCAAATGATTTAACAATCAAAAATCAATTTTATTTTTACACAAGTTTGAGTCACTGTTGAATAAAGAAAATCTACTGGGCTTCAACAAATGAAATCAGATGCCTCCACAAGTGCAATACTGTGGGCATAACTGCTGCATCACTACACTCACAACTTCAAACTTGCCAAACCCTCCTTTGTGGGTTGTGTTTTTTATTTAAGAAAAAAGTTAACTGATCAAACAACCAACAGATCAAATGGTTGCCCGAATCAACCAAAAGTAATGGAAACTAAAGTAAACCACAATCAGAGCTCTGATACATTTTTAAAAAAAACAAGATGGCACAACACACCTGGGACACAGTCAAATTTGCATGTTACTAAGAATTAAAGTGAGCGGTGATATTTTGGAGAGCCCAGGCATGTCTTTTAGTCACTGCCCAAAGCAGTAACTATGTTCCATGCCTGTCATTAACCTGTTCACTGAATACATTTCAGTGAGGCATATTATGTGCCATATGGGAGGAAAAATACACATCAAGACTTTTTGTAATACAGGGAAATCTCATCAAACATGAGCTACAAAGATTTGCTAAAATAGGTTGCTTAAAGTGTGCAGCTATATCAGCCAGATTAGATTCCTGTTCAGAATTATTAGTCACACTATGAAAGAATGGCTGTGGTCACCATTTAATATGGCTTTGAGAGATTGTTGCCTTTCTGACTTCACACAGGCTTCAGATTAAGGAGGTGAGACCACTTCAAGATCCTGCATGTTGGGTGTTGCATCACTGACTTTAATAACCATAAAGTGACACTATGTCACCTTGTGTGTCAATACCTTCTGACATGTGTCTGGCAGCAAATTGATTTGTTTTTCTTGGAACTGTACATCAAGATATCTTTCACCAAATTCGAAGATGCAGTGTGTCATTTCTGGGACATTTTTAGCTTTATACTTAAATTTACTATACCCTTTGGTCCATGTGTTGGAGAATTGACATTAGTAGGGAATTGAATGTAGTCTATCACCCATGGGCATCACAAAGCACTGTCGAAAGTTGTTTGGACATCCTCCAAAATAAGCACAAAGTTTAAAAAAAACAATCTAAGGATAAAATAAAATGTCTGCTCACTGAATTCTGAGCTGTAATTGGTAAACTTTTGGCTCTTGTTACCTCTTAAATGCATTGCTTCCGTCACACTTTGCTTGGGTTATTATTATATACTCCTAATATCATCTGTAACCCTTGGGGCAATAGTGTATTGCTCTTCTCAACTGCAATACAATTGCAATTCCATGAATGTTTTGCTGTGTGTCAGCTGATCATTTTTTGTCCCCAATTTTCTCCCCTCTACTAACGGCAAGGACTGCTGCTGGATTATCGTTCTCTGGGTGAAAACAATCCTTCAGCAACTTACTGATGTGGCAGTTCCTCATGTGAGTGCCCAGACTATGAGTATCAGTAGTCTATTTAACCACTGGTACGTCCAAGTCTTGTCCTCAGCCTACGCCCATACAAAAACATTCTAGCAGAGAGTGATAAATAACAACCAGGAAGGAACGCTGGCTGATTATTTTCTCTCCTCAGCCAAGGGGCATTGTAATTAGCTTTCATGCCTCTTCGGACTGCCTTGCCTGAGATTAGCTCATTTAGTTCACCCTGTTTACTTGGGCATCACCCTCCACCAGTCACGAGTGTACAAAAAAAAATCTATGAAAACCGCTGAGAAATTCAAAACCTGAAATAACCTAATTGCTAAACTTGCTGGTCCTGCCTGGGGAGAAAATGCCTGCACTCTGCACTCATCTGACCTTGCACTCTTCTATTCAGTTGTGGAATATTGTCCTCCCGTTTGTGCCTGCTCATCATACATTAAGCTGGTGGATACTCAACTGCATGCTACTATGCGTCTTGTGTCAGGCATATTTCACGCTACTTTCCTCCGATGCTTAGCAGTCCCCTGCAACATAACTCCTCCATATCTTTGTTGTTCAGATACTGCAGCAAAATTGGTGACTAGATTTCATGACAAAATCATGTTGCCAATTCACTCTGATTTGTTCCATCCACCCAGTATGGTCAACCTTTCCTGATTCCTTTGACTTTTCCTGACCAACTCGCTGGTGTGATGAGTGGACAGCGGATGCTCCTATAAGTCACCATATCATCTCCGGCCCTTCAGACCGTCAACCAGAATTCAATGGCCACTTCCTAGCTGGGCGCCTCCCAACCGCTTTCAAGCTGGACAGGCTCAGTGCGCCTGAAATATTTTTCTTTGTGATGGCAACAATGTCCTTGCAGACAAATACAAACCATGTCCCACGTCCTTGAATCATGCCCACTACCTGGTGGCCTACACGCTTTGCATGCTGTTGATGACAATGCTCTGAGATGGCTGGAATTATACACTGTGTCTGTATAGCTAAATAATAATAAAAGCACAGGTAAGATATTGACAGGTGACCTCCCTAGGAGTTACGGATTAGTACCACACTGGATGGTGCATTTACCCACTAAGTGATCAGGAAATTTCATCTTGCTTAGTTTTATTTGTTTCTAAATACAGTTGAGCCAAACCTGCATCCACCTTTCCCCAACAGCAGCTAAGGATTCCTTTAATGGACACTGAAAATGGCCACCTCCCAATTGTATCGACAATATTTGGTGGGCAGGAGCAGGAAATGACGATAATCAGGCACGCAAAGACAAAAATGGCGACGGGGGTCATAACTACATTATTTGACCCCAATTAGCATAAATTCACGAGTCTCTCACTTGTTTTCGGTGGGTGCCCTGGCCGCCTATATCAAGGTGCGCCCAAAATTCAGCATGGGCAGGAACTCAGCGGTACGTCAGCATTTGCCCGTACAATTTCAATCCTGGTAGCACAGGGTGGCAGGGACACAAAAATCGCCCCCCCCCCTGCCCCCAGCATGTTTCCATCTTCAGGTGTTCTGTTGCCTGAAACTCAAATCTAAATGACCCCACTTTTCTGATTTAACCTCATTTGCATAATTATTCACAACTCCACGTGCAAATTTCCACAGCTCTCGGGGTGACACCACTGATAGGGGAGGAAAATTGTGTGCAAGTCAGATTTACAGGAATGGGGATAATTTAGAAAGCATCTGGAGAACATTGAAAGGTTTCTCAACCCATCGGCTACCTTTAGCAAGGCTGAATGGGCAGTGGATTAAAAAGTGGCAGGCGACAATCAAGGGAAAGGGATCCCAAGGTGCAGGCAGGAGTCTGCAGACGAATGACGTCTCAGCCTCGCACCTGGCCTCCATTGTGATGGCTGCTGAAGCGAAGGTGGTTTTTGCAGGAGAGGCTTGTGAGGAGGGGTTTTCCTCTGTGCCATTCCACAGAGCTGAGTTACTGACAGACTATTGTGTGGGGAAATTATGAATTTTTTATAAATAATTGAGGGACCTTAGAGAAACCTTGTGTTGAAAAACTGCTTTACTTCACATATAGAGTGTTCTTTTTTTTTTCTTAATTTAGAAGATTCACAATACAAGTTGCACAACACAGCAATAAATGTTCAGCAGTGGACAAAATGTTTATCACAGACAAGCAATAAATAAAATTCTATCAAAGGTAAATATACCTCACGATGCCAAGAGAATTGTTCAATATCTGGTAAAATGAAGCTGAGGAGAAACATGGGGACGAGTTTAATTTTTTTTTAAATTGAGGAATTTAGGTGAATGACCAAAGGTCATAGTTCAGGTTACCACTAAGGCTGAAGAGCTTGAAATAAGACATGATAAATCACGTAGCAATTAGATGACGCCAAGCTTAGATTTTAAAAGCTTTGGATTGTAGGAGGAAGGAAAGACAGGAATGTTGCACAGTTCTGAAGTGCTGAGAAAGAATTGGAAACAGTGCAATGAATCTTGAATTTAAAATATTGAGGTTGCAAGGAGGAGGAAGAGCATGTAGAAAGGTATTTATTGAGCTTAGGAAGAATAAGAGTGGAAACTTAAGGAGAAATAATGACCACGGTAGTATTGATAAAATAAAGGCTCGAACCCAGAGGGAGGATGGAGGCTAGAGGTGAGAGAAGGATCCCCTAACAGAGATCAAGCTTTTTCTTATATCCTGTCCAGGAGTGTGTGAGAAAAGTGTTTGAGCAGGTTCTCCAGATAAGAGAGCAGGATTCAAGTATTGGCAGACTTTGGCTTAAAAGATAGCTGAGATTTGTTGAGGTGAAAAGAAACACTTTACACAGTGTTTTGAATGCAATTCAAGACCTCTCCCGTACATTCCCTTATGCATTGATTTTCTCTGAGCATCAGTCAGTTCCATTTCCCTACTGACACAAAGGAACAGAAAAGAACAAGAAAATCCTAATTATTTTTGGTTCATTTCAGCGATTTTATCCTGAGTGATCTCCGACTAATGAGTTTTTTGTCTAGCCAAGAATATCATATTGAGCATTCACGCTCCCCACAACTCTGTGGCCTGGAAATTCCTCGGGCCCCGCTACATTGGTGCAAGTGCAGCAGAGCAGAACGCCCGCCTGTCCGCCCTCACCCAAGATCGGAGACACGCTCCCAAATTCCAAGGCTGGTAGCATTTGCATCCTGAGGTGGACCACTGGCTGCTGGCAAGGATTGCATCAGTGTTACCCACCCTGGCCCAAACCCAACGCATTTCCAAGGTAGAGCAGATGTGAGTTCCACTGAGAGGAAATTCCCAGGAACTCCCCCACCCCCATCCCCCAATGCGATCCCATGACATGCGGAGGTGGGTGGAATAAATGCCGATAGCTCCCTTCCCCACCCCCCACAGAAACTTCAAGGTCCATTTGAAATACCAAGAGAGATAGGATCTGCCCATTTTCCGCTCCCTCGCACCGGGCATACCTGATACTGCCCTTTCCATCCCTGGAATTTGGGGACCTGTATGTTTTTCACATCTTGTTTTTCTTAACCAATTACTTGGAATTTTTTCTTGCATATCAGTACACTTTTAGTGAAATCTGCTAGAAAATCATTGCTTTTGCAATTAGTCTTCTTTCAGTATAAACCTATTCAAGCAAGTCCATGCACATAATTAATCAATAACAAACATTATTAAGGCAGAATATAAATGCACTGCAGCACAGTGGCACACTGGGTTGGCAAAGCAAAACAAGATCTCGTGGATGGGCAGCTAAATTTTGAATGTGATTTCCTCCACGCAGTGCATAATACTGTCGGAAGGAGCGTGCTTGCTCACAAGGGGTGAAGAAATAAATCAAAGTGAAAGTTCCTCCTGGCCACTCCTCTGTACGTCCAAATCAGTGGTTCAAAAATGGAATTTCCAGGGGCCAAGGAGGACGACACCTTCCCATGTGCTTAGTGAGGGAATACTGGATGTGAACACATTTATTTAAAAAGGGTTAATGCCAGCACTCAAATAGAAATTTCAGACAAACCCCTTAAGCGTTGGTACACTTCTACCTCACAGCATAATTTCACAGTCATATTGCAGTGAGCTCTTGAGGGTGAAATTGGTCTTCAGCGAAAGTGAGAAACAGGCAATAGTGAATCGGCAGCCCATTTTACACTGTGCTGAATTTTCTTTTCTCATAAAGAAAGAACTTGCATTTATCTCACGTCTTTCACAACCTCAGGATGTCCCAAAGCTCTTTACAGCCAATTAAGTACTTTTGAAGTGTGGTCACAGTTGTAATGTAGGAAACGCAGCAGCCAATTTGCCCACAAAAAGCAATATGATGATGACCAGGTAATCTGTTTTTAGGTGTTGGTTGAGGGATAGATATTGGCCAGGACACCAGGGAGAACTCCCCTGCTTTTCTCCGAAATAATGCCATGGGATCTTTTACGCCCACCTGAGAGGGCAGTTTTAACGTCTCAACCAAAAGACGACACCTCCAACTGTGCAGCCCTCCCTCAGCACTGCACCGGAGTGTCAGTCTACATTATGTGCTCAAGTCTCTGGAATGGGAGTTGAACGCACAGCCTACTGACTCAGACGTGAGAGCGCTACCACTGAGCCACGGCTGACACCGTCAATGGATAGGGAAATCAGACTACCAATTCACTATCGCCTGCTTCACATTTTCACCAAAGTCCAATTTCATCCCCTTCATGTTCGATCTGATTTTAAAATGTACTTGGTGAGCCTGATTTGTGTGGCGTGCCCGTTTACAATTCAAGCTGTCTACGTGTAATGGAAATAAGCTTTGTCCATTCAATACAAAAATTCTGGGACATATTTAAACATCAGATCTAATGTGAGGAAGAAATAATAAGTGGGGAGAAAAAGTCAGAACTTTTTTTTAAACTCACTTTTTTTCACCAGAAATAATAGTAATTTTATTAAATTATAGAACTATTAAATCATGACTTAAACAAATAAATCCAAGCTTATGAAGTATTGATATTCTGTTTCATGCCATCCATTCTGATCCTCTTGCTTTTAGACCCGAATGGAAACTTCCTTCCTTCTTGCATGCGTCAGAAGTGTGTGTGGAAAGACTGTTGTACATATGAATAGAAAATAAAATCTCACTGTTTTGTTGAGAAACCCAGAGAAGACTCAATGTGAATTGTTCAGAGCCCCAATAAAGTAGAAAAGAATAGGACAACTCATGAGGTGAATCAAGAGGGAATGATTAGGCAGCTCTGAACATGGCTTTTGGAAGCCAAGAGGAGGTGGAGAAATGGGTAGAAAGTTAAAGCCAAGATCACATGGGTAAACAATTGACGTTTTAAAGGGACCTTCTCCATGGCAAAAATAATTTGGTAAACCTTTGGAAAGGGAGAAGACACAAGAGGGGCCATCCATGATTTTAATCATAATGACATCACATGCAAATCATGCATAAGAACATAAGAACAGAAGAAATAGGAGCAGGAGTAGGCCAATAGGCCCCTCGAGCCTGCTCCACCATTCAATAAGATCATGGCTGATCTGATCCTAACCTCAAATCTAAATTCATGTCCAATTTCCTGCCCGCTCCCCGTAACCCCTAATTCCCTTTACTTCCAGGAAACTGTCTATTTCTGTTTTAAATTTATTTAATGATGTAGCTTCCACAGCTTCCTGGGGCAGCAAATTCCACAGACCTACCACCCTCTGAGTGAAGAAGTTTCTCCTCATCTCAGTTTTGAAAGAGTAGCCCCTTATTCTAAGATTATGCCCCCTAGTTCTAGTTTCACCCATCCTTGGGAACATCCTTACCGCATCCACCCGATCAAGCCCCTTCACAATCTTATATGTTTCATAAGATCGCCTCTCATTCTTCTGAACTCCAATGAGTAGAGTCCCAATCTACTCAACCGCTCCTCATATGTCCGCCCCCTCATCCCCGGGATTAACCGAGTGAACCTTCTTTGTACTGCCTCGAGAGCAAGTATGTCTTTTCTTAAGTATGGAGACCAAAACTGTATGCAGTATTCCAGGTGCGGTCTCACCAATACCTTATATAACTGCAGCAATACCTTCCTGTTTTTATATTCTATCCCCCTAGCAATAAAAGCCAAGAAGGCACTTTGACAGAAATTATGTCAATGTTTCTCGTGTTTATAAACAAACAAAAAAGGCTTTCCCCAAAACGTTTTTTCATGAAGGCAGTAACCTTTAAGTAGAAGCTGAATAAGGAGAAAAACGATGTAAGGCTGCTGACAACTGGTTAATTGATTGATCTTAACATTCAGCTTAATTGGATTTAAATAATTAAGTAAATTGCATTTTACCTGTGCTGAGTTGGACCATTGAATTGATGTCATCCTGCTTCTTCCTCCTTTTCCTCCAGTTGTCTCCAAGCTTCCTGCAGGCTAATCATTATTTCACCACCTGTGGTATGGGATTGATTCACTGCAAGATTTAAACCTTTGGTTATCAAAAACAAAAATTTTGTTCAACACATTAAATAGGGCCTTGTTGCTTATTTACATTTTGTTTTAAAGCACAGATCTTGTGAATAATGGGAGAAGGATTCCCTTGGTCACTACGTGTGGTGATGTTATAGAATCATGAAATCACATAACATGGAAGGAGGCTCTGTGAAAGAATTGTTTGTAAATTCATTTCCACAAGAAGTTTATGATTTTACCAGAAACACCGACTGAAAGAAATCTTCATTAAATCACCCACAATGCTGTGACACACAGTGAACAAGAGAATACTTCCTGCCTTAAGTCACATCATTAACTGGAGACTTTTTTTTGGCTATTATTTGTCAAAAGGCAAGTGAGTTTGGGATGGCTCAGAAATTTGACTTCGATTCTGGGCTGGGGCAGCTGAGCTATTTTCAGAATCTCCTCCGCTAAGAATTATTGACTTTGTAAACTGAACCCTTAAAAAGGAGTTATCACCATGTGCTCGCCAAAACCATTGTCATTTTCGAAGTAATAAGGACAGAATTCAACTCAATTCAAAAGAACAGTTGGCGAATAAAAGGGAGTTTGTTCCTGGTGTGTCAACGGCCTTTTCACGACAAAATAATTGCTCTGAGTAAAAGCCCAACAAAGGAGATGTGTGAGTTACCGTGACAATCGTTCAAATCCTTGAGATTGAAACATTCACAGAAACGCATTCAGGAAATTAAACAAAATCTGAGCTAACTCTAATGTATACTTTGTACTGGCTTTCTGTGTTTTACTTTGCAAATGTTTTCCCCCGTGAATAATTTTTGACCAATGCTTCAGAAAGGTCCACAACAGTTAAATGAACCGACTTTTCTGATTATGAGGTTTGAAAAAAAAGGCTATTTCAGCTCATCAAACCGGTTCCATCCACACACCAGGGACAATCGGCAGTATCACGGACTCGACCTAACTCATGTAGCAACGGTTCTGCAAAGTTTCTATCATTGCATCCGACGTTATTTATCTTTGGTTGCTTTCCTTGGCATGATGTTTCCGTGCTGGCAGCAGCTCATAAGCCATTGTGTTCCACAGACTCGCTGGTCAGTTCAATGTCCACTTGTCCTTATAACCTTTTGTCCTATTTCTAACCACGGGGGTGATTTTCAACTTGCCACCGGGAAAGAAAACTGGCCTTGCAGATCGGCCGCTCGTTTTGAATTTGATTTCAATGAAGATGGGGCAGTTTCTATAATGGGCACCTGATCCGCAATGCCAGCTTTATACTCGGATGGCAAGTAGAAAATCTACTTCTATAACTCCCCTTGTACACTTAAAACTGTATGGGGTAGATTTTACACCTGGGCAGCATGTTGAAAACCTACCCCCATATGTTTATTTTTTAATAGGTGTTCATTGAGATAACACCGACAGCTTTCTGCTCGGAGTCTATTCCATAGAACCAGTAGTCTGGGGGAGGGAGGGCCAATCCTTCACATCTCTAGTCTTCACTGAAGCTTGTTAATTCTTATCCTCATGTCATCTGCTTCTTCCTACATGGGCCAAATGAATAGTCTGCTTGCATCGAAGTTATCCATTCCTCTCAGTGTTTTAAAGATCTATATTGTGTCCCCCTTTTCTCCAATAAAAACAACTTCAGTTCCTTGAGCCTGTTTACATAACTGAAAGCAATAAGTCCCAGAACCTTGCTTGTTGCTCCTCTCTTGGAGCACTCTTTTCCCCCTAGCTGTAAGAAATGTGTCAATCGATTTCCTTACATGAATGTAATGTGAGAATGTTAAGAGTTGTTTTACTTAAATGCAGTTCTCATTTTAAATTAGAACAACTTTGGAAATTCATGTTTTCTTGTTACTCAGAAATATTGAGGGTAATTTTAACCCCCAAGAACAGGTGGGCTGAGGGCGGGTGGGCAGTAAAAATAGTTGAATTCTTCAGCGGAACCGCATCCCAGCTCCAACACGCCCTCTTCCGGGTTTAACCCAGACGTGTTTGGATGCGCGCGCGCAACAGAAACCTGGAAGCCCCGCCCCCACTTAAAGCCGGTGGGCCAATAGTTAAAAGGGCAGTGTACCTCTTTGCAATAGTTGAGGCACTTAATTTTTTGTGTATTAAAAATGTAAAATTAATTTAACCTTACCTGTTTGGGTTTCCCATCACTTCCAAATCACGTCAGGTGAAAACAGGCAGGAAGGGCCGGATCCATGAGGTGAGTGCCTTTATTGCACTGCTTGTGGGCCCGGAGGAGAAGGAGTGATTCATCCAGGTCCAACAAGCTCACCTGATGCGATTGCACCCCCGCGATCAGCTGACACCCTCCCCCCGATGATGGACCCCCCCCCACCCGTGATGGTGGAAGCCCAGTGGTGGACGCCCCCAAAGATGTCCCCCCCCCCCACCGACGGTGGACCCCCGTGTTGGTGGACACCCCCCTGTGATGGTGGACCCGCCGCCCGATGGTGGACCCACCCGTGATGGTGGAACTCCAGTTGTGGACCCCCCCAATGGTGGCCCCCCTGTGATGTGGACCCACCCTCCACTGATGGTGGACCCCCCCACAATGGTGGCCACCCCTTGATGGTGAACCACCCCAATGCTGGACCCTACCACAATTGAAGCCCCCTCCTCCCCAATGGTGGAGCCCGCCCTTGATGGTGGACCCCCCAATCTTCTCCAAGGCCCACCTGATGTTGTTCATGTCCCCCTACTTCCCCCCACCCCTAATTTCGTCTACAGCCCACAATCTCGCTATCCCTCCCTCCCTCCTCTCCAACTCCCGGCTCTTTTCCCTCCCGACAGGCAGTCCGCCTGTCAATCAATGGAAGCACAAATACTTACTTTCAATTGAGTTGTGATCGCTGAATGCGACGCACTCACTTGACTTACCGCTTCCCCAGGTGAATATCTACGCACACGCTGGTTTCCCGGCTCCTAGCTAAAATCAAGCCATTGTATTAGTTTAAAATTCAATTACTTGAGGAACAAGATGCCCGTTAAATTCAGCAAGAAGACACTGAAGGTTGGACAATTTATTTAAGGTGTCTGCCTTGGTTTAATGGTAGCAGTCTTGCCTCTGATGGCAGAAGGTTGCATGTTCAAGTCCCACTCCAGGGAGTTAAGCATGTAATTTAGATCGACACTTCAGTGCAGCACTGAGGGAGAGCTGCACTGTCAGAGGTGCAGTCTTTTGGATGAGACAGTAAACTGAGGTGCAGTCTGCCCTCTCAGGTGGATGTAAAAGATCCCATGGCACTATTCAGAGAAGAACAGGGGAGTTCTCCCCAGTGACCTGGCCAATATTTATCCCTCAACCAACATCACTAAAACAAATTATCTGGTCATCATCACATTGCTGTTTGTGGGAGCTTGCTGAGTGCAAATTGGCTGCCGCGTTTCCTACATTACAACAATGACTACACTTCAAAAGTACTTTGTTGGCTACAAAGTGCTTTGGGACATTCTGCAGTTGTGAAAGGCGCTATAGAGATGCAAGTTCTTTCTTTTTCTTTTTCACCATGGCTCAACCAAGCCCGTGGTCAAGCAGCTAAGGTGCTGAAATGATGAGACTGATAATGCTTATTTGTTATTGATGGTTGTTCGTTGAGAAGTCTTTTCTCCAACTCATTCAGTTGCACCAACCCATTAAATGGAACTAATGTAATTGTTCTCATTGTACTCTTAGTAGTCAGTAGTCATTTAAAGTATACACAATTGTGTCTTTATTTTAGCAGCTTGTCCTTCATTTAAATTGTTCAGTGGTCTAATTATGACTCAACTCAATTTCAATATGTTGAGTGTGACACAGGAGAGGGAAAGTGGTCCCTCTCAAACAATCCTTTTAGAGATGGTTTTATTTTTTGTGTTGCTGTTGCAGTGTGTATCTATAAATTAGTGCTGTACAAAGGTATGGTGAGCTTGGAGATTTGCAGCAGAGATTTATTCTTGTATGAGCACACTTGGCTCCTTTTTTCGATGGATGCCGTATGGATATGTGCAATGTGCAAATCAATATGCTTCTTTTAGTTTCACACAGCAATTCATCAAAAAAATCATTTTCCAATTGACTTCGAGACTTTTTTTTCATTTTAATGTGCATTTGCAAAGGATTTCATTGCTTTTGGAGTGCTGCCTTGTCAAAGGCCACAGGTTTTATGTTAAAATTAATTTTACCAACTTAACACAGGGCACAAGTTACAGGGAAGATGAGCACAGCTATCCCTGGAGGGGTATTTTGTTCTTCTCAGCTTCCCTGGTTAAAAAAAAAGTAATTTGAGAACTATCCAAAATAAGAAAAAAAACTGCCTTCACTTGCCTAATCATAAAATCTATATATCTGGTCAACTATGGGGCAGGTCCTATGATCCAAGAGGAGAGTGCACTGTAGAAAGGACAATTATATTTATTTAACTAGAGCCTTTCACAACCTCACGGCATCACAAAGCACTTTACAGCCAATGAAGGCTCATTTCTAGAGGGATCGAATTGAAAAGCAGAGAAGTTATTTTAAACTTGTATAGAACCTTGGTTAGACCACACTCGGTATATGGTCCACATTTCTGGTCTCCATATTATAAAAAGAATATCGAGGCAATGGAGAAGGTTCAAAAAAGATTTACAAGGATGATAACAGGACTGGGAAGAAATACTTATCAGGAAAGGCTGAACAGGCTGGGGCTTTTTTCTCTAGAAAAGAGAAGGCTGAGGGATGATCTGATAGAGGTCTTTAAAATTATGAAGGGGTTTGATAGGATAGACATAGAGAAGAAGTTTCCACATGTGAGGAGACCAAAAATAGGGGCCGTAAATATAAGATAGTCATCAATAAATCCAATAGGGAATTCAGGAGAATTATGGAATGTGGAACTCGCTACCACAAGGATTAGTTGAGGTAAATAGCATAGATGTATTTAAGGGGAAGCTAGATAAATACATGAGGGAGAAAGGAATAAAAGGATATGCTGATAGGGTTAAATGAAGAGGGGTGGGAGGAGGTTCGTGTGGAGCATAAACGCCAACATAGACCAGTTGGGCTGAATGGCCGATTTCCGTGCTGTAAATTCTATGTAAGTGGTGTTGTAGAAAGCTTTAGAACAAGAATGTCCACACCACAGTCCATGGGCCACATGCAGTCCTTGAGCCTTGACAATCCAGCCCTTAAAGCCCATGACTTGACCCTATTTATCTTTATACTTCCTATTCTTTGTTTGTCCTGTTTAATTTAATGAGCCTGGAGGTTTGGAAAGGGATACTTTAGTGTTGATGTCTCACTGGTGGATAAATCTTAAATTAAAACATCAGAACCCATTAGTATCAGAAATTTGCGATATATGGAGGTTAATGGGAACATGGATTGAAACCTTAATGTGTAGCCCCAAGGGTCCATGAAGACAAAAACCTTGGACACTATTTTGAAGAATGATGCTTTTATCTCTAAAGGCAGATCATAAATATTGTTCAAAGTAAAGAGAAAAGACATGGTCAATGATCACATTTCCATTTGCGCGCAGGGTGATTCTGGTAAGTTGATTCGGGACCACGAATTCTACACGACTGCAGATCATGCATCTTTACAGGACAGATGTAGCACTAGTGCAGTGTGGCCACAGCATACTCTTGCCTCAAAATACAGGGGTGGATCCCAAAGGTCACACCTTCCAAATCTCCTCCACAAGAAAAGAAACAGTATATTGGAAATCAGCTTGCCAACAGCCCCAACTTATTCAGGGCTGTGGGAGATGGACAGCCTCTATGGGAGATAAAATGAAAAAAATCTGCCATTGCTTAAAACGTGAAATAAAAGGATCCTTACTAATATAATATTGATGACCTATTGCTAAAGCAAATGCTTTAAAATTGTAAATTCAAACAAAGTTTTTAAAACTTTACCTTAGCTCTTTGTCCTCTATTGTCTCTAACTTCTCTGGCCTCCCTTTTTTATTTCCACTGTTTAACCTTTTAGTTTATGTTACTTCTCACTGATACTCTCTACTTAAACATTTTATTTGAACATTTTACTTAATTTCTTATTCGTTTCAGTTAACAGTTTTCCATTACCAACAGCAGACCCTTGCAATTTCTGCCCCATCTCGTGACTATGGTAGCAGGACGAACTCCCTATCCACAGACCCCCATCCCTGCCCCAATCCCTGACTTGTGGTGAAACATAATGAATAGAAAACTGAAGAATGTCTACATAGTCTGGCATTTGTTCATTGGATCCTTTTTATACAGAAGTACTCTCTTTGCAGATTGTTTTTTTAACAACTAGGATCTGAGCAGACTTACATCACAGTAAACAATGAGTTAATATCTTGGGAATCGTGTCTCCTCTCAGTAATCTCAACACCCACCAGTTGGAAATTATGGGGCTAAAATTCCATTGGGGAGGGTGCATCTCAGTGTAGGTGCCGGGATGCACCCACCTGGGACCTCGGGTGCTGACTAGCCAAAGTTCATGGAGACAAGGATGGTCCCATAATTACCATATGAATGGCAGTCGCCCATACCCATAGGGGTGCACCGAAGGTGGCTGGGTATGCAAGATGCCAGACCATGCGGGGTGCCAGGTCTGCCTCTGGAAACATTTTTTATTACCATGCCCCTCGCTGAAATGTCAGAGAAAAGAATCCTTGTCTTTTGGAGGGGTCCAGATCCCCCAAATGGTTCACACATGCAGCATTTCGCAGCTCAGTATACCTGGTCTCAACAGGCGAGCCAGCATCTGCTAGGCCAGGGGCATGGGAACTTTTGGCGTTAGGAGTTCTCGACCCTTCCTGCGTCAGTGGCCTCATTTGGGGGTGGGCAGGGGCTCCTCACCCCCACAAGGCCAGAAGGAAACTCAGGGTCAAGGCCTGGACCCAGGATATCATCATGAATGTTTTAAACTGAAGAGGACATGTTAAGAACATCAGCGCAATGGTGCTTTGAAGAGAGCAGTTTTCATAGACGAAGCATGCTGCTCTGATAGACACGATGGGCTGAATGACCTTGCTCTGTGCTGTATGATTCTATGATTTGTGTGTTTTTTAAAGAGAAAATCTCTTGCAATTTGAAATACTTGGTAGAATGGCCCATCACATGGGGCAGAAAGATACTAAGATTATGAGGGTGCAAAACATTTTGAGGGGGGAGGGGAACAGCCAGAAGCCGTGGTGGTCTATGTGGGAGCCAATGACATACGAAGGAAAAGGGTTGAGGTCCTGCAGTCAGAGTTTCAGGAGCGAGGGAGGAAGTTAAAAACCAGGACCTCAAAGGTAATAATCTTTGGATTACTTCCAGTGCCACCCGCTAATGAATATAGGAATAGTAGGATAAGACAGGTTAATGCATGGCTGGAGAAATGGTGCAGGAGGGAGGGCTTCAGATTCCTGGGGCATTGGGACCAGTTCTGGGACAGGAGGGACCTGTAGATGCCAGGGCCAATGTCCTGGCGGGGAGTTAACTAATGCTGTGGGGGAGGATTTAAACTAATTTGGTAGGGGGATGGGCACCAGAATGAAACATTAGAAAGGAGAAACAAGGTGCACAGATGACTGGAAGACACAAATAGTACTAGGTTAAAGAATAGTTCAGAAATAGGAGGAATCAAACATGGGCCAAATGCAAGGCAGTCTAAGATGGGTTTGGAGTACATGTGCGTAAATGCACGTGGTGTGCTAAATAAGGTTGGTGAGCTGCAGGCACAAGTTGCCACATGGGACTATGATATAGCGGCAATAACAGAGACCTGGCTCAAAGAAGGGGAGGATTGGAAACTTAATATTCTTGGATACAGGGTATTCAGGAAAGATAGGGAAAGAAAGAAAGGAGGAGGGGTGGCAATATTGAGCAAATAAACTATTATAACTGGAAAGGAATGATGTAGTTGAGAGGTCAAAGACAGAATCTATTTGGTTAGAATTAAGTAACAATAGAGGAGCTATTACACTACTGAGTGTTACTATAGGCTACCAAATAGTGGGAAGGAGATAGAGGAGCAAATTTGCAGGGAAATTACGGAAAAATACAAGAAATATAGAGTAGTGATAATGGGGGACTTCAATTATCCCATTATAGACTGGGATAGTAACAGTGTAAAGGACAAAGAGGGGGAGGAATTTCTGAAACATACGGATTGCTGGAGTGCTGTGATGCCCTGTAAGCCGGTTCCACAGTGGTTCCTAGACCCACGATAGCAGCAATCTAATAGATAAGTGGCTAACAAAAAAGGGAACCCAGAAGTCTTTTACATACATATAAATGGTAAAATGGTAGTCAAAGGAAGCGTGGGACCGATTAGCGACAAAAAAGATCTTCTGTGGAGGCAGAGTGTATGGCTGAGCTACTAAATGAATACTTTGCATCAGTCTTCAATAGGGAAGAGGATGTTACCAATGTAGCAGTAAAGGAGGAGGTAATAGCGATATTGAATAGGATAAAAATAGATAAAGAGGAGGTACTTAAAATATTGGCAGTACTCAAAGTAGAAAAGTCATCCGTCCAGATGGGATACATTCTAGATTACTGAGGGAAGTAAGGGTGGAAATTGCGGAGGCTCTGGCCACAATCTTCCAATCCTCCTTAGATATGGGGGCAATGCCAGAGGACTGGAGGATTTTAAATGTTACACCCCTGTTCAAAAAAGGGGAGAGGGATAAACCCAACAATTACAGGTCAGTCAGCCTAACGTCGGTGGTGGGGAAATTTTTAGAGACAATAATCCAGGACAAAATTAAATTGCACTTGGAAAAGGATGGACTAATAAATGAAAGTCAGCATGGATTTGTTAAAGGAAAATCGTGTTTGACTAACTTGATTGAGTCTGTTGATGAAGTAACAGGGAGGGTTGATGAGGGTAGTGCGGTTGATATTGTGGAAATGGACTTAGAACTATAGAACTATAGAAAAGATACAGCACAGAAAGGGGCCATTCGGCCCATCGTGTCCACGCCGGCTCAAAGAACAATCAGGTGCCCATTCTAATCCCACCTTCCAGCACCCGGTCCATAGCCCTGCAGCTTACAGCACTTTAGGTGCAGGTCCAGGTGCTTTTTAAAAGAGTTGAGGGTCCCTGCCTCTACCACCAATTCGGGCAGTGAATTCCATACACCCACCAACCTCTGAGTAAAAAAGTTTTTCCTCATGTCCTCTCTAATCCTTCCACCAATCAGCTTAAATCTATGTCCTCTAGTTCTTGAACTCTCCGCTAGGGGAAACAGGTACTTCCTGTCGACTCTATCTGGGCCCCTCATAATTTTGTACACCTCAATCAACTCACCCCTCAGCCTTCTCTACTCCAAGCAAAACAACCCCAGCCTATCTAATCTCTCCTTGTAGCTACAATTTTCAAGCCCTGGCAACATTCTTGTAAATCTTCTCTGCACTCTTTCCAGAACAATTACGTCCTCCCTGTAATGTGGTGACCAGAACTGCGCACAATACTCCAGCTGTGGCCTTACCAGCGTTTTATACAGTTCCATCATTACATCCCTGCTTTTGTATTCTATACCTCAGCTAATAACGGAGAGCATTCCGTGTGCCTTCTTCACAACCTTATCCACCTGTACTGCCACCTTCTGGGACCTGTGCACATGCAATCCAAGGTCTCTCACTTCCTCTACCCCTCTCAATATATTCCCGTTTACTGCGTATTCCCTTTTACTGTTTGCCCTCCCTAAGTGCATTACCTCACACTTCTCCGGGTTGAACTCCATTTGCCACTTTTCCGCCCACTCCACCAATCCATTGATATCTTCTTGGAGTCTACAGCTATCCTCTTCACTATCAACTGCACAGCCAATTTTTGTGTCGTCTGCAAATTTGCCAATCATGCCCCCTACATTCAAGTCCAAATCATTAATATATACCACAAACAGCAAGGGACCCAACACTGAGCCCTGTGGCACACCACTGCAAACGGATTTCCATTCGCAAAGACGTCCATCGACTTTTACCCTTTGTTTCCTGTTACTGAGCCAAATTTGGATCCAATTCACCACATTTCCCTGTATCCCATGGGCTTTTACCTTTCTGACCAGTCTGCCATGTGGGACCTTGTCAAATGCCTTACCAAAATCCATGTAGACAACATCCACTACACTACCCTCATCAATCCTCCTTGTCACTTCCTCAAAGAATTCATAGGAACATAGGAATATAGGAACAAGAGTAGACCATTCAGCCTCTCGAGCCTGCTCCGCCATTTGATAAGATCATGGCTGATCTGTGATCTAACTCCATATACCTGCCTTTGGCCCATATCCCTTAATACCTTTGGTTCCCATAAAGCTACCTATCTCAGATTTAAATTTAGCAATTGAGCTAGCCTCAATTGCCATTTGCGGAAGAGAGTTTCAAACTTCTACCACCCTTTGTGTGTAGAAATGTTTTCTTATCTTACTCCTGAAAGGTCTGGCTCTAATTTTTAGACTGTGCCCCCTACTCTTAGAATCCCCAACCAGCGGAAATAGTTTATCTCTATCCACCCTATCTGTTCCCCTTAATATCTTATACCTTCCCTGAACAAATCCATGCTGACTATCCCTGATTAAACCATGCCTTTCCAAGTGACAGTTTATCCTATCTCTCAGTATTGATTCTAATAGTTTGCCCACCACCGAGGTAAGACTGACCGGCCTATAATTGTTCGGCCTTTCCCTCGTACCCTTTTTAAACAATGGTATGATGTTTGCAGTCTTCTAGTCCTCCGGTACCTCCCCTGTATCTAGTGAGGATTGGAAAATGATCCTCAGAGCATCCGCTATTTCCTCCCTGGCTTCCTTCAATAGCCTAGGAAACAATCCATCCGGCCCTGGTGACTTATCAACTTTCAAGGATTCCAGTCCCTCTAGTACTTCCTCTCTCGTTATGTTTACCTTATCCAATATTTCACATCTCTCCTCTTTAACTACGATGTCCGGATCATCCCTTTCCTTTGTGAATATGGAGACAAAATATTCATTTAAAACCCTACCCACATCCTCTGCTTCTACACACAAGTTACCCTTATCATCCCTGATAGGTCCTACCTTTTCCTTAGCTATCCTCTTGTTCATAATGTACTGATAAAACATCTTTGGGTTTTCTTTAATCTTACTCGCTAATATTTTTTTATTCCCTCTCTTTGCTTTCCTTATTACCTTTTTTACGTCATCCCTGTACTTCCTATACTCCTCCAGGCTTTCTGCAGTATTTAATTTTCTGTGACATTCATAAGCTTTCTTTTTCTGCTTTATCTTGCCCCGTATACATCTAGACAACAAGGGGGCTCTAAATTTGGCAGTGCCACCCTTTTTCTTTGAGGGGATGTGTCTGCATTGTACCGGTAGAATTTCACTTTTTCGTGCCTCCCACTGGCTTGCTACTGATTTCTCCTCAAGTAGTTGTGTCCAGTCCACTTCTGCCAAATCACCTCTTAGTTCTGTAAAATTTGCCTTCCCTCAATTTAAAACGTTTACTCCTGATTTAACTCTGTCCTTTTCCATAATAATGCTAAAACTAACTGAATTGTGGTCACTATCCCCAATATGGTCACCCACTGTCATTTCACCCACTTGCCCATCTTCATTTCCAGGACTAAATCCAGAATTGCATCCCCTCTTGTTGGGCTTGTCACGTACTGGTTAAAAAAGTTCTCCTGGACACCGATCAAGAATTTTGCACCCTCTGTGTCCCTCACACTGTTTGAACCCCAGTTGATGTTAGGGTAATTGAAGTCCCCTACTATTATTGCCCTCTTATTTTTGCACTCAGAAATTTGCCTACATATTTGTTCTTCTATCTCCCTTTCACTATTCGGGGGTCTGTAATACACTCCTAGTAGCGTGACTGCCCCCTTTTTATATCTTAGCTCAACCCATATGGCCTCGATTGATGATCAATTTAGCATATCATCCCTTCTCACACTGTAATTGATTCTTTCAAAAGACATTTGATAAAGTACCACATAATAGACTTGTAAACAAAATTAAAGCCCATGAGATTAAAGGGACAGTGGGAGTATGGATACAAAATTGGCTAAGGGACAGAAAGTAGAGAGTAGTGGTGAATGGTTGTTTAGCAGACGAAAGGGAAGGATAGAGTGGTGTTCCCCAGGGGTCGATATTAGGACCATTGCTCTTTTTGATATATATTAATGACCTGGACTTGGGTATAGAGGATATAATTTCAAGGTTTGCAGATGACACGAAACT
Organism: Heptranchias perlo; assembly: GCF_035084215.1. Classification (NCBI taxonomy): domain Eukaryota; kingdom Metazoa; phylum Chordata; class Chondrichthyes; order Hexanchiformes; family Hexanchidae; genus Heptranchias; species Heptranchias perlo. Next base: position 10,893,743 of record NC_090329.1, read on the forward strand.
TGGGAATGTAGTAAACAACATGGAGGATAGTAACAGACATCAGGAGGACATAAACAGACTGGTGAAATGGGCAGACACATGGCAGATGCAATTTAACGCAGACAAGTGTGAATTGATAGATTTTAGTCGGAAGAATGAGGAGAGGCAATATAAACTAAATGGTACAATTTTAAAGGGGGTACAGGAACAAAGAGACCTGGAGGTATATGTACACAAATCTTTGAAGGTTGTAGGACAAGTTGAGAAGGCTGTTAAAAAAGCATATGGGATCCTGGGTTTTATTAATAGAGGCAAAGAGTACAAAAGCAAGGACGTTATGCTAAACCTTTATAATGCACTGATTAGGCCTCAGCTGGAGTCTTGTGTTCAATTCTGGGCACCACACTTTGGGAAAGATGTCAAGTCCTTAGAGAGGGTGCAGAAGAGGTTTACTAGAATGGTACCAGGAATACGGGACTTCAGTTATGTGGAGATACTGGAGAAGCTGGGGTTGTTCTCCTTACTGCAGAGAAGGTTAAGAGGAGATTTGATAGAGGTTTTCAAAAACATGAATGGTTTTGATATAGTAAATAAGGAGAAACTGTTGCCAGTGGCAGAAGGGTCAGAAAGCAAAGAACACAGACTTAAGTTGATTAGCAAAAGAACCAGAGGCGACATGAGGAAACATTTTTTTACACAGTGAGTTGTTATAATCTGGAATGCATTGCCCTGAAAGGATGGTGGGAGCAGATTCAATAATAACTTTCAAAAGGGAATTGGATAAATACTTGAAGGGAAAACATTTATAGGGCTACGGGGAAAGAGCAGTGGAGTGAAACGAATTGGATAGCTGCTTCAAAGAGCCGGCACAGGCACGATGGATCGAATGGCCTCCTTCTGTGCTGTAACATACTATGATGCTATGTTGCAAAGAATGTTAATAACAAGTTCTGTACTCAAATAGCACATTTTACATACTTCCCATTTCCTAATGTTGAGAACTAAAGGCTGAGTGAAGTCAGTTAAACCTAAATCAAACTTATTTTCTAATCATCTAATTTCAGGAGATATGAACTGGTTCAATGTATATCAATTAAGATTCAGAAATGATATCATAGAATCATAGAATGGTTATAGCACATAAGGAGACCATTTGGCCCGTCGAGCCCGTGCCAGCTCTCTGCAAGAGCAATCGAGCTAGTCCCACTCCCCCGCCCTTTCCCCGTAACCCTGAAAATTTTTTCCCTTCAAGTACTTATCCAAGAGCAGGCTACAAGAGCAGGTCAGAGGCTGGGTATTCTGCGACGAGTGACTCACCTCCTGACTCCCCAAAGCCTTTCCACCATCTACAAGGCACAAGTCAGGAGTGTGATGGAATACTCTCCACTTGCCTGGATGAGTGCAGCTCCAACAACACTCAAGAAGCTCGAAACCATCCAGAACAAAGCAGCTCGCTAGATTGGCACCCCACCCACCACCCTAAACATTCGCTCCCTTCACCACCGGCACACAGTGGCTGCAGTGTGTACCATCCACAGGATGCACTGCAGCAACTCGGCAAGGCTTCTTCGACAGCACCCCCCAAACCCGCGACCTCTCCCACCTAGAAGGACAAGAGCAGCACGTACATGGGAACAACACCACCTGCACATTCCCCTCCAAGTCACACACCATCCCGACTTGGAAATATATCATCGTCACTGGGTCAAAATCCGGGAACTCTCTTCCTAACAGCACTGTGGGAGAACCTTCACCACACGGACTGCAGCGGTTCAAGAAGGCGGCTCACCACCACCTTCTCAAGGGCAATTAGGGATGGGCAATAAATGCTGGCCTCGCCAGCGACGCCCACATCCCATGAACAAATAAAAAAAATCCTTTTTGAAAGCCATGATTAAATCTACCTCCACCAATTTTTCAGGCAGTGCATTCCAGATCATAACCACTCGCTGCATAAAAAATTCTCCTCGTGTCGCCTTTGTTTCTTTTGCCAATCAGCTTAAATGTGTGTTCTCTGGTTCTCGACCCTTCCATCAATGGGAGCAGTTTCTCTCTATCTCTTCTGTCTGGACCCCCCTCATGATTTTGAACACTTCTATCAAATTTTCTCTCAACCTTCTCTGCTCTAAGGAGAACAACCCCAGCTTTTCCAGTCTATCCACGTAACTGAAGTCCCTCAGCCCTGGAACCATTCCAGTAAATCTTTTCTGCGTCATCTCTAAGGCCTTCCTAAAGTGCGATGCCCAGAATTGGACACAATACTCCAGCTGTGGCCGAACCTTATGAAGGTTTAGCATAACTTCCTTGCTTTTGTACTCTTATGTCTCTATTTATAAAGCTCAGGACCCCATATGCTTTTTTAATTGCTTTCTCAACCTGTCCTGTCACCTTCAATGATTTGTGCACATATACCCCCATGTCTCTCTGTTCCTGCACCCCCTTTAGAATTGTGCCCTGTAGTTTATACTTCCTCTCCTTGTTCTTTCTACCAAAATGTATCACTTCACACTACTCTGCGTTAAATTTCATCTGCCACGTGTCCGCCCATTCCACCAGTCTATGTCCCCTTGAAGTCCATCACTATCCTCCTCACTGTTCACTACACTTCCAAGTTTTGTGCCATCTGCAAGTTTTGAAATTACGCCCTGTACACCCAAGTCCAAGTCATTAATATATATCAAGAAAAGCAGTGGTCCTAGTACCAACCCCTTGGGGAACACCACTGTATACCTTCCTCCAGTCTGAAAAACAACCATTCACCACTACTCTCTGTTTCCTGTCACTTTGTCAATTTTGTATCCATGTTGCCACTGCCCCTTTTATTCCATGGGCTTCAACTTTGCTGACCATATTGATATATTGATACCCACTTCTGCTAAATTGTGCTGATATTATACCAACATTTATAAAATCAACAAAGTGAGGAGCTCGTTTATGGTCCAGAATTGCAACCGGTGTCAGTCAGGATGCTTCACTGTTCATTTATACAAGTGAGGAGTATCACTTTACACGTCTGGGAAAAGCTAATATTGATGTCACTCAGAAGATTTCCTTTGCTGTTTCCAACTAGTTGAGATGCATATTCATGTCACAAACTTAACTGGATTATTTTTAAGAGGCCCTTTTGTTGCTGAGTTCAGGTATACACAGTTGGGCACACAAACAATTAATTTCCAGACCAGGTGCCATTCTGCAGACTATACAAATCCAATGTCTTTGGTTACCATTTCAACAATACAAAATAACTAGTTTCAGCAGGCTTTATTTTGTATATAATTAACCAAGGCAGCTTGAGTCAAGTAACCATTTTGATCTCATGCAGAGTTTTTATTGACGTTAACTTAAACATTACAGTTTTTGTCTCTGAAGCATTCATATATTTTTCCGAATATCACCCAAATTTTCACCTTTTTGTTTTCATGTTCTGTTATCCGCTGGTAAATTTTTTTTTCCACATTGATTTTACCTGGGTTTGAACTAAAATGCTTTTTCTGACTTCCCAATAACCCATACTTGCTTTTCCTGACCTGAATTCTGATTCCAACTCATTCCAATCCCAATGCACAGTTGCTTTCTATCGGCCCAAAGCACCATGTGTGTTCTGACAAAGAGTGTATAGCCAGAAGGTGCGACTGTCTTTTCTCTTTATCAATGCTAATGGGCCTGCTCTATATTTCCAGCATTTTACTTTTTTTATTTAAAAATGAGAGGGCATTAATTGTAAAGACAAAGGAGTGCATTGAAGTATCGTGCCAATCACTGTGTTCGGAAATCTATGAATGTCTTTGATCATCCTGCTCTTGCGGTTCTTGTTTCAGTGAAGAAGCCAGCAGTGGTTTATACAAACACTTGTTCCTATCTCTATCAACAGTGAACAGTCCAGTATCAACGTTGTGCTATGGTCTGACATGATAGCACGTACCAGCATTTAGCACTCATTTTGCCTCAGACATGGCAAAATATGGACAAGAAATGAAATTCGATCTCAAGTCAGATGTCCTCTGAGTTTCGATACATCAATACAAATGCAGTAATCACCACTGAAGAAATGATTGATGTGAAATCCTTTCTGATTGGCTCTGGGGCTACGTTTACATAGAATTACATAGAAAGCACAACGCTGAAACAGGCCATTCGGCCCACCAGGTCTATGCTGGCGTACATGCTCCACACGAGCCTCCTCCCACCCCTCTTCATCTAACCCTCTCAGCATATCCATCTATTCCTTTCTCCCCCATGTGCTTATCTAGCTTCCCCTTAAATGCATCTATGCTATTCGCCTTAAATAATCCTTGTGGCAGTGAGTTCCACATTCTAACCACTCCCTGGGTAAAGAAGTTTCTCCTGAATTCTCTATTGGATTTATTGTGACTATCTGATATTCATGGCCCTTAGTTTTGGTCTCCCCCACAAGTGGAAACATCTTCTCTACGTCTCCCCTATCAAACCCTTTCATAATTTTAAAGACCTCTTTCAGATCACCCCTCTGCCTTCTCTTTCCTATGTTTAGATATGCTGGTAAACTCACTGATCTCTTTCATTAAAAGTTCCCTAAAAAATAAAGTATGAACTTATGTAAAAAAATATCTGGCAAATTAGCATTGGCCTGGGCTACCCAGAACACCCATGTTACTGTAATATCCTCATTGGAAATTATATGAGCCTTCTCAAACCCTCCTATCTTCATACAATGGAGGAATTATACTGTCATAACTTTGGTTTTTGACTAGAATCCATGAATCAGGTTTATAACAGAACATAGGAACAAAAGTAGGCCATTCAGCCCCACCTGCCTGTTATGAAAGGAGCATTTAAAATGATAGCAATAATTTGTAGCAGCCGCATTCGCTAACTTCCAACATTAATCGTGCAATTCTTGGTTTGCAAAACCATAAAAAATGCAATACTTTACTAATTCTCTGAAGAACACTGAATCTGGGCTAGCACCAGTAACACAAGCTGATACAAGGCTGAGTCCACCACATGGATTCATTTCCACAACAGGACGAACTGCCAAAATGGAAAAAAGCTACAGATTATATTTCTCTGCCACGGTAATGAAGCTGTGCTTTCGCAGGAGACTCCCTGCAAAACATCCCCTCTCATAAGAAACCGCTTGCTTTAGTTTAGGTTTCACAGGCTCTTGGGTTTGCTAATCAGCAATCAAAAGGTACAACAGCACCTGGCTGGGTGAAATAACTGCTGAAGCCTGTTACCTCCCCAATAGATCAGCAATCAGCTCTGTGAAACGTTTCTGAAATAATGACATTCTTGGCCTGAGTCTGCTTCGAAGGCCTGATATTGGTATTGTCTCATTTGCATATATCTAACACAACCTTCCAGCAATGTGTCAGCTGTGGCTCAGTCGTGGGTTCAAGTCCCACTCCACAAACTTCAGCATATAATTTAGGCTGACACTTCAGTGCAATTGCAAGGGAGTGCTGCACTGTCTGGAGGTGCTGTCTTTCAGCATGCAATGTTAAACCAAGGCCCTGTTCTGCCCTCTCAGGTGAATGGAAAAGATCCCATGGCACTATTCAAAGATGAGCAGGTGAGTTCTCCCTGGTGTTCTGGCCAATATTTATCCCTCCACCAACATCACTAAAACAGGCAGATCATTTATCTCATTGTTTGTGTACAAATTAGCTGCTGTGTTCCTACACTACAACAGTGACTACACATCAAAAGTACTTCATTGGTTGTAAAGTGCTTTGGGACATCCTAAGAACACGAAAGGCGCTATATAAATCCAAGTTTTTCTTCTCTATTTGTTTGCACAATTGAAACCAGCCAACTTTTCTCACAGGTGACTGAGACACCTGAAGCCATCTTTAAACTTCAGGCAGATTTGTAAATGTGAATTCTCTCAATTAGAGAGAAACCAAGGGCTGGATATTAACTGTGACAGGGGTGGGGGGGGGAGCAGGGGGTGCGGATGGGAAACCTGGAAGTAAGGGTTTCCCGCTGATCCTGCCGATTTTGACGGTTGGTCCTGTATTAAACTTTTTCAACGGGTTTCGCACCCGCCTGTCGGACAGGAAAACAGCCAGGGAGTGATCAGGATCTTTGGGGTTCGGATCGGGGGTGGAGGGGGGTCAGGGAGAGATCGGGATCTTCGGGGTTTGGATCATGGGGTCCAATCGTGGGGAAGAAGTCAGACATCATGGGGTGGGGGGTAGTCGACCGATCACGGCCAATCAAGGGGGTCCCATCGCGGGGTGTTTAAAAGGTAAGCTTAGTGGGCCGGGGGGAAGCACTCCTGCTCCTCCGGGCCCACAAGCAGTGAAATAAAGGCCCTCACCTCATGGATCCAGCCCTTCTCGCCTCCTTACATCTGCCTGGGAATCCTGGTCCCCGGGAATTAAAAATAAAACTTGAGTTAAAGTAGAGGAACGCAATCTACTTAAAATATTTTAGTGACTGACCCGCCTCCTGAGAGCAGGTTAGTCGCTTGCCCCTCGACCCGCACCCCCCCCCCATTAAAACCGGAAGTGAACAGGTTGGAGACAGGTTGGGGTCAGGTTTCTCATTTTTTAATTTTTAACCCCCCACCCAACTCCTCCCCCACCCACCCTGGGGAGTTCAAATTACCCATCAAGACAACAATAATCTGTTTGAAATTGTACACTCATGAGCCTGAATAACATCACCACAGAAGACTATAAAATTACAAAGATTCCAATGGCATTGAACAGGACAGATGTGGCTATGATTTTAAAGGGAAAGTCAAATTTACTGAATCACTCCATAATTGAACTAGACTTTCACCCATTCATAGTCAATTGGCAGAAAATCTAGCTGTTATAAAAGATGATAACAGGAGGTATCTGTGTACCCACTGGTGTTTCTCAATCAACCCTTCTAACCCTTTTTTACATTTTAAAACTTCAGTCTGGAAGCATCCTCAGAACAGGCATTTTGTGTTAAAGCTGCATCATAAATGGGGTATGCTGCCCACCATCCCACCGAGACTGTCACTGCGGCAAAATATTATCATGCTATATGAGGAATAGCTCTAAGGCCTAGATTTTTTGATCAGTGTTATTTTAATGCCGGTGGTAATTGATTGAGTTGCCTCTAAAAATTAAAGTAACGCTGGTCTGCTTCTAGATTCGTCATAGCCAGAGATTGTAAAGCAGAGTAGCAAGAGGTGGCTGAGACATTAGCAAGTACACGTTGAGAATTCAACAGAATACACTTTCACTTTAAGGTAAAGTGGTATCAAGATAAATAGAAATCACTTTACTTTCCATTTCCTCTAGTTGTCTTTGCTCCAATCGCCAATTATACCACTCAACACCTTTAGTAGTCTGTTATGTAAAGTATTAAACTAAACAACCTATTCTCAAAGACCACAATCTTACTATCTTTCTTTCAAATTCTCAGGATGTGGGTGACATTGGCAAGGCCACATTTATGACCCATCCCTAGGTGCCCTGAGAAGGTGGTGGTGAGCCTCCTTTTTGAATTTCTGCAGTCCTTGTGATGATGGTGCTTCTGTGATTTTATCCACAACATAAATCCAAATCACCATGATGTCTGACTTAAATGGAAACCCAAAGGGCAATGATGTTCCCATAATGGTGGTAGAGATCGGGGCTGGGAGAACCTGTCAAAGATTGTTGAGTTGCTGCAGTGCAACCTGAAGATAATACATATTGTAGCCACAGTGCACCAGTGTTGGAGGGGGTGAATATTGAGTCCAATGGCAATGGTGCTAATCATAAGAACGTAAGAAATAGGAGCAGGAGTAGGCCATTCGGCCCCTCGAGCCTGCTCCGTCATTCAATTAGATCATGACTGATCTTCGACCTCAATGCCACTTTCCCGCCCTATCCCCATATCCCTTGATTCCCCTAGTGTCCAAATATCCATCGATTGCAGTCTTAAATATACTCAACAACTGAGCATCCACAGCCCTCTGGGATAGAGAATTCCAAAGATTCACAACCCTCTGAGTGAAGAAATTTTGTCTCATCTCAGCCCCAATCAAGCAACCTTCTCTGCCCTGGATGATATTGAGTTTCTGGTCTTTTAGCAGATGCACCCATCCAGGTGAGTACTTCATCACACTGCTGACGAGACGCTTGTAGATAGTGAAAAGGTCGTGATGGGTTAGGAGTGGGTCATTGCAGAGTACCTCTGCTCTGCTCGTGTAGCCACGTTGTTGGTATGGATGGTCCAGTTAAGCTTCTCGACAGTGGTGATCCCCAAAATGTTGATGGTGTGAAACTCAGCAATACTTTGCTGTCAGCTGAGAGGAAACCCATGAACCAGTAGTTGGCCAGGGTAGATTTGTCCTGTTTTTTGCAGATAGAATATACCTGGGCAATTTTTCACCTGGGCAGGTAGATACCAGTGTCATAGCTGCACTGGAATAGCTTGGCTAGGGCAACTGGTTACGATATATGGGTTTTCAAAACTATAGCCAGGATGTTGTCAGGGCTCAAAACACTTGCTGTGCCCAGTGCACTCAGCCACTTCTTAATATCACCTGGAATTAACTGAATTGGCTAGACACTGGCATTTATAATGGTGGGAATCTCGGACAGAGGCAGAGTACGATTGTCTACTTAGCACATTTGGCTGAAGTGGCTTGCAAACATGTTGGGGGTAATTTTAGCCCCCAAGAACGGGTGGGTTGGGGGTGGATGGGAGGTTAAAGTAGCAGCTTTCTGGAGCGGGACCACATCCCGGCTCCAACGCACCCAGGAGTGTTAAGATGCGGGAGCACAACAGAAACCGGAAGTTCCGTCTCCAAAGCTCATTTTACCCTTTAAACCAGTGATTGATACATCTCAATAAAAGGTCAGGTATTGCAGCTGGGCACTCAGTTCTCTCCGACAAATGTTTGGCTGGAAGAGGAGCACAATGGGTCTATTCAAGAGTACAACTGAGGAGGAGGCACATCACCATCCTACATGTTGTGCAGTTCTGGGATCTGCAGGTGCAGAAGACAGAGGTGCGCAATAAGGACCTGGAGAAGAGAAGAGAGGGGACCAACGGAAGGGCCCATGCCACAAGAGACACTACCCACTTAAGAGAGTGTACAAGCAGAGGCTGAGCTTCCTGGACCTCTCTACGGAGCAGCGCCTACGCAGGCTCAGATTGAGTCGCCAGGTGGTCGCAGACATCTGCAGCCTCCTTCAGGAAAAGCTGCTCCCAACTGGGCCAGACGGCCATGCATTGTCCGTCGCAGTTAGGTTCACCACCACCACTCAATTTCTTCACCTCCGGATCCTTCCAGGGCACCACCGGTGACATCGCCAGGGTGTCTCAGTCGTCTGCATATAAGTGTATACGACAGGTGACTGATGGCTTGTTTTCCAGGGCATCCAACGACGTGAACTTCCCCCACGACGACATCAGCCAGACTGAGGGGGCAGTGGGTTTCAAGTCTCTGGCTGGCTTCCCACAGGTGTAGGCGCAATTGATTGCACACATGTAGCAATCTGAGGACCTCCACATGAGCAGGACCATTCATCAATTGAAAGGGATATCATTCCATCAATGCACAGCTGGTGTGTGACCTTCAGAAGAGATTTCTGCAGGTGTGCGCCAGATTCCCTGGAAGCTGTCATGATTCATTCATTTTGCACAAGTCCAACACCCTGGACCTCTTCCACGCACAAGACAGACTTAAGGGCTGGTTCCCTGGAGACAAGGGGCACCCCTTGCAGACGTGGCTAATAACACCTGTGAGAAACCCCACCAACGAGGCACAGCAGCAGTACAACAAAGCCACATCACCACCAGGTGTGTCTCTGAGCAAGCATTGAGATGATGCACTTCAGGTGCCTGGATAGATCTGGGAGAGCCCTTCAGTATTCGCCAGCGAGGGTGTGCAGAATAATTGTCGTGTGCTCCATTGTGTACGACATAGCTCAGCAGAGAGGGTTTCAGTTGGAGGAGGTCGAATGCGCTCATCAAGCATCCTCATCAGGCGGCAACATTGAAGAAGAGGAGGAGGAGGAGGAGGATAAGGAGGAGGAGGAGGAGGAAAATGAAGATAGGGAACCCATCGCCAGAGCAGCAGCGCACATTCACAAAAGGGACTCAATAATGATCAAGACACGGCAGTGGTGGTAATAATGATTAAATTTAATGTGTCATAACAAAAAAATATAAAAATTAACAACGTGACAGCTCATCAAACATCCTTGTGCATACCCTTGGTGAATTACAATTGCTTAGCCTTTCTCTTTCTACAGCTTCTACGTGGTGCATCCCCTGTGGCTTCAGCTGAGATAATGGCAGGTTGCTCAGATCCCTGCCCTGACTGCTGAGATGCTTTTGGTTTTGGAGCCTGTGAGGGCCCTGCCAAAGACTGCTCCACCTGCACCTGTGCCATCTGGAGAGGAGACAGCATTGTGGGTGCTGGTTGAGGATGAGGTAACGGGTGAGACGTGAGAAGTGGAAGCCCTTTGGGTGGAGTCCCCACTACTTTTCGACTACTTAGACTATCCCACTGAGCACAACTGTAGTGCCACACAAAACTGTGAGACAGCACTCTGTCTTCACGAGACTGCAGTAATCGCTCCTACCAACTTTATTGTGGGCAGATGCGTCGGTGACAGGTAGGTTGGTTAGAACAAGATCAAATGGGTTACTCCCTCGTGTTGGCCCTCACCAAGCCCACTCTGGTAGTACTACTGAGCCAGTCTTGATGGTGTAAATTGAAGTCTCCTATCCAGAATACATTACATGCTCCGGCTTCCCTCAGTGCTTCCTCCAATCGGTGCTCAACATGCAGGAATACTGATTCATCAGCTGAGTGTACGTGTTGATCAAAAGCAGCTTTCTTTGGTTTTGTTCAACCTGAAGCCATGAGACCTCGTGGGGTCCAGAGTTAATGTTGAGGACTCCCAGGGCCACTCTATCTGAATGCATACCCTTGTTGAGGCAGGATATACCCAAGGATATACCCAGGTAGACTAACCCAAGAGTGGGGCGGAGGAGTCTGTGAATATAACTATGTCAGTTTGTTTTCTGTGGGACAGCTCTGGCAATTTAGACACAAGTCCCCAGATGTTAGTGATGAGGACTTGGCAGGGTCGACTAGACTGAGATTGCCCAAATCTTGTCCTGGTACAAAGCCTGACTCATTGCTGATAGGTCCATCGGATTTTTTCTCATTATTTTGCTTCATAGTAATTGTTTGTACACTTGAGGGACTCGCTAGGGGGCATTAAGATTCAACCAGGTAGTGTGGGATTAAAGTCACCTGTGGGCCAGACCTATGGGTAGGGGTGACAGTAGTAAATCAGTTGGAGTAACTCAGAGTCATTGAGCTGGAGTGCGAGTTGGAGACACTCCGACACATAAGGGAGGGGGAGGAGAATCTGGACAGTTTGCTCCAGACCTCGGTCACACCTTGTAGAGAGGTACAGGATCAGAACGGGGTTGGTGTGACCGAGAGTAAGGGGAATCCAGGTGAGATAGAGAAGAAGGATCCACAGAAACTGATCCTATCCAACAGGTACAATGTACTTGCTACCAGTGAGGATAAGGATAGCGACTGTCGGAAGGACAGTCAGAATGCTGACCATGGCACCCTGGAGTAGGAGGCTGTCCAAAGGGAGGAGGAGGAGGAGAAGCGAGATGTGGTAGTTGTAGGGGATTTAATAATTAGGGGGACAGATAGCATCCTTTGTAAGCAGGACCGAGAGCCCCACCTGGCATGTTGCCTATCTGGTACCAGGGTGAGAGAAATCACGAACCGCCTTGAAAGGATATTGGAGAGGGAGGGGGAGGATCCAATCATGGTGTCCACGTTGGGACCAACAACATAGGAAAGAGTAGACAAGAGGTCCTGTTCAGAGAGTACCAGGAGCTAGGAGCTAAATTAAAAAACAGGACATCAAAGGTTATTATCTTTTTTTTTATTCATTCATGGGATGTGGGCATCGCTGGCGAGGCCGGCATTTATTGCCCATCCCTAAGCCCTTGAGAAGGTGGTGGTGAGCCGCCTTCTCGAACCGCTGCAGTCCGTGTGGTGAAGGTTCTCCCACAGTGCTGTTAGGAAGGGAGTTCCAGGAATTTGACCCAGCGACGATGAAGGAACGGCGATATATTTCCAAGTCGAGATGGTGTGTGACTTGGAGGGGAACATGCAGGTGGTGTTGTTCCCATGTGCCTGCTGTTCTTGTCCTTCTAGGTGGTAGAGGTCGCAGATTAGGGATGTGCTGTCGAAGAAGCCTTGGCAAGTTGCTGCAGTGCATCCTGTGGATGGTACACACTGCAGCCACTGTGCGCCAGTGGTGAAGGGAGCGAATGTTTAGGGTGGTGGATGGGGTGCCAATCAAGCGGGCTGCTTTGTCCTGGATGGTGTTGAGCTTCTTGAGTGTTGTTGGAGCTGCACTCATCCAGGCAAGTGGAGAGTATTCCATCACACTCCTGACTTGTGCCTTGTAGATGGTGGAAAGGCTTTGGGGAGTCAGGAGGTGAGTCACTCGCCGCAGAATACCCAGCCTCTGAGCTGCTCTTGTAGCCACAGTATTTATATGGCTGGTCCAGTTAAGTTTCTGGTCAATGGTGACTCCCAGGATGTTGATGGTGGGGGATTTGGCAATGGTAATGCCATTGAATGTCAAGGGGAGGTGGTTAGACCCTCTCTTGTTGGAGATGGTCATTGCCTGGCACTTATCTGGCGCGAATGTTACTTGCCACTTATGAGCCCAAGGCTGGATGTTGTCCAGGTCTTGCTGCACGTGGGCTCGGACTGCTTCATTACCTGAGGGGTTGCGAATGGAACTGAACACTGTGCAATCATCAGCGAACATCCCCATTTCTGACCTTATGATGGAGGGAAGGTCATTGATGAAGCAGCTGAAGATGGTTGGGCCTAGGACACTGCCCTGAGGAACTCCTGCAGCAATGTCCTGGGGCTGAGATGATTGGCCTCCAACAACCACTACCATCTTCCTTTGTGCTAGGTATGACTCCAGCCACTGGAGAGTTTTCCCCCTGATTCGCATTGACTTCAATTTTACTAGGACTCCTTGGTGCCACACTCGGTCAAATGCTGCCTTGATGTCAAGGGCAGTCACTCTCACCTCACCTCTGGAATTCAGCTCTTTTGTCCATGTTTGGACCAAGGCTGTAATGAGGTCTGGAGCCGAGTGGTCCTGGCGGAACCCAAACTGAGCATCGGTGAGCAGGTTATTGGTGAGTAAGTGCCGCTTGATAGCACTGTCGATGACACCTTCCATCACTTTGCTGATGATCGAGAGTAGACTGATGGGGCGGTAATTGGCTGGATTGGATTTGTCCTGCTTTTTGTGGACAGGACATACCTGGGCAATTTTCCACATTGTTGGGTAGATGCCAGTGTTGCAGCTGTACTGGAACAGTTTGGCTAGAGGCGCAGCTAGTTCTGGAGCACAAGTCTTCAGCACTACAGCCGGGATGTTGTCGGGGCCCATAGCCTTTGCTGTATCCAGTGCACTCAGCCGTTTCTTGATATCACGTGGAGTGAATCGAATTGGCTGAAGACTGGCTTCTGTGATGGTGGGGATATCGGGAGGAGGCCAAGATGGATCATCTACTCGGCACTTCTGGCTGAAGATGGTTGCAAATGCTTCAGCCTGGTCTTTTGCGCTCATGTGCTGGACTCCACCATCATTGAGGATGGGGATGTTTGCAGAGCCTCCTCCTCCCGCTCGTTGTTTAATTGACCACCACCATTCACGACTGGATGTGGCAGGATTGCAGAGTTTTGATCTGATCCATTGGTTATGGAATCGCTTAGCTCTTTCTATAGCATGTTGCTTCCGCTGTTTAGCATGCATGTAGTCCTGAGTTGTCGCTTCACCAGGTTGGCACCTCATTTTTAGGTACGCCTGGTGCTGCTCCTGGCATGCTCTTCTACACTCCTCATTGAACCAGGGTTGATCCCCTGGCTTGTTGGTAATGGTAGAGTGAGGAATATGCCGGGCCATGAGGTTACAGATTGTGCTGGAATACAATTCTGCTGCTGCTGATGGCCCACAGCGCCTTATGGATGCCCAGTTTTGAGCTGCTAGATCTCTGGACTTTTACCTGAGTCACGTGCAAATTGGCCCAGGGATAAGCAGATTAGGGAGGTGAACATGTGGCTGAAGGAATGGTGTGGGAAAGAGGGGTTCCATTTCATGGGACACTGGCACCAGTCCTGGGACAGGAAGGAACTGTATCGTTGGGACGCACTCCACTTGAACCGGGCTGGGACCAGGGTCCTCGTGGAAAAGATTAATAAGGCGGTCACAATGACTTTAAACTAGTAAATGGTGGGGGTGGGGGGAGAGTTCAGTTGGAAAAGGTAGTATAAATAATAATTCTAAAACAAATGAAAAGAAAGAGAGCAGAGTGATAGTCAGAAATTATGCTTTCGGCACTACAGGTAAAGGAAAAAATAAAAGATGTAAAGTAATCAAATTAGGAGAGAGAACTAAGAAATAGGTGAGAAGAACAACATTGGAGCAGAAGGATGGGTTCGGGTGTGTGGCCCAAATAAGCGTTCTTTATATAAACGCACAGAGCAAAGGGAATAAATTGAATCATAGAATCATAGAATCATAGAAGTTACAACATGGAAACAGGCCCTTCGGCCCAACATGTCCATGTCGCCCAGTTTATACCACTCAGCTAGTCCCAATTGCCTGCACTTGGCCCATATCCCTCTATACCCATCTTACCCATGTAACTGTCCAAATGCTTTTTAAAAGACAAAATTGTACCCGCCTCTACTACTGCCTCTGGCAGCTCGTTCCAGACACTCACCACCCTTTGAGTGAAAAAATTGCCCCTCTGGACCCTTTTGTATCTCTCCCCTCTCACCTTAAATCTATGCCCCCTCGTTATAGACTCCCCTACCTTTGGGAAAAGATTTTGACTATCGACCTTATCTATGCCCCTCATTATTTTATAGACTTCGATAAGATCACCCCTTAACCTCCTGCTCTCCAGGGAAAAAAGTCCCAGTCTGTCTAACCTCTCCCTGTAAGTCAAACCATCAAGTCCCGGTAGCATCCAAGTAAATCTTTTCTGCACTCTTTCTAGTTTAATAATATCCTTTCTATAATAGGGTGACCAGAACTGTACACAGTACTCCAAGTGTGGCCTCACCAATGCCCTGTACAACTTCAACAAGACATCCCAACTCCTGCATTCAATGTTCTGACCAATGAAACCAAGCATGCTGAATGCCTTCTTCACCACCCTATCCACCTGTGACTCCACTTTCAAGGAGCTATGAATCTGTACTCCCAGATCTCTTTGTTCTATAACTCTCCCCAACGCCCTACCATTAACGGAGTAGGTCCTGGCCCGATTCGATCGACCAAAATGCATCACCTCACATTTATCTAAATTAAACTCCATCTGCCATTCATCGGCCCACTGGCCCAATTTATCAAGATCCCGTTGCAATCCTAGATAACCTTCTTCACTGTCCACAATGCCACCAATCTTGGTGTCATCTGCAAACTTACTAACCATGAATGAACTGCAGGCGCAAATTCAACTTAGAGGGGACGCCATGGTAGCCATTACTGAGACATGGCTGCAAGACGGTCAGGACTGGGAACTGAATATATCAAGTTATGAGGTTTATAGGAAGGATAGGGAAACTGGTGCAGGGGGAGGAGTAGCCTTAGTGATTAAAGATGAAATTACTTCAATGATAAGAGAGGATATAACAACAGATATGCAGTCAATGGAGACTTTATGGGTAGAATTAAGAAATAGAAAAGGATTTAAGACTGGAGTGGGAATTGTGTATCGGCCCCCTGGTAACAACTGTGAAGTGTCAGAATGTATAAATGCAGAGATTAGACAAGTATGTAGCAAAGGCAGAGTGGTTTTAATGGGGGAATTTTAGCTTTCATATTGACTGGGATAAGCAGACAAGCTCATGTCAGAAAGGTAGAGAATTTCTTGAGTGTATTCAGGACAGCTTTCTGCAACAATATGTCCTAGAACCAACAAGGGGGCAGGCCATATTAGACTTAATAATGAGGAGCGAGCCAGATTTAGTTAACAGCCTAACAGTGCGTGAACATTTATCTAATAGCGATCATAATATAATCGAGTTCAACATTGTATTTGAAAGGGAGAAACCCATATCAGCTACTAAGATTCTAAATTTAGTTCAGGCTAACTTCAACAGATTGAGACAGAGACTGTCCATAGTAAACTGGGCAAATCTGTTAATAGGTAAAACAACAGATGATCAGTGGGAGGTGCTCAAAAAAACATTTAACGTGATATAGAACCAGTTTATACCCCTTAGAGGCAAGAGCTCCACTTGCCAAAAAAACAGCCATGGATGACAAAAGAGGTAAGGGACAACATAAAACTAAGCGAAAAAGCATACAAAAATGCAAAAAATAGCACAGATCCTGGTGACTGGGAGAGAAACAAAGAACAGCAAAGAGATAGTAAGAGCTACAAAATGGGAGTATGAAAAGAAACTTACAAGGGATATCATTTTGGGAAAAAGAGGGTGGTTAAGAGCAATGTGGGCCTCTTAAAAACTGATAATGGTGATATTGTAAATTAAAATAAGGAAATGGCAGACATGTTAAATAATTACACTGTGCCAGTATTTACAGTAGAGGAAGGGGATAGCATGCTGGACACCCTAAGGAAATTAATTTTGAATCAGGGACAGGGACTCACCATAATTAATGTAAACAAATTAACAGTAATGAAGAAAATAATGGCACTAAAGAGTGACAAATCCCCAGGACCAGATGGTTTCCATCCCAGGATTTTAAAGGAAGTAGGAGAGAACATTGCAGATGCCCTAACTATAATCTTCCAAATTTCTCTCGATTCAGGAACCGTTCCTTTAGATTGGAAAATTGCACGTCACTCCACTATTTAAGAAAGGTGAGAGAGGGAAACCAGGAAATTATGGACCGTTTATCCTAACATCTGTTGTCGGGAAATTACTAGAGTCTATAATTAAGGATAGAGTGACTGAACACCATGAAAATTTTCAGCTGATCAGAGAGAGCCAGCATGGATTTGTAAAGGTTAGATCATGCCTGATGAACCTGATTGAATTTTTTGGAGAGATGACTGAAGTAGTGGACAGGGGAATGTCTATGAATGTTATTTATATGGACTTCCAGAAGGTGTTTGATAAAATCCCTTAGAAAAGACTTAGCTAAAGTTGAAGCTCATGAAATTGAGGGCAAATTATTGACCTGGTTAGGAAATTGGCTGAGAGGCAGGAGACAGAGAGTAGGGATAATGGGCAGGTACTCAAATTGGCAGGATGTGACTAATGGTGACCCACAGGGGCCTCAACTATTCACTGTATTTATTAATGACTTAGATTTTGGGATAGAGAGCCACATATCCAAGTTTGCCGATGACACAAAGATAGGCAGCATTGTAAGCAGTGTAGATGGAAGCATAAAATTACAGAGAAATATTAATAGATTAAGTGAATGGGCAATACTGTGGCATATAGATTTCAATGTAGGCAAGTGTGAGGTCATCCATTTTGGACCTAAAGAGGTCAGAGTACTTTCTAAATGGTGAAAAGCTCGAAACAAAGGAGGTCCAAAGAGATTTAGGGGCCCATGTACATAGTTCATTAAAATGTCATGGACAGGTACAGAAGATAATCAAAAAGGCTAATGGAATGCTGGCCTTTATATCTAGAGGACTAGAAAACAAGAGGGTAGAAGTTATACAGCTATACAAAACCCTGGTCAGACCACACCTGGAGTACTGTATTCAGTTGTGGGTACCGCACCTTAGGAAGGATGTAATGGCCTTGGAGGGAGTGCAGCGTAGATTCACTAGAATGATTCCAAGGGTTAAAATACACAGAGAGATTACACAAACTAGGGTTGTATTGCTGGAATTTGGAAGATTAAGGGGTGATTTGATCAAAGTTTTCAAGATAGTAAGCGGAACTGATAGGGTAGATAGAGAGAAACTATTTCCACTGGTTGGGGAGTCACGGACTAGGGGACATAGCCTAAATATTAGAGCCAGGACTTTCAGGAGTGAAGTTAGAAAACACTTCGGCACACAAAGGGCGGTAGAAGTTTGGAACTCTTCCTCAAATGGCAGTTGATGCTAGCTCAATTGTTCATTTTAAATCTGAGATTGATAGATTTTTGTTAACCAAAGGTATTAAGGGTTATCGGGCTACGGCAGGTATATGGAGTTAGGTCACAGATCACAGGTCTCATTGAATGGCAGAACAGGCTCAAGGGGCTAAATGGCCTATTCCTGTTGCTATGTTCCTATATATACCTTTCATGATTTTTTCTCTGGTTAATTACTTGGTTAATTGAATTCAACTTCACATTTGCCATCGTGGGATTTGAACTCATGAGAGTCCAAACACAACAACTTGTATTTAACGAGCAACTTCAAAGTAAAAAATATGCCAAGAGACATAAGGAAAAACAGACACCAAAGCAAAGGAGAGAAAAGCTTCTCATAGGTCGGTTTTAAGGGGGATCTTTAAGAATTTAGTGAGATGAGAAACAGAGGGATTCAGGGAGGATTCAGAGGGATTCAGTCCAAAATATGAGGTCGAGGTAGTTTAAGGCACAGCTACGGGTGGTAGGGCCAAGACAGAGGGAGAAGCACAAGAGGCCAGAGTCAGAAGAATGGAGAGTTTGAGAGGTTTGTAGACTGGTAGAGATTACATAGATATGAAAGGGCAAGACCATGAATAAATTTAAACACAAGGATGAATTTAAATTTGTGGCATTGAGAGATTGGAAGCCAAAGTCGGCGAGGGCAGGGTGATGGGCAAGCAGGATTGGATACAGGCAGCAGAGTCTTGGATAAGCTAAAGTTTACAGGGGGTGGAGGATGGGAGGCCGACCAGAAGAGAATGAGAGTAATCAGGTTTTAAGGTGACAAAAGTGTGAATGAGGATTTCAGATGCAGATGAGTGCAGGTAGGGGTGGAGGCAGGCAATGTTACAGAGATGGATGTAGGTGATCTTTGTGATGGGTAAAATTTTGGAGTCTATTATTAAGGAGACAGTAGCGGAACATTTGGATAAACATAATTTAATAGGACAAAGTCAGCATGGCTTTATGAAGGGGAAGTCATGTCTGACAAATTTGCTTGAGTTCTTTGAGGACATAACGTACAGGGTGGATAAAGGGGAACCAATGGACGCAGTGTAATTAGACTTCCAGAAGGCATTCGACAAGGTGCCACATAAAAGATTATTGCTCAAGATAAAGAATCATTGGATTGGGGTAATATTCTGGCATGGGTGGAGGATTGGTTATCTAACAGGAAGCAGAGAGTTGGGATAAATGGTTTATTCTCGGACTGGCAACCAGTAGCCAATGGTGTTCCGCAGGGGTCGGTGCTGGGTCCCCAACTCTTTACAATCTATATTAACGATTTGGAGGAGGGGACCGAGTGTAACATATCAAAGTTTGCAGATGATACAAAGATGGGAGGGAAAGTAGAGAGTGAGGAGGACATAAAAAACCTACAAGGGGATATAGACAGGCTGGGTGAGTGGGCGGAGATTTGGCAGATGCAATACAATATTGGAAAATGTGAGGTTATGCACTTTGGCAGGAAAGATTAGAGAGCAAGTTATTGTCTTAATGGCGAGAAACTGGAAAGTACTGCAGTACAAAGGGATCTGGGGGTCCTACTGCAAGAAAATCAAAAAGTTAGTATGCAGGTGCAGCAGGTGATCAAGAAGGCCAACGGAATGTTGGCTTTTATTGCTAGGGGGATAGAATATAAAAACAGGGAGGTATTGCTGCAGTTATATAAGGTATTGGTGAGACCGCATCTGGAATATTACATACAGTTTTGGTGTCCATACTTAAGAAAAGACATACTTGCTCTCGAGGCAGTACAAAGAAGGTTCACTCGGCTAATCCCGGGGATGAGGGGGTGGACATATGAGGAGAAGTTGAGTAGATTGGGACTCTACTCATTGGAGTTCAGAAGAATGAGAGGCGATCTTATTGAAACATATAAGATTGTGAAGGGGCTTGATCGGGTGGATGCGGTAAGGATGTTCCCAAGGATGGGTGAAACTAGAGCTAGGGGGCCAATTGGCCTACTCCTGCTCCTATTTCTTATGTTCTTATGTTTTTATGAGAGGATATAGAGTTGAAACCTCAACTTGGTGTTTCATAAGACGCTGAGATTTCAAACTGTCTAGTTGAGTCTGAGTCAGTGTCTGAGGAGGCGATGGAGTTAATGGAAAGAGTACATGGCTTGCAGTGTAGGCTGAAGACGATGGGTTCATTCTTTGTCCCCTTCAATTTAGCTTCACAATTATTGCTCGTTAGCAATCCAGATTTCAGTGATGTCAAGTACACCTTTGCACTAATCAGGAATGAGTACTTGGGCCTTAGGCTGTAAGCTTCATGTGTTTTGATGTGCAATTTTTGAACCTTTTTGACTGCTGATGAATTCTACCTTGAACCTAATTGTTAAAGCCAGAGTTACATGTTTAATAGATCTGCATTCAATTCATTATCACCAGTCAGCAGCTTTGCCATCGCACTCTAAGTTTAATCAATATAGTAATTTGTGCTTTAGAGTTTCTACCAACTCTGGAATGGTCTGACCTGCTCGCTCTTTTTCCCTTTATCTTCAGCACAACAGAGTTAAATTAATACCAGATTTATTCTGCACTCCTACTATTTCAATTTCCCTCTGTTTGTTGGAAAATATTATTACTGCTACCAAGGGTTGTTAATCCTTTTCAATAATATTCCACATGGTTTGGACACAAGTATGTTCATAACAGCAAGCTTTATTAGACTCAAGAACGAGGTTCTAAAACAGTTATATCAAATGACAAGCATTTGTACAACTTGGTTTTCCCGCCGACTTCAAGCTTGGCTTCCGTGGGGTTGTGGAACTCTGACCGTGCTGAGAGCTCTAACTTTGAGGTCGAACATGCCCTGTTATTATATTATTCGGATGCTATGTTCTGCACGTCTCCTGTTTTTGCTAACTCTTTCAGCAGTCTTTTAATGATATCAGTTCTATGGTGATAACTACTTCAGCAGCCTTTTAATGATATCAGTTCTATGGTACTAACTGCTTTAGCAGTCTTTTAATGATATCAGTTCTATGGTGATAACTACTTCAGTAGTCTTTCAATGACCAAAGTAATTTCAATTGTTCTTATCTTGCTGCAAGCTTCCTCATGACCCAACATGTCTTTGTCAACCCTGAGATGAAGAGCTCCATCTCCACAAACACCGCCCTCTTACTGAATGCCTGGGGCTTGTCAGGAGACTTGACTATGTTGTGGTACAAACCATATTCTAACACTGTTCTATGTTCTACTGCTGGTTTCCTCTTGGCTCCCTCCTTTGAATCCTTAACGTTGTCTCAAAGGTGGCTCTTCTGAAGCCTTTCACATCTGTACTGCCAAAAAATATCAAATGTAAGGAATCTTACAACACCAGGTTATAGTCCAACGGTTTTATTTGAAAATCACAAGCTTTCGGAGGCTTTCTCCTTCGTCAGGTGAAGTGTGGGATTCCTTGAATGTTACCGCATTTATAGTCAGAGAACAATACCTGGTGATTACAGATAATCTTTCCAACTGCCCGTTGTCAAGGCAATCAAAGTGTTCAGACAGAGAGATGTTACATACAGGACCACCGAATATACAAATGGCCAGAACAAGACAGACAGAGAGAGAGAGAGAGAGAGAAACATCCGAAAGGAAGAGAAAGACAGAAAATGACCAGTTGTATTAAAAACAGATAATTTTTTTTCGCTGGTGGGGTTACGTGTAGCGTGACATGAACCCAAGATCCTGGTTGAGGCCGTCCTCATGGGTGCGGAACTTGGCTATCAATTTCTGCTCGACGATTTTGCGTTGTCGTGTGTCTCGAAGGCCGCCTTGGAGAACGCTTACCCGAAGATCGGTGGCTGAATGTCCTTGACTGCTGAAGTGTTCCCCCACTGGGAGGGAACCCTCCTGTCTGGCGATTGTTGCGCGGTGTCCGTTCATCCGTTGTCGCAGTGTCTGCATGGTCTCGCCAATGTACCATGTTCCGGGGCATCCTTTCCTGCAACGTATAAGGTAGACAACGTTGGCCGAGTCACAGGAGTATGAACCATGTACCTGGTGGGTGGTGTCCTCTCGTGTGATGGTGGTATACTGTGTCGATGATCTGGCATGTCTTGCAGAGGTTGCCGTGGCAGGGTTGTGTGGTGTCGTGGACGCTGTTCTCCTGAAAGTTGGGTAATTTGCTGCGAACGATGGTCTGTTTGAGGTTGGGTGGCTGTTTGAAGGCGAGTAGTGGAGGTGTGGGGATGGCCTTAGCGAGGTGTTCGTCGTCATCGATGACATGTTGAAGGCTGCGGAGAACATGGCGTAGTTTCTCTGCTCCGGGGAAGTACTGGACGACGAAGGGTACTCTGTTGGTTGCGTCCCGTGTTAGTCTTCTGAGGAGTTCTATGCGATTTTTCGCTGTGGCCCGTCGGAACTGTCGATCGACGAATCGAGCGTCATATCCCGTTCTTACGAGGGCGTCTTTCAACCCCAGTCCATCACCGGCATCTCCACATCAAAAAATATCAATCAATATGAAACAGGAAGTGGAACTAGGAAATAAACAGGTGAGCATTTATATTTTTTCAATGTTGTTTCAGACATATGGATGTATCCCTGGGAGAAAAAGAGCAATGCCAATTGGAACAGAGAAGTTTAAGATGTGATTTAATGGAAGTGTTCAAAATTTTGATAGAGGGTAAATAATGAAAGATTATTTCCACTACAATTGGTAACAACTGATTATAAAATTAAGAATTAGTACTAAAAGCATAAAGAGGGAGGTGGAAGATTTTTTTCATCCAAACGGTTATTAGAATGTGGAATGTATTACCACATGTGGTTCTTGAAGTCAATCAGGATAGCTAAGAAGGAATTAGATCAATATATTAAAAGGCACAGGCAGGGAGATGGGATTCAAGTAGATGGTTCTGATAGCATTGGCACAGACACAATGGGCTCCTTTTGTGCTGAAATATCTATGAAGCAAACAGACTCTTAAAGACTGGATAAGTTCTTAAAATAGAAACATAATAAAGCAGGGGTGTCAAACCATGAGCTACATGCAGTTCCTAACCCCTGGAAATCTGGCCATGAAGCACAGTCAGCTCAAACTCAAAGAATTAAAAGAATATTGTATGACAATGGATGAAAATCCTTTTCAGATGGTCTTTACATTTTTCTGCAGGAAACTTCAATCCAGCATTTTTCACATCACCTAACACATCAAATCTACCAATGGAGAAGCAAAGCATCTTATCAGTACTCCACTGCAATTAATCTAATTTATTATTTTAACAAAAATGAGACTTGACCTATTCAAATGCCATTTTCTGAAAATAGCTTTGAGAAATACCCAACAGCAGAATATATGCATATAGCACCCTTGCTTGACGAGGATTTTGAAAATGGGAAGAGAAGTAGCAAGGCAGAGAAATTTTGGAAGAGAGTTCCAGAGTGATGGGGCATAAGGGTGAAGGGCCTGCTACTGATGGTGGACTGGAAGGAGGGGGGATTGTACTGCCATCCAGGCTCAGCGGAGCAGAGGGTGCAAGCTGGAAAGTAGGGTTGGAGCAGGTTGTAAAGGTAGAATGAAGCGAGGCCACGGATGGAGTTTGTAAACAAAGATGGATCTTTTCAAATCAATGCACTAGGAGTTTGGAAGCCGGTGCAGGCTAGCGATAAGTGATCAGGAATTAGTATAGGATAGAATATTTTCAGTACAGCTTGGGATGAATTGGAGTTTGTGTAAGGTAGAGTTTGGGAGGCTGGCTTGGAGGATGTTGGGGGAGAAAAAATCTGTGATATATAGTGAGGCAAAAAAAAATTAAGAAATTTTCAAAAGGGAATTGGATAAATACTTGAAGGGAAAAATTTGCAGGGCTATGGGGAAAGAGCAGGAGAATGAGACTAATTGGATAGCTCTTTTAAAGAACCGGCATAGGCACGATGGGCTGAATGGCCTCCTCCTGTGCTGTACCTACCATTGTACTATGAAATAAACAAACGTGACACTGGTGTATCCAAGAAAATAATATGATTAATGTGGGGATAAGAACAGGTGTCCATTATCTTCCATCTTATAGGACAGGGAGCCAACACATCCTCTGACTCCATCGCATTCTTTACATTACAATATGACTGTCTGAACTAGTATCATTACACATTACAGGTACATATACATAAAATGCATATAGATACACAAGTACATGCAAATCCTTCAAAGCATGTTTACATGCTCTTAACCCATAATTGTTCTTGATATAAATTCAATATAGTCATGTTGATGTGAAAAATTCTCGCTAAATTTTATTGTGGTGTAATTTATGTCTGATCCATTGTTACCCAAGTAAATGTGGACCTTTTATCTCCACAACTGATTCTTCCATATCCACATCCTCAGAGCCAACATAGTAAGATCTCTGAGGGGAAAGGAAAACTGCAGCACAACGCAAAGAAGCTCAAATGACCGAATAAAACGCAGAAACTCACGACCAGAAATAAAACAGATCCTTGACTACATAGTTGGGTGGCAGGGGGGCATCTTCTATATGTTAGGTATCTTCAATAGAACCTACATAATTAAAAGGGACAGAATAACCACAGTTCCCAGGTGCTACCCCTTCATCTCCCACCACCACAATTCCACAGCAGGACATTCTTAGCCCTGTACATAAACATGCAGAAGATATGCAACATGGAGTCAGCCACTCATAAGGATGCATGGCAACAGAGTCCATTGCAAAATGCTTTGCAATGTCGTGGGGAATCGTTACAGCAATTGGTTGTATTTCTAGCGGTTGAAGTGCTGCATAACCTTATGTGAATTCAGCAGTTCTCCTCTAAGCAGCAGCAGGATGGCACCAATCAAACTCCCACAGAGTCAACTGAAAGCCAAGTGCTCGAGTATCATCCTGTGGCGCTATGGCTGATGCGCTACTCCAACCTGAGGAAGACCGTTTGTGGGTACTTCCACAGAAATTCCACAGACTTGTCTTTAATATACAAATAAAGAATGTCAAGAGTTTTTTAAAAATTGCCTCGCATCTTAAAACAAACATGTTTGCTGCTCCGATTTCTCAGCAAGTTATCAAGTGAGTAACCAGGAAGACGTGTATTATTTAATCCCCGGTCTCTGTTAAGATAACTGATCACAGAACAGACAGCGTTGGGGGTCCTACAATTGGTCTCAGCACCACAGGTTAAATACGGAGAGAGTAAATCGGCCAGAGATACCAGCTGTGTTAGTATACAGTCATATCTGCTGGGAGTGTGCGTTGGTGGATGTCAGGTGAGGTTCCGATCAGGTTTGGCAGTGATACTCCCACAGTTGAATAGCTGGCCGACACTCACTGTCAATGCTCACATATGAATAATTGCCACTTGGGTAACGAAGAGGATGGCAACCTGTGGCCATAGAACCACATTATATCCTGAGTCAACATCTTCAGCAAAAGAGGTGAGTTAAATTGGTAGAAAAAACTGTTCCATATGAATTGATATATTTTCAAATTATGAGTGTGCACTGATTTATTTAGTAGAGCTCTGCATCTTATAACTGACTCTGTACAAAAGTATTGGTAGTATGCATCAGTTAGGTGTTGGCTGTGACTCAGTGGTAGGACTCTTGCCTTTGAGTCAGAAGATTGTGGGTTCAAGTCCCACTCCAGAGACTTCAGCACAAAATCTAGGCTGACACTCCATTGAGGGAGTGTTGCACTGTCAGATGAGATGTTAAACCGAGACCCCGTCTGCCCTTTCAGGTGGACGTAAAAAATCCCATGGCACTATTCAAAGAAGAGCAGGGCTGGTCTCCTAGCCAATATTTATCACTAAAACAGATTATTTGGTCATTTTCACATTGCTGTTTATGGGATCTCGCTGTGCGCAAATTGGTGTTACATTACAACAGTGACTATACTTCAAAAGAACTTCATTGGCTGTAAAGCACTTTGGGACATCCTAAGGCCGTGAAAGGCACTATATAAATGTAAGTCTTTCTTTTTTTTTATCTGAGTTTTAAAGTTAAAAATTCTATTTGACTTCATTTACTTACAATCAGTTTATAATTTTTAAAATTACCTTAAAAAATTGCTATCTTACTTGGCTTACAAAGGTTATTTGCTGTACTTTTGTCCTGTAGATCTTTTTCTTCACTGCGACAGTCTGTCAGATTTTACATTAAAGTAACAGATGTGTGAGCATTGAATATTCTCTGGAATCACTTGCACTGTCCTACCTGGCCTTCTTCTATACTCTCTTCATCCAACAAATTAATTTAGCATGTGGTTGGATTGTAGTACTGTACAAATAAATTATTTGTCAGATCTATAATTTTTCTCAAGCACATTTGCAAAGATGCTTATTGCCGGAAGTGCAGGGATATAATTGTGCCATCAAGATTTATGCTGTGGAGATTAAACAAGAGTCAGTGGTTTACTGCTGTGATCATTTATAATGGGGAAAAAGTGGTAAAATGCATTGTTGACTGTGTGGAAAACTGTTTCTACTTAAATAAACATGGCTGGAAGATTAAGAGCGTTGGGAAGTGACTTAAAGCACCACTTCCAGCCAAAGTACAATTTTCTACCTGTCAGAAACCGGGCAGAAAATACACTCCAGAATCCCAAAGGAGGTAGTTGAGGCTCTGGGAAACATTCTTTACATCCTTTAGACAGTTGCTATAACCCAAAGAATTACAAAACGTTATCAGAATATTCAGACCAAGAGAGATGAGTAAAACAAGAATTACAGGCCAGTTGGTCTGATCTTTGTAATGAGGAAAATGCTCAAAACATTTAATGGGATTGCCTTAATATTAACCTAAAGAGCACAGAGACCATAGGGAGAAGTACTGCTGTGGTTACATCGTTACATTGAATTTACAGCGCAGAAACAGGCCATTCGGCCCAAACGGTCTATGCCGGCATTTATGCTCCACAACAGCCTCCTCCTACCCCTCCTCATCTAACTCTATCATCTTAGAAGGAAAAGCCTTGTACAATCTCGACAGTTTTTAAGATCAATTTTGGGGTGGAAAGCCGGCAGAAATGACTTTGGCCTCAAATTCCAAGCCAAAAAAAAATGCTGTGCCAATTGTAAGCCTCATATATGCCGAAAACAGCAAGTAAATTAGAGGTCATTCTGCAAAGTTCAGTAGGGATCTGTTTCCAGCTATTTACCCTTTTCATGAATAATATGGATCAGGCTATTTGTCCCTGTAGTATAGAATTTTCTGCTGATACTAAGATAAGTAGCCAGGTAAAGACATATGGACAATTAAGAGGTTAGACTAAAAAGTGCCGCATAGATTTTAACATGGATATAACTTATATTGCACAGATGAGCAATTTTTAAGATTATAAACCCAACTGTATTTGGATTGACCACAAATACTCCTCCCCCCTTACAGGGAAGATACCACTACCAATCCAGGGTCCCGACTAAGATTACTTAAATCAAACATAATAACAATTTTAAGTCATGTGCATAAATGTAACATGATACACGTCAGAATGGATGTCCACCAACAAAAGTAGAAAAGCGAAAAAAAAAGAGATTTAGATCTTATCAACCAGTCACTGAATCAATGTGAAGCCATTATCAGCGAGTCTAATCAAGCACTGGGATGAATCTCAAGGGCAGTCGTATGGAATACAAAACACGTTTTTTTAACTCTATACTCTAATTAATTTCTAAAGCCAGGTTTGAAGTATTGGGTGTAACTTTGTTATCCAAGTGTTCAGTCTAAGAGAGATGCATGAAACAAGAATTATAGGCCCTATCTTTGAAAGGACATTGATTTCATTGGAAAGGGTTCAAGTAACATGATCAACAATTCGAACCAGGACATCAACTCTGACTTTGAGGACAGACTCAGAGAATTGAATGTTTGAATTGCAGTGTACAAGACTGAGATGGAGAAAGATACAGATTTTAAAATGCTGAGAGGGAGGCATAATTTAAATGTAAGCAGACTTTTTAACTTGCGTTGTTACTGCAGAACGAGAGGACGCATACAAAAATTAACAACCCTCAAGCAAGATTAGAAATGAGAAGAAACTCTTTTGCCCACAGAATAGTTGACATGGGGAATTAACTTTCAGCAAAAATCATTGGGGGAGAAATTCAACTTCGCTTTGCCCGTTCTTTGGAGTTAAAATAAGCAATGGGGGATGAATTTCGGGTTGCGACCCTCGCGCCCGATCTGCCCTACAAGCATGCCGTGCGCCATATTGTAAGTGGGCACCTTTTAGTTGTCCAGAGCACCGCATGAAACAGGCGTTAGGCGCGTTGCATATGCAAATCGGGGTCCTACCGCCGGTTGCAGAACCCAATGTAAAATTCAAGTACAAACGGGCAGAGCTTGTGCCATGCAAGCTCCGCCAAGTTGTACCAGGTCTTGAGCAGCCAAACCAGCGATCCTTAAAGGGTCAAGAAATGGCCTCAAAACCTTTTTTTAAAGTTACATTTCTGTGGACCCAGGAGAAGGCGCGTGCAGGCCGCTGCCAGTCCAGGTTCGCCTCTCTCATCCCAGGACCTAGCCACGGGCCGGCTCCTCAATCATGGCAACCAATTATGTCTTAAGTGACTCAAGAGTTTTCTCCTCCACTGCCTTACCTGCAAGTCCATTCTAAATATTAATATAGAAACAGGAGGAGGATATTCATCCCCTCAAGCCTGTTCCACCATTGAGTCAGATCATGGCTGATCTGTTGCTCAACACTATTTACCCATCTTTGATCCATATCCCTTGATACCCTGACTTAACAAAAATCTATCAATCTGAGTCTTGAAAATTTCAATTGACTCAGCGTCCACAAGCATTTTGGGGAGCGAGTTCTGGATTTCCACTACCCTTTGTGTGAAAAAGTGCTTCATGATTTCTTTCCTAAATGTCCTAGTTTTAATTTTAAGATTATGCCCCCTTGTTCCGGATTTCCCCACCAGAAGAAATAGTTTCTCTGTATATATCCTATCAAATTCCTTAATCATTTTAAACACCTCGATTAGATCACCCCTCAACCTTCTGAACGCAAGGGACGACAAGCCAAGTTTAAGCAACCTGTCCTCATAATTTAACCCTTTAAGCCCTGGTATCATTCTGGAGAATCTACACTGTATCCCATCCAAGGGGAATATATTTCTCCCAGAGGTTCGGTGCCCAAAACTCTTTATGTCAATAACTTGTTGACAATGGTCCTGAAGTGGAATTTCACCAATTTGTACCTGTACAAATGCCATTAAGGCCCAGTGGTAGCATTCTTACCTCTAAGTCAGAAAGTTATGGGTCCAAGATCTACTCTAGAACTTGAACACATTATCAAAGGGCTGCAGGCCACATTTTCCAATGGCCACTTGGCAAAGGGGTCCAGTCAGGATTGCAGGATGACAAGCTGTTGGGTGGCTTTTGGAGCTGCAGGTGATGTCTAGTGAGTGAGGGCAAATATAAAAGCCCTATTTCACCTCCCGCCCAGACACCAAGCTCCACTGGCAACTGTAACTCCATCCCCCTGCCTGGACCCTCAGCAATCATCAGCCAGAGCTCCTACCGCCCGATGACCTCCTCCTGCTACCTGGAACCCCTACCATCCAGGTCCCCACCGGTCCAAGTCTCACTCTGCCACCCAGGACCCCTGCACCTTCGCTGGCCCAAGCCCTGGTCCATATCCTCAAACCCTGTGCTGCTAGAAGCTGGTTCCTGCTGTAAGCAGCAATGGATTTATGTTTGTTGAGCACTTTAGAAGTTATGGCTATAAGCACAGAAAGTGTACACAATACATAAATTTTTAACTTATTACTAGCAGATTTCCCATGGCATTGCTTGTGGTAAGACAAAGAGCACACTGTTTCATAAATAAACAATAGCTACATTATCAATAAAATGTAACAAGAAGGGTTTGACGGGAACAGTATTAGAGTCTACCTCATCAGACTCAAATGTCTTCTGCAGTTTTGTACTGTACACAAATTTGGCCAATTAATGTTGAGGTTTTGAATCCAGATTATTGATGTAAAACAAGTAGTCATTATTGAGTATAGGCTGTAATGTTAAATTGATATTGTCCACATTTGTTCAATTTCCTTTGGGAACAGAATAGAGTGCATGATAATGCAAATGTCACATTGTGCATTGGGAGAAATAAGCTTCAAGGACTGACTTTGTTTTCTGTGACATCTTCCCTTCCCCCTCCTGAGCAGTACAAAATCCACAAAATACAAACAAAAATTGTCATGAAAACCCTCGAGTAGAACCTAACTAACACTAAATGACCTTTGTAGATAAAGATGTGTGACATTACAATTAATAGTATCATCCAGGTCTCAATTGCATGTTGGTTCACTGAACAATTGTTCCAGGAACTGTCCCTCTAGATTGGAAAATTGCACATGTCACTCCACTTTTTAAGAAAGGAGAGAGAGGGAAACCAGGGAATTATAGACCAGTTAGCCTAACATCTTTGTGGGGAAATTGCTGGAGTCTATAATTAAAGATGGGGTGATTGAACACATCGAGAATTTTCAGTTAATCAGGGAGAGCCGGCATGGATTTGTGAAAGGTAGGTCGAGCCTGACAAACCTGATTGAATTTTTTGAAGAGGTGACTAAGGTAGTGGACAGGGGAATGTCAATGGATGTTATTTATATGGACTTCCAGAAGGCATTTGATAAGGTCCCACATAAGAGACTGTTAGCTAAGTTCGAAGCCCATGGAATTGAGGGAAAAGTACGGACTTGGTTAGGAAATTGGCTGAGCGAATTGCGACAGAGAGTAGGGATAATGGGTAAGTATTCACATTGGCATGATGTGACTAGTGGAGTCCCGCAGGGATCTGTCTTGGGGCCTCAATTATTCACAATATTTATTAACGACTTAGATGAAGGCATAGAAAGTCTCATATCTAAGTTTGCCGATGACACAAAGATTGGTGGCATTGTAAGCAGTGTAGATGAAAACATAAAATTACAAAGGGATATTGATAGATTAGGTGAATGGGCAAAATTGTGGCAAATGGAATTCAATGTATACAAATGTGAGGTCATCCACTTTGGATCAAAAAAGGATAGAACAGGGTACTTTCTAAATGGTAAAAAGTTAAAACTGTGGTTGTCGAAAGGGACTTAGGGGTTCAGGTACATAGATCATTAAAGTGTCATGAACAGAAAATAATCAAGAAGGCTAATGGAATGCTGGCCTTTATATCTAGAGGACTAGAGTACAAGGGGGCAGAAGTTATGCTGCAGCTATACAAAAGCCTGGTTAGACCGCACCTGGAGTACTGTAAGCAGTTCTGGGCACCGCACCTTCGGAAGGACATATTGGCCTTGGAGGAAGTGCAGCGTAGATTTAATAGAATGATACCTGGACTTCAAGGGTTAAGTTACGAGGAGAGATTACACAAATTGGGGATGTATTCTCCAGAGTTTAGAAGGTTAAGGGGTGATCTGATCGAAGTTTATAAGATATTAAGGGGAACGGATAGGGTGGATAGAGAGAAACTATTTCCGCTGGTTGGGGATTCTTGGAGTAGGGGGCACAGTCTAAAAATTAGAGCCAGACCTTTCAGGAGCGAGATTAGAAAACATTTCTACACACAAAGGGTGGTAGAAGTTTGGAACTCTCTTCCACAAACGGCAATTGATACTAGCTCAATTGCTAAATTTAAATCTGAGATAGATAGCTTTTTGGCAACCAAAGGTATTAAGGGATATGGGCCAAAGGCAGGTATATGGAGCTAGATCACAGATCAGCCATGATCTTATCAAATGGTGGAGCAGGCACGAGGGGCTGAATGGCCTACTCCTGTTTCTATGTTCCTATGAAGTGTTGGGACATGTTTCGCTTGGACTGTCTAAGGAGATCCTTGTGTAAGTGAGTGTTTCCTCTGCCAGAACAAAGGGGATATCAAAGGCTTAATCTACTCACATTGCCGCTGTGCACTTCCGAGCAGTCATTGTAACATATTTTCCTTTAAGCACTTGTGTTCTCCATAGGGAATGCATCAATATGATGTTTATGTTTCATCCACACATTACAAAAGCAAATGTAGCATCGTGTCTTTCATCTTTCCACATCAATTATTAATTTGACTCTCTGTGGTTCTCGATGGCCAACTCCTTTGGCGATCTTCAGCTGAGAAAGCACATTATAAACATAAACCTGATAGTCATTTTTTTTGTAAAATAATCCAAAACAACAGAAAGAGTAGATGTAGATCAACAATTTAAATACTTCTTCTAACAAAACATATCCCAATTATTCAGTTCCCGTCCCTTACCCAATTTCTTATCTGTCATGCCATTCACACCATGGGATCTAATTTTTGCACACCATTCCTCATGAGGCACTTTATCAAAATCTTTCTGGAAATCCAAATCTATGGAATCTACTGATTGGGTGTTCGCTTTGCTGAACACTTCCGTTCAGTCCGCAAGTGTGACCCCGAGCTTCTGGTCACTTGCCACTTCAATTCTCCATCCCACTCTGACTCCTCTGTCCTTGGCCTCCTATACTGTTCCAATGAAGCTCAATGCAAACTTGATGAACAACTCCTCATCTTTCTTCTAGGCACTTTAGACCTTAATCTCAGACGTCAGGTGCTGGTAATGGAGGATGGCTGTACCAAAGCCATTGGGAGTGGAGGAGCTGGGGGCTGGTGATCTCCAATCTGTACACGGCTGACAGGGTGATCCACACCTGGAGTCTACCTGCCTTTCTTCCGCCACATTTCCAGGTCATGGGAGCCTCCTCTTTTGTCATGCCTTTGTCATCATTCATAATCCACTTCAAGGCAGGCTGCAATGGTCTGATTTACTCCCTAACTGACTTGGACTTCTAACATAAGCCACAATTGTTTTCCCATTGTTTTGAATATTTTCCACTATCCTCCTTAATTTTAGTTCAATTGTTCGCTTTCTAATTTCGAATTTTTTTCCAGCATTCCCTTTTCTGTGTATGTCGCAGCCATCTGTACCCAGCTTTCCCTCCCACTTAACTGCCACCAAATCTCATCTCTGTGAACCATGTCTTTTTAAAAGGTGGCACCAACACATTATTATCCGTAAGCTTAGTTCATCACCATATTTTAAATCTTGTACTGAAGTGGTCAGAATGTGCAAGATGCTTCCCCCACCTTTGGGTCAACTATTAACTATGACTCACTACTAAACACTAAATCTTTGTTTTATTCATTCTTGCACTCGTCCCCACAGGATGATTGAAGAAGCAATCATTGATTGTTTCTGGAAATGCCTCTTGGAGACCTTCCATTTCTTGTGCCTGCCCCTCATTTATCCATCTTCTAAGTGGATAATTAAAATCTCCCATCATTACTACCTTCACTTCATTGACTACCTTACTGATTTCAGTAATTAGCTTTAGAATCTTCTCCCTCTCTTAACTTGATGACCTGTAACATAGTCACGAAGCACTCTGGTACTGATGAACTCTAGTTAGAATCAGAATGCTTCACCACTTACAATATGACCACTCCTTTTATTTCCTGCTTAACAAAATTAGTCACCCTACTCTCTTACCCACTCCACCCCCCCCAACCCAATGAAACCTATCTTTCCTAAACAATGTGTATTCAGGTAGGTTGAATTCAGAACCATCCTCAAAACCCAGCCACATTTCTGTGAGGGCTGTCAGTACAAGATTTTTAGTAATGGTATATAGCTACCAGTCTGTTCATTTACTTCTGATGCTTGTGGTATTAGTATGGAAACAATTGGTGCAATTTAGAGCCTTGATTTCATCCTTTTATCGTTTGTCCACCTGAAGAGTTGAGATAAAATTTGCATTGTCCAAAACAGCACTCTCAATGATTGGACTCTCACCTTTCCCCAGCCTGATTGGTTTAAAGAAACCCTGAATGCTTCCTCCACTTCCAAAAAGTTGCACACGTACTTTACTTGGGTGAATTTGGTCTTTGTTGAATAGCCCCAATTTGTCCAATGAAGTTGTCAATGAATCAAAACTTCCTCTCCTTTGCCCAGCTTTGTACCTAGATGTCAAAGTCTATAATCATGCTGTTGCAGTTAGCAGCATCCTTCATGGTCAGTTCTAATCCTGACGTAACAACCTGAACACGATATTGTTAAAGGTTATAGGCCATCTTTTTTGAACCGATGTTTCATGATTTTGGACCTTCTTTTCACAATGTAATTTGTTCCCATATAAATAGCAACAGTAGATCCTTTAGGCACTCCCTCAATCCTGCTATCTATATTGCCCACTCATCCTTCCAGCACTGTCCCTGTGACACCTGCCTTTCTTCTGCCACATTTCAGAGCCACGAAAGCCTCCTTTCTGCCAGCTTTTCCAAGCTTCCCTCCACCTCTATTCTGTTATAACCATTTGCACCTCCTCTGGACCCATCTTTTATTTCTTTACTTGTCTCATTATCACTTCTTTTTGCCTTGAAACATCATCCCTTTTGTCATTTAATCATTCCTGCCATCCACCCTATCACAGACCTCTCCCTTTTGTTCTTTTCCTGAACCTTTTCCCCTAGCTCTGTACCTGTTTAAAAGCTATTCATCTCCAACATCTTCCAGTTTGATGAAAGGTCTTCGACCTGAAACGTTAATTTTGCTTCTCTCTCCACAGATGCTGCCTCACTTGCTGAGTGTTTCCAGCATTTTCTGTTTTTATTAAATATTCATTGGCATTGGCTGAGCACAACGTCTATATAATACAGGAGTACTATGTCGCAGGAGTTGAAAATCGATTATTGTAGCCTTTAAAAAGCCAAGAATGATTGAAGATCCGCAGGCTGGTGAAGCAACAGGTTAGTATTAAATGGTCTGAATAGTTAGCTGTAATAGATGTGAGATTTTGTGGCACTTTTAAAGAATATTTTCAAGTGGAGGAATGGACAGAGGCACCCAAAGAAGGGAGCATGGCATTGGGAAGAGGCAGAAAAGAAGAGCACGCAATTTTAATGAGCTTGAACTTCAGGCACTGCTGGATGACTGCAGCAAAGGAGTGAAAGTCCATGGGAGAAAAGCTCAAAAAAGTGCCTTGTATGTCATGTTGAGGGAGTGACGTGGTACCGAGTACTACGTCGCTCACCCCCGGAACTGCAGACCAGTGCTGGAAAGATGTCAGTGACCTGACGAAGGAAGGTGGCAACAACAACAACAACAACAACAACTCGCATTTATATACACATAGACCAGTCTCCCTTTTCTTCCTTGGGCATCAACACTGTTCACCCTCTAAAGTTAATGGCTGTACAAGTAACCCTTCACATTGCATTGTGGTTCAGGCGTTCACTAACTCTGCATCTAACAATGCAGAGTTCTGCATCTGCATCTGCTTTACAGGAATTACTTGACACAGAAGCTTAAAAGGCCATCCGCCACTTTAACTGGATATTCCCATCAGATCTATTAAATCAGCTGTCTGGCACCATCTGAGAGACATTGTTCAAATGCTTTCTTTCACCCTTGATCTTGTTACAGGAGAAACTAGTACACAATGTCTGTGAAAGACAGGGGACCAGAAAGGCATCCTTGAAATCAAAGAACTCAGACCCCCCACCCCCACCCCCTATGAGGAGCAGGCTGTAGCGCTGGTGGAAATATAGTCTGCTCAAGCAGTGGAAGATATTGAGATTGATGAGACATTGCAGGTTGCAGGTTAATGGGTGCAGGCCTAGACAGTTGCCAAAGCATCCTTGTGAAGCATCAGATCCAGGTCCAGTTATATTGGTGGTGGCAGGAGGCAACCTGCGTGAGGCTGCCCTTTCTCAGTACAGCAGCACATGTCAGGTATCCAGCATACCTCCTCAGAGCACTGCACAAGTGGCACATATGATACAGCACCAGGCTTCCCAGGCACAAGCTCCAAAGACGCACCCAGCAGAGGCTCCTTCCCCAGAGCAAGCTACCATGTGAAGAGGTCCACCTCAGGTCCCATGAACTTTTTGCATCACAGGAGCAAACAACCACCTCTTGTGATACTGGCCATCAGGTTGCACCTAGGAGAAGCACTAGAATCGGAAAAAAAAGGCATGCTTAGATGCCATAGGGAAGCACAGTGTGAGGAAAGAGTAGGAAGGTTTATGTTCACTTTTGAGTTCCATGTCATAAAGAAGAATGAGCACTTAGTTTGTGCTCAATTATTTGCGGAGATTATAATCATACAAGAAAGCGTGCACTTACATCAGTTATTCATTAATATTATTTAGACTTGCATGATTATTTCGGGCTGAAGAGGTCTAATGCAATGTGATGTTATAGGGTGGGTACTGGATTGAAGGATTTGTAACTTATGTGAAGATGAGGGAGAAGGAGTAATAGCAGTGATGATAAAGGGAGACTATTAAACAGATGAGAACACTGTTTTGATGCTTTCTTGTAGCCATCTCTGAGGAATCCTCAGAGTGACAGTCCTCCTGATGCTCCAACCCATGCTCTATTGCCTCCAAAGAAGCCAGGGCCACCTCCCCAGGAATCTCCATGTCTGGGCCATTTTGGCTGGCAAAGTTGTGCAGGGGACACGTTCTGGAGATATTGCACAGTCCCTCCTGATTTATCAAGACTTTGAAAGTGTCCCTTTAAGATGTCTCTCAGTGGCCACTCTGGAAGATGCACATGCCTCATTGTAACACTTCTCAGCTGCTGTTCAGGCAACTCTTAGAGGTGTCATCACCCATAGCAGCAAGGGGTATTCCTTGTCTCTGACAAGCCATCCATTCATTTGACTAAATTCTTTTAAGAGCTCAGAGAGGGCAGAGTTCCTGAGGATGAATGCATCATGGCAATTTCCCGCAAATGTGACATTGACACGATGTATTCTTTACATTTGGTCACACACAATCTGGACATTCAGCAAGTGGCACCCCTCTCTATTAAGAAAGTTGAGGAGTTTAACTGTAGGAACTCACGGTCCTATCTATATATTGCACTCTGTACTTTGGGGAACCCCATGAATGCAATAAACCTAACACGCTCCTGCCTTGGTGTCATGCCAAACTGAATGAATTCCCCAGGACTTGTAAAAAATGTGTCAGTTACTTGACGAAGGAATGCCCAAACAGTACTATGGGAGATGTTACACAGATTTCCCGTGACTGCTAGAAATGACCCAGTGGCATAAAGGTTGAGTGTGGTCATTACTTTCACAGCCACAGGCAGTGAAGTGCAGTCAGATGATCATGGCTGCAGGTCTTCAGGCATTAGCTGGCACAGGTCATCTATTGTCTATTTGATGATGTCCACTCTCATCACACAGACGTCCTCACTGAGTTCTTTGTGAGATCTGCGATGTCCATAAATTCTTTGGTGGCAAGGTAATATCTTGTAGAGTGCATCCTCCTCATCTGTTGCCTCACTCTTCTTTCCTTCATCCTGCTCTGTCTTTCTCCTCCTCCTCCTCCTCCATTAAAATTACACACAAGGGATGCTTATTGGCAATCCCATACCTGGAACTCAGAACCTCTTACTGTTGGTGGGGGCAAAAATATCCTGGTGGCCTCACAGCCCTCAGGCTGTCAGTGGCAAGACAAAGCAAATCACTTTGAAAACTCTTCTGTAACTCCAGCAATCACTCTTCAAAGTTTCTTCAGGCTGCAGGCTCCCAAGTACTTATTCTTGCCAGTCTCAGCTGATGCTCCAACAGGTACACCTCTTTTAACTCATTGTTAACTACCCTTAGTGCAATAGGTCCACAAGTCATCGGTTTACGGCATTCCATCGTCGTTCCGCCATGTTAGCGTTTATTTTGATGACCTTGGCACATGCACTTCGAGACAGTGCCGGACTGTGATAGATACTACACACTGCTGATACGAGACAGAAACCCAGCCGAAGTGGGTCCCACCCCAGAATCCATCTCAAAAAATGTCAACACAATCGTTTTAAGACCAAAATTCACCATGGATTGTACAGGCCAAAGAGGAAACCTGGACATTTTTTTCAGCAATTTGGCCCCTTCAATCCTACGATGAGGCTGGTGTCTGAGGCCATGTACATATAACCTCAGAAATGTGTCAACTTCTGGAACCAGACTTATAGCCATGGGGGGACATTTGGATGGCACTCTCAGTACAACTGCTTTTTGTCCCTTTTTTTTCTCACACATTCCCAGGATGCCAGCTTTAATCATGTTCTTTCCAGAATATTGATTGCACACACTGAGGGGGTGCTCAATCAGAAAGCACCTGTAAGAATGCAGCTTGACTAGCAAAACAGCTATTTGACCAGTATAAATAGGGCACTGTGGGCTAATTCCAGCTGTGCAGTGCACATTTTCTGTGAGAAATGGAGAAAAAGTGCAGAAGGTGTACAGTTCAAGAGCTACAGATCATGGTAGACTGCGGAGGATGAGTACGGAGAATTCAGCCTGATTTTATGGGCAAAATGGCCTGTTTCTGTGCTGTAACATTGCATGATTTGATGCATGAGGACATGGAAAATGCTGCCTACAGAGCAGATGGGCAAGCCACCGCAACCCAGGTGAAACATGCTCAGCAATACATGAAATAGGAGGTCACCGCAGGGTCACATAGCAGGAGAGGCCGGAAGGGGGGAAGGTGTCGGACAAAGAAAAGTGCCACGGTGAAAAATAAGAATGAACATGAATAAAACCTGCCATACATGGAGGCTGTCAAATAAGTAGGTCGTCACTGATGCCAATCAAAGTAAGTTGCACTTGAATTTGCTTGATCACCTCAGTAAACTTAACACAAACTAATCCACCAACCTGCTCCAAATACAACGCAAAGAGGTTCAGTACTGCAGGACAAAAAAGGCACCTAGAATAGTGCAGCTCGGAAAGGTTAAAGGCTGACTATAATTCTTCACACATATCATAAACAAATACAATGCAGTCAGCTGTCAAACCTACTGACAAACTTTAAGTCGGCAAAGTACTTCACATTCAGGGAAAACAAAATATTTTGCTGGTGCAATGCATATTTATTTCCTCGATAGAAAAGGGCTGCCTTCAAGAGAGGTACAGAGTGCGGATGGGTGGACGGACTCTTCCAGCACCCACCACCCCCCATTTGAAGATACATGATCAGCATGGGGATGTGCAAGCTGTAGGAGAGGGCTATGTTCCAGTTTGTATAATTACAGTTGCACACTTTGTCTGAAAGTTTGTTTCAGCAGGTGTAAAGTAGTGACTATGGAAACTGTGCTCCCTTGCACTGCCAGTGTAGGTACAGGCACAGCGCAGAGAGAGCAGCAAATTTGGAATTTCATACCTACGCTTGGTCTGCACCTGCCCCGAATTCTGGAAGGTGCAAGAGACTTCTGCAAGCCACACAAACATATGCATTAGAAATTCTGGGAGAGTGTCCGGGCTTCTCCAGAATTGGAGCTACTTTACACCATTGGCACCATGCCATCCTGGTGCACCAAAAAAAGCTGGAGCGGAAGGTTGTGCATCCAGTGCAGCAGCCTCTTGAACCTCTTAAAGATGAACTCATTGGCTTCATAGGATTACATAGAATTACATAGAATGTACAGCACAGAAACAGGCCATTTGGCCCAACTGTCCATGCCGGTGTTTATGCTCCACACGAGCCTCCTCCCACCCCTCCTCATCTAACCCTATCATCATAACCCTTAAATGCATCTATGCCAGTCTCTTCAACTACTCCTTGTGGTAGCGAGTTCCACATTTTAACCACTGTCTGGGTAAAGAAGTTTCTCTTGAATTCCCTATAGAATTTATGAGTGATTATCTTATATTTATGACCCCTAGTTTTGGTCTTCCCCATGAGTGGAAACATCTTCTCTATGTCTACCCTATCAATCCCTTTCATAATCTTAAATACCTCTATCAGGTCACCCCTCAGCCGTCTCTTTTCTAGAGAAAAGAGTTCCAGCTTGTCTTTCCTGATAGGTATAATCTCTCAGTTCTGGTACCATCCATTTTTGCATCTTCTCCAGTGTCTCTATATCCTTTCTATAATATGGAGACCAGAACTGTTCACAGTACTCCAGGTGTGGTCTAACCAAGGTTCTATGCAAGTTTAACATAACTTTTCTGCTTTTCAATTCTATCCCTCCAGAAATGAACCCCAGTACTTTGTTTGCTTTTTTTATGGCCTTATTAACCTGTGTCGCTACTTTTAGTGATTTGTGTATCTGTATCCTCAGATCCCTTTCTTTTCTGCCTCATTTAGACTCTTATTTTCCAAAGAGTATGCGGCCTTCTTATTATTCCTACCAAAATTCCACCTCACACCTATCTATATTGAAATTCATTTGTCAATTACACGCCCATTCTGCAAGCTTATTAATGTCTTCCTGTATTTTGTCGCAGTCCTACTCAGTATTAACAATAATATAATTTGGTATCATCCGCAAATTTTGAAATTGTACTTCCAATTCCCGAGTCCAAATCATTCATTTTCATCTTTAGTGAGCTTGTTGCTTCTTCTGTATTGTGCCAGGTTATTTTTTGGTTTCTTTTGACTTGTGAGTCTTAGAATTTCTAGATACTTTTTTACTGTGAAATGGAGCAGCCATCTGAAGACATATGTTCAGAAACTTGATTCCCCACTTCAACCCAAAACTTCCAGACACCTTTGCTGGTCAATGCAACTTGACCCACACTATGGCCATCCCTTTAGGGATTCCGGCAACTCGTCTTGCGGTGGAGGATGGGGAGAAAATGGTCCAGCAGTAGCAGAGGATGGGGCCTCTGCTACTGCTTGAGTTAGAACAAAAAGCACAGCATGAGGATTTGTCATGACCTGTTGAGCAGCAAGATAAGAATGAGTCCATATCCACTTCGCCTCCAAGGTACATACCAAGTGCAAAAACCTGGCAAAAAGGCAGTGAGGGATTTTTCAAAGGACTTACCTGCCAACAGTGAAAGGGTTCCAGGCAAGGAGTGGGTAAAGATAAGAAAACATTCCAAGTGAGCACAAAGGTGATGACAGTGAAAGATAGATGTGTGTTTCAGACAGATCATTGCAGATTAGTACAAATGGTTAAGTAGTGGGCTGACGTACCCTAGCAAGCTCCCAGAGCGCCTTTCTATGTCATCTGGAATGATGTGGAGATGCCGGTGATGGACTGGGGTGGACAAATGTAAGGAATCTTACAACACCAGGTTATAGTCCAACAGTTTTATTTGAAAATCACAAGCTTTTGGAGGCTTTCCCCTTCGTCACCAGACGAAGGAGAAAGCCTCCGAAAGCTTGTGATTTTCAAATAAAACTGTTGGACTATAACCTGGTGTTGTAAGATTCCTTACATATGTCATCTGGAAGGCTACAACTCTAGAGATTACACTTACCTGTGCTGTCACCTCTTCCCATGCAGCTCTGCCTGTTCTTGTTGAGAACAGTGCCTGGCATACCCGAAGGCGGCACACCTCTTTGCCTGCCCCTCCTTCATCATGATTTCCAAGTCACTCTCAATAAAGGCAGCATTCCTGCTCTTCCACATCACCTAACTTTCCTCCAGTCAGAATATAATTATTACTTTTATTATTTTTACCAAAATGTACGGCCTCAGATTTACTAACATTGAAATTCATCTGCCACTTTTTTGCCCATTCCACCGTCTTATCACTATCCCTTTGCAACGTCCTTCGGCCCTCAGAATTATTTACTATGTCTCCTATTTTATAATATGGAACTCACTACTACATCTGTCTGTTGAAGCAGAATCAATCACAATATTTAAGAGTAAGTTAGATAGACAGTTGAAATGAACAGGAAAATGGGACTGGAGTAGATAACTCCAGCGTGGAGATCAAAGTGACACAGGTACAATGGGCTGAAATGGCCTCCTTCTGTGCTTACATTTCAATGAATCTATAAATTCTTTTGTCTGTGGTGGTGCCAAATCTCAGTGACATATTATTCAAAGCAACAAAAGAAGCCATTCAGCTCTCTGGTGAAATAATAGAAGGATTTGTTTTCTCTAAAGCAGAGGCCTCAGTTAATGACAGGAATCCATCCATAATGCATGGCGTGCAATCACTTCCTATGGAATTGGATGTGTTTAGTACTTTATCCACTGGTAATATCAATGCTGGTGGCATACAAGG
This sequence comes from Heptranchias perlo, assembly GCF_035084215.1. Taxonomy (NCBI): domain Eukaryota; kingdom Metazoa; phylum Chordata; class Chondrichthyes; order Hexanchiformes; family Hexanchidae; genus Heptranchias; species Heptranchias perlo. The sequence goes on from NC_090329.1 coordinate 10,935,769, forward strand.
GGAGTAAACAGAGCAAATTTGTGCATGTTAAGAAGGGGCATGCAGACCTCAAGGAGTAAAATGACCAAATACCATAAATAAGGTCATCAGACATTGCCATCTTGGTGAAACATAATTCCATTTAAATTGGCATTTGTGTTTTTCATTATGTCACGTGCATTTAATACATTTTAGATTAATTTGTTCAAAGATGCCTACATCTCAATGTGGGCACAGTAAATCATTTTGAAAGCTCTGGGCAATCTTGGAATGGAATACAGCCATCACTGTTTTCACACATCTTGAGAATTGGATGAAACTGCCAGTTTTTCAGATCAATGCATCAATTACCACCCATGTGTAGAAACGATCCAGCTGCAAAATATTAATTACAGTTGTAACACTGAGAGTCAATAACACAGCAGTTGATGGTATGGCTACTGATTCCAAGTCTGCAGCCAGCTGGTTGCAGCTGTCACTAAGTAGCTCTCCAGTTAGGTGCAATCTCCTTACTGTCCTTCAGACAAGATTAGATAATTAATTATTGGCCTGTGCGATCTCTGCTCAGGAAAAGGTCTCTCAGAATGACTCTCCTTATTCTTCCATAATTGTTAAGGTTTTGGTGAACATACTCAGCAGCATCCCCCAAGTAGTCCACTGAAGCAAGATATTTTGTTGTTGAAAATAATATTTGTGCTGTGTAAGATTGTACCCTTGCTCATGGTACAAGCGAGATCGCTATAATGGTGTCTGTATGTGTACCTCTTTCTATGATTTTGTGTGTCTAAATACTCTGGTGCTGGATGTGTGAACCGCGTGGGGACTAATAGAGTGGGGAGCTCTTAGATCACATCAACTTGCAAGAAAGGCAGCCTCAGCATTCTGCCTCCTGGCTTGTTTACATGAACAAATTAAAAGATGAAACAACATTCCTACTCAGTTGGGCTGGGACCCTTATCAAATACTGGGTAGCCATAAACAATGGAGCCTTACAAGGCTGGTCCATGAGACCTGGCCTGGAATCTGAAGGGGTCAGGGGAGGCCTGGAGGACCATGGACTCTCAGCCTTGACACAAAGGCAAGACTAGATAAGATGAGGCAAAACAGTCTTAAGCAACTATGTAAAGTTATGATTGGTTAAGACCAGAGGTGGGACACAAGCTGCTTCTGCAGATCCCTGAAAGGTGGAAGATAACGGGGGAGGCTGACTCCTTTTTCCTTAAAAAGACAAAGAACTCGAAGCACCATTGGGCACCTCACCCTTTTGGGAGACCCCAATAGGGCAAGAGCCCATGTCAATAGCTGACCCTGGGTCCACCCCCAAAAGTGGCATAAAAGGAGCACCCTGCACTGGTGTTAGGTTGTAGAGACTTTGCAGGAGTAGCGACTGGTGACTCTAGAGACCAGCCCATCAGCTATTCTACATTTCGACGAATGATCAGGATCAATAGAAGTGGCTCCAGGTGGAGCAGGACTGAGGACAAGGGTTCCAAGAGGTCATCCCAGGTGGGGTAGAAGACGTGAGAGAGAACCAATCAGCGAAGGTACCCCAGGCGGGGTGAAAAGTGCTTTCTTCAAGGCTCTTGAGACAGACACGACTCTACCCAGTGAGGAACGGGTGATATGATCTCTTGCTCTGTGTTGTAAACCACTGCCCCAACAATGCGTGTGTTGGTTTTTGTGTGAAACTCAATAAAGCACCTTTATACCAAATTGGAGTCACGTCAATTACCGGCAACCGAGAGTAAAATCTCAACAGCTGTTATGGTCCAAGCTTTTTTCAAAAATGTTTTTGTTGCTCAAACAGCCTGTCAACAGTCCCCATCAACCTTACAATCTGAAAGCAGCATTTTTAGCATCAGTACGACCAAGCACTGTAGCCCAGGTTTGACAATTAACGCTGATAACAATAAATTTCATACTGGAGTTCATGTGAGATGTCCACTACATCTCCTAGCAATCCAGAAGTTAGAAAATATCAGACACTCGATCCATTTTATACAAACTAACATTATTGATAAAATTCATTTGCATTTGGAAGATTTACAGAAGCAAAGGTATAAACAAAATGGTAGCCAGCACAATAATTGTTTAAAAAAGTCCACATAAGGCTAATTTACCCTTTTTTAAGAGCCCAATTTCTCTATATAGATTTAAACAGCCCAACAAGTTCAATACCAGTGCTATTTTGTGCTCTCAGTATGTTTCCCAAAATTTCCATAATCAAGGTTTTGTTACAGAGTATTTCCTTCTGACTATTATGAATTTATAGATACCTTCTTGGGTTCAGTGGCATCAGCTTTTTCCTTAAACAGTCTAAGCATCTTCATTTTATGGGAATTGACTCACACTGCCCTATGTCAACTGGTACAATGGCATGACCCAGGGATATAACAATAACATCCCCCCTGTGAACTGGACTGGATACTTGCGACTTTCACATGTGTATTTCTTCAAATGAATAGTCAGCACAGCAGCAATAAGTGTGAGCAATTATTAGTACGTCAAACTATATTTCACTGTTTCCGTTAAGCTGGTTCAGGTGCCTTGTCTGAAATCTAATCTAGACCTACCAGCCTTGCTGTTATGTGAATTTAAGCCCTTGAAAGCTAAGTTTAGCTCAATAGTAGCATTATTAACGTATGTTACACCGAAGTTCCCCTGTGGCAGCATGAGACGGTAAATTTAATGCTTAGATGCTCAAACTGAGAAAGTCACTGAGAAGCAGGTAACACAACATTGCTTTAAGGATGCTTTCCACTTTGAAGATGGGATTGCCCATGAAGAGCGATTAGGTTAAGTATCAAGGTAGATAAGATGCTTTGCCCCACGATGATAATCCAAAATTGCATCTTAATCTTTCCCATCCTGCAAGATGAATGCATATAAAAAGTCCCATGGAGTGCGAATGAGAAAGTAAACATATATTGCCTAGAATCCAGCAACACGACACTGGGAGACAACACCCTCCCCACCTCACTCAAATTTGTGCAGCTTAGAAGTATATCAGTTAATTTACACATAACTGACAAGGCAGTTTGATGACAGGTTGATACGCAGCCACAGTGATCCAGGAAATCTGTGATTTAGAAAGCCATGATCACACAAGCTACCAGTGTTAAAATGCATTTCTGTCTGAAATACTGTTGATCCCTGAATTAGAATTTAAAATATACCATCCTCATAAGAGAAAGCCTTCATCTTATCAAATTCATGAACAAACAGACCTGTCTGTTTCCGCAGCCCGAGCATCTTCAGTCATTCAATTCGTACTTAAAAAAGGAATAGCATTCACTTTCGGTACATTGAACTAAGCCTACTAAGAGAAAAATGACTATTTTTTGTCAGTAATAAGTCTTGCAACGATGTTTAAGCTTGTTCAAAAGTGGGATTATAGCACACATTGATTATAAGGTTTAAAATGTGGAAAATGGAAGAAACTTATTCTCCTGAAATTCACTCCAGTCATTGACCTAATTGGTGTTTTTAGTCAACACGTGATAACCCATTATTATTGTGTTTTTGTGGAAAATATAATTTGACACATCTGTTGAGGTAACGGGGAGGGTTGATGAGGGCAATGCGGGTGATGTTGTGTATATGGACCTTCAAAAGGCGGTTGATAAAGTGTCACATAATAGGCTTGTCAGCAAAATTGAAGCCCATGGAATAAAAGGGGCAGTGGCAGTATGGATACAAAATTGTCTAAGTGACAGGAAACAGAGAGTTGTTTTTTGGACTGGAGGAAGGTATACAGTGGTGTTCCCCAGAGGTCGTTACTAGGACCGCTGCTTTTTTTGGTATATATTAATGACTTGGACTTGGGTGTACAGGGCAGAATTTCATAATTTGCTGATGACACAAAACTTGGAAGTGTAGTGAACAGTGAGGAGGCTAGTGATAGACTTCAAGAGGACATAGGCTGGTGGAATGGGCGGACATGTGGCAGATGAAATTTAACGCAGAGAAGTGCGAAGTGATACATTTTGGCAGGATGAACCAGGAGAGATAACATAAACTAAATGGTACAATTCTAAAGGTGGTACAGGAACAGAGAGACCTGGGGGTATATTTGCACAAATCTTTGAAGGTGGCAGGACAGGTTGAGAAAGCGGTTAAAAAAGCATATGGGATCCTGGGCTTTATAAATAGAGGCATCGAGTACAAAAGCAAAGAAGTTATGTTGAACCTTTATAAAACACTGGTTCGGCCACAGCCGAAGTATTGTGTCCAATTCTGGGTACCACACTTTAGGAAGGATGTGAAGGCCTTAGAGGGTGCAGAAAAGATTTACTAGAATGTTTCCAGGGTTGAGAGATTTTAGTTACGTGGATAGACTGGAGAAGCTGGGGTTGTTCTCAGAGCAGAGAAGGTTAAGAGGAGATTTGATAGAAGTGTTCAAAATCATAAAGGATTTAGATAAAGTAAATAAAGAGAAATTATTCCCATTGGCGGAAGGGTCGAGAACCAGAGGACACAGATTTAAGGTGATTGGCAAAAGAACCAAAGGCAACATGGGGACAAACTTTTTTACGCAGCGAGTGGTTATGATTTGAAATGCGCTGCCTGAAAGGGTGGTGGATACAGATTCAATCTTGGCTTTCAAAAAGGAATTGGATAAATACTTGAAAGAAAAAAAATTGCAGGGCTATGGGGAAAGAGCGGGGGAATCGGACTAACTGGATTGTTCTTACAAAGAGCCGGCACAGGCTCGCTGGGCTGAATGGCCTCCTTCTGTGCTGTAACGATTCTACGATTCTGTGACAGCAATTGACTTAACACACCAAAAATAATGTACTGCTATTACAAGCAAGTGGCTAGTAGAATTAATTCACAATGGAAAATATTCCCTTGTCAATAAGCTCATGTTGCTTCCATCTATGTAATTCAACTCCTTTATAGTTTTCGCTCCTTGGCTGCTAACAATATCACCTGTAGCCAGCCATTGATGATGCAACCATGACTCTCATTTGATTTTTCCTTCCCCTGTTGCTACCAACAAGCCCCCAAAAATATACCTGTGACTATTCATGATTTTTACGATATTTTTCATACCTTCTGACATTTTTACCATAATCAATCCATAATTGTCTCAAAATTGTCTCCATGCCATAAACATTCAACACCAGTACCTAAGAAATCGAAAATCTTAAATGACTAGAAACAACTTCTGAAGCCAGGGAAAGCCTTGCTTAAGAGTGAGAGTTCTGAGTTTTTAGAATTAGACTTTAACTTGAAAATGTCTGATGTTTGGGCATTGTGAAAATGGAGGTCAGATCCTGATAACCAAAAGCTGCCATTCAAACCTACTTTGAATAAGAATGCTTGCCTGTCAGTACAGAATATAAAAATTAACAAACCTTAAATGAGATTGAAACAAATCCCTTCATCACTTTAAAAAAAAAATTATATCCCCTCTAACCCTACAATTCTCCAATAAAATAGCCCCAGATTCCGTGAGCTGGTCCCGACCAATAAAAATCCTAAGCTCTCCTCTGTACCTTCTCCAGACCTCAATATCCCCCACCATGTATAGGGACCAAAAAACTACACACAGCACTCCAAATTCTGCCACCCCAAAGCCTTCTATAGCTTAAGTATAATGTTTTTGGTTTATATTGTCCTAGCAATATAACCTAAAAGTCTATTTACCTTCCCTTCAGCCTCCTCATGTTGCTGGTGCAACCTTAATGATTTATCAATGATGTTCCCCAGGTCTCTTTCTTGATCTGTAACCTTTCGTGGGTACTCCTGCAGGGTATAAAGAGAAGACGGGATCAACTGTGATAGGATTACTATAGACTTAAGAATAACACCCTGGAATTTTTGTTTGACGGTCTTAAGGAGTCAAGGAAAAAGTTCATAGTTCATTGACAATATCCCAATTGCAGGAAAATGTATAGTTGGAATATTGTTCTGCTAAAGACAACAACATAACACTTGTTCTCAGCAGCACCACATTCCAAATGTTTCCAAAAGAGATTTTTCCAGTTGTTTACAAAAGGGATTTTGAATAATTAAAATGCTCTTAATAACTACTTCAAATTGGCCCTTAAATCAGGAGTAGGTGGCAATTACCACACACATGACCCTGATTTACAGCAAACACCCACAGGAACATTAAGGCGTGAGTATACCAAGTGAAAACTACATGGGAGCAGTGACTGCTTAATGTCTGGTGTTAATTGAACATTAAACTCACCTTCAACCCAAGGATAAATCCCAGCTTTACTGTTCTTGCAGTCACAGATAAGAATTCCATCAGCTTGGACTCTCCATGTTGTCCCACCTGATTTTTGGGCAGGACCCAGGCGGGCTAGTCACGGATACCTGCCCACTTTTGCGTCTGGCCCTTTTTCTGCGACATTTCCAGCGGCCAATGGAATGGAAGCACCCGCCCTAAAATGAGCAGGCATGTTCAAATGAGATGGAAATTAAATAGTGACCCCATATTTATGAACAAACATAAAACAGGTATCCTTGGTTGCTAGGCACTAGAGGAAAGGCTGAAACTAATTTAAATAGTCCAAACAGCTTGTTTCTCAGATAATCTTGGTGATTTATTTTCTTTTTTCTTGCTGCTGCCAACTGCCTTTTTTTCACACTGCAAATCCCTCCATTGCACAGAAGGCACAATGCATTCCTATTAGGAGTTCTTTGATTTTGGAGAAAGAAAGGGAGTAATGAAGGAAGGCCAGGCTGGTCAGGCAGCACGACAGGCACACAGCTCCCACATGACAGTGCCTCAGCACCACAAAGTACAGGCACTCCTACCTCCCAAGGCCAATTGTGTTTGCAGAGGCTGTATTTTACAACAAAAGGTTACATGCTGCAACCCAACATACAGCCCACCTCCACCGGGTATGACACTGCTAGTGGCTGTAAATGTCACAACCCCCCCCCGAACTTATGTTATTGGATCATTCCAGGCTGCCGCTGGGAACACCACTAACATGAGCTAATCAGCTGTCCAGAGATGCATAAAGCAAGTCGCAGATGTTAAAACAAGCAATTTCATCCATTTCCCATTGGACAACTGGTAGCAGCATCCTGGGGCACTGCAGTTTTACAGAGTGAACTCATGAACTCCCCTTCCTTTTCCATCACCCACCTGTTTATCTCCTACTTTAAGGAATATTAAAGGGGAAGTTCACTAATCCTGCACTACATTAGTGACCCCTGCTCCATTTGAGTAATACTACCTGGTGAAGTGTTGGATCAGTGAATTTACCCTTAAAATTTCTCATAGTACTCAGAGTGGCAGGTTCCCCAAAGCTCCAAGGAGTCATAGATTGCACCCATGTGACCGTATGTGTTCCCTTGTTCAACACTTATGACAATGATTGTGTTGCACAAACAATCTAGCTTAACATGTGCTCAGTAAACTAATGAAGGGAGATGAAATATGGTGTGAAGCCTGCCAAATTGAACTTTTTCGGGATAACTTCATGAGTCCTTGGGCATCAGCAGCACATATCAAAAATTTGAGCGGGCATATATTGATAGTTCAGTCGGAGGTAAAGGCAATGTAGGCGAAGCCATATTTGTTGAGGGATACGACACAGGAGACTTTGGCCAGTCTGCATTGTAGAATGCCCCTGATCTGTCTAGAATGTCTGCTTGAACAAGCCAATGATGTACCCTATGGTGATTCTCGTGGAACTGTGCACTTCATTGTACCTGTGTTCTGCAAGTGTCTGCAGAAATCGTAACGGTGCAATGAACCAGGACTGCAGAGTAGCCTTGATGCCCCAGGGACAAACCTTGCACTTTTCTTGAAGGTCAAATAATGATGGCCTTAAAGTAAAAGTATAATGGCTGCTGCACAGGAAATGGGAATTCCCCTGCATAATCCTGTGCTGATCAAGATGAGCACTGATGGAGTGCTAACTCTTGCAGTTGATGAATGCCCAGATATTGTGCAGAGAAATCTGTCGGGCCACGTGGGTTTCATCAATGATGCCATAGACTTTGGGGAATCCTGCTGTTTGAAAATAATGCAGCGCCTTCTAATGCTGTTGTGCGTTGTCCATGGGAAAAAGGTAGAGTTGCTAATTGTGGCATACAACACATCAGTGACTTGCTTGATACACCTGAGCACTGCTGATTGAAGAATGTTGCTGATGTCTCCCATGGCAGCTTGCAATGAGCCTGAAGAATAAATGCTCAGGACTAAAGTGACCTGCTTATCCTGGTGACTGGCTGCAGGTCACATTTGCAGCATACAGCATAACTCTGTCACAATCTCTTTGGTGAATTTTAGCCTATGCATGCACTGTTCCTCAGACAAGATGAGGTAAGTCCACCTTAGCCTGTATATGTTGTTTGGAGCAGAACAGCAGGTTGGCACAGTCCATCTAGGTGCAATATCACTTGCCTTTCTCTTTCAATGACTGTGGATTCAAAGGCAATGCCTATTAATCCTAGATACTCTATGAGAACAATATGAAGAAAGGTAAATTCACCACTCCCACGCTCCAAGTGTGAAGCCATGCTCAACCAGGTTGGAGAATCAGCACAATGGTGTTCTAGCCCTATTTCCAATCCATGCTCCCTTCGAGCGTGGCTCCCCGCTGGGAGTATGGGATTGGTGAACATACTTCAGAATCTGCTTCCAGTATAAAGGACAGGAAAAAACATGAACATTAAAGCCATGTCACTTTCACCCAATTGGAATATTGTAAGGCAGTTCTCAACGCTTCCTGGCTTCTTATAATACCCCACCAGAAATGCTCATCATGCACACTATGGGCTGAGATCTCCGCCTATATTTACTCTCCATTACACCACTATTACACTCATTTAACGGCTTTAATGGAGCTGAAAATTAGGGCTCAGTTGTCGGAGTTTGGGCAATTTAAATCAAACTGGTCTGGAATTCAGTGTGTTCCTCATCCGTAAATCCCCTAGCGTTAGTAATGTTTTATTTAAAATTGGTGATTTTCTGTGCTTATCAAGTGACAGAATCTGTTGCATTTTGGGCTTCAATCATCAGAAGCATGTTGCAATGAAGTACAGCCAGCTCTAGTATAAAACTCTTTCTACTCTAATCCATCTTTGGAAGAGCAATCCTCTCCACTGCACTTGCAATGTGTGAATTTTTATATTTTCCACCCCTACCATCCTTATCGTATTGAGAATTATTCAGCTTTTATGAATTAGCGTTCCCCGAACACAGCTTTTTTAAACAGGGCGCATATTGGGAATTTGGGCATGGGGGTTAGTGCATCCCAACAATTTTCTGTACATTAAAATGAATGTACGGAATATTGACCATTACACACTGACAGAAAACCATGCAGTGGTTCCTGATTCTCCGCACACAAATTTCAAATATGCTCTCCCACCGTGTGAAGCTCTGCTCCCTAGGGGCTAATTTATAAAATCTATCACATTAACAGTACTATGAGGAATTTTAAGGGTAAATTCACTGATCCAACACTTCACCAGGCAGTATTACTCAAATGGAGCAGGGGTCACTAATGTAGTGCAGGATTAGTGAACTTCCCCTTTAATATTCCTTAAAGTAGGGGATAAACAGGTGGGTGATGGAAAAGGAAGGGGAGTTCATGATAAATAATCATGTGTTCTCATGGCCTTTGAGATCCTGAGGTGACACAGTGGCATACCAATAGGTGAACACTTAACATGTTCAGCTGAAATTCCTCTCTCTGCTATTTTAGCAAAGGTGTTAACCAATTCAAAATAAACAATACTGTGGTATCCAAACCCATTGAGAATTGGGTTGACACTGACCAAACTCACATCACATGGCAGAGAAGAGAAACTTTCATCCCATTACTTTGAGTTGAATTAAACCCAGAAGTGAAAGGACAATGTGGAGACATGATACAATCCTGCCCACTTTGAACTGATCTGTTTGCTTTTCAGATAAATTGGAAACCAAATTAACAAGAAATACCATACAAACAAAATTAGATTATTTCAATGCATAAATTTTCAAATCCATCACTAAAATTCTGTATTTATCTACATAATTCATCATTTGATATTCAGCAGATGATTCAAACTATTTCTACCTAGGTTCTTTATTTTAAAACAAATTAAAACCACAGTGACATTATTTATGAAGTTGCTATGTGCAGATATGTGTAAAATTATTTTACCCGTGGAGCATACAAACTGTTTTCGTATTTCTTTCATATGTGGAATATTATTACACAAATTCAGTACAGTCCATGGATTCTGATGCCTGCAGTTGATGAACTTTATTTCATTCTGCTAAAGTATATCATCCACATTGTAATTAAAATGCAGAGATTTATTTTCAATTCAAAGGGTAAGATGAAGGTTATCCCCTTTCACTGATATTTCAGTAGATAACTCTGAAAAACCAAGGGGTCAAGTGATTGTGGCTGAAATCTTTCCATTCATGATGTCACCAGAAAGATTCTCATGATGTCACAGGAGGGAGAGATTCTGCACAAAATGGCTGCTCCCAGACTGGCTCTCAGCGACACATCTGAAGCATTAAATAGGGTGACCATGAGATGTCAATAAGTGTAAAGATAATTCCCTTTAGAACTTTTGAAGCCACGTCCAACAGGCGAATAGATCAGTCCTGTTCCTGGTTATTAGACTTTGACATGACATTCCTTTTTTCTTTGTTTGTTCCCACATTCCAGATCCAGCTGAAGGAACAGAAGTCCAACAACTGAGCAGTCTGTCCTCCCTCTCCAAGGAAAACAAAATTATAACATGGTTTAAATTGAAATGTCAACTTGCATTACGGGGCCGACATACAGCTATTGCTCCCGGTGAGAAACTGACAAGACGCCAGCTTCATGTAATTTGTACCCTTTGTACCCGAAGGGAAAAACTGACGTATTGCTAAGTCAAAACTATTTACATCTGATCTGATGTCCAATTGTATACTTGCAACAGTACAGGAAAGAAAAGTAGATTGAGCCCTTAATCCCATCTGACATAAATCTTGATCGGGTTACATAAAATAACATTTTCTTCCATTTTCAGTGTTTGAGCACTCAACCCCCATCCATCACCTAACCTTAAAGATTGCCTGATACATGAATGGCATTTGACCACGTCCAGTAAAGATAGCTGGGATTGTTGGTTTCCCAAGAACATTATTTTCCTGTGTGATTGACTTTACAAGATTTTTTCCAGTCTTAAGGCATTGATTCTTGTCCCTCTCAACAGCTGTTAGTCATCTCTCATTTACAATTCACAATAGGGGAACCGATTTCCCAATATACAAGGTTGGGTATCCAGACATGACCACTTCACATAACTGCTTCACAAAATCTAATCAATTTACTTCTTTTTTTAAATGGCTATGCTGGGTGAAAAAATGGCCAGGTGGCAATCCTATATTTAAGAAATTGCATCCTCATAATTTCTTGTTATTCTAAGTCCAGCATCATAATCTGTACTTAGAAGTGTATCTACTGGCCAATAACGAATAATCTAGAGAAGGCTGTCTTTATGGTCAAGTGCATTGCTCTTTAGGAAAAATTCACCAATCCTGCAATTCCAGGTTGGGAGCCTTACTTGAGGGGAGCGCACAGCAGAAATGGGGCATCAAACTGTAGCTCTGATTTTCTAATCTGTGCTCCCTTTGAGTGCAGCTGCCCCATGGGAGAGCAGAATCAGTGAATTTATGGTTATATCCCTTTTTGAGATGGCCTAGAAAATGCTGCCGACATTTTCTTCTGATTATTTATATATTTTCACATCCATTAATGTCATATCATTACACTGCATCACTAATATGGAGAAAGTGATATAAAGACTGAGGGAGAATTAGATAAATTTCAAAACACCTCAACAGGGCTGGGACCAATGTCCCTGTGGGGAGGTTAACTAGTGCTATGGGGGGGAGGGGTTTAAACTAACTTGGCAGGGGGAGGGGCATCAGGATGAAGAATTAGAGGGGAGAAACAAGGTACACAGAGGACTGGGAAAGACAAACAGCATTAGAAAAAAGAGTAGTTCAGAAATAGGAGAGATCAGATAGGGGAGAAATGTGAAGCAGACTAGGACGGGTTTGGAGTGCATGTGTGTAAATGTATGGAGCATGGTAAATAAGGTTGATGAGCTACAGGCACAAATTGCCACGTGGGGTTATGATATGGTGGCAATAACAGAGACCTGGCTCAAACAAGAGGAGAATTAGTAACTTAATATTCCTGGCTACAAGGTATTCAGGAAAGATAGGGAAGGAAAAAGGAGGGAGGGGTGACAGTATTGATCAAAGATACCGTTACAGCACTGGAAAGCGATGATGTACTTAAGGATTCAAAGGCAGAATCTATTTGCTTAGAATTGAAGAACAATAGAGAAGCTATTACGCTGCTGGGTGTATACTATAGGCCACCAAATAGTGGAAAGGAGATAGAGAAGCAAATTTTCAGGCAAATTTGAGAAAGATGCAAGAACTATAGAGTAGTGATAATGGGGGACTTCAATTATCCTCATATAGACTGGAAAAATAATAGTGTTAAGGGGAGGAATTCATGAAATGTGTACAAGAGAATTTTCTTGATCAGTATGTTTCCAGCCCAACGAGGAAGGAATCAGTGCTGGATCTAGTTTAGGAGAATGAAGTGGGGCAAGTGGAGCAAGTTTCAATGGGGATGCATTTAGGGAACAGTGATCACAATATCATTAGGTTTAGAGTAGCTGTGGAAAAGGACAAGGAACAGCCAAACATGAAAATACTCAACTAGAAGAGGGCTAGTTTCAGTGAGTTGAAAGGGCATCTGGTCCAGGTGGATTGGCAGGTAAAACAGTCAATGAGCAATGGGAGGCCTTCAAAGAGGAGATAGTTCGGGTACAGACTAGACACATTCCCACCAGGGGGAAAGGAAGAGCTTCCTGGATGGCTAAAGATATAGAGATTAAAATGGAACAGAAAAAGGAGTCTTATGTCAGGCTCATAATACAGTAGAGAACCAGGCTGAATACAAAAAGTACAAAAGAGAAATGAAAAAGGAAATAGAGGGGCAAAGAGAAAGTATGAGAATAGATTAGCGGGTAACATAAAAGGGAACCCACAAGTCTTTTTATAAACATATAAATAGTAAAAGGGTAGTCGAAGGAAAGATGGGGCCAATTAGGGACCGAAGAGGAGATCTTCTTGTGGAGGCAGAGGGCATGGCTGAGGTACTAAATGAGTATTTTGCATCTATATTCTCTAAAGAAGAGGATGCTGCCAATGTCACAGTAAAGGAGGAGGTAGTAGCGATATTGGATAGGATAAAAGTAGATAAAGAGGATGTACTTAAAAGATTGGCAGCGTTCAAAGTAGAAAAGTCACCCGGTCCGGACGGGATGCATCCTCGGTTGCTGAGGGAGGTAAAGGTGGAGATAGCATCGGCTCTGACCACAATTTTCCAATCCTCCTTAGATATGGGAGCAGTGCCAGAAGACTGGAGGATTGCAAATGTTACACCCCTATTCAAAAAAGAGGAGGGGGATAAACCAGGCAACTAGAGGCCAGTCAGCTTAACATCTGTGGTGGGGAAACATTTAGAGACAATAATCCAAGACAAAATTAATTGTCACTTGGAAAAGTATGGGCTAATAAATGAAAGTCAGCATGGATTTGTTAAAGGCTGGCCTATCATCAACTTTACCAACTCATTTAAAGTCCTGAGTGAAATTTGACAAAATTCTTTCCGGGTCCTCAAAAGGAAGGAGTGAAACTCCAGATCAGTGACTTTCCACAGATGACATTCAGCAAAAGATACATTCTTCATCAGAGCTGTCAACATCAGAGAAATGTTGGAGTGAGATTTATGAGCAATAAGAGTACCATTAAAACATAGGGAGCTGTGTGAATTCTTCAGTGTCATATTGAAATGAGTGACTGTCAATGACCATCACTCCCAATGAGTGACACTTGAAAGGTCTGTCTTCAGTAATGTTTTTTAAGTGAGGAATTCATCTATTGTTCCCAAACTTTGCACACAGTGCCAAATTACTCATTGTGTTCCATGGAATATTTTACCTCACCAATGGTCTATACAGAGTTATTTTAGCCTCCAATCAAATGCCCAGTATTTGACCTTTAGGCAAATGATAAAGAACTATGTGTCAACAACCCCTCATGTAAGTACACAAGCCAGGCTATGTTTTTGTGGCGTAGAAGACTGTTCCTGATCGTTTGCAGTGTGGCACCAACTGCCAAGGCTCTGCATTACACAGTATTCTATTAATCACTCAGTGAAGTTTCACCAGACTATAAGTTGCTGTTACAACTGTGGAGTAGTTCTTAGTGATTCATCGTGAGGAATATTCAGCAACAGATGTATTCTTCATCAGAGCTATCAACATCAGAGAAATGCTAGAGTGAGATTTATGAGCAATAAGAGTACCATTAAAACATAGGGAGCTGTGTGAATTCTTCAGTGTCATATTGAAATGAGTGACTGTCAATGACCATCACTCCCTATGAGTGACACTTGAAAGGTCTGTCTTCAGTAATGTTTTTTTAAGTGAGGAATTAATCTATTCTTCCCATATAGTGGCAAATTACTCATTATACTTTTAATTGGAGTAACCTGTAAAACATATAAGAGTACTTTGCTTCAAAGGCTAAATTTAATTAGGAAGCTGCCAGTTAGATACTTGGGAAATCCCACTGCCATTAGCCCATGTGAAACTAAAGATTGTTAAGACATTTTTGGCATTTTATTTCAGACACCTTCCTAATGCTCAGAACCAAAGTCCATTTAAGCAAACTATCCCTCACCTCCTACGAACCAGAGTATACCCTTAAATGTCCAATATCTGGGTAACTGTAGCAAGCCCAGGGGTTGGACAGAAACTCTATAACTGTATTAGGTATATATCACATGCCCACACATTGTAGTGGCTTTAGAAAGTGGTGGAATAAACACTATCAGTCTATGGCCTAGGCTATAGATCTATTGGGGTAGAAATTGGACCTCATTTTACGGGCATAAAATGGGTGTAAAATGGGTGTAATGAGGCCCAATTTCGGGGTCCAATGTCCTGCGTCCCAAGAACGCCTGAAAAACAACCAACCTGAAATTAGGTGGGGCCATTTTTCAGATGTACCTGGTGGCTGCCTAAAACAGATGTTAGGCTCCTTACATTTGTAGATGAGGGGCCTAACACCTGTTTTAGGCCCCTGGAATGGAATTGGTCTGCGATGAGCGGGGTAGTCATCGGGCCTCCCCCGAAGCTGTTGACCAAGTGGCCAAGCTTCATGTATGAACCTAGGCGGTTAGTGTCATCAGGCTATTGAATGGGGCGGGGGGCGGGGAGGAAAGGGGGATCAGAGCTGAGTTCAATCTTGTGCTCACTCAATGTCCACATACGCAGATTTCCAGCAGGGTCACTCAATGGCGATCGGGAATGGAAATCTTAGCTCACATTGCCTCTCCCGAGTCTTGCACCACTGAGGTCAATTTTACACCCTTGTTGCAACCACAGCTGACATCAACTGACTCAGTCCAGAACAAAAGCTGAAACAGGGGCATTCCTGGCCTATGTGACTCAGTACCACGCATGTTGGTGCATTTACTCACTAAGCCATCTGGAAAGTTCTGAAGCATCCTCTGTGCTTGTTACTTCTTTATGTTGGACCAAAGGCAGGTTTAAAATAAATTAAGTGAATCATAGAATCATAGAATGGTTACAGCACAGAAGGAGGCCATTCGGCCCATCGAGCCCGTGCCAACTCTTTGTAAGAGCAATCCAGTTAGTCCCATTCCCCCTCTCTTTCCCCATAGCTCTGCAAATTTTTTCCCTTCGAGTATTTATCCAATTCCTTTTTGAAAGCCACAATTGAATCTGCTTCCACCACCCTTTCAGGCACCACATTTCAGATCATAACTACTCACTGCGTAAAAACATTTTTCCTCATGTCACCTTTGGTTCTTTTGTTAATCACCTTAAATCTGTGTCCTCCGGTTCTCAGCCCTAAAGACAGAACACTTCTATCAAATCTCCTCTTAACCTCCTCTGCTCTAAGGAGAAGAACCCCAGCTTCACCAGTCTATCTACGTAACTGGAGTCCCTCATCCCTGGAACCTAGTAAATCTTTTCTGCACCCTCTCTAAGACCTTCACATCCTTTCTAAAGTGCGGTGTCCAGATTGGACACTTTACTCCAGCTGTGGCCAAACCAGTGTTTTATAAAGGTTCAACAAAACTTCCTTGCTTTTACTCTATGCCTCTATTTATAAAGCCCAGGATCCCGTATGCTTTTTTAACTGCTTTCTCAACCTGTCCTACTACCTTCAACAATTTGTGCACATATACCCCCAGGTCTCTCTGTTCCTGCACCCCCTTTAGAATTGTACCATTTAGTTTATATTGCCTCTCCTCATTCTTCCTGCCAAAATGTATCACTTCGACCATAAGACCATAAGAGATAGGAGCAGGAGTAGGCCATTCGGCCCCTCGAGCCTGCTCCGCCATTTAATGAGATCATGACTGATTTGATTTTTACCTCAACTCCACTTTCCCGCCTTTTCCCCATTCCTTTGACTCCCTTGCTGATCAAAAATTTGTCTAACTCAGCCTTGAATGTATTCAATGACTCAGCCTCCACAGCTTTTTGGGGTAAAGAATTCCAAAGGTTCATGACCCAATGGGAGAAGAAATTCCTCCTCATTTCCCATTTAAACAGGTGACCCCTTATTCTGAGACTATGCACCCTAGTTTTAGATTCCCCCATGAGGGGTAATATCCTCTCAGCATCTACCCTATCGAGTTCCCTCAGAATCTTATATGTTTTAATGAGATCTCCTCTCATTCTTCTAAAGTCCAATGAGTATAGACCCAACCTGTTCAATCTTTCCTCATAAGACAACCCTTCCATACCCGGAATCAACCCAGTGAACCTTCTCTGAACTGCCTCAATGCAAGTATATCCTTCCTTAAATAAGGGCACACTTCACATTTCTCTGCATTAAATTTCATCTGCCATGTGTCCGCCGATTCCACCAGCCTGTCTATGTCCTATTGAAGTCCATCACTATCCTCCTCACTGTTTACTACACTTCCAAGTTTTGTGTCATCTGCAAATTTGGAAATTGTGCCCTGTTCACCCAAATCCAAGTTATTAATATTTATCAAAAAAAGCAATGGTCCTAATACCGACCCCTGGGGAACACCACTGTATACCTTCCTCCAGCCTAAAAAACAACCGTTCACCACTAATCTCTGTTTCCTGTCACTTAGCCAATTTTGTATCCATGTTACCACTGCACCTTTTATTCCATGGGCTTCAATTTTGTTGACAACCCTATTATGTGGCACTTTATCAAACGCCTTTATCCACAACATCAACTGCATTGCCCTCATCAACCCTCTCTGTTACCTCAGATCCAGCAATGTCTCCTTCCTCGTTGGGCTGGAAACATACTGATCTAGAAAGTTCTCCTGAACACACTTCAGAAATTCTTCCCCCTCTTTGCCCTTTACACTATTACTATGCCCTTTACACTACTACTACTACTATATTAGGATAGTTGAAGTCCCCCATTATCACTACTCTATAGTTCTTGTGCCTCTCTGTAATTTCCCTGCAAATTTTCTCCTCAATATCCTTCCCATTAGTTAGTGGCCTATAGAATACACCCAGTAGTGTAATGGCACCTCTATTGTTTCTTAACTCAAACCAAATAGATTCTGTCTTTGACCCCTCAAGGACATCCTCTCTCTCCAGCATTGCAATATTCTCCTTAATCAATACTGCCATCCCCCCCTCCTTTCTTTCCTTCTCTACCTTTCCTGAACACCTTGTATCCAGGGATGTTTGGACCCAATCCTGCCTTTTTTTGAGCCAGGTCTCCGATATCGCCACAACATTGTATTCCCATGTGGCTATTTGCGCCTGCAGCTCACCAACCTTATTTACCACACTTCGTGTGTTTACACACATGCACTGTAAACCTATCTTAGACCTTCTCATATTCTCTTCTAGTCTGATCCCACCTAATATTGCACTATTTCTTACTCTAGTGCTTTCTGTCTCTCCCAATCCTTTGTGCACCTTGGAATAAATTTGGAGAAATATTTGTTACATGTGGTATGTAACAAATAGACTGCACAATAGGTAAGAGAGTACCAGTTTAGTGTCTCGTAAGGGCTTCAAAAACTTACATTCTACACATTGCAAAGTCTTTCTAGTTGCTGGAATAAACATCTCTTGCACTTTACCTGCTGGGTTCCATCCATTTGGTGTGAGGGGAAAATTAAAAGTGCATCAGGAATGTATGTTTTTACTCTCTTACTTTGTTTTGTGGAAGAAGAAAGACAGTTTTCTGTCCTTTCTTGGCAAGTGAGAGTAGAATTCAGATTCACATTCCAGAAAGTAGCGGATTTACCATCAGGTAAATTGTTACTGATGGAAATCACTACTGTCCGGCAAGCCTATTTTCATCTCTTGTATAGAAATTCAGAATCTGTCTGTCCAAATAATTAGATTTAAAAGTCGATGTGTTAATTTTTCTCGCTGTTGCCAGGGTGCATTGCTGGAGCCCGATCTGCCAGGAACTGACTGTTCCGACGGCAGTTTGTTGGTTTGCTCCAGCGCTGTTATTTTATTTCTCTTTTGAAGAGTCCTTCAATAAGCCCTGCTTTGCACAGTCCTTAAATCTTCGCTGTGAATCTTTCTCACTTTCCATTTGGCGCAGTGAGTGCAATGACTCACTTTATACTATCAACGATATGATTTCTGCCTGATTCCTATGCAGTTGCCATTCCCTGTCTGATTGGCCTTTACAAGGTAGGCGTGGTGCAGTATCTGCCAGGAGGAGAGGGGAAAACAACTTGGCTAAATCGGCTGCGGCGATTTTCTCTAAAATTAGCCTGAGAAAGAGGGAGATTATATAAACAGCACAGTTTTCTTGACTTCCTCAAGTAAATGCAAACAAATGAATATTTGCCGCAGATCTTTCCTGAGTAGCCGGGGTTTATGTTGCGAGGTTAAATGTTAGTTCACTTATCTTCATTTCGTTGCAGTGCAAAATAATGATAACTTAAAATACATATATATCAAATGTACTCACTGGAGTCTGCTTTTTGTGTGCTCCAACCAACCCTGAAAATAAAGAACATCTATCCACCAAATGATTTTCTACAGTGCAACTGCTAATTCTATTGTAGATGCACCCTTTGTATTTTAATTTCACCTGGTAAATGTATGCTGTCAGTATTCCTTTAGCGCCTGATGCCTTTAATGCAAGGTACCAACCAAACGTCTTTATGTCAAATACTTAACTCAATTGTATTGATTCATTTCCTTTCTGAATTCTCTGTGTTTGTGCACTGCAGCCTTCACTTCTACACTGCTTGAAATCTTGGTCAATAAACGATGTTCAGCATTCAGCACAAGTTTCTTTTTTCTGCTATCACCAATTAACATAATTTGATGTCAGGGAGGCAACTAAGGACAGCAATAGAAGGAACTTCAAGAAGAACAAATTTACTGAACTATGATGGTAATCTTTCTATATATATAAAACCCGCAGTCTAATTATGACAGATATGCTACAGCATTTTACTGAACTAAGCTCAGCAGGATTTTCCAATGCTGCACATAATTACAGACAGCAGAGATACAGCCCAAGCTAAGTAAGCAAAAAACACATCAAAAGCTTTTTCAACACAGCTTTGATCTACCTTGATTCTTTAACCATTGATGATATCTCATGTTTTATTTAAAACATTCAAAAAATTACTTTTTTATTTTTCATAAAGCCTTGCTGTCCTGCTTGTTTTTGTTCAGCTCTATTGTTCCTCCGGCTTTAACCTCTGAAATGCATCTCTTCCCACAGTCGGTTAGCACATACCAATGCATCACTTTGCTCTTTTCACCAAGAGTGTACTAACAACTAGGAAATGTTTTTTTTATATCCACTTATATCATATTCAGCACCAAAATGAGACAACAGATTCCCTTTGACAGACGTTTCATGATCGCAAACAGGTATTGCATTAAAAACTGCTGAAGGAAATTTAGTTCTGAGAGGGTAAAGCACTTGATTGCTGATTTCAGAGAAAGGAGGATATCTGAGATTTCAAACTGCAGCTACATTTTATGAAAATAGCTTTCAAATCTGTTACATGTATATAATATTGTTACATACAAAAATGTGTTACAGTACAATTTATCACAACCACTGATTTTGATGATGTGAAAAATGAAAAACTGATCAAAATATCCTTTGTCTTAAAACAAAAGTGTTTTTTAACCAACATGGTATCAAAGTATCACAGTAGGTACAGCACAGAAGGAGGCTATATGGCCTATCGTGCCTCTGCCAGCTCTTTGAAAGAGCTATCCAATTAGTCCCATTCCCCTGCTCTTTCCCCATCGCCCTGTAAATATTTTCCCCTCAAGTATTTATTCAATTCCCTTTTGAAAGTTAGTATTGATTCTGCTTCCACTACTGTTTCAGGCAATGCATTCCAGATCATTACAACTCACTGTGTTAAAAAAACTTTCCTCATGTCACTTCTGGCTCTTTTGCCGATCACCCTAAATTTGTGTCCTCTGGTTATTGACCCGACTGCCACTGGAAACAGTTTCCCCTTATTTAAAACCATTTAAAACTGTCAAAACCATTCATAATTTTGAACAGCTCCATCAAATCTCCCCTTAACCTTCTCTGTTCTTCGGAAAACAACCCCAGCTTCTCCAGTCTCTCCACATAACTGAAGTCCCTCATCCCTGGTACCATTCTAGTAAATTTCTTCTGCACCCTCTCTAAGGCCATGACATCCTTCCTAAAGTGCGGTGTCCAGAATTGAACACAGTACTCCAACTGAGACCTATGCAGTATTGTATAAAGATTTAGCATAACTTCCTTGCCTTTGCACTCTATGCCTCTATTAATAAAGCCCAGGATCCCATATGCTTTTTTAACAACCTTCTCAACTTGTCGTGTCACCTTCAAAGATTTGTGTATATGCACGCCCAGGTCTCTCTTTTCCTGCACCCCCTTTAAAATTGTACCATTTAGTTTATATTGCCTCTCCTCATTCTTTCTACCAAAATGCATCACTTCACACTTCTCTGCGTTAAATACAGCAAAGGCTATGGGCCCCGACAACATCCCAGCTGTAGTGCTGAAGACTTGTGCTCCAGAACTAGCTACACCTCTAGCCAAGTTGTTCCAGTACAGCTACAACACTGGCATCTACCCGACAATGTGGAAAATTGCCCAGGTATGTCCTGTCCACAAAAAGCAGGACCAATCCAATCCGGCCAATTACCGCCCCATCAGTCTACTCTCAATCATCAGCAAAGTGATGGAAGGTGTCGTCGACAGTGCTATCAAGCGGCACTTACTCACCAATAACCTGCTCACCGATGCTCAGTTTGGGTTCCGCCAGGACCACTCGGCTCCAGACCTCATTACAGCCTTGGTCCAAACATGGACAAAAGAGCTGAATTCCAGAGGTGAGGTGAGAGTGACTGCCCTTGACATCAAGGCAGCATTTGACCGAGTGTGGCACCAAGGAGCCCTCGTAAAATTGAGGTCAATGGGAATCAGGGGGAAAACTCTCCAGTGGCTGGAGTCATACCTAGCGCAAAGGAAGATGGTAGTGGTTGTTGGAGGCCAATCATCCCAGCCCCAGGACATTGCTGCAGGAGTTCCTCAAGGCAGTGTCCTAGGCCCAACCATCTTCAGCTGCTTCATCAATGACCTTCCCTCCATCATAAGGTCAGAAATGGGGATGTTCGCTGATGATTGCACAGTGTTCAGTTCCATTCGCAACCCCTCAAATAATGAAGCAGTCCGAGCCCGCATGCAGCAAGACCTGGACAACATCACGGCTTGGGCTCATAAGTGGCAAGTAACATTCACGCCAGAAAAGTGCCAGGCAATGACCATCTCCAACAAGAGAGAGTCTAACCACCTCCCCTTGACATTCAACGGCATTACCATCGCCAAATCCCCCACCATCAACATCCTGGGGGTCACCATTGACCAGAAACTTAACTGGACCAGCCATATAAATACTGTGGCTACGAGAGCAGGTCAGAGGCTGGGTATTCTACGGCGAGTGACTCACTTCCTGACTCCCCAAAGCCTTTCCACCATCTACAAGGCACAAGTCAGGAGTGTGATGGAATACTCTCCACTTGCTTGGATGAGTGCAGCTCCAACAACACTCAAGAAGCTCGACACCATCCAAGACAAAGCAGCCCGCTTGATTGGCACACCATCCACCACCCTAAACATTCACTCCCTTCACCACCGGCACACTGTGGCTGCAGTGTATACCATCCACAGGATGCACTGCAGCAACTCGCCAAGGCATCTTCGATAGCACCTCCCAGACCCGCGACCTCTATCACCTAGAAGGACAAGAGCAGCAGGCACATGGGAACAACACCACCTGCATGTTCCCCTCCAAGTCACACACCATCCCGACTTGGAAATATATCGCCGTTCCTTCATCGTCGCTGGGTCACAATCCTGGAACTCCCTTCCTAACAGCACTGTGGGAGAACCGTCACCACACGGACTGCAGCGGTTCAAGAAGGTGGCTCACCACCACCTTCTCAAGGGCAATTAGGGATGGGCAATAAATGCCGGCCTCGCCAGCGACGCCCACATCCCATGAACGAATAAAAAAAAAAATTCATCTGCCATGTGTCTGCCTATTTCACCAATCTGTCTATGTCCTCCTGAAGTCTGTTACTATCCTCCACATTGTTTACTACATTTCCGAGTTTCGTGTCACCTGCAAACTTTGAAATTTTACCCTCTATACCCAAGTCCAGGTCATTAATATATATCAAAAAGAGCAGTGGTCCTAATACTGACCCCTGGGGAACACAATTGCATATTTCCCTTCAGTCTGAAAAACAACTGTTCACCACTACTCTCTGCTTTCTGTCCCTTAGCCAATTTTGTATCCAACGCTGCCACTGTCCCTTTAATCCCATGTGCTTTAATTTTGCTAACAAGTCTATTGTATGGTACTTTATCAAATGCCTTGTGAAAGTCCATATACACAACATCAACTACACTACCCTCATCAGCCCTCTCTCTTACTTCATCAAAGAACTCAATCAAGTTAGTCAAACATGATTTTCCTTGAACAAATCCATGCTGACTTTCATTTATTCGTCAAATTTTCCAACTGCCAATTCATTTTGTCCTGGATTATTACCTCTAAAAGTTTTGCCACCACCGACATTAGGCTGACTGGCCTGTAATTGTCGGGTTTATCCCGCTCCCCTTTTTTGAACAGGGGTGTAACATTTGCAATCCTCCAGTCCTCACATGAAGACATATTCCTCTTCAATCTCAGATGCTAGGGGCACCAAGCCAAGGCACAGGGAAAGAAGACAAATCAGAAGATGATCTACACCAGGCTACAGCTACGACTGCACAGCTTTTAACAGCTGGTTAGGAAACAGTACGAGCAGAACTCTAGGAGCAGGTCATTCTATTCACCTTCTTAGGCTGAAAAGGGTCGACAGCATATGGCACCAAAAACTTGACAATATTACTGTAATTTTTTCTTTCCAAGCGGACATTTGTGTCATTAAGGTTAGCCTTACGTCTATTATTATGGTACAAGGATAAAAGGCCCGCTGTCACTATAGTGGGGAGCTTTTGGGCAGACATGGTTTTTGGAGCAATGTATGTCTGGTTCCTGAGAGTTGTGAGTTTGGACAAATGTAAGAAGATTTAAGATCTAAAAGACTGAGGCAGAGGAAGTAAAATTGCACATGTCAATAATTTTGACAAATTAAAACATGAATATAAAATGAAATTTTCAGTATAATTATCAACATGCATTAAACTGCTTTCTTCTTCAAAGTAATTAAGGGTAAATAAAAGGCTGGTCCTTCTGTGCTTCCTTTGTTCTTACTGCATTTCTGAAAACTTATCAGGTTAAAGAGGTGCATGAGCATTCAGTTTACATATTTCAGTTGAAACTTTCTACCTAAGGGATAAGGTGAAAGAAAGACTGTTATTCCAAGCGATGGTGTAATTTGAAGAGCCTGTTCTAATTGCTGCAGAAGGACTTGCGGGAGTTCTGTGTGTTTATTTTACTCTATTGGCAGGCCTCCCGTGACTTTGCTGATGGTCAGTTGGAGAATATGCTGTTTTAATAGGTGCCTTATGCCACGGAGGGTGTAACGTCAGGGCCATAGATTTATGGTGACTGAATAAGTCAAGTTAAATATTTAATACATGGTTGAATACCACATATTCTTTAGGGATCAAATTCTGAAAATCGGCCCATTAGTCTGTGCAAGCTGTAAAAGAGTGGCCCACATTCCTTTACCAATGTTTTATCCCTCACCATTTTTAAAGCTAAGGATGCACAACAAAATGCTAAGCAAGATGTGCCAGTTGAGGGTAGATACCTGTGCAGTAGTGGAGTGGGGCGAGGGGGGTCATCCGCACTTCGAGCCAGAAATAATATTTTTAATAAAATATAGATTGATAGTTTCCTGTGTTGAATATACTGGCAGATCACTCATGGAATTGTTCACAGTGAGTCAGAGGGTATGTCAGTTTACAATTACAGAAGTAATATGCCCTGTAATGTACAATATGTTATTATGTAAGACGCGTTCGACATAATAACAGACGGTTGGGGTGAAATTCAACTCTGGCAGGGACGTAAAACGGGCGGTAGCAAATCGGCCGACTGTGATACACCCCGGCCCATTATTCTTTCCATTAAAGTCAATGGAATCCACAGCGCCCAAGGCTCAGGTGAAATTTCAAACCCAAGCCTGCAGGCCTGACAGAAGGATCGGCCCATGTGGGGGAAATTTCTTACAAGTATTGCAAACGTTGAATGACTACCTTTATGGGTAAGTTTAGTGGTGGGAGTTCAGAACTGTGTAATTTTTTATGTATTTGTTTTGTTATAAATGTTACTTTAAGCTGTATGGACTGATCTGTGTGAGGAAGGAAAATAGTGGCTGAAGGCAGTTTGAAAAATCTTTTTGAGAAGTTTGATTGGTTTATTTTGTGTCAGTTGTCAATTCCTGATTAAAAGCGTTAACAAAATTGAGCGATTTGATTGGTTCAATTTGTGTACCCTGTTGGTCTGTGATTTTTTAGCTTTTCCTACTGGTCTACTAGTTTGTGATGGATAACCTTTCCCACCTGTTTATATTTGAGCAAATCAGCAGGGTTCACTTAACAGATAATGGTTATTTGAGCCAATCAGTTAAGTATGTTGTGCACTTCACACCTGTGACATTTAGAATTGTATTCTCTCCCACATGCTATTGACATGTTCTGGACATAACACTTCGAATTATATCAATACAAATGCCTAATATCTTCAGCTCTATTATTTCAGTGTAAATAAATTGGATTTGTTGTTTTAGCCCATAAAAGACCGACTTAGTGATGTTTTCTTCCATTTGATAGACAGAAGGTGCAATGGAAATCCTATGTATGCAAGTTAGCCCAAACAGGGTAATTTTTAGACCTGGGCTACATTATTTATGCCAGATCGTAAAGCAGGACACAGATTTCAGATTGTAAGGGATCCACCGAGAGGTAGAGAAAAAATGGTTGCAGTTACCTTCCTGAGCCCTCCTTGCCTTGCTGCCTGTTCCCTTGAGATCTTGTGATCCTGTGTGTCAATTACTACAAATAGGGTTCATTGTTAGACCTGGGCTCCATTATCTCTGCCAGGTCTTAAAATGGAAAGATGCAGATTTCAGATTTTAAGGGATGTAGTCTGCTTACGGAAGTTGTTCTCAGGCCACTTGGATGATGAGAAAACAATTTATTAAACGTCCAAGCCAAAGCAACAACAACAGTACGATATATAAGCCAGAATGAGAGAGTCAAATCCTCCGTCCTGAGGGGAGGAAGGTTCAAGGCCTACTACCTATATCTTCAGGTGTTCCTATATTTGGGCATCATTCCAGCAAACCTGTAGGAGAATGAGGCAGGAGAGAAGGGAATACCCCCTCCTACCTCATTTCCCTGCCTGCCCTTTGCCTGGGACTATTGTTTCCCTCTCCTTTGCATCTGGGAACTATGTTTTCTCCACGCACATTAGAGAGGGAAATCATCCCTGGGAGTTACTTTTGACAGTTTCAGCTCAGTTCTTGTGTGTAAGAGCACAACAAGGCACTGCACCTAACTTGAAAGAAAGAAAGAAAGAAAGACTTGCATTTATATCGTGTTTTTCATGACCACAAAGCACTTACAGCAAATTAAGGAGTTTTGAAGTGTAGTCACAGTTATAATGTAAGAAAGGCGACAGCCAATTTACGCACAGCAAGCTCCCACAAACAGCAATGTGCTAACAACCAGATAATCTGCTTTTTTTTAAGAGGTGTTGGCTGAGGGATAAATGTTGGCCAGGACACCGGGGAGAACTTCTCTACTCTTCAATACAAGGCAATATAAACAAAATGGTACGATTTTAAATTGGTTGCAGGAATAGAGGGACCTGGGGGTGCACATAAACAAGTCTTTGAAGGTGGCAGGATGAGTTGAGAAGGCTGTTAAAAAGGCATACAGGATCCTTGGCTTTATAAATAGAGGCATAGAGTACAAAAGCAAGGAAGTTATATTAAACTTTTATAAAACTGGTTAGGCCCCAGGTGGAATATTGTGGCCAATTCTGGGCACCACTCTTTAGGAAGGATGTCAAGGCCTTAGAGAGGGTGCAAAGGAGATTTACTAGAATGGCACCAGGGACTTCAGTTACATGGAGAGACTAGAGAAACTGGATTGTTCTCCTTCGAGCAGAGAAGGTTCAGGGGAGATGTGATAGCGGTGTTTAAAATTGTGAAGGGTTTTGATAGAGTAAATAAGGAGAAACTGTTTCCAGTGGCAGAAGGGTCAGTAACTGGAGGACACAGATTTAAAGTAATTGGCAAAAGAACCAGAGGCGACATGAGGAAAAAAAAATTTAGGCAGCAAGTTGTAATGATGTGGAATGCACCATCTGAAAGGGTGATGGAAGCAAATCCAATAATAACTTCCAAAAGAGAATTGGATAAATATTTGAAGGGAAAAAAATTGCAGGGCGATGGGGAAAGAGCAGGGGAATGGGACTTATTGGATAGCTCTTTCAAAAAGCCAGCATCGGCATGATGGGCCGAATGGCCTCCTTCTGTGCTGTATCATTCTATGAATCTTTGAAATAATGCCATAGGATCTTTAAAGTCCACCTGAGAGGGCAGATAGGGCCTCGGTTTAGTGTTTCATCCAAAAGACAGCACAGCACTCCACCAGTACTGCACTGGATTATCAGCCTGGATTTTGTGCTCAAGTCTCTGGAGCAGGACTATGAACCCACAGTCTCCTAACATCAGAGGCAAGAGGCACTACCAACTGAGGCACAGATTGAGAAATTCGCTGAAAGAGGCCAGAATGAAGCTTGGCATTGGAAGTGACGCTGACACGGGGTGACAATGGTAAAAAAGATTTCCACTGCACTGACATTCCTCACTTGATTGGCATTAAATTAACCTAAAAATAAAAGAAAACAAAATAACATTTTTTTTCTGTGCTGAGAAACTATTGAGCTGGATATTCCTCTTCACAGACAATAGGCATTAAATCCTTCAAAAATGCATAAAATAACAATAAAAGTGTTGGTGTAAAATTTTTAAAGTTTATTATGGGGGTAAATTTGGATTTTTCATAATGGAGGTGGGGAGAACACACTGAAATTCCGAGCATGGACTCCCAGCAGGCAAAGCTCTGCAGTGGAAGCATGCTGTTGTAAAGTTGCCCCATCGGGGGCAGAATACGGGCTCAAAAACCGGAAGCAGGATAATTTGTATGGAAATGGAAACTTTTCAAGTTGAAAAGATTGTGAACAGGGTGCCCCAGCAGTTGGTCCTCAGACCCCTATTGTTTATGTAAATGTCTTGGGCTATTGTAGATCTGTGAATGTGCAGATGACACCAAAGCTGGAGGCAGAGAAAGGAGGAACAATGCAACCAGATCCGGATGGATTCAGGTCTTTTTGCAAGCGGTGCCAGTGAATGCTAAATGCAGTTCAGCATTGATAAATGCAAGATAATCAATACGGAAGGAACCATAAGAAGAAATATGTATTCAATGGAAGAGTCATACAAAACACTCATCAGGAAAGGGATTTGGTTGTCACTGTGAAAAAGCATTGAAACCATGAATCTAGTCTATGATTGCAGTGGAAAAAAACAAAGAAATACTAGGCTGTTTTAGCAGAGGATTAGAATATAAATCAAAAAAAGGTGACACTGTTGTGTAAGGTACTGGTTAGACCCCCATCTTGAGTACTGTATGCAGTAGTAGTCATCATATCAAAGGAGGGATATTTCTGACCTTGAGAAAGTGCAGCATAGGACAACTGAGATGTACATCAGGGGCTCGCTGTCCACTCTCAGTTACCATGGCCATCCATGCCACCAATAATAGTCAAAATTTGCACAAGCCAACGTGACTGTGTTGTGACCCATGCCTCCATCAGCCACTCTAATTGCTTCCCAGTGGCACCACTGGTAGTAGCAAAATATCAACCAATCAGCAGGCAGGTTGTTTGGTTACCTGTCAATAGCTATTAATAATGAGATTAAGACAATTGTGGTGACTGAAGCAGCTGTGAGGAACATAGGTTTAGACACCCAAATGGCAGAAAAGTGCAGCGGAAGAACGCAATTTGGGGACCGCAGTCTGCCAGAAACTATGGATTGTAGGCAAGTCAATCTTAGGATCGACCGTCTCACACATCTTCTCTGAGGTGTGCTGTAACTTGTTTCCTGACAAATCCAGGCAGCAGAATAGTTAATGCTCCAAAGCACTGCTCATTAAGTACCCTGGTTTTGACATGGGCTTAAACTAAGGGCTCTTCTGTCCTGTCGATTTTCATGCAATTGGTGTCATCAGATGAGGTTGAAGACCAGAGCTAAAATCCCTCAGTACCCATCCATACAGCTCACCATCTCTGTGAAATAGATCTTGAATGTCAATGGCTGCATGATGTAGCAGTCATGGCTGCTCCCTGGATACCTGGTATTGATGTGAAGGATGCTCTGGTTAATATTGCACAGTATCTGAACATTGATTAAGTAACATCCTTTCTATTTGTGTAAGAAAGGACATGGCCTGGTGGAGCCCAGATGGGCATGTGTGTACAATTGATGATGCTCTGCACCATTAGGAAACTGGCAATTTCAATGAAGCCTTGCTGCCAGGATGTCTGCTTCTGAGGCTCGGTGCCTAAATGCACAAACTGGGTGCATGCCTTACCAGAGCCGTAGAGACACTCTGCATGTTGCACCATGCCAAGGAAAGGCTCAGTCCTGTCAGGTCCCCTGTGGAAACCTGGAAAGACCTTGAAATATAAATATTCAAAGGCAGAGCTGTGCTCACACTGGACAGCTCTTCCAGCTCAGAGCACATGATGTGGCACAACTTGGTGACTATCCCTGGATAGTTTCAGGTGTTGCAGGCAGTGCTTTGCAATCATATTCACATAATTCATTTTGAGCTGCTAGATGCTCTCTCGTATTCAGTGGGTTTCTGGTGTCAAGTACTATTGAGATTCTACAGAGTCTGTGTTTCCTTTCACCCTCTGCCCCTGCACTTACGCAGTAAATTCAAATAAGCATTTTATGTGGGATAAGGTGGCACAATTAGTTTGCATGGAGGCTGAAGGGTTGGAAGCGCTGTAATTTGGGTTGGCATGTTCCAAGGGTTCTGAATAGCATCAGCTTACATTTAAAACATAAATGCTTGTAAATGCAATTTCCATTAGGCTGTCAATTACAAAATACATTTTGAGAAATGTCAAGCCTATTTAATAAATGTTCTTATTGAAATAATCCCTCCTATAAATAATTCAAAGAGCACAGTTGCAATCCTCCGATAATACCATAACTTTCATTAATTATTTGCAAGTTTGTAACAGACACAATATTCTTTCAGTAGCATCATCACAGGCTGCAAGCATTCTCACTAGTGTTGAGGGCATCGATGAATGACAAGAAGCAGATCCTCGACACTTGGGAACGATGCCTCACAGCATAAGTTTTCAAACTGGGGTGGACAGACCTGAGAGGGTCCAGGAGGGAATCCCAGGAACGCTGACAGCAGATTTCAGTCTGTCTGGTCACGGGAGGCCCACTGCATGCCATGAGTGTCTCAAGAATTCCGTACATTATATTTTTTCCCTATTTCTTGATGTATTAAAGGGTTATTTCTGTCAGTGTATACGGAATATGTTCTGCAATGTTAGCACTGTTTTCCTTTGGGTACCTGACATTATCTTTTGGAAGTTAGGACAAGGGCCTCCAGGATTGTAAATATATTTGCTAGAAGGCCCCTACAAAGAAGTCTGAAAACCATTGCCTCACAGGATGAAATTGCTGCTGGTGTGGATATTTAAAGCAAGGTGGGAGAGAGAGTTAGATCCAGTCAGATCCATCGAGAAACATCATCTTTAAAATGCAGACAGAGTGGAATGCCATGGCAGACATTCAGAACATGATCTAAACTGGCATGATAGACTTGCATGATGCTTTAAAGATTAGCATGAGTGACAGCCAAGATATTATCAGGTTAGCTTCAATAAGATGGATAGTAACCACCAATAATTGCACACAATTGTGCAAGATTATCCTTGACAATTGGCTGTCGACAACCTCCTTCACCAGCTCAGAGATGGTACCTGTCACGTTACCCATGACGATGTGATTGCCCAGGAATAAGGAATATCGGGGGTTAAATTGAATACAGCCCGAATACAGGCGCAAGCATTATGGTGCTCATTTAACCCGTGCCCAGTGGTTCCGATGCAGGCAGCTCGAGACATTTGTGCTGCCTGGTCACTTACGTCATCAAAGCGCAGCAATCAGGCCTTGCACCAGGTTCACACTTCTTACCGGCAGGGGGCCCAAATATTGCGTGATTTGCTCGCACATCTTAAAGGCAGGCTGCACCTCTTAAAGGCAGCCTGCATCTCTTAAAGGCAACCTGCACCTCTTACTTGCAAAACATTAAATACGGGTCCGCACGGAGTCTGAACGGAGATCAGACATCGCACACGTAAAGCACAGATGCAGGTCCCGTCCCCATGTTTACAAACTGTTGAGTTATTTTAAAACATTGAATAAAGGTTGCATATTACTAAATCCCTCATCCTCCAATCTGCATGCCAGACCTCACCACACTGCCGATCTGAGTTGGTACCAGGTCTGTGAGACAGGTTCTCTGCTGATGTAATAGAGGCCTTGGTGCAAGAGGTGGACAGAAGGAGGGGCATCCACAGCGGGGTGGGGGGGGGGGGTTGGGCAAGAGGCACTTCAGACATATGCTCAAGAGGCAGTGGGAGGCAGTTGGGGATGCAGTCAATGCCAAGCGCATAGCACCATGAACATGGATGCAGTGCAGGAAGAAGTTCAATGCTTTGACACGAGTGGTCAAGGTGAGTGAGGTCAACTGTCACGTAGCATCTCCTACCAAGTGCACCACTAATCGCATCCACTGCTCCATGCACTACACCCCCCATCACCCACCTACCAACAAACTCTTTAAAACAGTACTCAACTCTTCCAATCAGATGCTTCTCTCACCCTCACACATTACCACTGTTGTAAGCCACCCACCCACATCTCACAGGTCACACACACTGGCAGCTATTCAACCATGACAGGCACATCACCCATACATCCTGCAGGAAACTCACCGACACACTTCTCGCTTTCTTGCATAAGAGGAGGCAGCAAATGGCAGTGGCATTTAGCCCCTCGAGCCTGCTCCGCCATTCAATGAGATAATGGTTGATCTGTGACCTAACTCCATATACCCGCCTTCGCCCCATATACCTTAGTACCCTTGGTTCACAGAAATCTATCAATCTCAGATTTAAAATTAACAATTGAGCTCGCATCAACTGCCGTTTGCAGAAGAGCGTTCCAAATTTCTATGACCGTTTGCGTGTAGAAGCGTTCCTAACTTTACTCCTGCAAGTCCTGGCTCCAATTTTTAGGCTCGTCCAAGTATACAAGTATAGGAGACCTCCAAAAACAGGTACGAATGCATCAGCAGTCAAAATCAGTAATCCATCAATATGCCTGTAAATCCTGCCTGGTCCCTTTAAATAGCGATGGCGTGGGGTTCCTCCAGACCATCTAAGACATGTTCAGGTGTTCGTGGTGAAGACAATGTTTGAATGGAGCGTTAAGTGCCAAAATGGTGTCTATCACTTCAAATCATTGTTGCACTCTGATCTAACACATATTCTCCTTACTTTACACGCTGCCGGTGTTCATTATCTGCGCGTGCGCGAAACCCTTTACCAAGATTACGTCCGGCAAATGTAACGCTAGAAGCGTGCACGCGCATTCCGGACGCCATTTTGGAGCTTTGGGATGCCACATAGCGCCGAAACAACGGGTGCTACACGCCCAATTTCTCGTCCTACTATTTCAGCTATCACTCTAATCAAGGTGTCCCAGCAGACACTATGCAAGTTGCATTTTGGCTTCCATAAGGTATACAGAGTACATGAAGTATCATAGTATCATAGTAGTACAGCACAGGAGGAGGCCATTTGGCCCATCATGCCTGTGCTGGCTCTTTGTAAGAGCTATCCAATTAGTCCCATTCCCCCTCTCTTTCCCCAGAGCCCTGTAAATTTTTTCCCTTCAAGTATTTATCCAATTCCCTTTTGAAAGTTACTATTGAATCTGCTTCCACCATCCTTTCAAGCAGTGCATTCTAGATCATAACAACTCACTGCGTAAAAAATTGTTTCCTCATGGTTCTTTTGCAGATCACCTTAAATTTGAGTTCTCTGTTTATCGACCCATCTGCCACTGGAAACAGTTTCTCCTTCTTTATTCTATCAAAACCCTCATGATTTTGAACACTTCTATCAAATCTCCCCTTAACCTTCTCTGTTCTAAGGAGAATAACCCCAGCTTCTCCAAGATCTCCACGTAACTGAAGTCCCTCATTCCTCGTGCCATTCGAGTAAATCTCCTCTGCACCCTCTCTGAGGCTTTAACATCCTTCCTAAAGTGTGGTGCCCAGAACTGAACACAATACTCCAGCTGAGGCCTAACCAGTGTTTTATAAAGGCTGAGCATAACTTCCTTGCTGTTGTACTCTATGCCTCTATTAATAAAGATTGTCTCTCCACAATCATCCTACCAAAATGTATCACTTCATATTTCTCTACGTTAAATTTCATCTGCCTTGTGTCTGCCCATTTCACTGGTCTGTCTGTGTCCTCCTGAAGTCTGTTACTATCCTCCACATTGTTTACCACATTTCCAAGTACTTGTCCAACACATAGCAAAAATAGATTCAACTATTTCTCTGTTAATAATGACACCTTGATAAAATGCTCTTAGATTTTATACTCCCTTCAGGTTTTATTTGAAATTCCTCACAGTAATTCACAGGATTTCCATTTATGATAGGGGTGACAGGTGGCCTTTTGGTACCATGTGATAGATCTTAAATTTGAACTGCATCTTTTTTATATATGTATTGGATTCTTTAACAGGGTCTGTAAAGATTTTTCACCCAGCACACTAATATTGATTTTTTTTTAAATAGTAGATTTTATGTCTTATAGGCACCAGGATTTCATGTTTTTAGTGCTGGCTCAAGTGTCGCTGGATTAAATGGACCGTCACTGCTCTGACTGCTGTACACCGTTTATTTCCATCAGGGTGTTGCATTTCATTCTATGTTCCCATCACATACCTCTGCAGCGTAGGAATACCTCTGGGAGTCCACCTTGCACACCTAATTGAGGAGGTGGTGTTGGGCCGAGCAGAAGTCCCAGCCTGACCTACTTCCGATAGGAGGAGGAAATTCCAGGCCTAAATCTTCTTAGGTTCTCTGTGAGAGCTAGTTAATGCAATCTCTTGGATGGCGATTTCATTTTGGAGCATGTTGCCTCTTTTCCCTGAAAATTTCCTGTTTCGCAGCAACTAATTGTAGGAAAATAATGGGCCAGAATTTGCTCTGACTCGCGTGGCACTGTGGGAGAACCTTCACCACACGGACTGCAGCGATTGAAGAAGGCGGCTCACCACCACCATCTCTAGGGCAATTAGGAATGGGCAATAAACGCTGGCATTGCCAGCGATGCCCACATCCCATGAACGAATAAAAAAAAGTCAAATTAATCAATTTGCCTATTCATTTATTTGGTGCGTTACCATGTTTCTCAGCCATATTTAAATATAGATATTACTAATGTGTTGCAGAGTTGTACTTTGAGATTGCCACTTATGTTTGATCTCCATATATGAGAGTTGCTGGATAAATGTGAATTCAATTGAGAGACTTCAAAGACTTGATATTCTCCTTAAGCACTATTGAGGAAAAGCTAATTAATTGTCACCTTAGACAATTATGGCATCAATAAGGTCATTTATATGATTAACAGAATAACAGAACATAAATTCTACATGTAAAAGAGCATCACAACAAAATTGTACATCTCTTTAAGAAGCTGGTAGATGACATGTAGGAGCAGCCATAAACCATCATTGATGACTCATGATTGATTCATCCATTTACTTGACGCACTGTTGCTAGTTTCGGGAATGGCTGAAAATCCAGATTCCAAGAATACAGCTATCTTAACCTTTTAAAGAATATAGTTACATCACTGATGTTATTATTCTTTTATAAACTTGACAGTGCATATTTTCCATTCACCTCGCTGATGGTGATGGCACAGAACAGACTGCAGGGGATCGAAAAATTGGGTGGCAAACCCAATTGCTAGACCTCTGCCAGTATTGCCTTGCGTAGGCACTTCTGGGAGGGGGGAGGGGACGGAGGAATTTAAGGGGGGCAGTCAAAGCTGTCACGAAAACAGGCAAAATATTAAATATTAAAATGAGTCCTAATGAAATGCAGATAAACACAATTTCTTGACTATTCCAATGCTCTCCTGGTCGGCCTCCCACCTTCACCATCTGTAAACTTAAGCTCATCCAAAACTCTGCTGCCTGTATCCTAACTTGCACTGAATCCCGTTCACCCATCACCCCTGTGTTCCCTGACCTACACTGGCTCCCAGTCCAGGAATGCCTTGATTTTAAAATTCTCATCCTTGTTTTCAAATCCCTCCATGACCTTGCCCCTCCCTATCTCTGTAATATCCTCCAGCCCTACAACCCTCCGGGATCTTGGTACTCCTCCAATTCTGGCCACTTGTGCATTCCCATTTTCATTACTCCACCATTGGTTGCCGTGCCTTCAGTTGCCGAGGCTCTAAGCTCTGGAATTCCCTCCCGAAAGCTCTCCGCCTCTCCACCTCTCTCTCCTCCTTTAAGACACTCCTTAAAACCCACCTTTTTGACCAAGCTTTTGATCTCCTTTCCTAATACCTACTTATGTGGCTCGGTGTCAAACTTTGTTTGATAATCGCTCCTGTGAAGCGCCTTGAGACGCTTTACTATGTTAAAGGTGCTATATAAATGCAAGTTGTTGTGTTTCTTGCAAGGATTGTGGAAGTGCATTAGTGTTCCTAGTGTAAAGCAGGATTGCAGGGAGGGTCATTCTGCACTCGTGAGGGGTAATTTTCACTTTGTGCGATGGTGATAGTGAATCAGCAGCCCGTTTTATATCGCTCCCGGTTTATATTTCCATTGATGACACTATTGCATAAATCAAAATTACCGCCATGGGAAGTCAGAATTTAAAGGGAGACTGGTGATTTTGAATGGCTGAACATTGAAACTGCTATTTCTGTTTTTTTTTGCCAGCTCTTTTCTTGCAAGGTTATTTTTGAAGATTTGGGGCCAAGACTTTAAAGCTCGGATATATTCAGTTGCTGCAATTATAAGTTATAGTATGGGCATTCCAATAGGAATCCCATTATTCCTGTGTTATTTGGAGGAAGAAAAAGAGGGCAAAAGGAGGGATGCCACGCACTTGAGACTACCCACCCATGGACCTACAAGCAGATGCACATCTACCATGACAAGTCTGAGAATAGCTGTCTTTGCAGTTCACTTAAGAGGCAGTGACAAAGTAGTGCCATCTCCTGGAAATTGACTGGCAGCCAAAGCTCCACCAGAAAGACAAAAATGCCATTGGCTGGCAACTTTATACCTCAGGCTCATTCCAAGCTGTCAAGAGGACATCAGCATCATCAGTCAATCTACAGTTCACAGACCTCCAGGATCATTGTTGAGTGCTTCATGCTGCATAACCTTGCCATTCAAGAAGGCATATCTACGGAGCAGGTGGAGGAGCGAGAGACTGACCCACAGCCCGGAGAGAAGCAAGATGGAGTCGAGGAGCCTGAAGAGATTCCTGCCAAATTATCTCTGCCGGTATCCAACCGGCCGTGAACGCGCCTACTTCCAGTTTTACCACGGTGGGTTCGGGAGCGGCCGAGTAACTCGCTCTGGAGAGGCGGGTCAGTGATTATAATATTTAAATGAAGCTGCATTCCTCAGATTTTGGCTGACATTTAAATTTACCGCCTGCGGGCCAGGTTTCCCAGGGCTCGGGAAACCCGGCAGCTGAAGGGAGGCGAGAACTGCCAGATTCAGCAGGTGAGTGCTTTTCCACCACTGCTTGTGGGCCAGGAGGTGCAGTACTGCTTTCCCCCAGTCCCCCCAAGCTAACCTGCCATGGTTTTCCGAGCACCCCCATGATCTGCCGGTCCCCTCGCGATTTGCCGAACCCCCCGTGATGTCTCCCCCCCGCAATGTCTCCCACCCAGCGATGTCTCCCCCCGAGTGATATCTCTCCCCACGATCTGCCGATCAGCCATGATCTGCCGACTCCCCACATTCTGCCAACCCCCCTGCAATGTCGCCCCCCAGTAATATCGCCCCCAGTGATATCTCCCCCTGCAATGTCTCCCCCCAGTGATGTCTCCCCCCCCTCACTGATGTCCCCCCCAGTGATGTCTCCCCACCGTGATGTCTCCCCGCAAGTGACATCGCCCCCAGTGATATCTCCCCCTGCAATGTCTCCCCCCCCCCAGTGATATCTCCCCCTGCAATGTCTCCCCCCCCAGTGATATTTCCCCTGCAATGTCTCCCCCCACAGTGATATCTCCCCTCCAATGTCTTCCTCCCAATGATATCTTCCCCTACAATGTCTCCCCCCAGTGATATCGCCCCCAGTGATGTCTCCCTCCAGTGATATCTCCCCCGCGATGTCTCCCCCCGTGACATCTCCCCCAGTGATATCTCCCCCCCTCGATGTTTCCCCCCGTGATGTCTCCCCACGTGATGTCTCCCCCCATGATGTCTCCCCACATGATGTCTCCCCCTGTGATGTCTCCCCACGAGATGTTTCCCCCCGTAATGTTCCCCCCCAGCGATGTCTCATCCCAGTGATGTTCCCCCCATGTGATGGCGCCCCCCCATGCGATGTCTCCATCCCGCGATATCTCCCCCCCTCGCTGATGTCCCTCCAGTGATGTCTCCCCACCGTGATGTCTTCCGCCCGCGATCTCTCCCCGTGATGTCTCCTCCTATGATGTCTCCCCCCTCCATCAATGTCTTCTCCCAGCAATCTCTGCCCCCGTGATGTCTCCCTCCCTCCATCCCTCCATGCTGCCATGTTCCAAATTCCCCCCTCACTAACCCCCGATCTTCGTGATTGCCAAGGACCCTCCCCAGCTGCCTTCTACAGCAGGTTTTCCCGCCCAGCAGTGGCCAGCCTTCAATCCCAGATGGAAAATGGACTAAAAAAATTATAATGAGGTCCTGCCGTTAAATTTGGCAGGACCTCCACCTTCCCGGTATTTCCGGGTTTTCTGGCCGCTGACACGGGCCACCTCTCCCTATCCACCTCCTTGTAAACATCGGAGCAAAGATCTTGGATCCACTTTAAGCCTTTTATGGTGTCAGCCTTGGCTCAGCCATTTTTAAGGTGTCAGGTGTGGCTCAGTGGGCAGCACTCTTGCCTCTGAGTCAGAAAGTTGTGGGTTCAAGCCTCACTCCACAGACTTGAGCGCATAATCTAGGCTGACACTCCAGTGCAGTACTGAGTGGGTGCTGCACTGTTGAAGATGTTGGCTTTTGGATGAGACATTAAACCGAGGCCCTGTCTTCCCTGTCAGATGGATATAAAAGATCCCATCGCACTATTCTGAAGAAGTGTGGGGGAGTTCTTCCCAGTGTCCTGGCCAATATTTATCCCTCAACTATCATTAGTAAAACAGATGACCTGGTCATTTATTTCATTGCTGTTTGTGGGACCTTGCTGTGCGCAAATTGGCTGCCATGTTTCCTACATTACAACAGTGATTATGCTTCAAAAAGTAATTCATTGGTTGTAAAAGTGCTTTGGGATGTGCTCAGGTCGGAAAGGCACTATATGAATGCAAGTTCTTTCTTTATATTCATGACTGCCTAGAAATGTCTGCATCTAAAAATACAGTCTCCTTCAAGCAGCTGCTACCAACCTTTCAATCCCGACAGCAGTGCCAGATATCCCATCCTCCGAACAGCGAGCCCCCAATGACGGATGTTATTCATGCCGAGAACCTACTATAAATGCGCTTGTCCTCCAGCAGTGTGTCCTCTGACACTCTACCCTTCAAATAGCTTCTGGACTCACTCGCCCTCCACATCTGTCTCCAAACCTAGACATCAGTTCATTAATACTCCAAGCTGACTCCACCCTATCCATGTCAACTTTATCCCACCGAGGGACCTCTGACTTTAAATTTGGACTCCCTCTATTGTCTCTTCTCTATTCCCTGTTTATTACCAGGACATATCTATCCCAATCTTCCTATGTAACCACACCTATGTAACTTGAGTTTCCCTGTGTCCATTCGCCTGCCCGTTTCGGCTGCTGCTCTGGACCCAAGCCCATCACTTCTATTTTCCCTTGTCTTACCTTTTTTTCTTTTCTTGTTACCCCTCCTAGGCCCCTCTCTCCTGTCGTCATGCCTCCTTTCATTTCTCCCCTCTCAGGTACTCTGCCCCCCCTCCACCGAAATCCCTTCCTCAATCCTTCAGCACTCCTCAACCTTCCTACTCTCCTGCCGCCATCCCAGGCTTGACTCCCTCTTAGGTAAGTCGACAGCTTCCCTCTGTGCCTCTCTTGGCATCCTCTGAATTGCCCATCAAGGCACTCATCGCTGGCTTCTTACGAGCAGCAACCCCAACTGCCCTCATCCTACTCTCACACCGACTTTCCTGCCCAGTGCACGCACTGGGACTAATCTTGCCGATCTTTTTCCCGTCCCACTCACCCCTCCCAGCGCTGACACTGTGGACTTTGCCAGTGGATCAGCTATCACTGCCCCTCTCTGCATCTCTCTCCAGAATGTCCGTTCACTTGTGAACAAGGCCCTTGCCATCCATGAGCTTATTGTGGATGATTGCATTGACATCATGGCCTTGACGGAAACCTGGCTGACGGGTGACGACAGCTTCCCCCTTAATGAAGTCTCCCCGCCTGGCTATATCTTCCACCACTTGCCCCACCCAGACTGCCGCAGTGGTGGTGTGGCCCTTATTACCAAATCACACTTTGGTCTGACCCCCTACTCCTCTGGCACGATCTCCTCCTTTGAACATCTCACCTTGTTCTCACCTCCCCTTTAAAATCCTTGTTTTCTACTGCCCACCCACATACCACGCCAAGTTTCTCACCGAGATCTCTTCACTGCCTCAGCCTCTGCACTGAGTGACTTCTCATCCTCGGTGATTTCAACTTCCATCTCAACTCATCATGCTTTCTCTTCTCTGAGTCCACTGCCCTCCTGTCCTCCCTTAATCTCTCCCTCCATATAAACTCCCCTACCCATATTTACGGCCACCCCCTCGACCTTGGGATGTTTAACTACGTTAAAGGCACTATATAAATACAAGTTGTTATTGTTGTCCCTGGAAGATTTCGTGAGGTGATTCACCCTCCATTCCAGAGGGTGCAAATCCTGCAACATTTTGTTTATGTCACACTTTTATACATGCGAATTTTGCACCACATTTGCACCTGATTGGCTCAAATTTTATGTTCATGAGAAAATCAGCAAATCATAACTCTGTCATTGTGGCCAGTGAGCAATATTTGAGAGTGAGGTGAGACCTGGTGCAGCAACAGGACATAGAACAAGCTGCTTAATAGGTTAGTGGCAGCACCGGAGGAAGAAAGCAACCTGGGCAATAAACATGGTAGCCAGATTGAAGAAATGAGCGACAAAAGGGAGCTGGGCCTGCATGTCCTCGTAACAGAAATAAGGTGCAGGAGGGATGACCTGTTAGGGTTCGGGGGCCAGAGAGCCGCTAAAAATGTGGCATACGCTTTGTGAAAGGGGGGAGCTGCGGCCGAGAGTGCTGCCTTCTTGAACTCGAGGACTCCTTTGCAGTCCGGGAAGAAGTTTAACAATCTCAATGTAAGCTATCTGTTCTCCCTGACCCTTCCTTACGGTCTCTTTATGTGTGTGGCACTCCTTCATTAATTACCCTCATGGTGCCAGAGGAGTCAGAAGTGAAAATGGGATCTGACTGTGGGGAGCAGAAGCTCAACTGAAGTCAGGACCTTGCTCGCAAGCCTGCAGCTTCAGATCTTTAGGGTGCTGGTTGAGCATCACACTCACATGAAGGCGCTTAAGACCACTTTGGAAGGCCGAGACATGTGGCAGAATCCAATGCTATTCTCAGTGCCAATATGCAAGAAGGATTTCACACAATGCAGCACTACCCTGACAAAAAGATCGCCAGACCAGCCAGTATGTCCAACAAGAAGGCTTTGACCACTGACCACTGGCCTTCAGGCCTTGGGGGATAGTTTGGAAAGAACGATAGCAACTGGCTTCAGCGAGATTCGGGGCGCCATCTCTCAGGATCTGCAGAATCTAACTGATACCATCAGATCTGCCCTCCTGCTGATCAGTGGGCACTCGGATCCATGATTTAGCACAAATGACATGCCTAGAATCGGTCTTCATGATGCCACCCTCCCTCCCGATGACAGCTAGTGTTACCTTTCCAGCCAGCCCCCTGAGATACCTGCTCATGTTGATGGCATGTTGAAGATATTAGGGTGAGCTTTGCATGCCCGGTGCATTTTAAACATTTAAGTTTATTGTAATGAACCCCCAGACCATGCTGTGCCCGGCACCGGGACCTTGCCTGGGGTGTGGGTTGAAAGAAAGTTTTAGGAAGAAAGCAGCCTTTAAAGTAATGCTGAGCAAATATAAAGG
The DNA here is from genome assembly GCF_035084215.1 of Heptranchias perlo. Taxonomy (NCBI): domain Eukaryota; kingdom Metazoa; phylum Chordata; class Chondrichthyes; order Hexanchiformes; family Hexanchidae; genus Heptranchias; species Heptranchias perlo. Next base: position 10,976,874 of record NC_090329.1, read on the forward strand.
GATGCAGCTATTTAGGAGCATAGGAAAATAAGAACAGGAGTAGCCTGTTCCACCATTCAATTAGACAATGGCTGATTTATTCCTTAACTTCATTTACCCACCTTTGCTCCAAATACCTTGATAGCTTTACAAAAATCTATCGATCTCAGTCTTGAAAATTCTAATTTACCCAGCATCCACAGCCTTTTGGGGGAAGAGAATATGAAAAAGTGCTTCCTGATTTCACTCCTAAATGGCCTCGCTCTAATTTTAACACTGTGCCCCTTTGTTCTGGATTCCCCCACCAGAGGAAATATTTTTTCTGTATCGACCTTATCAAATCCTTTTATTATTTTAAACACCTCTATTAGATCACCCCTCAACCTTCTAAACTCAAGGAAACAAACCAAGTTGATGCAACCATTCTGGTGAGTCTGCACTGTACTCTTTCCAAGGTGATATATCCTTCCATGAGGTGTGGTGCCCAAAACTGAATGCATTACTCCAGGTGGGGGCTGACCAAGGCTCTACACAACTGAAGCATAACTTCCTTCCTTTTATATTCCACTACCCTGAGATAAAGGCCAATATTTGATTATTTCTTGTGCCTGTGCACTCGCTTTCACTAATTTGTGCACATGGAGCCGAAATCACTTTGCTCCTCCACAGCTCCTAATCTCTCACCGTTCAGAAAATATTACGATTTGTCTGTCTCAGAACCAAAGTGGACGATCTCACACTTCCCCCGTTGAACTCCATCTGTCATAGTTTTGCCCACTCACTGACTCCTCCCTCACTCACACTCCCTCTCTCACACTCCTCCCTCCCAGGACACTGACTCCTCCCTCCCTCTCTCTCACTCACACTCCCTCTCTCACACTCCTCCCTCCCAGGACACTGACTCCCTCTCACTCACTCACACTCCCTCTCTCACACTCCTCCCTCCCATTGTAACTTCCTGCTCCCGTCCACACAATTTACTGTGTCTTCTAACTTAATGTCATCTGCAAACTTGGATATACAACTTTCTTTTGCTTCATCCAAAATCTAAAAGGTAAATGGCTGCATTTGAGGCCAAACATTTTGCTGGTCTTTAAAAAGGGTTATAAATATTTGGAATGTATATTTTAGCCTTTTCAAAGATTGTTGGGCACTCACAAGGTATCGGCTTAGTCCATCCAGCTCGTATATAGTGCCCTACCCCCCGCCGCCGCATTCCCACACAGGCCATACACACTAACAAAATGCACAGTAGAATGTGAGGTCTGTTAGAAGCTGTCTCTTGCAGCCAACATCATTATTGTTCTGTCATCGTAGGCTAGAGCAGCAGTCTGCCACTGGGCCAGGACAAGATTGCACATCAAAGAACATTGCATCATTGTCATCAAGCATCAAGGTGTCCCTAAGCTAATCCCAGAGGATGCAGCTAATAAGATTGAATAGGAAACAATGCAGTTGGTGAGCTTGCATGGGTAGCACAGAGAACAGGTGAGGAGGAGCAAGCAGTGGTGCCAGAGGAAGCATGGCCTCCTCCCGATATCCCCACCTCACAGAAGCCAGTCTTCAGCCAATTCGATTCAATCCCTGTGATATCAAGAAACGGCTGAGTGCACTGGATACAACAAAGGCTATGGACCCCGACAACATCCTGGCTGTAGTGCTGAAGACTTGTGCTCCAGAACTAGCTACGCCTCTAGCCAAGCTATTCCAGTACAGCCACAACACTGGCATCTACCCAACAATGTGAAAAATTGCCCAGATATGTCCTGTCCACAAAAAGCAGGACAAGTCCAATCCGGCCAATTACCGCCCCATCAGGCTACTTTCAATCATCAGCAAAATGATGGAAGGTGTCGTCAACAGTGCTATCAAGCGGCACTTACTCACCAATAACTTACTCACCGATGCTCAATTTGGGTTCCGCCAAGACCACTCGGCTCCAGACCTCATTACAGCCTTGGTCCAAACATGGACAAAAGAGCTGAATTCCAGAGGTGAGGGGAGAGTGACTGCCCTAGACATCAAGACTGCATTTGACCGAGTGTGGCACCAAGCAGCACTAGTAAAATTGAAGTCAATGGGAATCAGGGGGAAAACTCTCCAGTGGCTGAAGTCATACCTAGCACAAAGGAAGGTGGTAGTGGTTGTTGGAGGCTAATCATCTCAGCCCCAGGACATTGCTGCAGGAGTTCCTCAGGGCTGTGTCCTAGGCCCAACCATTTTCAGCTGCTTCATCAATGACCTTCCCTCCATCATATGGTCAGAAATGTAGATGTTCGCTGATGATTGCACAGTGTCAGTTCCATTCACAACCCCTCAGATAATGAAGCAGTCCGAGCCCGCATGCAGCAAGACCTGGACAACATCCAGGCTTCGGCTGATAAGTGGCAAGTAACATTCGCGCCAGACAAGTGCCAGGCAATGACCATCTCCAACAAGAGAGAGTCTAACTATCTGCCCTTGACATTCAACGGCATTACCATCGCTGAATCCCCTACCATCAACATCCTGGGGGTCACCATTGACCAGAAATTTAACTGGACCAGCCACATAAATACTGTGGCTACAAGAGCAGGTTAGAAGTTGGGTATTCTGAGGCGAGTGACTCACCTCCTGACTCCCCAAAGCCTTTCCACCATCTACAAGGCACAAGTCAGGAGTGTGATGGAATACTCTACACTTGCCTGGATGAGTGCAGCTCCAACAACACTCAAGAAGCTCGACACCATCCAGGACAAAGGAGCCTGCTTGATCGGCACCCCATCCACCACCCTAAACATTCACTCCCTTCACCATCGGCGAAGTGTGTACCATTCACAGGATGCACTGCAGCAACTCGCCAAAGCTTCTTCGACAGTACCTCCCAAACCCGCGACCTCTACCACCTAGAAGGTCAAGGACAGCAGGCACATGGGAACACCACCACCTGCACGTTCCCCTCCAAGTCACACACCATCCCGACTTGGAAATATATCGCCGTTCCTTCATCGTCGCTGGGTCAAAATCCTGGAACTCCCTACCTAACAGCACTGTGGGAGAACCTTCACCACACGGACTGCAGCGGTTCAAGAAGTCGGCTCACCACCACCTTCTCAAGGGTAATTAGGGATGGGCAATAAATGCTGGCCTTGCCAGCAATGCCCACATCCCATGAACGAATAAAAAAAAAGATAAAGCTCCTCACCATCAAGGACCCCCGTACTTTGGAAAATGCAACAGCATGTATGCCAAACTGGAAAATTCACAATTGCTGGCTGACCAATAGCTCTGACACAACCCCCAAAAAGCTAACAATTCAACTAACAATCAAAAACTCAAAATCAGTCTTGAATCTAGGCCTACGGCCAGGGCCAATGCTTTGCAATGACAGAATAAGTTAAATTCAGTTTTATGACCCAACAATTCAGGATTTCCACCAATGTTTTGGAATCTGTGAAAAAACTAAACCTAAAGACCTTGCCTATGATGAGAAATGTAAGGAATCTTACAACACCAGGTTATAGTCCAACTGTTTTGGACTATAACCTGGTGTTGTAAGATTCCTTACCTTTGTCAACCCCAGTCCATCACCGGCATCTCCACATTATGATGAGAAAACAATTGGTTATGCTGAGAGGGCAGTGGGAGATGAATTTGCAGTAACTGAAGCTGCAAATACAGTATATTTGTATTTTAGGGAAAAAAGTGAAGACCCTAAAATTATTTTTTGCAGAGGTGGAGTTGGAAATATATGAAGGAGATGTGAGCAATGAAGACACACGTTTATTTTCTAAGGATTTGGGTTTTGCCGCCTGCCCAAGAAATTTTAATTTTTGATACTTTTTTTTGGGATGCACATTCAGCCTTTGAAGCCAAAATTAACTTATTAAGGAAAGATTAGAGATACTTGAAACATTAAAAAAAGGTGTTAAAATTGAATCAATTTTTACTCCATCAGTAGGCAGTACATGGTATCTATAACACAGCAGAATGCTGCTAATATTATCCACAATAACAACTTTTACTTATGAACATCCCAAGACACTCCATAGATGGGTTTATGGAAAAGGGAAACGCCAAGATAGGAAAGGAGAGATTAGGAGCGGTGGCCAAAGGCTTGTTCCAAGGGATGACTTTTGAGGAGGTTTTTAAAGGAAGAAAGAGAAGTGGAACGGCAGAGGGGTTTTGAGATGGAATTCCAGAGCATAGGACCCAGGCAGCTGAACGCTGTGCCGTCAAAGTTTAGGGAAAGGGGAAGCACAAATGGTTAGAGCCAGAGGAGTGGAGGGTTCAGAGGGGATTGGGTGGAAATATAGGGCTGGAGGAGCTGGAGGAGATAGGGTGGTGTAAGGCCATGGAGAGATTTAAAAAGTAGAACAATGATTTTAAACATGAGGCGCTGGGGGACAGGAAGCAATTCCCATCGTGGCAACAGCTCATGATATCACTGACACTGCAATGCTGGAAATGAGAATCTCTTTAGTCTTACAGTACAGGGTTCACTAATTCAAAACAAAAGGCCAGGCAAAAGTTAATCCCCCCGACCTACCTGCCACCAAATGTCAGTGAGTACCGCTCCCACATGCCCTCACCCCATTCCCCTCCCACCCCACCCCTTTCCCCCTCCCACCCTCTCCCACCCCCACCACCAACCCCCCACCACTCCCCCTCAACTGCCACACATGCGCAGGAAGAATTTGAGGCATTCTCAGGAGTGGGCACACTCTTGAAAGTCTGAAGCAAAACGAGATTTTATTTTTATATTTTTTTGCTCACAGCTCACTCACACGAAGTCACCCTTGACAATAATCCCAATTTAATCTGCTTCAATAGTTCTCAAAGTTTTGACTTTTAAAAAAATAACAACCAGCTGCATAAAAAACTTCTCACACCCTCTATCCAAGGATACGGATAAAGGTCTTTTCCCGCCCGTATTGAAATGATTTCAACATTGCAAATTTACTCAGCTTTAATAAGTCATAACTGCTAAGAGGAAAGCAATGGAGGTGTCCAAGGACCACAATGTTCAAGTGGCTCAGAGAAGGTTCAATTTCTAAATTGAGCCTTTTCTGTGACACATTGCATTGTGGTCCTTACTCACCTCCATTACTCTTCCATTTCTTGCAGTTCCCGAGACCATTATAAAGTGCTTATTTTGGGTCAGCAAAAACTGACTGGGCTAGTGAAATGCTAACCATCAGTATGAAATGCTCACAGCTGACAATTACACTGCAATGTGGTGACACCGGGCATCCATGTCGTTTGCTAGTCAGTAGAAAAGGAGACACGGCTGTAATAATTAGAATGCTTTCAGTCTGAAAGTATAACCAAAGCACAGCAACTTGTTATCAATCTTTATCTTGTGAAACATTTATCTGAAAAGTTTTCAGAATTCAATTTCAGTTTGTTATTTGGATGGAAGAATAGCTCAGAAATCAAATGAGATAAAGCACCAAGAAAAATAAAATATTCTATTCACAATCATTGTTTTCTAATTCTAATTATATGTCAATAAAAAATAATTGTTTTTGAACATGATTTATGTCTCAGGAGAAAAAAAAAACTTGTATTTACATAGTGCCTTTCAGGACCTCAGGATGTCCCAAAGCACTTTACAGCCAATTAATTACTTTTGAAGTGTAGTCACTGTTGTAATGTAGGAAACGCAGCAGCCAATTTGCACACAGCAAGCTCCCACAAAGAGCAATCTGATAATGACCAGGTAATCTGTTTTTTTATGATGTTGGTTGAGAGATAAATATTAACCAGGACACCAGGGAGAACTCCCCTACTCTTCTTCAAAGTTGCGCGATGGGAACTTTTATGTTCACTCGAGAGGGCTGTCATTTAGCATCTACATCTGAAAGACAGCACCTCCGACAGTGCAACGCTCCCTCAGTAGTGCACTGGAGTGTCAGCCCAGATTTTGTGCTGAAGTCACTGGAGTGGGATTTAAACCCACAACCTTCTAACATCAGAGATAAGAGTGCTACCAACTGAGCCATGGCTGAAGTTCCAGTGCACTCATTAGTCCAAAAGTCATCAGTTAATTGTAAAGGAATGATAAGAATGAGCACCATCTCTGTTGAATGTTCCTCTGGTTTTACAAGTGCCAGCCCACATACAACACAGCATTGCTTGCTGCAACCAAGTTGGTCTGTATTTCCTCCCTGAAACCCTGGGGGTAATTTTCCGACTGCCCAGTTTGTGCTTTTTTGGTCCCACTGCCGTGAGATGGGACCAAAATAGCGCAAACTAAGTGCCAATTTATCGCTAAGCTCCCGCCTATACCGATTTTCCAGGCGGCCACAGCCAAAAGCAGGCGTAGCAATGACTCCCAGCTCCATTTTCGTATCTGCTTACCCAATTACCTTCAGTTGCTCCTTCCGCGCACCAAATATGGGTGATCCAGGTCAGGAGGCAGCCATTTTCGGTGCCCGGAATCGGGATCCTCAGCTGCAGTCAGAGAAAGCTGGATGCAGGTTTAGCACACATTTTTATTGCAATCGCTTGTGAGTTTTGATCATTTAATGTCCTTGGTGCTGTAGGTTCAGCAAGAAAGTTGGCAGCTGCCCTAAAGTGGTGTTTGCTTTCGCTCCCAGTGCTCTAAATTGCTGCTACAGGCTCTTCAAAATCAGCTTCTCCTCCCAATTTTTACTCACCTCCAAATCGGTGGGCTGCCTATTGGGGAGCATGTTTCGCACTGGCAGCTCATCAGCCACATTAGAATGAGGATTTTAAGCCAAAATGATTTAGATCCCTTGATAACTCCTCCAGGCAGGTGTCACGCAGCCCCCACCCACCGCCCTCCAGATTTACGCTGCACAGTGAAAATTGCCCTCTCTGACTGTTTGGCCCCTGCTGTCAATGTCCACTTCAATTTATGCAGGAAAAGTTGATCCACCTATGGGGTGGATGAACTTCTTGCTAACCAAAATCATGTTTTTGGGGAAATTATTGGAATCAATTCTGAGGGATAGCATAAATCGTCATTTAGAAAGGCACAGATTAATCGAGGACAGTCAGCATGGATTTTTTAGGGAAAGGTCGTGTCTGACCAACTTGATTGAATTTTTTGAGGAGGCAACAAGGAGGGTCGATGAGGGTAACGCGTTTGATGTAGCGTACATGGAATTTAGTAAGGCTTTTGACAAGGTCCCACATGGCAGACTGGTCAAAAAAGTAAAAGCCCATGGGATCCAAGGGAAAGTGGCTAGTTGGATCCAAAATTGGTTCAGTGGCAGGAAGCAAAGGATAATGGTTGACGGGTGTTTTGCGATTGGAAGGCTATTTCCAGTGGGGTTCCGCAGGGCTCAGTACTAGGTCTTTTGCTTTTAGTGGTATATATTAATGATTTGGACTTGAATGTTGGGGGCTTGATCAAGAAGTTTGCAGATGATACAAAAATTGGCAGTGTGGTTAATAGTGAGAAGGACTGGTCAGGTGGGCAGAAAAGTGGCAAATGGAATTCAATCCAGAAAAGTGTGAGGTAATGCATTTGGGGAGGGCAAACAAGGCAAGGGAATATATAATAAATGGGAGGATACTGAGAGGTGTAGAGGAACAAAGGGACCTTGGAGTGCATTTCCACAAATCCCTGAAGGTAGGAGGACAGGTGGATAAGGTGGTTAAAAAGGCAAACGGGATACTTTCCTTTATTAGCCAAAGCAGAGAATATAAAAGCAGGGAGGTTATTCCAGAACTGTATAAAACAATGGTTAGGCCACAGCTTGAAAACTGCATACAGTTCTGGTCACCACATTACAGGAAAGATGTGGTTGCACTAGAGAGGGTACAGAGGAGATTTACGAGGATGTTGTCAGGGCTGGAGAATTTTAGCTATGAGAAAAGATTGGATAGGCTGGGGTTGTTTTCTCTGGAACAAAGAAGGCTGAGGGGAGATTTAATTGAGGTATATAAAATTATGATGGGACTAGATAGAGTAGATAGGGAGGATCTATTTCCCTTAGCAGAAGGGTCAGTGACCGGGGGCATAGATTTAAAGTGATTGGTAGAAGGATTAGAGGGGAGCTGAGGAGAATTTCTTTCACCCAGAGGGTGGTGGGGGTCTGGAACTCACTGCCTGAAAGGGTGGTAGAGGCAGAAACCCTCAACTCATTTAAAAAGTACTTGGATGTGCACTTGAAGTGCCGTAATCTACACGGCTATGGACCAGGTGCTGGAAAGTGGGATTAAACTGGATAGCTCTTTTTTGGCCGGCATGGACGCGAAGGGCTCAATGGCCTCCTTCTGTGCCGTAACTTTCTATGACTCTGTGATTCTCCGTTGAAACCCAACATTGCCCAGGTCAAGCCTGAATTTGGCGAGATGAATAGAAAGCATGGGTCTCTGAAATAATGGACAAGCTGAACTATTTAATGCAGCAGGGTTGTATAATTCCGGCTAAGTGCATCATCGTGACAATGAGAACAGCATCTGTCAGTATTTCAATCTCCCCCTTCCCCTACCCCATTAAGGTCTGGCAACCAATGATTCACAGGGGCAACCTTTGATTTCTGGAGTCCAAGCTGACACTGAATAATCTTTGTCCAGTACTGTCTCCACTGTGGCTGGAACAGACTGACTTTAATTTTGCGTTAGGCTATTAATTGTATTGATTAGTATAGAACTCACTGTTCGGAAAGTGTGCTGCCCTGTTCAAGCATCAGTGATTATGTGTGTTCAGGCGCCAGTCTGTCTGCTCCTGGTGTTATTTATTGATAAGTACTTTTTTTGTTATTCCTCAATCACTATCTGATTTTATTAGTTACATGGGAAATGGTTACATTACTTACAAGCAGGTGCCAGTCTGTCTAGAGCAGATGATTGCAGTGATGTGTAGGAATATGAAGCTTGGTCTTCAATTTTGTTTCTTAACATTTCTTAATATCAATGTGGCACTTTCAGAGTTGACATTGACTCAGCTCTCCTTACATGCGAAGTATACTGAGATACTTTTGCTGGATTTGAGCCTTTGAAGCTTCAGATTGATTTTTTTTCTCTCTTCAATCATTTTCCTTTTGTAGTTGTCCCAAATTACTGATTGGTGTCTCGGGCTGGTAGTGACCTCACCTGCTGGCTATTCAAGGTGAAATACTTTCCAGACAAGAAGGAGGAGCTACAAGAATTTACTGCAACAAATAGATTTTTGGACTGAGATCCCATCACTATCTTTATATAGTGCTATTTCTTTTCGTTTTCGATGATACCTTTGTCCTTTTCACATACCCTCATGGCCCCTTGCAGATTCCCCAGCTCCATGAGAATGTTTTTGATTCTCCCCTTTAAACTCCCTAACTCCATAAGAATCCCTGATTTTCCCGTTGGGTTTTCCCTATTTGTAGCACTTGTATTTTTCAGTTTTCCTTTCTATTTCAGAACTTTGTCTGACACATTCTTTTGGTCTTTCTTACCTCATCTTTCAAATGCCTGCATTTGAATGGTTATGTCGTGTACACTTTAAGCTGTTTCCAGCATTTAAAAATCTGTTAATAGGCTAATAAACCAAGAACACAAAAGCAAATGCTGGATGCTGGAAATCTGAAATGAAAACAGAAAATGCTGGGAACATTCAGCAGGTCAGGCAGCATCTGCAGAGAGAGAAACAGAGTTTACAGGGGCTAAATTGGGCCGCGTAACCCCCGTTGTGTCGGTGCTATGCGGACTCCTAAGCACCGAAAATGGTGTCCGAGATGTGTGTGCACGTTTTCAGCGTGACGTCGCAGGATGCCATTTTGGTAAAGGCGTTTGAGCTTGCGCACTTAATGAACGCCAGAAGCATGGAGAATAGGAAGATTATGACGTCAATCAACGTGCAACGCTGATTTGAAGCAGCCAGCGCTTATTTTCGAACTCCCGCCCCAGCCAACGCACTGTCCTATCCGCACACAGCTGAACAAGAGTTAAAGGGCATGAAGGGCTCCCTCCACCAATGCTATACTTAGAGGGATCATGCTGGAGTTACAGATTAGTTGCTGGATTAGTTATTCTGGTTGCTGGTACAATTGTGGGTGTTTTTGAAAGTTTCCTATATTTGAAGAAAGTTGCAATATTCTATAGAGTGGTCTGGCTGGTTTTGCAGTACTGTTAGTGGGTGGCATTTAAAATAGTGTGCTGAACAACATTGCTTCCAGACATGGGTGGCCTGCTAGGGCTTTCTCTGGAAATTGAACATGACTGGGAGCATGCAGAGAGGCCATGCAGAGCAGGACAAGCTGCTAGAAGAGGCAGGAGGAGGAGGAGGCGCAGGGCACTGAGCAGGAGGCCATATCTAACGAGGGCCTTCAGGGACCAATTCTTTTACCTCAACTTCAGCGACGACCGGTGCATCCAACGGTTGCAGTTCACGAAAGAGGTCGTGACTGAGATTTGTCAACTGCCGCAGCCACAACTGCAGCCTCAGAGCAGGGCAAGGACAGCATTGCCCGTGGCTGTCAAGGTAACCGTGGCGCTTAATTTTTACGGCTCTGGCCCCTTCAGGCTACTGACGATGATATATGCAACATCTTGCAGTTTGCAGTGCACTGCTGTATATGGGAGGTCACGGAGGCTCTGTACGCACTCAGAAACAGTTTGATCACTTTCCTTCTTAGCAGAGACAAATAGCAGGAGTGAGCATGAGGGTTTGCTCCCATTGCGGGCTTCCCCATGGTACCATTAACTGCACGCATATTGCCATGTGTGTTCCTCATCTGAACTGGGGCGTACTCGTAATCAGAAAGGGATTCCACTCCCTCAATGTGCAGCTGGGGTATGGGGAGAGAGCGGGAATATGGTATTGAGATAGAGGATCAGCCATGATCATATTGAATGGCGGAGCAGGCTCGAAGGGCTGAATGGCCTACTCCTGCTCCTATTTTCTATGTTTCTATGGTATGCGACCACACGCAGCACATCACGCAGGTGAATACCCACTATCCTGGCAGCAGTCATGACTCATTTGTTCTGCAGCAGCCCAACATGCCAGCTATATTTCAACCAGCATGGCAAGTCAAAGGCTGGCTACTGGGCGACAAGGGTTCTCATGAAGTGGTTTATGATTCCGATCTGGAAAGCGCACATATGTGCATAGCAGGTGTACAACGAGATCCATGCTGCCACATGAAGCATCATCGAGCACACCATAGGCAACCTCAAGCAACGCTTCCGCTGCCTTGACCGCTCGGGACGAGCCCTGCAGCACTCAGCTGAGGAGGTATCAAAATTTGTTGTTGTCTACTGCATGCTGCACAACCTCGCCATTATGAGGGAACAGCCCTTGCCACCCCCTATCAGGCAAGAACCTGAGCAAGAGGAAGAGGCCGAGGAGGAAGTGGAGGAGGAGGCAGGGAGGCAACAAGGTAGACAGGCCCTGTCTGCCAGGGCTCTGCATGATCAGATTATGAATGAGAGATACCAGTAACCTCAAGGACACCTCCCCATTCACCAATAGTCCCACACTCCTTACCTTTCCTCTCTCACATGACCATCAAATCATCCTCCTTACGATTATACACTGCTTCCTCGCAGAAATGAAAACCAACACCAAATGTAAATCCAAATCCAAATTTATCAATTAACATATGCAATAAAGCAAACAAAATGAGATATTCACCCTTGTGCATTCCCTTAGTGCCTGTCGCTCATGGGCCTTTACTTATCCTAGTGCTCCTATGAGGTGCATCCCTCGTGGTTGGAGCATGGGTGATGGAAAGCTGCTGGCCTTCAAGGAGGAGCATGCAGATGGCCTTGGAGGATGACCTCGAGCAGCTCTGGGCCGGGAGGGCCCGGCTTCAGACTGCACCATCTCGGCCTGGGCTGCAGCAGTCTGGCCTGGCTGGCTGACAGACAATGGCAAGGGCACTGGCAGAGCGGCAGGGGTGGGAGCAGGAATGCTGTCATCCTGAGAGAGGACAGCAGGTTTGTCTCCCTTGATGCCATTGCCACTCGCACGGGGCAGCGCCTCAGCAATCTTGGTGATCTGCTGGAGAACAGATTGCTGGAGTGCTACGATGCCTTGGAAGCCCCGTTCCGCAATGGTCCCCAGAGCCACGATAGCAGCAGTCTGAACCTGTAACACAGCAGTCTGAGCTCCAAATGCAGCATGCATACCTTGGATGGCAACTGTTTGTGCTACAGTGGAAACTGTTTGTGCTGCACTGGAAGCTGAGACATCGGCTGCGAGTGTAAGGTCGAGTGTCGGTGTCTTTTCATCATCACTATCGCCTTCCTCTGCCTCCACTGACGGTGCAGGTTCCAGGTGTTGGGTACCTCAAATGACAAAGGGACACAGGTTGAGTTGTGGTGAGCGGAGAGGAGAAAGTAAGATGCGTGTGCTGACACCATCTGCAGCACGTGAGTCAGAAAAGATTGTGGGATGAGGGAGAAGAGAAAGTGAGAAGGAAGATTAAGTTTGCAGAGACCCTCATCATCGATCCCTCCAGCACCGCCAGTGGTCACAGCCACAGCGATGGACCACCCAATAATCGCTGGCACGGTGTCCTCCATGGGGGTGAGGACGTGTAGGCGTGCCTGTCCTCCTCCAGTTCTTTCCTGCTGCCTGTTGTTATGCGCCAACTTCTCCTGCAAGAAAGAGTGACAGTGAGCATCTTGTAAGATGTTTGGGTGATGTGGCTGTCATGGTTGAATAGCTGCCAGTGTGTGTGACCTGTGAGTTGTGGGTGTGCGGCTTGCAAGAATGGTAATGTGGGAGGGTGAGATGCAGCATCTGATTCGCAGGGTTGCGTACTGATTGAAAGAGTTTGTTGGTCGGTGGGTGATGGGGGGTGTAGGGCGTGGAGCAGTGGATGAGGCTAATGGTGCAGTTGGTAGGATATGCCACTTTACAGTTGAACGCACTCACCTTGACCACTCGTGTCAAATCATTGAACTTCTTCCTGCACTGCACCCATGTGCGTGGAGCGATGCTCCTGGCATTGGTCTCGTCCGCCACAGCCTCCCACTGCCTCTTGAGAATGCATCTGGAGGGCCTCCTGTCTCCTGCGGATATAGGATAGCCCTCTGTCTGTCCACCTCTTCCACCAAGGCCTCTATTGCACCGCCTGAGAACCTTGGTGCACGCTGTCTTGCAGGCGCAGCCATTCCTCAACATTTTCCAGCCCAGGAATCACTTCTCATACCACTTCCTACAGCCACAGTGCACCTCCCCTTTAAGAGGTGCAGGCTGCCTTTCAGTAGTGCTAGCCACTCCTGATATCATGGCCCCCTTCTGGTGCGTGCAGTCAATCAGCAGCCCAGGTAGCGCTGGCTGCACGCAGCGATCATGTAGATTAGCAGGCAGCACGAACGTTACGTGCTGCCTGCATCTCAATAACCGGGCACGGGTTAATCGCGCACCGCAATCCCTGCGCCCGTTTTCGGGGGTTAATCAATTTAACCCCCAGTGTTTCAGGTCAATGACCTTTCATCAGAACTAGTAATAAACCAATTATTTGCCTCTGTGAAAATCATAGATTTCAAATCTTGACTCTACCAGTTATTCTCTCCCCACCTCTCCCAGACTTCGTAACCCAAGGATATATGCTGATTTATGCCTCTCAGCCCTCTAAGAGGGACCATGTCAGTTTTCACGAAGGGCTACAACAACAACAACTTGCATTTATAAAGCACCTTTAATGCAGCAAAATGTTCCAAGGCACTTCACAGGAATATTATTAAACAAAATTTGACACCGAGCCACATAAGGAGATATTAGGACAGGTGACCAAAAGCTTGGTTGAAGAGGTAGGTTTTAAGGAGTGTTTCAAAGGAGGAGAGAGAGGTAAAGAGGCAGAGAGGTTCAGGAAGGGAATTCCAGAGCATAGGGCCTAGGCAGCTGAAGGCACAGCCATCAACTGTGGAGTGATTAAAATGGGGGATGCGTAAGAGGCCAGAATTGGAGGAGCGCAGAGATCTCGGAGGGTTATAGGGCTGGAGGAGATTACAGAGATAGGGAGGGGCGAGACCATAGCAGGATTTGAAAATAAGGATGAGAATTTTAAAATCGAGGCGTTCCCGGACTGGGAGCCAATGTCGATCAGCGAGCAGAGGGGTGATGGGAGAACGGGACTTGGTGCGAGTTAGGATACGGGCAGCAGAGTTTTGGATGAGCTCAAGTTTATGGAGTGTGGAAGATGGGAGGCCAGCCAGGAGACCATTGGAATAGTCCAGTCTGGAGGCAACACAGGCATGAATGAGGGTTTCAGCACCAGATGAGCTGAGGCGGGGCAGAGACGGGCGATGTTACAGAGGTGGAAGTAGGCGGTCATGGTGAAGGAGTGGATATGTGGTCAGAAGCTAATCTCAGGATCAAATAGGACACCAAGGTTGCGAACAGTTGAAATAACGGGGAAGACTGCATGTCCATAAGGGAGCCTGACCCATTTTCTGACCATTTCAATTAATGGACAGAAAATCAGATGGGTTCCATTAGGAAAGCATACTCCTTCCAATCTGGTTTTCCTGTATCCACTGTACTCAGGCTTTGAGTGGATACGCTCTCACTCAGTCTCTCCCTACCATCAGCTCCTAAGACAATGAATAGATACAGCAAATCCCCACTAAAGCTTTGCAGGCTATCACATTTTTGAAGGAAGAAAATTCCCAATTGAATTCAATAATTCAAATGGTACCACTCTTGTTTGATTTATTTCATTTTATGATCCTGTATAAGATGGCATTTGGACACGGAGAGATTAACTATTTCTCCTCTTCAAAAAGGATTGTACTCTCTGCCTCATGTCAAATTCATTTTTCAACTGTGATTCTTGGCTAAAATTCTGACCAATCACCTTGATGATTTGATTTCCAAATTGGAAGGTCCTTGTCAACATGATGTATCACTTAATTAATATCATTACCCTTTTAAGATCGGTAGATTCTCCACCTGGCTGTAGAAAAAAGCAATTGGCTTCCACAGCAGTACGACTGAACAAAGCAATTGAATGACAGCGATGTCCAATTTCTGAAGCATTAACAATCTCTTCTTACCAATTGTATGTTTCCTTTGAATTTTCATCAGTTGTATTATCCATGTTCTTTGCTTTTTGGTTTTGTATTTGAAATTCCACATACGAAGCAGCCAGGAGATTCTGGTTGATATTGAGAATGTAATTTGCCCAGCTGTATACGCGTATGTGTGCTTCACCCATTGTTGTCTCAATTCAAAGTCTTGTCGTCCAGTTGCTCTGTCAAGGAACAAAAATTGTACAAAGAGAAAGCCTATAGGTTTTGGTCCCCTGCTCACCTTATTATATTGTCTCCTCTTCTGATGGAAATAAAATTACTTTTTTAAGTACTTTGGAGTTCAGGGGGCCAATTTTCTAGACCTTTGTCCACATGGAATGCCCGTTTCCCTGGTTGTAAAGCTTAGGAAAAAGGAGACGAGTCCCATTTCTCAAGATTTCTGTTTACTTTGCCCCAGGAGTTCAGGGGGAAGGAGGAGAGGTAGCGGAGGTAGGTCTACAAGTGCAAGTTAATCGGGCAAGAGGTGGTGTTCTAGGCCTCCTGTTTTATTTTCTTGGAAGAATGCTTTCTAGGAGTCCCAATGCAGGGTGTCTAGTGAAACCTGATGCTGTGACCTGCCCCCAACAAGATGAATTGAATCGTTTGGCCCCTCCTTCAGACACATGGCTAAGACAAAATGACTGTCACAACTATTGTGCAAAAATTAACTGGGGCACATTTTTCTGTGAGTGCAGATGGTTTTTAACTCCTCGTGTACTGTATTAAAATTAAAGGAGCCCAAATCACTCTAAGTCTTACACCAAAACTGTTTCATTTTTGTCTTAGAGATACGAGCAAACATCCACAAATTTTACTGAAGCATAGGTCTGAGCAAGCAGGAAGAGTAACTCTTCCTAGTTGACTTTGTTTTTGGGCAGCTCAATTATAACTCATGATTAAATGGGTCAACATGGCAAAAATCAACATCTGTGCACCAGCTCGAAGAATGAGTACAGTCTGCTGATGCCTATTCTCAACTGCATCACCTTATCCATTTGTACAATTTCCCAAACTGTCAAGACATATCCAATGGTCCAAATTGGGCTTCATATTTGTAAAGACACTTCCCACAATTACCTCATACAATTGGGTCTCTTGGCCAACTTCATTCTCTAATACAATCCAGACATAAGGCAATACAGGTATTGTAAGAGCCTCAGAATGACCTCCCCAGTTTTGAACATAGGAACACAGGAACAGGAGGAGGCCATTAAGCCCCTCGAGCCTGTTCAGCCATTCAATGAGATCATGGCTGATCTGTAACCTAACTCCATATATCCGCCTTAGCCCCATATCCCTTAATACCTTTGGTTAACAAAAATCTATCAATCTCAGATTTAAAATTAACAACTGAGCTAGCATCAACTGCTGTTCGTGGAAGAGAGTTCCAAACTTCTACCACCCTTTGAATATAGAAGTGTTTCCTAACTTCACTCCTGAAAGCCCTGGCTCTAATTTTTAGGCTATGTCCCCTAGCCCTAGACTCCCCAACCAGCGGATATAGTTTCTCTCTATCTATCCTATCAGTTCCCCATAATATCTTGAAAACTTTGATCAAATCACCCCTTAATCTTCTAAATTCCAGGGGATACAACCCTAGTTTGTGTAATCTCTCCGTGCATTTTAACCCTTGGCGTCCAGGTATCATTCTAGTAAATCTACGCTGCACTCACCCAAGGGCAATATATCCTTCCTAAGGTGCAGTGCCCGGAACTGAACACAGTACTCCAGGTGTGGTCTAACCGGGGCTTTGTATAGCTGTAGCATAACTTCTACCCCCTTGAAAGGTGAGTCAGCCCTGTGAATGAGGGCAAATTTCTTTAGATGTAGCATGACTTCCTGATCTTTTGCCTCAACTTGTATAAACACGCACTCTATTTCAGTAACTTTTTCTCTTACAGTTGCAAATAATTCAACAGATGCCTCTTATGTAAACTATTTTATCCATAAGTACAGTCAAGCCACACCAAAATGACTAGAATGCCAGGAGTGGGAATGGAGCTCTCTGAAGAGGAGCGGCAGGACTATTGTACGCCAATCTTTAACTGACTACTTGTAACAAACCGTGATAGCTTAAGATCCAATACATGATCTATTATACTACAGCAGTTTTCACAAAGGGAAGCTTGAAGGTCTGTAGCTTCCAATTGATATTTAGGCTAATATTTTCCACCTGAGTAATAGTCTTAAAGTTTTTTGATGAGATAACAGAGAGGGTAGATGAGGGCAATGCAGTTGATGTCTTGTGTATGGACTTTCAAAAGGTATTTGATAAAGTGCCACAAGGCTTATCATTAAGATTTCAGCCCATGGACTAAAGGGGCCAGTAGCAACATGGATACAGTATTGGCTAAGGGACAGGAAACAGAAAGTAGTGGTGAACGATTGTTTTTCGGACTGGAGGGAGGTGTACAGTGGTGTTCCCCAGGGGTCGGTGCTGGGACAAATGCCTGTCTTGATATACATTAATGACTTCGACTTGGGTGTACAGGGCACAATTTCAAAATTTGCAGATGACACAAAACTTGGAAGGGTAGTAAACAGTGAGGAGGATAGTGATAGACTTCAAGAGGATATAGACAGGCTCGTTTGCATAGGCGGACACATGGCAGATGCGATTTAACGCAGAGAAGTGTGGGGTGATACATTTCAGTAGGAAGAACGAGGAGAGGCAATATAAATAGAGGGCACAACTCTAAAAGGTGAACAGGAACAGAGAGATCTCGGGGTACATGTGCACAAATCATTGAAGGTGGCAGGGCAGGTTGAGAAGGCGGTTAAAAAAGCATACAGGATCCGGGGCTTTATAAATAGAGGCATAGAGTACAAAAGTATGGAAGGCGTGATGAACCTTTATAAAACACTGGTTCGGCCACAACTGGAGTATTGTGTCCAGTTCTGGGCACCGCACTTCAGGAAAGATGTGAAGGCCTTAGAGAGGGTACAGAAGGGATTTACTGGAATGATTCCAGGGATGAGGGTCTTTAGTTACATGGATAGACTGGAGAAGCAAGGATTGTTCTCCTTGGAACAGAGATGGTTACGAGGAGATTTGATAGAGGTATTCAAAATCATGAAGGGTCTAGACAGAGTAGATAGAGAGAAACTGTTCCCATTGGCAGAAGGGTCAAGAACCAGAGGACATAGATTTAAGGTGATTGGCAAAAGAACTAAAGGTGACATGAGGAAAAACTTTTTTACACAGCGAGTGGTTAGGATCTGGAATGCACTATCCGAGGGGGTGGTGGAGGCAGATTCAATCAAGGCCTTTAAAAGGGAACTGGATAAGTACTTGAAAGGAAAAAAATTTGCAGAGCTACGGGGATAGGGCAGGTGAGTGGGACTAGCTGGATTGCTCTTGCTTAGAACTGGCGTGGACTTGATGGGCCGAATGGCTTCCTTCCGTGCTGTAACCTTTCTATGATTCTATGATTCTAAGTTAAAGACAGGTCCATCTTTGCAGTTGAACATCACAACCACGCTACCTGTGAACATTGTCATGGAAGGTCAGCTTTATATGCACACACTCCTTATCTCCCATAGCAGTACCCACAATGAGTCAGTGATATGCTATGTAATGCTCATGGTGATTGATTAAGTGAAATTGTATTTTATTACAAAATTTATGAGGGTGATAGTGGCAAATTATTTGATTAGGTCTACAGTTTTGTGGAAACAGCAAATCAGTGGCCTTGACTATTATTATGTCTGCCTTAACTTTTTTAAAGTCAGGATATGCAGGTCGACATTGGGGAGGATGTTCAGGTTCCAGATAGATTGGAGACATGTGGCAGTAGTGGGGAGGAGAAGTCATTTGGTTTGGTAGTAGTGGTTGGTTTGGGGATGTGAAAGCAGGAAGAAATGGGTATTGGGGTGTGGGAGCAGAGCGTGTTGGGCTTGGGGGTATTTGGGAGGGGAGTCCTTGGATTTGGGAGTAGTGGGGGCAGGCTTTAAGGTCTGGGAGTAGAATGTTAGAAGTGTAGAAGTGGTGGGAGTTGCTGGGTTGTGGCATTGGTGACAGGATGGTCTTGGAGTGTTGGAGCACTGTAATGGAACAGGGAAAAAGTTTTGCTGGGTGTGGAAGTGCTGGAAGAGCAATCCCAGGGGCAGGCAACATTGGGGGAAGGGTTTCACGGGTCTGGGACCATTGCAAGGGAGATGGGGGGGTCCTGGGGCATATAATTACATAGAAATTACAACACAAAAACAGGCCATTCGGCTCAACCAGTCCGTGTTGGTGTTTATCCTCCACACGAGCAATAGCCCTAATGTGCTTGCCCTGTTCTAATATCCCTTTAGCCTAGGAGATGGATGGGCAGTAGACAGAGTAATGGGGTCTGGGAGCATTGGTGGGGTACCTGGGTGTGGGACTTGACACCATGTGTAAGGGTGATTCGCTATTGGGGAGCTGGGGGCGGTCATGGAATGTGTGAGTACTGGGGAGTGATTCCAAGGGTATGGGAAGATTGTGGAGGACGGTTTTGAGCTCTGGGAGGATCGAGGGGGGTAAGATCTTTAACTACTGGGGAAGGGGCCTAGGTTGTGCTAGTGTTGGAGGGGCTGGTAGGATTTTTGTGAGGAAGGTAGTGCAGAAGAGCAACAGCTGTAAGACTTCATCAATTCCTCCCACCTCATATGTTTTATTGCAGTAGTTTATCAGCACCTAGCTGTGAACCGTGTTTTAGTTATTTAAAGTGCATAGGCACTTATACTGTAATTGCTGACTATATGTTGGCAATTATAGTACAAGTGCACCATGCACTTAAGTAACTAAGACATGGCTCAGTGCCAGGAAAGGCTTTGTTGAATATCCGCCTCTGCTACTATAAAGACCCTGTGGCCGCGTTCCTGGCCACGATCTCGGATCTGGATTTGAGTTTTTAAAGCACTTAGTGCACTTTCACTAAAAAAGCAATAAGCACTTTAAAGAACTTAAAGCAGATTCCCAGGTCAATGCTTGGAAGTAGCAAAATGTGCAAGGGTAAGTTAACAACAGGAAGAAGGAGAAAAGGTATCAGCACTCAGAGTGGGAACAGTGAGAGGTAGCAGGAGTGGGCAGAGATGAAAGCTGTCGATGCTCAACCGAGGGAGAAGGGAGGTGAGAGTGGTAAGAGGCTCCAGGAGGCAGCAGTGAGCGGGGAGGGGAAAGGTCACCACCACTTGGGAGGATTGGGAGTGAGGAGTGGGAGCAGAAGGGAGTGGGGAGAGTCGGTGTTGAGCGCGAGGCCCAATTTTCACAGTGTCCAGTGAATGGCATTGTGGAGAACAGCACCTTGGAGAGGAAAATTAGGAGCTGGGAGAATGCAAAATTGGAGTCACTTGTGTGGGAAGAACGAGCCAATCAGAGGTAAGTCCAGATGGCTTCTTTCAAACTTGGGTGTGATTATTGCCAGACTTTTCTGGATGGAGGAACAGTTGGAGGAAGAGACACAGCAGCATCCTCAGGAGTCTCAGCAGTCTCAACGAGCAGTGCCTCTCATAAGACACCAGGTCAGGCGGCTGGTCGTTGGAGGCCATATTCAACACACAGAGTGTACAGGCCCAGTGTAACTTTCCTGGATCTGACTGAGGAGCAATGTCTCAGGAGGCTTTGTTTCACCAGGCAGGCTGTTTCAGACATCTGCAACCTCCTGCAAGAGGATCTGCTCCCTGCTGGATCATGGGGAGCATGCTTTGCCTTTGGCTGTCAAAGTCAGCAGAGCCCTCAACTTTATCGCCACTGGCTCTTTCCAGTCTGCTGCAGGGGACATCACCCGCATCTCTCAGTCATTAGCTGCACTAAGCAGGTCACCAATGCCCTCTTCGTCAGGGCTACCCAATAAATCACCTTTCCCATTGACTCAACAGTCAGCAGGAGCGAGCTCGGGGATTTTCAACAGTGGCCGGCTTCCCACGTGTGCAGGGCATCATTGACTGCATATCAGGGCACCAGATCACCAGCCAGCAGTATTCATCAATAGAAAAGGATACCATTCCATCAATGTGCAGCTAGTGGCTGATCACAGAAACAGGATCATTCCAAGTTTCTGCACAGTACCCCAGGCAGCTGTCACAATACATTTATCCTGAGACACTCTACCACACTCCCAGTATTTGACCCTCACAGGAACGTGGTAAAATGTCTGCTGGGGAACAAAGGATACCCCCAACACTCCTAAGCAGCACAGATCAAAGCCAGGGGACCATCAAGATCACAATTGGGCACACTATAAGGATGCTGAAGATGAGGCTCAGGTGTCTCGACAGGTTTGAGCGGTCGCCATTTGCAGGTGGTAGTTTTGAGAATACAGCCTGAAGTTGTGCAGCCTGCTGCATCTTTGCTGAGATGAAGGAAGGGTTATAAGTAACATGCAGACACCCTGCTCTGGTATATGGCCAGCCTTGTCGTCCCCAAGGGTGTTGGCTCTGCCTAGGCCATTGATCTCCAGGGCATCTTACTCTGCTTGGGTAAGGGCAATGATGTTAGGTACTCCTCCTCCAGCCTGGACTCTCTCCTTCACATTGTGCGCTGCCTTCTCCTGCAAAGAGAGGGTGAGGGTTACTGAGTGGCTCTTGAGATGGTATGTGGTGATATGTGAGGCTTGTGCATAAAGTGAATGTGTTGAGAGGTGGAGAAATAGCTGAATGTAAAGGCAAATGTTTGGAACTTTAAGTGAGGAAGGAGTGGTGTGGGAATTGGTGGTTGTGCAAATGGTAGTATGTGAGAAGAGAACGGTGTCAGTGTGTAGTGTGAAGAGAGGAAAGCAAGAGGTGAGTGTGCTTATAATGAGTGTGTGCCCTTATGACTGAGGGGAAGAAATGGCTGAAAGTGGTGGAGGAGGGGGTGAAACGAGTGTTGCGAGTGCTGTTGAGAGAGGTGGAGAAATCAAGAGGTGTACTCACTCTTGCTGCTCTTGTGAGGTCATGGAACCTCTTCTTACACTGAAGCCAGGTCCTGGAGGTGATGCTGGGGGCACTGACCCTTCTGGCCACCTATGTCCACACCTGCTTCATCCTGACCTTGGAGATACCCTTACGGCTTCTGAAGAAGAGTTGCTCCCGTTCTTCCCCTCACTTAAATTAAATCCTCCAGGGAGGCATCAGAAAATCATGGCAAAGTCTTTCAGTTCATCCTGGCTGCCAGAAGGTGTCTTCCAATCATTTACGACAGTTTGAAAGCAGTTTGAACACAGCAAATGAAAGCAGGGAATGCAACCTCATTTTAAGAGGTGCCTCACCGCTTAATTAGTCGGGAGTCGCACTGGAAATTGCGCACAGCGGGGGGGTGGGCTGCCCAATTCTGCAGGCAATTGGGAGGGCAGCCCGCCCATGATATTCTAATGAGGCTCAGGAGTTAAAGTGGCCCAGACCTCACGCTCAACTGTCTGCGGAAGTTTTCTGCCCACCCACCCCAAGTTAAAATCCGGGCTATAGTCTCTGATAGTAAATTTCTCTGCTGTTATTTCTTTTGGAGCTCCTATTTCCTCCTGCACATGCAAAAATACAGCGAATAAAGACTGAAGAGCACAGAAAAATTCCTAGATTATTCGGTTGTCTTTGCTGTCGTTGGTGGGATCTTGCTGTGTGCAAAAATGGCTTCCCTGTTTGTTCACTTAAGATAAAGTCACGGCATTTATTGTTTGTGAAGTGGTTTCTGATGCAGTTCTGTGTGAAGGAAATCACGGAGTGAATGCAGAGAAGGAAAGAAAACAATGTGTTGAAATGATCTCAATTCTTCCCACGTGTTAACAGAGCAGCAATGGCAGTGGCCTTGAAGCAGATCATTTGCCTGCCTCTTGTTAGGGAGTAGCGGATGAGAGGAAGAACAATATTTTTTTATTGGAGGAATTTTTAGTCTTGTTTTATTCATTTTTGATGTGATGTAACAACCTAGGAAATCTAACCAGTTTCATTCTTCTGTCTGAAACTTTTAGATTTTAACCCTACCCACTTGGCAGAAACAAGGCAGGTGGGTAGTTAAAATCCTCCAGGTCAGTTACCTGCCCTGGAACTGCTAGGAGCTGACCTGCCAAGATTTGCGTCGCTAGGATAACCCGCCCAAAGCCAGGGAAGTCCTTTTTAGCACATGCACGACGTCATCAGGACTCGACTGCTATTTTCTCTAGTAGGTCTGAGCGGGAAATGGCAGTGAGGTTCCTGCTAAGCCTACCCAGTGAGGAACTAGATTGAAGCCTGAAGAGGCCCCAAAAGGTGAACTTAAAGCCAATCCAGACATACCTGTTCTTGGCGGATGGCCTCTGGGATGTGCAAATTTGCACCACTTCCCACCCTGAGCAGGTGGAAAGTCAGCCGACGGCATTTAAATGAGGCCTGGGAGTTAAAATACCCCAGGCCTTATTTTTGCTGCAGCGAGATAGTTTTGAGCTGACACAAAACTCATCTGCCAAAAACTGACCCTGCGTTAAAATCGGGGCCTTAAACTCTTTCCAGATAAATACATCTTTAACACTTCGAAGTAAGTGTGTAATGGCACTATTTGCCTTGCAATTATGTTGCCATTTACAGCAAAAGCAGTAGCTTCCTTACTGCTCGGTGTTTGCTTTCTGTTAGACATCAAGCGTCAATGAAGCTACGGTGTTACAACAGTACAGAATGTGCCCAGATCCCTGACTATCTGCTTCAATTCATAGCAATATCATTACAGCTCAAGGTGGAGTAATGGCACACTTACAGTCACTTTTACTGCTGGTAAGTACACTACCTCCCAAAACCTTCATTTTTCTGTTCCCATTATTTTGATTGAATTTAATCTTCAGTGGGTTGGAATGCTATTCCTTTCCCTTTTGGGGCCTGAGTTCAGGGTCCAGCACAATCTGATGAAGTAAAACTCCCCCCTTTCTGAAAGCTCTCAGGCTCCTATGTAAGAACCCTTTGTTTGCACAACTCCAAATTCAATACTGATTTGCACTAAACTGGTATTCTCACTTAGAATAGCTGGCATGGAAGTTGGAAATGTTCCTTGGTACAAGGCTTGTTTGGACCACCCAGTACAATTTCTCCAAGAACTCTGAACTCGCAGCAATCACTAGAGTCAAATGCATGACACATCTGTCCTTGTTACAGGTGTTACAGTTGTGTGCGGCTGCATTCTGTTGTGTTGCCCAATATTTAAAAAAGAAAGTATCAGCAACACAAAGATGTCAAGTCAAGAATGCTTTGGGGGCCAAAAATTATATTGATCAATGTGGACGCACAGCAGTCAGTTTTGTGCATGCTTTGTTCTTGCCAACCTGGAGGCATGACATAAACCTTTCAACGAAAATCAGTGCCCTCAAACTGACCAAACAGAGCAGAGGGGGTGATACATTTCAACACCACACCTGCTGTGACAGATTTAATCCTTGGCAAACAACATATCATCGACCTGACTCTCTCCCAAAAGTGGATAACTTTCTGTTTTCTTTCAAGGCTCATGGCTAAACCAAAAGTGCAAAAGAGTCTAAGAAGGTATCAACTTTTTTTTTGTATTTCATATGAAAACTTCAGAACTTGCTTTCCATTTTTCTAATCCATACTGCTGATAGTTCCATTTAAGTATTTGAGTCACATACAAGCTTTTTTAACAGAATAACTGCTGCACAAAGAGAGAAAGATTCTGTATTCCATGAGTGTTAATTTGATGTGCCAGAAAGAAGGAAGGCAGAAGGAGATATTCTGTTCAGGTGCAAATCAGTCCAAATTATGTGTTCTTGGCGTGACAAACAATCGATGTCTCCAGAGATTTTGTTGTCAAATCAAACAGTTCTTAACCTACGAGTTGAGGATTGATTTCAAAGCAGGATCTGTTTTGAGCACAGCCTTGCTGCCAATGCTCTCACCTTCTATTCCTCGGGTACATTTCAAGAGCCAAGGGGTGACCTGGCAGGTCTCAGTAAGTCTGCTGTAAGCAACGACATAAGCCGGGTGACAGCTGTTCTGCTAATCACCATTTCTGTTTTACTGAGACAATGGAGCGAACACAAATGGATTTTCATACCATAGCTGTCAGGGCCCTGCGAGTAACAGACTGCGCACACATTGAAATATATGCCCCTGCCCAGAATTCCATTCAATTTGACAACTGAAAGCAGCCATGCTCTGCGAATGTGTAGATAATTGGTGATGCACATTACATCATCACCCAGGGATTTGCTCGTTTTAATTATATAACAACTTCAAATTCAAATGTTATTTACTAGATATTTTAAAATAAATGACAGCTTCCCAGCCTGGCTGTTAGATTTTTTTTTGTTTGTTAGATAAATATGTCATTCCATTATTTAAGAAGGGAGGGAGGGAGGAAGAAACCAGGTTACTACAGATCTATCAGTTTAACATCAGCTATGGGGAAGTTACTTGAATCTATCATCAGGGTCATCGTGACTGAGCACCTGAACAAGTATGAGCTGATCAAAGAAAGTCAGCATGGCTTCGTGAAGGGTAAGTCGTGTCTGGCTAATCTAGTTAAGGTTTTTGAGGAAGTTAGTCGTATGGTGGTTGAGGGAGTATCTATGGATATTATCCATATGGATTTTCAGAAGACATTTGATATGGTTCCGTGCAAGAGATTATTAGCAAAAATAAAAGCGCAGGGTATTGGAGGTAACCTTGTGACATGGGTTGTTAATTGGTTGGGAGATAGGAGACAGAGAGTAAGGATAGAGGGAAATGTACTCTGATTGGTGGGATATGACAAGTGGTGTTCCCCAGAAATCTGTCCTGGGGCCTCAACTTTTCACCCCATATATCAATGACTTGGATGAAGGGAGCTGCATATCCAAGTTTGCAGATGACACTGAGGAGGCAGAGTAAGCTGTGTAGATGGGAGCAGGAATTTACAAGGGACATAGACAGATTAAGTGAGTGGGCAAAACTATGATAGATGGAGTTCAATGGGGAAATGTGAGGTCATCCACTTTGGATTCAAGAAAGACAAATCGGAATATTTTCTGAATAATAAGAGACTAGGAGCTATGAAGGAGTAAAGTGATTTAGGTGTCCATGTACACAAATCATTAAAAGCTAATGCACAGGTACAAAAAAAGTAATCAAAAAGGCTAATGGAATGTTGAACTTTATATCTAGATGGCTGGAATACAAAAGTGAGGAAGTTATGCTTTGGCTGTATAGAGCCTTGGTCAGACCCCCATCTGGCGTACTGCATTCAATTTTGGGAACCGAACCTCAGGAAGGATATACTGGTCATGGAAATAGTACAGCGCAGATTCACCAGAATGATAATGGGGCTTAAAGAGTTAAATTATGAGGACAGATTTCATAAACATGTCTTGTACTCCCTTGGGTATAGAAGATTGAGGGATGATCGAATTGAAGTGTTGAGGTAAAATGATAAAGGGATGCGATAAGGTAGATACAGAGAAACTCTTTCCTCTGGTGGGGAATCCAGAACAAGGATGCACAATCTTAAGATTAGAGCTAGACCATTCTGGGGTGAAATCAGGAAGCACTTTTTCACACAAAGCGGAATGGAAATCTGGAACTCTCTCCCAGATGACTGTGGATGCTGGGTCAATTGAAATGTTCAGGACGAAGATTGATAGATTTTTGTTAGCTCAGGGTATCGAGGCATATAGATCAAAGGCGGGCAAATGGATTTAAGATACAGATCAGCTATGATGTAATTGAATAAGAACATAAGAAATAGAAGCAGGAGGAGGCCATACTGTCTCTCGAGCCTGCTCCGCCATTCAATTAGATCATGGCTGATCTTCAACCTCAACTCCACTTTCCCACCCGATCCCAATATCCCTTGATTCCCTTTGAGTCCAAAAATCTATCGATCTCAGCTTTGAATATACTCAATATCCACAGCCCTCTGGGACAGAGAATTCCAAAAATTCACAACCCTCAGAGTGAAGAAATTTCTCCTCATTTCAGTCTTAAATGGCCGGCCCCTTATCCTAAGACTATGCCCTCTGGTTCTAGACTCTCCAGCCAAGGGAAATAGCCTCTCAGCATCTGCCCTGTCAAGCCCTCTCAGAATCTGAAATGTTTCAAAGAGATCCCCTCTCATTCTTCTAAACTCCAGAGAGCATAGGCCCGCTCTATTCAATCTCTCCTCATAGGACAAACCTCTCATTCCAGGAATCAATCTAGTGAACCTTTGTTGCAGCACCTCTAAGGCAAGTATATTCTTCCTTAGGTAAGGAAACCAAAACTGTACACAGTACTCCAGGTGTGGTCTTACCAAAGCCCTGTATGATTGCCGCAAGACCTCCTTACTCTTGTACTCCAATCCCTTTGCAATAAAGACCAACATACCATTTGCCTTCCTCATTGCTTGCTGTACCTGTATGTTAACTTTCTGTGTTTTGTGTACAATGAGATCCAAATCCCTCTGAATGCCAACATGTAATAGTTTCTCACTATTTAAAAAATATTCTGTTTTTCTATGCTTCCTACCCATGTGAATAACCTCACATTTCCTCACATTATACTCCATCTCTTCCATCACCATCCCTGGGTATGTCCTGTCCCACCGGCAGGACAGACCAACCAGAGGTGGCGGTACAGTGATATAAAGTCAGGAGGGAGTGGCCCTGGGAGTCCGCAACGTTGACTCTGGACCCCATGAAATCTCATGGCATCAGGTCAAACATGGGCAAGGAAACCTCCTGCTGATTACCACCTACCGCCCTCCCTCAGCTGATGAATCAGTCCTCCTCCATGTTGAACAGCACTTGGAGGAAGCACTGAGGGTAGCAAGGGCACAGAATGTACTCTGGGTGGGGGACTTCAATGTCCATCACCAAGAGTGGCTCGGTGGCACCACTACTGATCGAGCTGGCCAAGTCCTGAAGGACATAGCTGCCAGACTGGGCCTGCGGCAGGTGGTGAGCGAACCAACACGAGGGAAAAACTTACTTGACCTCGTCCTCGCCAATCCACCTGTCACAGATGCATCTGTCCATGACAGTATTGGTAGGATTGACCACTGCACATTCCTCATGGAGATGAAATCCCGTCTTCGCACTGAGGACACCATCCAATGTGTTGTGTGGCACTACCACCGTGCTAAATGGAATAGATTCAGAACAGATCTAGCAGCTCAAAACTGGGCATCCATGAGGCGCTGTGGGCCATCAGCAGCAGCAGAATTGTATTCCGGCAAAATCTGTAACCTCATGGCCCAGCATATTCCTCACTCTACCATTACCAACAAGCCAGGGGATCAACCCTGGTTCAATGAGGAGTGTAGGAGAGCATGCCAGGAGCAGCACCACGCATACCTAAAAATGAGGTGCCAACCTGGTGAAGCTACAACTCAGGACTACATGCATGCTAAACAGCGGAAGCAACATGCTGCAGACAGAGCTAAGCGATTCCACAACCAACGGATCAGATCAAAGCTCTGCAGTCCTGCCACATCCAGTCGTGAATGGTGGTGGACAATTAAACAACTAACGGGTGGAGGAGGCTCTGGAAACATCCCCATCCTCAATGATGGCGGAGTCCAGCATGTGAGTGCAAAAGACAAGGCTGAAGCGTTTGCAACCAGCTTCAGCCAGAAGTGCCGAGTGGATGATCCATCTCGGCCTCCTCCCGATATCCCCACCATCACAGAAGCCAGTCTTCAGCTAATTCGATTCACTTCACGTGATATCAAGAAACGGCTGAGTGCACTGGATACAGCAAAGGCTATGGGCCCCGACAACATCCCGGCTGTAGTGCTGAAGACTTGTGCTCCAGAACCAGCTGCGCCTCTAGCCAAGCTGTTTCAGTACAGCTACAACACTGGCATCTACCCGACAATGTGGAAAATTGCCCAGGTATGTCCTGTCCACAAAAAGCAGGACAAATCCGATCGGGCCAATTACCACCCCATCAGTCTACTCTCGATCATCAGCAAAGTGATGGAAGGTGTCATCGACAGTGCTATCAAGCGGCACTTACTCACCAATAACCTGCTCACCAATGCTCAGTTTGGGTTCCGCCAGGACCACTTGGCTCCAGACCTCATTACAGCCTTGGTCCAAACATGGACAAAAGAGTTGAATTCCAGAGGTGAGGTGAGAGTGACTGCCCTTGACAGCAAGGCAGCATTTGACCGAGTGTGGCGCCAAGGAGCCCTAGTAAAATTGAAGTCAATGGGAATCAGGGGGAAAACTTTCCAGTGGCTGGAGTCATACCTAGCACAAAGGAAGATGGTAGTGGTTGTTGGTGGCCAATCGTCTCAGCCCCAGGACATTGCTGCAGGAGTTCCTCAAGGCAGTGTCCTAGGCCCAACCATCTTCAGCTGCTTCATCAATGACCTTCCCTCCATCATAAGGTCAGAAATGGGGATGTTCGCTGATGATTGCACAGTGTTCAGTTCAATTCGCAACCCCTCAAATAATGGAGCAGTCCGAGCCCGCATGCAGCAAGACCTGGACAACATTCAGGCTTGGGCTCATAAGTGGCAAGTAACATTCGTGCCAGAAAAGTGCCAGGCAATGACCATCTCCAACAAGAGAGAGTCTAACCACCTCCCCTTGACATTCAACGGCATTACCATCGCCAAATCCCCCACCATCAACATCGTGGGGGTCACATTGACCAGAAACTTATCTGGACCAGCCATATAAATACTGTGGCCACAAGAGGAGCCCAGAGGCTGGGTATCCTGCGGCGAGTGACTCACCTCCTGACTCCCCAAAGCCTTTCCACCATCTACAAGGCACAAGTCAGGAGTGTGATGGAATACTCTCCACTTGCCTGGATGAGTGCAGCTCCAAAAGCACTCAAGAAGCTCGACACTATCCAGGACAAAGCAACCCGCTTGATTGGCACCCCATCCACCACCCTAAACATTCACTCCCTTCACCACCGGCGCACACTGGCTGCAGTGTGTACCATCCACAGGATGCAATGCAGCAACTCGCCAAGGCTTCTTCAACAGCAACTCCCAAACCCGCGACCTCTACCACCTAGAAGGACAAGAGCAGCAGGCACATGGGAACAACACCACCTGCACGTTCCCCTCCAAGTCACACACCATCCCGACTTGGAAATATATCGCCGTTCCTTCATCGTCGCTGGGTCAAAATCCTGGAACTCCCTTCCTAATAGCACTGTGGGAGAACTTTCACCACACGGACTGCAGCGGTTCAAGAAGGCGGCTCACCATCACCTTCTCAAGGGAATTAGGGATGAGCAATAAATGCCGGCCTCGCCAGCCACGCCCGCATCCCATGAACGAATAAAAAAAAAACAAATCTGCCACCTTCCTGCCCACTCACTTCACCTGTCCATATCCCTTTGCAGACTCTTTGTGTCCTCCTCACAGCTTACTTTCCCACCTAGCATAGTATCGTCAGCAAACTTGAATACATTACATTCGGTCCCTTCATCTAAGTCATTAATATAGATTGTAAATAGCTGAGGCCCAAGCACTGATCCTTGCGGTACCCCACTAGTTACAGCCTGTCAACCCAAAAATGACCCGTTTATTCCTACTCTCTGTTTTCTATCCGTTAACCAATCCTCTATTCATGCCAATATATTACCCCCAACCCCATGAGCCCTTATCTTGTGTAACAACCTTTTGTGTGGCACCTTATCGAATGCCTTTTGAAAATCCAAATATACTACATCCACTGGTTCCTCTTTATCTAGTTACATCCTCAAAAAACTCTAATAGATTTGTCAAACATGATTTCCCTTTCATAAAACCATGTTGACTCTGCCTAATCATATTATGATTTTCTAAGTGCTCCGTTACCACGTCCTTAATAATAGATTGCAGCATTTTCCCGACCACTGATGTCAGGCGAACTGGCCTTTTGTTCCCTGTTTTCTCTCTCCCGCCTTTCTTGAATAGCGGGGTTACATTTGCTACCTTCCAATCCACTGAGACCATTCTAGAATCTAGGGAATTTTGGAAGATCACAACCAATGCATCCACTATCTCTGCAGCCACCTCTTTTAGAACCGTGGGATGTTGGCCATCAGGTCCAGGGGATTTGTTGGCCTTTTGTCCCATTAATTTCTCCAGTACTTTTTCTTTACTAATATTAATTACTTTAAGTTCCTCACTCTCATTAAACCCTTGGTTCCCCATTATTCCTGGTATGTTTTTGTGTCTTCTACTGTGAACACAGATATAAAATATTTGTTTAACGTCTCTGCCATTTCCTTATTCCCCATTATAATTTCTCCTGTCTCAGCCTCTAAAGGATCCGTGTTTACTTTAACTATTCTCTTCCTTTTTACATACTTGTAGAAGCTCTTACAATCCGTTTTTATATTTCTTGCTAGTTTACTCTCATATTCTATTTTCTCCCACTTTATGTAATGTATTGGTCATCCTTTGCTGGTTTCTAAAACTTTCCCAATCCTCAGGCTTACAACTCTTCTTCGCAACATTATAGACCTCTTCTTTTAATCTAATACTATCCTTAACTTCTTTAGTTAGCCACAGATGGATCACTTTTCCCATGGAGTTTTTATTCCTCAATGGAATGTATATTCATTGAGAATTATGAAATATTTCTTTAAATGTTTGCCATTGCTTATCTACCATCATACCTTTTAATCTAAAAGCCCGGTGGAACAGGCTTTCGGAGCTGAATGGCCTATTCCTGCTCCTATGTTCCTAAAAGCCAATAGCCCAGTCAGGCAAGACCTCTCTATTTGGGTCGAATCTTTGATACTCCTTTGCCCCAGTCAAATCCCAGGGACCCCTTAATCCCAAACAGTGTGTTGTCTCCAGCAGGTGCACAACTGTACTGGCAATTTCAGTGTATTGTCCTGTAAGTAGCATGTGACAAAATTGTACAGTGACTTCAAAAACATATAGTATATATTCTTTATTCTCAATGAAAGTTAAAAAAGTACACTGTGGGATGAACATTACCCTTGGCAACAACAACCATCAATATTAGTAAATAGTGATAATGGGGCTACTGGCAGATTTCTGATATATGCCAAGCTCTGTGAAGGAAACATAGAATGTGGAAAGGCCATTCAACTCATTGAGCCCCCTCCTCCCCATTGACCATGTGCAACTTGCATTGTCACGAACCCTCACCAATTCAGAAAAGTAAATAACGTCAGACAAACCTCCAAGAAATCCAAAATTTCTCCTCCAGCCCCAAAGGGAGGTGATTGTAACCATCTGTGCAGTGGCACATTATTTTTATCTTCTGAATGCTTCTTCTTTGCGACACGACTGGAGTCTTCTCCTCGGTGGGAGACACATCTAAGCTGCTTTTACTTTGATCTTCGAAGGGTGCTTTCCCCATCTGCTCCTGATGCGTGGGTCTCACGTGCCCTGTGGCAACCCCAATGTAAACTTGCCAGATTCACTAAGAGAAGCTGCCACGAAGACTTGTTCTTTCCCCGTATTCCTGGCGACTGGTATAGAAAGTTTACATTGGAGTTGCTGGTAGATGGAATCATAGAATCTTACAGCACAGAAGGAAGCCATTTGGCTCACTGTGCCTATGCTGGCTCTTTGGTGGAGCTATCCTATTTGTCCCACTCCCCTGCTCTTTCCCCATCGCCCTGCAATTTTCTCCCCTTCAAGTATTTATCCAATTCCCGCTTGAAAGTTACTGTTGAATGTGCTTCCACCACTCTTTCAGGCAGTACATTCCAGATCATAATAACCCGCTGCGTAAAAACATTTCTCCCCTCTCCTCTAGCTCTTTTGCCCATTACCTTAAATCTCTGTCCTCTGGTTACTGATCCTACTGCAAGATGCAAGAGACCCGTGCATCAGGAGCCAATGCTACAAACGTCCCCCTGAGGTCAATGTAAAAGCAGCTCCAGTTAGGTTTTCCAATGGTCACTGGTTGTGCCAGTAAAAAGAAAATAAACATTAAAAAATGGCCACACTTATTGCTTATTGTGTCTTCTGCTTTGAACTAATAGTGCCAATTTTGCTCTTCTGGAGCTCCTCAGGTGCAATATGGATGGAGAACATCAGAAGTGTGCTCTGCCAGGACCTTCAGCTCAATGCCCGACATTCCTCTCAGGCCTCATTATAGTATGCCAGGCATGCATCAAGCACACAAGGGAACACATTATTGGGCACAGGCCTAAAGGGCATTGGAAGTGCAAGCACTTCTGGGGGCCTTAAAGGATGCAGCAGCATTAAAAGATCAGGTACAGTGGAAGCCCCATGAGGGAAACTGATCAATTTAGTTGCCCTTGAGAGTTTATGGAAGCAGGAATTTGATTTTGTCAGCTGCTCATGAATATTTGAGAGTGTTGAAATCCATTACGCCGCTCAGAAGCTAAAATTTGGAGGTCTCTTCTCTTGTTTATTTTAATGTGCCTTCAAATGTGAATGTGTTCATGCTGCTATACCAGGCTGGAATGACAGCAGTCCCCAATCAGAAGTCTGGACACACCTACATCAGCCTTGTAAGGAATGAATAAGAGGGAAGTACCATGGTGACAAGCAGTAGACAAACACACACACACACATGGTTGATTAAATAAAGTACTCGTGGTAATGTATAATTGTTGTAACAGTGCTTTTTAAATATGGCAGAGCAGAGAAACCAAAACTGTGCATCAGAAAAATGACGGTATGAGAATAACAGGATGATGTTTTTACTGTAAGAATTCTCATCTTATTCATGGCTGAATAGAACATTGATGGTTTGACTGTAAAGGGACGATATTAAGCCACTCTGCATGGTGGGAATGGGATGGGTGTGATGCTAAAATTAATTCAGAATACTTACCTACCTGTTTCTGCTGCTTTTCTCATTTTAACCATGCACTTTTTTCGGTCGGCTGAGGCATCCACCTAAAACAGACTGGGGTCTCCTGAATGCATGCAAATAAGGGTCTTCGGATGTCATGAGGACCACAATGTGATTTTAATGCAAAATCATGGAAGCCTCGCCCAATGCCCAACCCGCTAGTAAAGGCTAGCCGGAGTTGTCTTTCAGAGTCACTGGAAGCAATATTTAAAAGGGCTCTCTGCTGCAGGCAATTGGATCATAGGGATCTGTGTGCCATTGTACGGTTTGGATTGCCAGGAGAGTTTCCAGCTTCCAGATCGCATCAGTCTGAGATTTTTTTTGTCTTACTTACGCTGATTAAGCTCTTACAGCGTTATTATGGTTGCCCTATGGCGACTTTGATTTGGATGGTGGACTAGGTGGAGGAAGTGAAGCAGCAGCAGCCTCAGCAACCAGCAGGGGAACCTATTATAAGGGGGTTACTCGTCGGAGATCATACCCAGCCCACAGGGTGTACAGGCCAAGAGTCAGTTCTCTGGATCAAGTGCCTCCAGGCTGGCTGTCGCTGACCTCTGCAGCTTCCTGCAACAAAGACTGCAGCCTGCTGGCGCAGGTGGCCATGTTTTGCTTGGGGCTGTCAAAGTCAACACAGCCCTTAACTTCTTTGCCACTGGCTCATTCCAGGCTGCTACAGGGAACATCTCCCACATATCCCAATCTGCAGCGCACAGCTGCATCAAGCAGGTCACCAATGTCCTGCTTGCGAGGGCCAATGAGTACATCACTTTCCCCTTTGACATCAAGTCAGCAAGAGAGAGCTCAGGGGTTTGCAACTTCCCTTGTGTCCAGGGTGTGATAGACTGCGCACTTGACTGCAAGTTTGTGCAAGGTTCCCAGGCAGCTGTCCAGACACCTTCATCCTGCAACACTTGCTTGAATCCTGCTCCCAGTTACAGTTCCCCCTTCAGAACTTTTATTCAAGGTTGGATGGAGTGGTTGCTTGCTCAGTGGAGGGACGATTCCCGGTGAATGATTAGGAGAAGATGTCTTAAATCAAGGCCAGGCAAATAACTCTTGCTATCTCAAGGGTTCTCATGGTTCCTTGTCTGACACTGAGCCTTTGGCCCCCTCTACCAGTTCCTCCATAGGGGTTTCTTCTTAATGTGCCTCTCCTTGGACTTCTCTCTCCATGGTCAAATTATGCAGGCAGCAGCACACCACCATAATATGGGAAACCTTTGCTGCAGAGCTCCCCCAAAACAGATGTGGAATTGTTGCTTCAAGAAGCCTATTGTTTGCTCAATGATGACCCTATTTGTTGAATGGGCCTCATTGCAATGATGTTGCACTGTGTAACTGGATGCCGCAGAGTCATAAACCAGTATGTGAGGAGATAACCCTGCCTGCCCTTGACAGCAGTGAGATGCTCAGACACCAGAAATTGTCCATTGCTTCAGGAGAAAAGAATCACGTATGGATCCTTAGACCTAAATTTTAACACCGAGCCAGGAAGAGGGCAGGGGGGATTTCCTGACGGGAAACCCAGAAGTACGAGTTTCCCAGACATCCTTTCGATTTTGATGTAAGGACGTCTTTTATTTTTTTTTTGTCGGTTTCCTGCCCGACAGGCTGGCCCAATTGACAGGTTGGCCTCAGTCGGACGGGAAAAGAGGAAGGAAGCGGATGCGAGAAGGTGAGTTTTAAATTGGAGGAGGGGGATCAGTCATTGGGGGGGATCAGGGTTGGGGGTCATCGAGGGGTCGGGAGACATCGAGGGAGTTGGGAGTCATTGGGAGGGGTTGGGGTCTGGAGACATCGGAGGTCATTGGGGAGTCGAGGTTGTGGGTCATCGGAGGGCCGGGAGACATCGAGGGAGTTGGGAGTCATCGGGGGTTGGGAGTCATCGGTTGGGTCCGGAGTCATTGGGGGTCGGGAGTCATCGGGGGAGCGGAGATGGTGTGGTAGGATCGGTGATCGTGGGGAGGGGGTCGGAGATAGTGGGGGGGGGGGGGGGGTGTCTGAGATCGTGGAGGGTTTTTCGCTGCAGGTTGGCTCGTTGGGCCTGGGGGAAGCAATCCTGACCCTCCGGGCCCACAAGTTGTGCGATAAAGACATTTACCTGCTGTTTCAGGCCTTCGCGCCTCCTCTCACGTGGTGTGAAGTAGAAGGCCCGGGAATCCCGGCCCCCAGGGTTTAAAAATAAAAAAGCTGTAAAAATTGAGGCCTGCAGCCTTCTTGAAAGCTTTCAGTTACTGACCCGCCTCATCCTGCCTCCGCTAAAACCGGAAATGGGCCGGTTGGAGGTGGGTTGGGGTCGGGTTATAGATTTTTAAAATTTTACTGCCCCCAACCCAACCATTCTTCCCGGTTAAAATTTAGGCCTTAGTGTCTTACATTCATCTACATGACCCAGTGGCAGTGATCACACACTATCTGAGCATTTGGGGAATAGAATTCCTTGTGATTCATGTATGGGACACATTTTTAGAGTATTCCAATGCCGCACGTGTTCTATCTACTACTCCCTGCATTCTGGGGAATCCTGTCAGGTGGAAAAGGCCAAGGGCATGAACCTGCTATTCTACACGGCACAAAGGGAAGATGACATACTGCTCCACCTTTTACAAAATGGCATCTGCAACCTGCCTGATACATTTATGTACAGCAGATGCGATCATTCATTGCATCCTGGAAGGTGCCTGTAGTGAAGAAAATTAAGAGCACTGTGAATTTTAGATCCACATACGGAGCAA
This sequence comes from Heptranchias perlo, assembly GCF_035084215.1. NCBI lineage: Eukaryota > Metazoa > Chordata > Chondrichthyes > Hexanchiformes > Hexanchidae > Heptranchias > Heptranchias perlo. The sequence goes on from NC_090329.1 coordinate 11,013,244, forward strand.
CGTTTATCCGAAAAAGTGACTTAAGGTCTTCAACAACAACAACAACTTGCATTTATAAAACACCCTTAATGCAATAAAACGTCCCAAGGCACTTCACAGGAGCGTCAACAGACAAAATTTGACAACGAACCACATAAGGCGATATTAGGACAGTGTTAGCGTGGATTTTGGACTGTTGAATTAAAGGCAACGATGAAGTGACTAATGGGTACACGACAGTGGTATTTACCCTAAAACCACACTGAAATGCGCTTTGTGTAGATTAGACTAACCTTAATTAAAGGCCAAGGCACTTCACAGGAGCGTCAACAGACAAAATTTGACAACGAACCACATAAGGCGATATTAGGACAGGTGACCAAAAGCTTGGTCAAAGAGTTAGGTTTTAAGAAGGGTCTTAAAGGAGGAGAGAAAGGTAGAGAAGCAGAGAGGTTTAGGGAGGGAATTCCAGAGCTTAGGGCCTAGACAGCTGAAGGCACAGCTACCAATGGTGGGGCGAAGGAAATCGGGGATGCAAGATGCTGGAATTGGAGGAATCTTCATACAGCAGATCACAGAGTTCCCTCACCACATCTTTAAGGAGCCTCAGATGATGGATGTACTTCTCCTGGGATATGCTTTCAAAACTGCCTATAAAGTTGTTGCAAAGGATATATTGAGTTGGAACCCTTCTCCTCCTGTGGTGGTGGTGTCTCTCCCTGTCATCCATCTCAAGTCTCAACCTCTTCCTCCTCATCCACATAAGCTAAATACAAGGGTCTTCCAAAAGGTACACCCCTTACACGACTGGGGGGTGGGGGTTGAACAATAAATGATACAGCCTCTTTCAGTAACAACTTCAGAGGCAGTAAAACAAATTTGAAAGCAAACTTTCAAGATTCCGCATTCACTAGCGCTTAGCCGCCTGTCCCTTTAACACAACTCACACTTAAATGATTTGTGCTTCATTTAAATAGCTGTGCCCTCTTCAGGTACAGACAAGTGCAGCCACCAGAAACGCTATGGGTGAAGTTCAGGAGCAGCACGTGCAGAATAGGGAAAACAATTAATGCCCATTTTCCCTCTGTGTTGTGTGCATAATTCTGGCACTATTTGGGAGCACAACTCAGGAATTTCAAACCTATCAATCAGGAAGAAAGCATGTAAAACCTGAAACCTGTTAAGTTACCATTAACACCTAAGTAGCTGTCACATTCCTGAGCATACAGCAGAATGGAAAATTCAAGAACCAGATCAGACCAGTTTTCCATCTGTAGTTCTCACTAATTAGAAAAGTCAGTTCTATTTTCTTTTTCATTTCCGTTTAATGATCTGCATTTTTTTAAATCGTTTATTGGAGTTCGAGGTTATTTGGGACAGAACAGTGTCTGTTAAGGGAATTTGATTACAGCACACCAAAATCTGTTGCTGCCAATCTATCTTACAGTAATCTTTTACTTTGACGTCATTCAGGAGAACCCAATTAAGGTAGAGAAACTCAAACCACAATGGCATGAATAATAGAAAGTATAATGCCAGTCCCAAAGTGATTTTAATAATGACACTTGACGGTGGATGACTCTAAAAATAGTAAATGATAAAAATACTAACAAGTAGAATTCTGCAACTTTAGTGCTCCTCCTGTCTCCACAAAAAATAAAACTCAAAATTTCCTGGGCCTTTTTTTTGAGTGGCCTCCAGCTTGGTACAACTAGACACAGTGTGCACGGCACACGCACTGCCTATTTGTATATGAATTTTCCAATTGGAGCCCTACAACTTGTGTCGGACCCTTTTTTGCATATTTAATCAGCCTTACACCTGTTTCAGGTGGGCAGGCTGCTTGCTCATTTACAGCCTCATTTGAATATGGCATCGCCTGAGCCTGGGGCATCAATGGGGCAGCTGAGGTATCCCCTGCCCCCCAAATTTTCAACTGCTGGCCGCCTGTTTTTCAGGTGCAAAATGGGTGGCCATGAGTTGAAGCTCTCCCCAAGAATGTCAAAATAATTTTGTTTAAGCCAAGCCAGACCCACTGACATGGGGAAATGTAGTGTGTTTATTATTTTGTTATGTGATGCAAAGACAAATTGTATTGATTAAACTTGGTGAATCTGATCATAAAGTTGCTCTTTTCACTTAGAGTAAAATAAAGCAGCATAACAATTATATTTGGCCTACTCTCATTAAGTGTTTGCTTGGTCCACCTTCAGAGAGATTGAAGTACACATGCAAAAGACATTAATATCCAGCCCAGGTCATAAAGAGGTACTATTGTTACACCCCTTGGTTACGCTATTATACAAGTAGATATAGATCAGTGCGAGTCAATTCCATAAAAGTTAGACACTCAGACTGCAAACAGGAGTGAGACACTCAGACCGCTAATTGAACCTGAGAAAGTATCTGCTGCAGACCTTAAACTTGTAACATGCACTTTTCAGCTGGTATCCCCAGGTACAATCAGGGGCAGGAACATAGGAGTGCACAAGGAGCAATTCATCTGGCTAGTTCCATTTTGTAGGAAATATCATAACCCACAATACCTCTATCAATTTTTACTCCAGGTATTTATTCAACTCGCTCTTGAAATTCCTGATACAATCAGCCTTGGGTGATTTTCCTTGGCAGTCCATTCCATATATTCACCCTAACTCACTTTTTCCCCTCTCCAGCTTAGTGGCATGGGGGGGAAATTGTGGAACCCCAAATGCTCCTCGGGTCACGTGGAATTTTTTTACCCCTTCCTGGAATCTCTTCCCCTAGATTTCCCATTTGGGTCCTACCTGCTTCCACACATGACTCAAGCGAGACTAGGGTGGCAAATGGATCTGGAAATCATTCGCCAGCTCCCCGCTCTACCCTGGCAGTCCCCCATATATGGGCGGTTGTGATAGCTTGCTTAAGTTTCATTGCCAATTTTTAAAATTTAGAACTTTATAAAAAAAAATCTTTATAAATAAGCACTCTCTTGCAAGGCCTGTGAGGCTTTTCGCAGTCAATCTCAGCCCCCTCCAGCTGGGTTCCTTTAGGAGCCTCCAAAAATCAATGACCTAAAGACTGAGATGGGATGAATCTTCATGACACTTCCACTGGTGTAAGGGCCCAGCGGAAGATCTAAGCCCTTATATCCTTAACATACTTAATGATTGACTTGGTCGCTGAGATTGTTCTCCTTACAGCAGAGAAGGTAAAGGGGAGATTTAATAGAGGTGTTCAAAATTATATGGGGCTTTGATAGAGTCGATAGAGAGAAACTGTTTCAACAGGCAGGAGAGTCGGTAACCAGAGGACAGAGATTTAAGATAATTGGCAAAAGAACCAGGGAGGAGATAAAGAGAAATTTTTTTTACGCAGCAAGTTATGATCTGGAATGCACTGCCTGAAAGGATGGTGGAAGCAGATTCAATAGTAACTTTCAAAAGGGAATTAGATAAATACTTGAAGGGAAAAAAAATTACAGGGCTATGGGGAAAGAGCAGGGGAATGGGGCTAACTGGATAGCTCTTTCAAAGAGCCGGCACAGGCACGATGTGCCAAATGGCCTCCTCCTGTGCTGTACCTACGATGATACTATGAAAGCGGTTGGCTTGTTGTAACAAAAAACAGCTGGGTCACTCATGTTCTTAGGAAAGGGGAACTGGTCACCCATACCTGGTCTGACCTACGTGTGACTCAGTCCCACGCTAGTGACTTTTATTGCACTCTGAAATGGCCTAAAAACCAATTCAGTTCTAAAAAGAATTGTTATAAAGCATGAATAAGTCCCACCACCACCCTTTCAAGGCAGTGAATGTGGCCCTGCCAGTTTTGCCTACATAAATAGCAAAAAAAATCCACCAACACAATCTCCCAGCAGAGGTCACTGGATAGAATCAGGAGTGGAGCTTTGACTGTTATTCCCCTCCCCTCCCTGACCAAGAGACAATTTTAGTGCCCCTTCTGTCACCTCAGCTGAGACCAGCTCTCTCAGCACAGACCAAAGGTCAGGCAGTGCAAATTCCTTACATTTCCAAAGGTCTATGCTTTAAGTCAATCCCTTACCCCCACCATTAGCTTAGTGTCTTCAGCATTAATGAAAGCTCCCCTCTTATTCCATATCATACCATCAAAACAAAACTATTTGCATCCCCACATAGAATAATTTATTTGGAAAAGAATCTGAATGTCCCATGAGGAATAAACTGTTTGCAAAATACATTTATTTAGGGAGATTTGTGTTTCCACTGTGAGCTTACAGTCAGATACATTAACATATGTCTTTTTTTATATGATTATTATGCATTGTATTCTCCAGTAACTTTTAATAGCAGCCCCACAGAGGGCCATATATTTCCTTTGTATGTTAATTTTACTGAAAAAGTAGACGTGCATAAACAGGGGAGCAAGATTGGTAGAAAGTGTACTCTGATTCTTGCTCCCATCATAAAATGTTTATTATCTTGTTAAAAGCTAGTGTAAAGCAAAACGACGCAGAATTATAGGAGTGAGATATCAACAGCAAGTTTTTTTTGAACGTCAAGGCTGAACAAGCATTCGTCTGAACTAATGGAAAGTTTTTTAAGTATCACCACAGAACTGCTCGTGGTGAATAGAACAGTATTAGTCGCACAACATAGTGGCCATTTTCACTTTTGTCTTAGTGTGGCAGAAGCAGGAAGAGAGGGTGGCACGGGAGCACAGAGGCCATAGAAGGTGCATGACTCACAGGACAAATGACTCCAGGCAAAAAACATAGGCAGCTACCTGGGCACGACAGGGGACATTGCATGAAGAGGCCTTGGCTTGGCAGGGAGGCTGCGACTGACATGGGCCACTGGGTCTATGAAGTACTGCAGAGACAGGCAACTATCGACACTGCACAATCAGTAACAGTGCTTGTGTTGGAGTGGGCTTGTTGCTTTAAAAGGTGGCACATGCAGACACCTATGCAGTGCTCCATGATGGTACAGGACTGCCACTGACATGAGTGCAAACCAGCTATTCCTAAGCTTCTCCACACTGGCACTGCATGGGCCCCGGCTATGCTTCTCTTTTTTGTAGGATATGTGAAACAGTCCCAAAGTGTCACCTTGGCTCAGTTGCCTCCGAGTCAGAAGGTTGTAGGTTCACTCCCATTCCAGGACTTGAGCATATAATTTAGACTGACACTTCAGTGCAGTTCTTAAGGAAAGCTGCGTTGCCAGAGGTGCTGTCTTTCAAATTAGATGTTAAACCAAGGCTCTGTCTGTATGTTCAGGTGGATGTAAAAGCCCCACACATCTGCACTCACTAACTCTCGCCCTCTCTCTCTGCAGGACAAGACTGTGCACAACATAAGGGAGAGAGTAAAACTGGGGGAGGACCAGCCAACATCTTGAATTAGATGCTAATGTGTATTTCCAAAAATTTTCTGTTTTCATTTCAGCGTCCCAGCACTTGCAGTTTTATTCTTTTTGACCCAATGGATTTACTGCAGCCATTCTCCTTCCCCCATTACAGGTGAACACCCCTGTGGAGGCCAGTGAGCTGGCTAAAATGATGGAAATGACCTCAAGGCTGAAAAATCTGTCTGGGTCAGAAGTGGAAGTCCCACCACAACAGACATTTGCCCCAATTCTGCCCATGTAGAAAATCGTTGTAGGTCAGCACATAGTCTACTATACCCTCAAAAATGAATTTTGCAAACTACAAAATTAACTGAAGAATATGAATCGACGCAAGGCACTTTGCACGATGAAGTACTTTTGGAGTGCAGTGACTGTTGTTATGTATGGCCTTTCATATCAGTACCTCACCTGTTAATCAATAATTACCATGTACTTAACATGTAAGGTACTGATGTGAAAGGCCCTGCAATGCAATAGTCGCTGCACTCCAAAAGAGATTCATTGTATGAAGTTCTTCGAGACTTTTGATGTGATTGTTATATAAATTCAAATATTATTCATTATTATGAGGCCCAATTCTTTTGCCCTAAGCGATCAAAGGCAAATGTTTAACAATTCACACTTAATTGCGTTACCAGAAATAATCCCAAAATTGTTGCTCTCCATCACTGAGGTGCGAATTTAAAAATGGGTTATTTACGCAGTTGTTTTGTTTACTTCCACAGTTATCCAAGCTGTCAGTCAGTGTACTTTATTTTGTGCATAGTTTGTTGTGGAAGTGGACCCTAATGATTTGCACATGTAAATATACGGGAGTTCAAGCGATAATGCTTCCATTGTCTTGTCAACTGATCTGGAGTAGGTCAACGATTGAGGTATAGAACAGGAGGAATGAAGGGATAAGATAAGCAAAGCTAGCAGCTGCACCACAATAACTAGTGGGCAGGTGGCTCATCAGAGGCTCAGGGTGGGAGAGGCAGCAGCAGAACATTAGGGACTCAGCATATATCACATTGGACCCTTGAGGCAGGAGGTTTACATGCTCGAAGCACATATTCGGAATTTGGGCACGGAACTCCCACAGGATTTTGAAATCATTATTTATAGAATCTACCCTATATTGTTTCCTGGGTGGCTCAATGATACAGTGCACTGAAGTACTGTGTTGCAGTGCCATGAAATGATTAGATATGCATACAATCCTGCCAAAATTGAGTTCTTAATTTCCTTCTGCTACCATAATCCAGATGTCAAGTGGGAATCAGGGACTTTCCCATGGAAACTTAGAATGACAATCATCTGTGCTGCTCACACACATCTGCTGGTACCCAATTCCAGCGCAATATTGGTATAATGCCGGGGAAATTTCTCTACCACCATCTCAACCAGCAATGGTGAATACCACAGAGAGACTCAAGAAAGGAGAAAGGGAGATTTTGTCTTAAAAAGAGAGAATGTCAACTTTGGAAATAAAAACCTTGCTTCGGTTGAAAGCTGACCACACAAAATGGATTTCAGCTGTTGAACTGAATGCTGGGAAGAGGCTTTTAACTGACACAAGTTAATTAGTTAGTTCAAATCATCAGCCATGCTTTTGACCATGGAGTTCCCAGATAATTTGGCCTTAAAATCTTCTAAGCTAAGAGCCATAAAGCAATTAAAGCCATAAAATCTCTAGGTTAGTTGTACCAGAAAAGTTTGTGTTTATACTACAGACATTTCTTACTAGTATGAAACCCCATTATCCCTAGCTCAGGCCTCAGGTGGAACACCGAATAGAACATAAAGATATCACATTTTCCCCTTTGAGTGAAAAAGCTCTTGAGAAATTCATGATCGATAGGAAAAGAGTTGTAAAAGTCATAGACACAAAGCCTGTCTTGCTGGTGGGAAAGCCATGCTCCAGTGACTGAATGACAGCCACAGGAGTCCACATTTATCAGGTTTGATTGGCAGAAGAGGTGGGGGGGGGATGGGGGAGGGGCGAGACTATCTGGCACCAGTGTCATCCTGATTGGTAAAGTGAATGTAGGGAGACCTCCCTTTAAAATTAAAGTATAAAAATAGAGGGTCCTGCATTCCTCAGGTTGATCAGCATTAGGCAATTGATAGTCAATATCTGTATTGTGTACGTGAAAGTGATATGACAACTGTATTGTATGTACTGCTGCAAATTTTATGAATAAAGTATATTTTTTGAAAAAAAAAGTAGTAGTAGTAGTAGTAGTATTAGTATTAGAAGAAGACGACGACGACGGCGGCGGCAGAGATAGCAAGCTGTCTCTCTTTGCCTTTGTAGAAGTAGCAGTCTTTCTGTTAGTTGGCTTAGGTTCTATATAGTATCAATAAAGTGTCACTTAACTTTGTGAGGTAGGAGAGAGGTGAGAGTAAAGCCAGCTCAAGTATCATCACTCATGCATACAGTGGGTTCAGGTCGGAACCGAAGATCCAAGTGGAACGGATAACCCCGCTGCGGAAAGGTGGTTCATTGTTTCAACACTCCAGAAGATAAAGCTTGTGTCCCAGGGAAGGAAGGAAGGAGATTGGCTCAATCATACCACTTGTAAAGGTGAGGTCGTGTAAGCTCTGAACACTTAATCACACGCAGACTTGAGCTATTTAATAGACTGGCTACTTAAAGCTGTTAACTTGTCAGCTAACTAAGGAATTATTCTTAAAGTAATCTCACCAATTTATAACCTCAAACTCCGGTCACTACTGTTGTTAATGCTCAGCAATAAATTGGTGCTGATTTACAGTGATACACTGAATCGATGTATAACCTTTGCTACTCGTTTTGTTGAATAACTCTGTCCATTGATGATTCATTGCTCAACTGCTTAGTAACTGATTATAGTTACGCATGTCTATTAAGTGATTGTGCACCCAACTTTAACTTTAAGTTGTGATTTGTAACCAACAAATTGTGATCAGCACATGACTTGTGTTCTGGCTTTTTCCTTAATGGTTTGGCAAGAAAGATTAATTCACTCACTCAGCAGCTTTGGGGCAACCTAATTGGGGGTTAGTAAATTAAATTCATTTTGATCCAAACTGGGTTAACTGTAGGATGATCGGGAGCCGAGTCAGGAATCATTCTTCCCAAGACCTGCGCTGGCAGGTGAAAGCCCAGACAATTCCTTAGTAAGGAATTAAAGGAGGTAATTAAGGACTCGTCCGATTCCTCAGCATATATTTCTCAGGATATCGGAATCCAACTTTCTTACACTATCAGACGACTTTGAGTGGCGCTGAAGGAGGTCTGGGGCAGGCCAGGGGAGAAAGGGAGTAAACAGTGGGCCTGACAAAAAGAAAATAGATCAGCACCTGGATGGATACCATCTCTGATGCCAGCTCTGAGTGGAGTTCCAATCAATCACCATCTTGTGTACAGTAGTTGATTTATTTTGGTTACAGTCAAGGTTCTGATTTCTTGATAATGCTTCTTAAGCCTTGTATTTCTTTTAATCTCACTTTACTTCCTCCGTGCACTGCAACTTTAATTAATCTCAATGTCAGACACATACAAACGTCATCTTTGAAACCTCACTATTAAATGAAGGGCAATTTGCCCCCATTTATTTTCACTGGGAAACAACCTACAATGTGAATTAGTAGGCAGCCTTGCATTATTACATTTTACTGACAATAATTGAGATAATCTCTAGTTGTTATGAATTTGTGTCTGCTACAAGTTCAATGGCATCAGTCAGTTGCTTAAGTGGTCAGTGCAGCTTACTTTTATGGGAGTTGATTCCCACTGCTCTATGTCTACTTGTACAGTAGCACAACCAAGGGAATTAACAATAGAACCCCTTGTGACGTGAATCAGTTATACATGTCTTTTGCAAGTGTGTTTCTTCAATCTCTTTGAAGGCAGACTGAGTTTGCTTCAAATCATAAGGTGCCTTATTCCACAGTAAGGTGAAAGATCATAGACTCGAAATTCAGCCATGCAGCACCCATTTTTCAGGCGCTAAACGGCCTCCTAAGCCTCCAATATGGCGGGCAGGAAAAGCATGCTCATTATAAGCCGGAAGTGCGCCGGCCATCATATTGGTAAAGGCCAAAGAATAGGCCTGCCGTGTCCATGCCTGAAACAGGCATTAGGCCCTTTATATATGCAAATAAAGGTTCTAACAATTGTTTCAGGCCCCCTCTGCAAAATTAGTTTGCCCTAAGGCAGCTGGGGCTGGCTGCACTCAGGGAAACCAGGTCTACATGCAGCCTAACAGGCGGTACTTAAAGGAGTGCTCCTCCCGGCCCCATATTCAAAGAACGTGGGCCGCTGCCGACCACCACTCCTCCCCCTCTTCCCAGTCGCCCCCCCTTCCCGGTCCCCTTTAGCCGCTTACCTGAGGGCCACAGCTGGTATCGCAGCAGTCCAATCTTCCATTCCACATCGCCGGCTAGCTGTCTCTCACTCTCCGCAGCTCGCCAGCTCGATGGCAATGAGGCTCAAGGCCCGAGGCCCAATATCAGGTGCACCTCGGATCTCACCACTCAGGTGCAGGGACTGTTCCCTACGACCTCCCCACGCTAAAAAATAAGCGCACCCAAATTTCTAGGCCCATAAACGAGATACTCGTTGAAGGATAAGAACGAGCAACATTTGTCCCAAACATTAAAGATGCATTTACTCTATAGCTACCAGTCTGAGACCTGTAGCTGCAATTCAGTTCTACTCAGGCATAACCCTGTTTACACTGTTTGGCTCCTACGTGGCTGAAATTTGAACTGCCTTGTGGGTGCGGCAAGTTGAAAATCTGCCCCATGGTGTTGAAGAACAGTTATGTGTTACACAGCAGTGATCTAATAGGTTTTATTGACAGTACTCAAATGAGTTACAGAACCCAGTTTGTATTAGTCTTTAAAAACTATGATTTTAAGTTACTAGTCGATTTTTCTGTGGCATTACACATCAAACCAGCTGTTGTCTTCAGGTGTATTGGGGTAAAAGGCTGGTGGATCATTGGACCAAGGCATTCAGAGATAGTTCAGCCTCCATTTTAAGTATTCTGTCCTTATTTATAAGTAATATTTGACTTGATTTCATTCTTTGACTTGATTTCATTATTTATTATCTTAAAATACAATAAAAATCTGCACGTACTTTCTGTCAACTTTTCCCTTGTAAATTCCTATGTCCGCACAAACTCCCTATGTAAACTTGTCACGCTGTAATTACCTCTCCCTAGTAATAATATTATTGGGCAATCTCCCATGATATTGCCCATGCTAAGTCAGAGAATATGGTCATTTTCATGTCTCAACTATCTTTTTGTTGCTGTTCAACTCTCTCTCTGTCTGTCTCTCCTTTTCAAATTCTCACTTTCTCCATCTTTTTTCATCCCCTTAACTTTTATTTTTGTGTCTCCTTCAGTATTTTCTTCTTTCCTTACTTCAATGGTGGTGGTGAGGGGTGGGATGGCGAAAGGAGCCAGCAACAGCTGCAGGTTGCATTTTGGGTGGAGGTTGTGGGGGAAATGTATCATCAGTGGCTCCCTTCCCAACCCATCCCCTGGCCAATTACTCATGCTTTCCCCTACTTCTTTACTCCTATTACATCCCCTAGCCATTCACCTTCTTACTACAACAACAAGAACTTGCATTTATATAGCGCCTTTAACGTAGTAAAATATCTCAACAACCCCTTCCTCTTCCTACCACCTCCTCATTCTCATCACTATCTTTACCCTTTCCCCATTAAACTACATGCTCAACCCCAATATCCTGCTCCTCCCCTTGCTCTGCTGTCACTCACCTTACCATAATGCCTGATCCACTCCTCCATCTTCCACTCATTCCCCCAAGAGTAGGTGGTGATAGACCAAAGGCTCCCTCACCCTCAACCGTTGTCCCTCCTATTCTGTCTTCCTATTTGTTTCCCTCAAGGAGGCTTTTTATCTTTTGAAATTCAACTTGGTTTTTTAAAAAATAAATCAAATTAAAATAAGGAAGGAAATTGCATGTCTGTCTTTTTCTCGATTTGTTTTCTTTTCCTCACAAGTGTAAGTGATTAGCATTGATTTATTCTGTCAACAAAACACAGGTGAGGTAATTAGTTGGCATCAAAATTCAATAGATTTTTTTCAAAATCAAAGTAGCATTAAATGAAGGCACATACTCTCATCCCCTCTCTCCCTTTGACCACAGTGTCTCTCTCTTACTCAACTTCATGCACTTTCTAAAATTTATATGACACAAAACAAAAGCTACAACATACGTGCAATCAAAACACTGTCATGATTCTTGCTATTCCTTTCCCTCTCACACACACAGACTCTTTTTTAAAAAATACACTAAATATAAATTTTACCTCAGTAAAGCTTTTGAAAGATTACTGAGCGAAAAGTGCTAGAAGCTAATGAAAATTATTTCATTATTACAGCTGACGAAATTGTACTGATACCTCCTGGGAAATTAGGTAAACTGCAGATGCTCAGACTCCACAATCCAAATTCAGCTCACAGCATCACAGATCCGGGTAAAAATATCAAGTTGGGGCCTTCACATACAACCTTTAATAAAGGCATTAAAAGACAATTCAATGTAAAGTAATCAAGTTATTGTGAAATATGTAACTTTTAGAATTTAAAAAAAATTGTTTTAACCCGTATTTGGACATTAAATATTTCAGTTATTGTGAAAAATGTGGCGGATGAAAACATTTTCAGTAAGAATTTTAAGTGATTATGGAAACTTGTTGGCCAATCACAGTGATGAGTTTACATAAGCAAAACTCATTATGAATGTGGACAGAGGAATTTATAACAGGAAAAAAATTACACATAAAGTATGACAAAAGCTTGACAACAGGATGTCAAGTTGTACAGACAGAAAGTTCATGCAGATTTAAAATGTTTAACACGTAAAATTTGATATTACCTTACCAACTGTATTTTGAGCTCTTGATGGCTGGCTAACCATATGTGTGAAGGTCCTCATTTACAAGTCGTCTGCTATATTTTTTTAATTTAAAAGATGATGTGAAGGTTTGATCAAGTCATTTGGTATCTGTACAAGGTCTTACCACATCACAAGGCAGTCTGGGAGGTTCCAACCCTATGATTTTTCCTGCCTCCCTGTGAGGAAATACTGTAATAAATACTGTAAATTCTGTAATCACATGGTCCATTATTCAACAGCCTAGGCTTCCATTAAGTGGTTGTTTTCTTATCAGATAACAGCGTCATTTTTAACAACATAGAAACTATCTTCAGAATGGAGGTAATTTTTAGACTATCTAAATGCAATGCAGTAAACAGCAATCCAGGTATTAAATATATATCATCCTTGGGTCAAAATCCTGGAACTCCCTACCTAACAGCACTGTGGGCGAACCTTCACCACACGGACTGCAGCGGTTCAAGAAGGCGGCTCACCACCACCTTCTCAAGGGCAATTAGGGATGGGCAATAAATGCTGGCCTCACCAGCGACGCCCACATCCCATGAATGAATTTTTAAAAATGTACTCTGCGTAGTGTTCATGAATGCCATTCATGTAGTCCAATGTTGGTTTAACATGACAGTAAATGTTTTGCCAGTGAACTGAAGTCATCAGTTGAGCCAGTTATTTAGGGAATGGGGAAAGATCCAAATAACTTATGTTATACTGGAATTTCTGAATTTTGAAATGGCATATTTCAGCAGTGCTCGAAGGCATATTTGAAGCTGAATTTATTACTGCCAATAAACTTAAGGGAGCATGATTCAGTGTAACATCTCTTGCTTTTTGCATTATTGTAGTTCATTATTCCAAATGGATTGATTAGAAATCAACAGCTACATATACAAGGGGGAAATAATTTCTCTGATACGAATCAAACCAAATAGCTTTTCACTGATTCTATAAAACTTACCTTTTTATATCAGTAAAGTAGCCTTCATTTTATTTAATATTTTTGAATAAATAGAACCTATTTTTACAAAAATATATGCAATAGAATGTTAAATAATGTTGTTTGATCAATGGTATTTTCAGCTTTCATTATTCCCAGACTCGACTTGTTCAAAGCTTTCCTGCCTTCCACCCTACACAAACACCAATTCTTTCAAAACTCAGTTGCTGCACCCTATCCTTCTCCAAGTCCCATTCACCCATCCCTTCATCCTTGCTGACTTCCGTTGGTTCCCTCTCTGAATTCAAAATCTCGGTCCTGATTTACAAATCCCTCCAAAGCCTCACCTCACCCTACCGCTTCAATCTTCTCCATTCCCATGTCCCAGCTTGTGCCCTTTGGTCCTCCAACTCGAGCTTCCTGTACACTCTGTCCTCCACATGCTCCTCCATAAGTGGTAGAGCCATCAGCCACCTTGACCCAACTCTCTGAAACCTCTTTTAACCTCTCCACCTTAAAAGCCTCCTCAAAAACTACCTTTTTGACCATGCTTTCGGTCATCTATCTTAACTCTTCCATTGCTGATTGGTACCTATTTCTACTCTGTGGAGTCTGTTGGGATGTTTTATATGTAAAAGTTACTATCTGATTGTATCAGCTACAGCTTGCAATCAGTGGGGTCCATCAAATAATACTTGTCAAGTAATTGCACTAAAACTGTGTGTTCATTATGTCAAATATATTCAATTCAAATCAAACTAACATATTGAATGAAACAATACTTCTATACCAGATTCAGTGAGCAGCAGTCTCAGGCAGTTTTATGATAGAACAACGATTTACAGACTTACAACTTGACAACAAGATTTTATTTGTGGTTATCCTAAGATGATAATGCGAATAATGATATTATGTTGTTTTGGCTGGGTCTGAAACAACTTCAGAGCTATGGGTAACAACATTTATAATATACCTTAGGGGAAATGTGTCTTTGTTAAATGCATTCTTGTTTTCTTTCCCAGTCCCTCCACCTTTTGCAGCCTGCTGGAGTTTGATGGCCTTTTTAGCCAAGTTTATCCTTTGTTCTGAAATCATGATATTAATGCATCTCTATATGGGCACGTTCTGGAGAATGCAGTAACAACATGTTTACACACCATATGAGTTTTGCATATTGGAGGCATTTCTAGACTAATTAAAATATCTATGTGGTTGTTTGAGCATATAAAATATGTGTTGCGTGATATCACCCTGATTTGGTTTGACACTACAGGAAGTGTAAATCTCGTGTGATGTCAAAATTGATTTGCTAAGTGCTATGGGGTTCCTTTTGGAATTCGTGAACACTTAGTAAACCGACCTGACTTTAATTTAAGAGTTCAGAGATCAGGGACTCCCCCATCTCTGTGCTCTAAACATTTACATTTCTAATTTTGAGACACAGCTCTGGGGATACACATAGGAATATAGGAACAGGAGTGGGCCATTCAGCCCCTCATGCCTGCTCTGCCATTTGATAAGATCATGGCTGATGTGATCTAAATTTAGCAATTGAGCTAGTATCAATTGCCGTTTGCGGAAGAGAGTTCCAAACTTCTACCACCCTTCTACCACACGGTAATGGAAGTATATTATTGATAGCTTCAGGTTTTACCTATCATATATACTTCATGGTGAATCGTGTTTAGTCTATTATTCTATGTCCCACATATATAAATCAACAGGATTGTTCTTAGATAAATTTACGAATAATATATGATGTAAACCTGTAACCTTATCATTTTTTTCAACAGATTGCTTGAAATTAATTAAAGCTTTCAAATATCTTCATAGCAGAATTTTATTTGAATTAACTTTATTCTTCTGATTTAAATGAAGAAATGTAAAGTAGAACGAAGAAATGTCTGTTGATCATGTTTTGTGCATACAAAAATGAAACTGTGAACTGAGGCTTTCAGAAAAAAAAATATTTTTACATTTTTTTTTGTGCCCATCCTTCTCTGCTCAAAACAAAACAGCCAGGCAAACAGCACTGACGTGGAATATTGCTGTTATTGTTTGGAAAGGACAAGAAAAATTGTGTGACAGAGTTGTGAAATTCTCTACAATGCAGACCAGATTATTAAAATAGCTAAACCTCCAAATGTAGCAGTGTTTTATGGAGATGAAGAGCACTACAACTTGCAATTATATGGTTAGTCAGTCAACGTACTGTGCGCAGTGCAAACATTGACAAGAAAGTCTCCTGGAATGCATGGCTGTGATGGATAACACCAGCATCCGCACTTTGAAGTGCAGAATTTGGATACGTGCCAACTGACTATGGGACTCAATTGCCAATGATTTGAGTGAAAATATTTTCTATTGGTAAATGCAGCAACGTTTTATTTGAATTTAACATTTATGGTAATATTAAGCAGTTACAATGTAGGTCTGTTTACCTTAATTCCTAACGATTGTCTCACAAATGTAAAGTCAGTTCCGATATCTAACAAACATTTTATATAAGTCTCTTGTCTAGTGTAACCCTGGTGAGCCTGGTTTGGAAGACTATTCCTGTTCATTTCCACGGGAGAGGGCGATTATGGTGTTGCATGTTAATCGGGAGGGTAGGAGGGGTGGCTGGGCATATGTGGTGGCTATCTGGAGGAGTCAGCGTGACTCCTGGTCCATCTTGATCCTCGACCCTCATCACAATATAGGTATTTTGCCAATATGGAGGTGGGAAATCTGGCGGGGCTGCCGAATATGAAGGGCCTGCAGCAGCATCTTAAAGGGGACGGGTATTAGCATGAAGAAATGCAAAGAAGCAGCACTTTAGAGCAGCAGCCAACCTGTTTGCAGAACTTACAGCATCAATTATGTTAAATTTGGAAGCCTTTAAGGCAAAACTCACAAGTGACTGCCATAAAAATGTCTCCCAAAGCTCCATATGCAGCCTGACTGTAGTTGAGGACCCCTTTAATTTTCACTGGAAATGGCCACCTTCAACTTGGACTGCCCATCGTTGGGCGGGCAGGAGCAGCCACTGGTGGTGGTCCAGTATGCTGAGATGAAAACGACATAGGGCGTCTTAACAGCATCATTTCACTCTGACTTACAGATATGTATGAGGCTCCCTCCTGTTTCAGACAGGACCTCCGGTGGCCTTGATAGAAACCCACCTGAAAATCAGGACAGAAGGCAACATGGTGGTAAGTTAGCTCTTCCACCAATTGCTTAATTTTGGTTCTGCTACCACCTTATTCTTAAGCACAAACAGGGCGGTAGCAACACAAAAATTGCCCCCATGGATTTTTGACTCTTTTAGATAAAATTGACTGCAAAATCCTTTCAAACACAAATGCACAGCATTTAATTAAACAAAGCCAGAACCGATCCAGTGTCTCATTTACTATTCTTTATTTAGTCACACAACCAGCAATTACGATTCTTAAATATTCATCTGTGATGAAATGCCCATTGCACACTACTGGAATCAGCTTTGAATTATTTTGATGCTCAACACATAAGGTGTCCGGAATTTATTAAATAAATACAGCTGAAGGCCAGGATTTTCCTGTTTGACGTAATCCCGATACACCTTGGTTGTGGTGGGAATTCCACCCATCACAATGGTACACATCTGGCCCTCGCCACTCTTCCGGAGTCACGCTACTTTGCATCATTTTGGTGGGTCCCCTGCCCTCTGCTCGGGGGCCCACCTAGATGTGACTGGATAATGGCTGCAGCAGCCCTTGGGTTCCTGGCGCCATGTAGCACTGTTGGCAGCCTCGGGGGCAGGTGCCACCAGAAATATTTTTTCAAAAAGCAGAATAGCCTATGTAGTCAATCATCCTGTGATCAATTACGTAGCCTTTCTGGCAATGCAATTTTTATATTCTTTCTTTGGGCCCACAGCACTGCTGGATGGCAGGGGCATGCCAGCATGCCTGGTATCCAGTGCTGCTTAGAAAGATTATTCACATCACTTACATCCAAGAAAGAAAGACTTGTATTTATATAACGTCTTTCATGACCTCAGAACGTCCCAACGCGCTTTACAGCCAATGAGATACTTTGAAGTACAGTCACTTTTGTAATGTAGGAAATGCGGCAGCCAATTTGCGCATAGCAAGATCCCACAATCAGCAATGAGATAATGACCAGATAATCTGTTTCATTGATGCTGGGTGAGGGATAAATATTGACAGAGAGGGGAGAACTCTCCTGCTCTTCTTCGAAATAGTGATAATTATATTGTGCCTACCCATTTTTGGTGTTATATGCCAGACGAGGCAGGGCTGAATGGGGAG
The DNA here is from genome assembly GCF_035084215.1 of Heptranchias perlo. Lineage (NCBI taxonomy): Eukaryota > Metazoa > Chordata > Chondrichthyes > Hexanchiformes > Hexanchidae > Heptranchias > Heptranchias perlo. The sequence goes on from NC_090329.1 coordinate 11,030,730, forward strand.
CTGGCCTAAAATCTTATCTGAAATTCTGCACTGCTTTTACTGTTCAGCAGCAATGTTCCGCAAAACTATTGGTTGCTGGACAGAGAAAGGCACTTATATAATTTGAGGTTCTGTTTGGATTATCATTGATGGACACAAATTTATTCTTTTGATTAATATGCTGTAAATCTTCCAATTGAATCCACAACCCGCAAAGCACTTTTCACTTAAGGATACTTTCCCCCACCCTCCAACCAATATCCCCTGTGTTGGCTAGTCAATGAATAGACATTGTACCAACTACATCTGAAATAAATATCCTTCTGAAGTTACATTAACTTTCACACGATAGTTTAGGATTGTAATTCACATTGAGTTAACCGATTCAACATCAGCAATTACGCTTAGACAGCAGAGGTCCATAGCGTAGATCGTCCATGATTGCGCAACATGGCTTCATTCCGAGTATCAGAGTGTTACAGTGGATTATTGTAAACAATTTTACAACACCAAGTTATAGTCCAACAATTTTATTTTAAATTCACAAGCTTTCGGAGGCTACCTCCTTCCTCAGGTGAACGATGTGGAAATGAAATCCTCGAAATGAAGTCGCATTTATAATTCACAGAACAATGCTTGGTGATAACAGACAGTTTTTTCAACTGCCTGTTGCCAAGGCAATCAGTGTGCAGACAGACAGGTGTTACCTGCCAGGTCTCAGAATATACAAATCACCAAAAAAAACAACAAACAAAAAAAAACAAAGATAGAGAGGTAGAAACATAGAAAAGACAGCAACTGACCCGTTATATTAAAAACAGATAACATTTGTTCACTGGTGGGGTAACGTGTAGCGTGACATGAACCCAAGATCCCGGTTGAGGCCGTCCTCATGGGTGCGGAACTTAGCTATCAATTTCTGCTCGACGATTTTGCGTTGTCGTGTGTCTCGAAGGCCGCCTTGGAGTACGCTTACCCGAAGGTCGGTGGCTGAAACTTGGTGTTGTAAAATTGTTTACAATTGTCAACCCCAGTCCATCACCGGCATCTCCACATCATTACAGTGGATTGTTGCTGCTCTGATATAGCTAGGCTAACTAAGGACGATCCTGTGCCTGCCTCCAATCCGGAGCAGGTCAGTGTCCCTTCCTGGCCTCAATTCCGATTTTCGGTGCCCAGTTTACGGGAACCTTGAGGACAATTTTAACCCAACCATATTGGGTGGGGGGCAAAAACCAGCGTTCTACCTGATCACGTGGGTTTCCTGCCTGGTGAGTTAGATTAAAATAATCCCCTTTGTCTCCGAGACGGGTGATATGACCCTACTGGCAGCGAGGATTAATGATGACGTCAATCTTTACAAGTCTGCTGTCTGCTTCTCGTTGTTACATCGATGTTGCAGACGGTGTCGAACCATCTAATTCCCAGCAGTCGCTCCTACCAGCGCATATGAAATACTTGAACTCTCTTGATGTCTTACTTAAGTAGTGTCAATGTTTCAGATCCACACAAAATTACTAGATGGACGCAGGTCTGATAGATCTATTCGGTGAAGCAAAAGTTAGAACGCTGACAACCTTCTATAAGCAAAAACCGTCTTGTGACAGTATTAAATGGCAATTGTGCCATATAACACAGCTGGAACTGCACTCAGGAACAAAATAGCTGATTTATTTGTGGTTTTTGTAACTATGCTAATATTTTGTGCATTAGTGTGTTAAATGGGGAGAAGTTTCAAATGAATGCATGGTTAATTCTGCCCAACAAAATAATTTCGCACTTCTCTACCTAGCCGTAAATTTTACCGGGCTATTCTTCATCAATTTATATCACCGCATTCTACCAATTACTTCTGCTTCGATATAGGCTTGCCATGTTTGTTCCTTTGAACTCAGCTTTTTGAAAAGAAACTGACCGGAGCACTGGGAAATAGGCTTCAGGCAAAAACAACAAAAATACCCTCAAGTTGTTTTGCCTCAGCAGAAAATGTATTTGTTGAATCTAAATTAGGGGCGTTTTTAGTATCAAGAACATATATATTTTTTTATTTGTTCTTGGGATGTGGGCGTCGCAGGCAAGGCCAGCATTTATTGCCCATCCCTAATTGCCCTTGAGAAGGTGGTGATGAGCCGTCTTCTTGAACCGCTGCAGTCCGTGTGGTGAAGGTTCTCCCACAGTGCTGTTAGGAAGGGAGTTCCAGGATTTTAACCCAGCGACGATGAAGGAACGGCGATATATTTCCAAGTCAGGATGGTGTGTGACTTGGAGGGGAACGTGCAGGTGGTGTTGTTCCCATGTGCCTGCTGCTCTTGTCCTTCTAGGTGGTAGAGGTCTCGGGTTTGGGAGGTGCCGTTGAAGAAGCCTTGGCGAGTTGCTGCAGTGCATCCTGTGGATGGTACACAGTGCGCCGGTGGTGAAGGGAGTGAATGTTTGGGGTGGCGGATGGGGTGCCAATCAAGCGGGCTGCTTTGTCCTGGATGGTGTTGAGCTTCTTGAGTGTTGTTGGAGCTGCACTCATCCAGGCAAATGGAGAGTATTCCATCACACTCCTGACTTGTGCCTTGTAGATGGTGGAAAGGCTTTGGGGAGTCAGGAGGTGAGTCACTCGCCACAGAATACCCAGCCTCTGACCTGCTCTTGTACCACAGTATTTATATAGCTGGTCCAGTTAAGTTTCTGATCAATGGTGACCCCCAGGATGTTGATGGTGGGGGATTCGGTTAGGGGGGGTGGTTAGACTCTCTCTTGTTGGAGATGGTCATTGCCTGGCACTTGTCTGGCGCAAATGTTACTTGCCACTTATCAGCCCAAGCCTGGATGTTGTCCAGGTCTTGCTGCATGCGGGCACGGACTGCTTCATTATCTGAGGGGTTGCGAATGGAACTGAACACTGTACAATCATCAGCGAACATCCCCATTTCTGACCTTATGATGGAGGGAAGGTTATTGATGAAGCAGCTGAAGATGGTTGGGCCTAGGAACTCCTGCAGCAATGTCCTGGGGCTGAGATGATTGGCCTCCAACAAGCACTACCATCTTCCTTTGTGCTAGGTATGACTCCAGCCACTGGAGAGTTTTCCCCCTGATTCCCATTGACTTCAATTTTACTGGGGCTCCTTGGCGCCAAACTCGGTCAAATGCTGTCTTGATGTCAAGGGCAGTCACTCTCCCCTCACCTCTGGAATTCAGCTTTTTTGTCCATGTTTGGACCAAGGCTGTAATGAGGTCTGGAGCCGAGTGGTCCTGGTGGAACCCAAACTGAGCATCGGTGAGCAGGTTAATGGTGAGTAAGCGCCGCTTGATAGCACTGTCGACGACACCTCCCATCACTTTGCTGATGATTGAGAGTAGACTGATGGGGTGGTAATTGGCCGGATTGGATTTGTCCTGCTTTTTGTGGATAGGACATACCTGGGCAATTTTCCACATTATCGGGTAGATGCCAGTGTTGTAGCTGTACTGGAACAGTTTGGCTAGAGGTGCAGCTAGTTCTGGAGCACAAGTCTTCAGCACTACAGCCAGGATGTTGTCGGGGCCCATAGCCTTTGCTGTATCCAGTGCACTCAGCCGTTTCTTGATATCACGTGGAGTGAATCAAATTGGCTGAAGACTGGCTTCTGTGATGGCGGTGATATCGGGAGGAGACCGAGGTGGATCATCCACTCAGCACTTCTGGCTGAAGATGGTTGCAAACGCTTCAGCCTTGTCTTTTGCACTCACGTGCTGGACTCCGCCATCATCGAGGATGGGGATGTTTGCAGAGCCTCCTCCTCCTGTTAGTTGTTTAATTGTCCACCATCATTCACGGCTGGGTGTGGCAAGACTGCAGAGCTTTGATCTGATCCGTTGGTTGTGGAATCGCTTAGCTCTGTCTATAGCATATTGCTTCCGCTGTTTAGCATGCATGTAGTCCTGAGTTGTAGCTTCACCAGGTTGGCACCTCATTTTTAGGTTTGCCTGGTGCTGCTCCTGGCATGCTCTTCTACACTCCTCATTGAACCAGGGTTGATCCCCTGGCTTGTTGGTAATGGTAGAATGAGGAATATGCCGGGCCATGAGGTTACAGATTTTGCCGGAATACAATTCTGCTACTGCTGATGGCCCACAGCGACTCATGGATGTCCAGTTTTGAGCTGCTAGATCTGTTCTGAATCTATCCCATTTAGCACGGTGATAGTGCCACACAACACATTGGATGGTGTCCTCAGTGCAAAGACAGGACTTCATCTCCACGAGGACTGTGCGGTGGTCACTCCTACCAATACTGTCATGGACAGATGCATCTGCGACAGCTAGATTGGCGAGGACAAGGTCAAGTTGGATTTTCCCTCGTGTTGGTTGGCTCACCACCTGCCGCAGGCCCAGTCTGGCAGCTATGTCCTTCAGGACTCAGCCAGCTCGGTCAGTAATGGTGCTACCGAGCCACTCTTGGTGATGGACATTGAAGTCCCCCACCCAGAGTACATTCTGTGCCCTTACAACCCTCAGTGCTTCCTCCAAATGGTGCTCAACATGGAGGAGGACTGATTCATCAGCTGAGGGAGGACGGAAGGTGGTAATCAGCAGGAGGTTTCCTTGCCCATATTTGACCTGATGCCATGAGATTTCATGGGGTCCGGAGTCAATGTTGAGGACTCCCAGGGCCACTCCCTCCTGACTGTATATCACTGTACCGCCACCTCTGGTTGGTCTGTCCTGCCCGTGGGACAGGACATACCCAGGGATGGTGATGGAAGAGTCTGGGATGTTGGCTGAAAGGTATGATTCTGTGAGTATGGCTATGTCAGGCTGTTGACTGACTAGTCTGTGGGACAGCTCTCCCAATTTTGACACAAGTCCCCAGATGTTAGTGAGGAGGACTTTGCAGGGTCGACTGGGTTTGGTTTGCCTTTGTTGTGTCCGGTGTCTAGTGGTCCGATGCCAGGTGGTCCCTCCGGTTTTATTCTTATTATGACTTTTTTTAGCGAGATTGTACAACTGAGTGACTTGCTCGGCCATTTCAGAGGGCAATTAAGAATCAACCATATTGCTGTGGGTCTGGAGTCACATATAGGCCAGACCGGGTAAGGACGGCAGGTTCCTTCCCTAAAGGGCATTAATGAACCAGATGGGGTTATACGACAATCCGGTAGTTTCATGGTCACCATTACTGATACTAGTTTTTTAAATTCCAGATTTTATTTAATTTATTGAATTTAAATTCCCCAGCTGCCGTGGCGGGATTTAAACTCATGACTCTGGATTATTAGTTCAGGCCTCTGGATTATTAGTCCAGTAACAAAACTAGTATGCTACCTTTCCCAGACTATAAATTCCACCTCCCTCATGCACAGAGTGAGGAATAGTGTGCCTATCCATGCAACATTAATTGCAGTTGTTGTTCAGGTGGGCCACAAGAATATGGTTCATTTGTTATGAGGGAAACTGAAGTACATTGCCAACCTAAACAAGAACAAGGGGTGGTCTGCACCCTTGGTGTCGACCTACTTTTTCTTCCACCAGACACCTGGGCTGCTGGAGCCTGCTCCACTTTTCCAGCTTTTCATTCTAATTATCTATTTCCCTTTTAGCACTTCTCACTCTCTCATAAGGAGGTCATTTTAACCGAACCCACCTGGGGCTGGGGGCGGAACTGACGGGATCAGAGCTTAATGGAAAGTAAAATCCGGCGGCATGTAAAACAGGTGGCCAATCTGATCTCCTTTGTTTCCCACAGGTGGGTTAGGTTCAAACTGGAAAGTAAAATTGGGTGGCATGTAGAACAGGCAGACTATCTAATCCCATCAATTCCCCTGACTCCAGGCAGGTTAGGTTAAAATGACCCCCTCAGTGTCTCGTAAGTGTCTATTAAATCTTTGATTTCACTCATTATGCCTCCTGTTGACTCCTGTGCTTATTACTTCTGCCCTTTAACCATTTCCTGGTCCCCAGCTCAAGACTTTACAGATCATCTATGTCTTTTCCTGTGTGTCTCCCATCTCCCTTTCCCTTGTTCTGTTCCTTTTTAAATGTTGCTCATCCATAATATCTGAGGAAGAGTTTATACCTAAAATGTCAACTGATTTGTGTTTTCTCAACAGATGCTTCATGACCTACTGAGTGCCTCCAGCATTTTCTGTTCGTGTTTCTAAACAAGAGCAAATTCACTTCTACTTCACTTAATATTGTGGCTTCTGAGATAGCAGGATGATTATGTAGCCAGGAAAAAGAATCAACAGGGGAGACTTTCTTGGGTCCGCATGCAGAGGCACTGAAACACCTGGACGCAGCGAATATTGGAAAATCAGACACATCAGAGTGCATGCCCGTAAAGGAACCTTCTTAATTTTCTTCCATTTATATCAATGGAAGGAAAATCAGGTGGGTTCTTTTAAAGACATGGGGCATGATTTTAACATGGCAGCGGGATCTCAACTGGGGGCGGGGGGTCAATAATCGGGTGGGAAACCGGGAGAAAGAATTGTGCGGTTTCCAGAGCGATAGCGACTCAATTGAAGCCACTGAATTTAACTTCCGGGTTTCGCGTCCTCAAGCTGTGTAGCAGGCGGACTGCACATCCGCATGACACAGTTAAAACCCACTATTTAAAGGGCCACTCCAACAATGCATTTTGAGGAGAAAAGAGGCTACAATAAATATGCAACATTCCAGAGCCAAGGCAGCACCTAGGTTTTCCAACGCCGCCCTGGAGACATTGCTGGGCGCAGTGAGAAGCAGGAGGGAGGTGCTTTATCCACCAGATAGGAGTAAGAAACCTGGTTCTGTCACAAAGAAGACGTGGCTGGAGATGGCAGAACAGGTCAGCAGCAGGAGCACGGTGTCCCACTCGTGGCTGCAATGCAGAAAGATATTTAATAACCTAACCAGGTCCGAAAAGCGAGTACAGTTACTGATTGACCTGCATTCTGTGGTGAACATTACCTCCCTCACACTGCCCTACGAAGCCTACTCCATCACATCACTCCTCACACCCACTTAAGGCTCAGTGTCAAGTTACCTTCACTTTCTGTGCACTTCTTCAGCCCCCCAATTTGTGTACCCACCTCTCCCACTCACCCCAATCCTGATCCAGTGTGATCAATCTGTTTGATCGTCACCCTCTGATGCATCTGCTTCATTGTCATCCTTACCCAAAGCAATGCATCCAGCGGGTGACCACTTCACCCTCACTCACTCTCACTTCCTCCCACTGTAGAAGAGAGCGCAAAATGCAAGGGAGAGGGCAAAGACTAGAGTGGGGCCTCTACAAATAGTGGTCCTCACAGAGGCAGAGGAGGTAGCATTGGAGATAAGTCGGACGGTGGAGTGCCTGGCCGTAGGGGATGCCGAGACTGGCACCCCACAAATGTCTGGTGACCGAACTTTAACATCCCTCACACACAACATGGATTGATGTAATCAAATGGGTGCATTTGCAATGGGTGTGTGTGTCGTTGTATGACTGTTTTGTGCAACCTGTGGGGGAGGGGGGGGTTTGTGGTCGTGGTGGTCTATCAAGTATGTGTGACTCCCTGGCATAACGAGAAGCCAGGTGAAACGCTGCTCTGCCAATGGTTTGTCCATCGTTGTCCTCCACATCCTCATCCTGCTCATCGTCTTCTTCTTCAATGTTGATGGCAGGTGCGGCTGATTCTGGAGCACATGGGACCTCATCCACCGGTGTAACCCTCTCTGTTGAGTGGTTATGCAGGACGCCACACATGACTATTATTCTACACACCCTCACTGGTGCATACTGAAGAGATCCCCCAGATCGATCCAGACTCCAGAAGCACATCTTCAGCATACCTAAGGCTTGCTCTATGACAGACCTGGTGGTGCTGTGACTGTCATTGTAATGCCTCTGTGCCTCGCTGGTGGGGTTCCTCACAGGTGTCATGAGCCACGTCTGCAAGGGGTATCCCTTGTCTCCAAGGAGCCATCCCTTAAGTGTGTCTTGTGCGTGGAAGAGGACCGGAATGTTGGATTTGTGCAGAATGAAGGAATCATGGCAGCTGCCCAGGAATTTGCCACGTACCTGCAGAAACCTCTTCCGGTGGTTGCAAACTAGCTGCTTATTGATAGTGATATCCTTTTCTGTTGATGAACATTCCTGGCTAATGTGGAGGTGCTCGGATTGCTACGTGTGTGCAATTAATTGCGCCCTGTACCCGTGGGAAGCCAGGCACAGAGTGGAAACCCACTGCCCTCTCGGTCCGGCTGATGTCATTGATGGGGAAGTTGAAGTCGTGGGATGCCCTGGCAAACAAGCCATCTGTGACCTTTCGTATACACTTATGGACTGACGACTGAGACACCCCAGCGATGTCACCGGTGGTGCCCTGGAAGGATCTGGAGGCGAAGAAGTTGAGGGCAGTGGTGACATTAACTCTGATGGGCAATGCATGGTCATTGCCCAGTTGGGTGCAGCTCTGCATGAAGGAGCCTGCAGATGTCTGCGACCACCTGGCCACTCAATCTTAGCTTTCGTAGGCACTGCTCTCAGAGGAGCCCAGGAAGCTCAGCCTCTGCCTTTAGATCCTCTCATGAGGGTAGTGCCTCCAGCGACGTTGGGCCCTCCATTGTTCCCCTCTCTGCTCTTCTGCAGGTCCCTGTGGCGCACCTCTGTCTTGTGGAGCTGCAACTCCCAGAACGACACGCCGTGCCTGGCACGGATGGTGATGCGCCTCCTCCTCAGATTTACTGCTGAATACAGCCATTGCATCCCCTCTATCCTGATGGTGTCAGTTTGAGGGGTCCAAAATGTCAGTAAATATTTCTCAACAGAAGAATTCTCAGTGTGAACAAAGATCTGAGTTTAAACACTCAGAACTCCCAGCCAAATGTTTGTCGGAGAGAAGTGCTTGCCCTGCTGCAAAAAACTTACCTTTTATCCCCATTTGTCAATCACTAGTTTAAAGGTCTGCAACTCACCTCTGTTTCCACGGCAGAGTTAAAATTATTTGTCTGCCTCAATCCCCACAAATTTAATTGATTTAAGTACTTCAACGATGTTAATTCCCCCTTTAAATGTCATCCTTCCGGTTTTAATTGCCGGCGGGACTTCCGGGTTTCCGAAGCGCGCGCTCCCAGGTGTGCCTGGGTGAAACTAATTTCTCGGCGCGTTGCAGCCGGGACTCGTTCCCACACCAAACTTTTAACATTTTTACTGCCCCCACTGCCCCCAACCCACCCATTCTTCGGGCTTAAAATTATGCCCATGCGTTCCAATCTGCCCAATTTTCTTGTATTTTCTGCATCCAGGCAATCCAATGCCTCTGGATGCAGGCCAAAAAAATCTCAACAACAAGTTCAATACTGGAGAGAGAGGATGTTTTGGAGGGGTCAAGGACAGAATCTATTTGGTTCGAGTTAAGAAATAAAAGAGGTGCCATTGCACTACTGGGTGTGTTCTATCGGCCACCAACTAGTGGGAAGGATGTAGAGAAACAAATTTGCAGGGAAATTACAAAGAGGTGCAAAAGCTATAGAGATGTGATAACAGAGGATTTCAACTATCCTAATATAGATTGGGATAACAATAATAATATAAGGGGCACAAAGGGGGAGGAATTTTTGAAATGTGTCCAGGATAACTATCTTAACCAGTACGTTTCCAGCCCAACAAAGAAGGAGGCATTGCTGAACTTGGTTCTAGGGAATGAGGTGGGCCAAGTGGTGCAAGTGTCAATGGGGGAACATTTAGGGAACAGTGATCATAGTATCATAAGATTTAGAATAACAATGGAAAAGGACACGGACCACTTTAAAGTAAAAATACTCAATTGGAGGAGGGCCAATTTCAATGAGATGAGAACAGATCTGGCCTTTGTAAATTGGAATCAAAGATTGGCAGGCAAAACTGTAATTGAACAGTGGATGGCCTTCAAGGAGGAGACGGTTCGGGCTCAGTCTAGGCACAGTCCCACGAGGCAGAAAGGTAGGGCAACTAAAGCCAGAGCTCCCTGGATGACAAAAGAGATGGTGAGTAAGATGAAACAGAAAAAAGGGGCGTATGACAGATGTCAGGGTGATAACACAAGTGAGAACCAGGCTGAATATAGAAACTTCAGAGGAGAAGTAAAAAAATAAATAACAGGGGCAAAGAGAGAGTATGAGAATAGACTGGCGGCCAACATTAAAGGAAATCCAAAAGTCTTCTACAGGCACGTAAACAGTAAATGGGTGGTAAGAGGAGGGGTGGGGCCGATTAGGGACCATAAAGGAGATCTACTCATGGAGGCAGGGGGGATGGCTGAGGTACTAAATGAGTACTTTGCATCTGCCTTTACCAAGGAAGAAGATGCTCCCACAGTCTCAGTGAAGGAAGGTATAGTTGAGATACTGGATGGGCTAAAAATTGATAGAGGTACTTGAAAGGCTAGCTGTACTTAAAGTAAATAAGTCACCCAGTCCGGATGGGAGACATCCTAGATTGCTGAGGGAAGTAAGGGTGGAAATTGCAGAGGTACTGGCCATAATCTTCCAAACATCCGTAGATACGGGGCTGGTGCCAGAGGACTGGAGAATTGCAAATATTACACCTTTGTTCAAAAAAGTGTGTAAGGATAAACCCAGCACCTGTAGGCCAGTCAGTTTAACTTCAGCGGTGGGGAAACTTTTAGAAACGATAATCCAGGACAGAACTTTCAGTCACTTGGACGAATGTGGATTGATTAGGGAAAGCCAGCATGGATTTGTGAAAGGCAAATTGTGTTTAACTAACCTAATAGAGTTTTTGATGAGGTAACAGAGAGGGTAGATGTGGTGTATAAGGATTTTCAAAAGGCATTTGATAAAGTGCCGCACGGTAGTCTTATCATTAAGATTGCAGCCCAGGGAATAAATGGGCAGTAGCAACATGGATACAGAATTGGCTAAGGGACAGAAAACAGGAAGTAGTGGTGAACAGTTGTTTTTTGGACTGGAGGGAGGTGTACAGTGGTGTACGCCAGGGGTCAGTGCTGGGATCACTGTTTTTCTTGATATATATTAATGACTTGGACTTGGGTGTACAGGGCACAATTTCAAAATTTGAGGATGACACAAAACTTGGAAGGGTAGTAAACAGTGAGGAGGATCATGATAGACTTCAAGAGGATATAGACAGGCTGGTGGCATGGGTGGACACATGGCAGATGATATTTAACGCAGAAAAATGCGATGTGATATATTTCAGTAGGAAGAACGATGAGGCAATATAAACTAGAGGGCACAACTCTAAAGGGGGCACAGGAACAGAGAGATCTGGGGGTATATGTGCACAAGTCGTTGAAAGTGGCAGGACAAGTTGAGAAAGTGGTTAAAAACGCATACGGGATCCTGGGCTTTATAAATAGAGGCATAGAGTACAAAAGTATGGAAGTCATGATGAACCTTTATAAAACACTGGTTCGGCTACAACTGGAGTATTGTGTCCAGTTCTGAGCACCGCACTTTAGGAATGATGTGAAAGCCTTAGAGAGGGTGCAGAAGGGATTTACGAGAACTATTCCAGGAATGAGGGACTTTAGTTACGTGGATGGACTAGAGAAGCTGGGGTTGTTCTCCTTGGAGTAGAGATGGTTGCGAGGAGATTTGATGGAGGTGTTCAAAATCATGAAGGGTCTAGACAGAGTAGATAGAGAGAAACTGTTCCCATTGGCAGAAGGGTCAAGGACCAGAGGACATTGATTTAAGGTGGTTGGCAAAAGAACCAAAGGTGACATGAGGAAAAACTTTTTTTACACAGTGAGTGGTTAGGATCTGGAATGCGCTGCCCGAGGGGGTGATGGAGGCAGATTCAATCATGGCCTTCTAAAGGGAATTGGATAAGTATTTGAAAGGAAAAAAATTGCAGGGCTACGGGGAAAGGGCGGGGTCGTGGGACCAGCTGGATTGCTCTTGCATAGAGCTGGCGCGGACTTGATGGGCTGAATGGCCTCCTTCCGTGCTGTAAGCTTTCTATGATTCTATGAATCACCAAGTATATTGTCCAAATATTATGGCAATTTTTGAAAAAAACAGATGCACCCTAATCAGATATGTAAAATCATGTTCAATACATCATCTAAGTTAATTAGTGACATTTTGTGAATTTCCTTTCTTTATGTTTATAATTTGCCCATTATAAACCTCCACTGGAGAGGATAAGCTTCAATTAAAGAACGAAAAGGCCTACCAAATGTTACCAGAGTTGTACAGTCAACGATGTTGTCAACACCAAAGCAAGAAAGAAAGAACTTGTACTTTTATAGCACCTTTCGCGTCCTCATAAGGTTACAAAGCATTTCATAGCCAATGAATTATTTTTGAAGTGTAGTTACTGTTGTTATGTAGGCAAAGGTGACAGTCAATTTGTGCACAGTGAAATAAATGACCACTTACTTTGTTTTGTTGGTGTTGAGTGAGGGACATCAGGAGAACTCCCTGCTTTGCTTCAGAAAAGTGCTGTGGGATCTTTATTATGCACTGAACAGGCAGACAGGGCTTTGGTTTAATCCAAAAGTCAGCACCTCTAACAATGCAGCATTTTCTCAGTACTGCACTGAAGTGTCAGCTTAGATTATTTGCTCAAGTTTGCAGAGGGGCTTGAACCTGCAACTTTCTGGCTGAGAAGGAAGAGTGCTACCAATGAGCCATCCCTGATCGCATCAAGAACCTATGCCTCCATCTCACTGATTTGAAGCACACTTGTTTTCTTGGGTGCTCATCATCCATGTGTCATCATTGATCTTCCCATTGAGCCTCAGCTCAGACCCACCAAGATTCCCTAGATTACAAACTGTATCCTGTATCAGAGGCACCAAGTGCAAATTTAAAGAAAAATAAATGTTTATCATTCACATACAGTAGATGGATGTGTCATCAAACAGGGACATTCAGAAGAACATGTTCCTTTAATGGGACATAATCTTAAAATTAGGCCATTTAGGAGCAAAATCAGGAAGCACTTCTTCACAAAAATAATGGTGGAAATCTGGAATTCTCACCCCCAAAAGGCTGTGGAGGTTTGGACAAAAGGAGCTTTCCAAGGCTGAGATCGATAGATTTTTGTTCGGTAAGGGTATCAAGAGATATGGAGCTGAGGTGGATAAATGGAGTTGAGGTACAGATTAGCCATGATCTAATTGAATGGCAGAACAAGCTTGAGGGGCAGAATGGCCGACTCCTGTTCTTATATTCCGAATGGTTTTGCTCACTGTTCCCTCATGAGAACCACATGATTCTCCCCATTGCTGAGCTGCATAGATACTGCAACCACATTGTGAATTCTTTTTTGACAGAGGTAGCCTGCTGAGCGCAAAATGGCTGGACAGCAAGAAATATTTTTTTTAAAGTAGGTAGAATGAACCACAAGCACACAATATCAGAGACAGAGAAAATAATATGGGAGGGGGATCTATTTTTATCAAAGTTGAACTCTAATCAACAAATCACAAAGACTAAACTGAAAGTAAGTAATCTAAACTTCTTCCTTATTTGTTTATCCTCCACAAACACACAAGGGCAATCACACTGTGGCGCCAAAATTGAAGCAATTCACGATTTGATTTTAAAGCCAAGCTTCAGGACAGATGCAGCAGAGAGTCTATGTGCTTTGGAAGCCACATGTGAGTAATAATGTTTAATGAGGGCATAAGAATAACTCCAAACAGCTAACTTACAAGTTGACCTAAGGCACAGGGGTGGATATTGGCAGGGACTACTGGGACATTTTTCCCAGGCCTAAAATACTGGGAGGCCCAGGAATAGTAGCAGTAACAATTTTCGTTCCCATAATACAGACTATATAAAAAAAATCCTGTATTTCTGATCCATTATACTTTGCCAAATGGGAAAACAAATTATCTGCACACAGGCTGATTCAACACTGCACAGCACATTTATAGATAAAATCAATCGTGTGCCAGCATGAGCTGGAACAGTGAGAAAATCGAGAGAGTGTGAGACAACAGAGATTCAGCAAGTGACTATTAGTATTGGGTCAATGCTGATTGGCTGCATAGTGGTAATCGGGTATTAACCATCGAGGTGAGTATTGACACCACTGTGTCAGCCAATGAGTTAGAGGTAGGTTGGGCCTTATGGCAGGACTTACAGTAAACAGTCTATTTTACCATAGCAGCTCATTACAGAGGTTTTGTAGTGCAGGACAGCCAGGAGAAAAAGAAAGGCAAGTGGAGATAATCAGTGGCAAATCAGTAATCAGAAATAGAATTAAAGAGCACCTGTATGAAAAAAATCTTAATAAATGGCAGCTAGCAAGGTTTCAGATAGGATCGATCTGGCCTGATCAATCTCAAAAATATGAAGAGCTGATGTCCCAATATATTGGTGGATGTGGGGGGTGGAAATGAGAGTAGACATATGGCTCCTTTACATATTAAGGGTCGCTGTTTATCAAGGTTAAATGTTGGGTGTGAATTAGCAATTGGATAAAGAGAAAAAAGCACAGGACAGCTATATGGAGAGCTCGGTCACGATGGGGGAGGAATTGAGGGGGATACCCACAAATCCATGCTGGGATCCCTCCTGTTCCTGGTACATATAAATAACCTGAAATTGCAGTCTAAATACAAGGTAGTTAATAAGCAAAACACACCAGGCTCGATTTTATTCCCAGTGGGTTTTGAGCGAGACGAGTGCAAAACGTACCAGCAGGCCTGAGTTTGAAGCCCAGATATTTAAAGTCATCGAAATGGGCAGAAGGTGACAGCCGATCGGCAGGCAAGGAGTGGAGGTTTGGACAGCCTCAGGCCATTGGCAGCACCAAAGGAAGGCTTGCTGGCAAGCAAGTAAATGACGGGGAGGTGGTTTTGGGAAAGTCTCATAGGAGGGAAGGGGGAGGGAGTCCAGGGTAGGGGAGACCACGATGTTCCTTGTTGGGGCCTGGAAGAGCACTCTTGCTCCGGGTTGACCCCAATAAGGAAAGCTTCCCACTTACCTTGGAGGGCTTCTTCATCCTCCCGACAGCTGCTGACCTGCTTCACCTGACGGCAAAACTATGGCAGCTTCCCTGCTCAGGCCCAGGTTAAAATGCAATCAGAGTACCAATTTGCATAAATTTATGAGGTTCCAGTGAGCAGTTTAAATGGTGGCCTGCGAGATTCCAGCTGGAATGGGGTGATAAGGCTGACCACTCCATTTTAAAGGTCCTTAGCCCCGTTTCTGCCAGGCGGCATGGGTTAAAACTCTCCCCACCAAGTCAGGAGTGGGTGGGGAAGGGGTACTGTCGACTGAGAGGAAGCAGCAAAGGTTCTACAAAGAGAGTTTGACAGGGTTTGCATTTGGGCTGATCAGCGCCAAATTAAGTTTAATATGAAGAAATGCAAAACTAGGAGGCAATGTACTCCGTGGATGGGACAGGACATGTCAAGTGGGAAGCTGAAAGAGACCTAGGGGTGTTAGCTGGTTCATCGCTCAATCGAGTCGATTTTGACTTTCGGATGCTGATCAGCGGACCACTGGCTGGCTGCCCGTTCTGGCAGCGAAGAGGTGGCCACAATTGTGAGGCCCTAGCCTCATTTGAATTTGGCAGGCGAGCTGCAGATGTCAAACAGGCGTCCCGATGCAGCTCACCGCTCTTTGATCTCAGGCATGTCAGAATAGGATGCTGGGGCTCCAGCAGAAGCCCACAGGTAGGTGCTAGGAAGGTGGGGGAACACGATGCTGGGAGTGGGCATGGGTGAGGATGGGGGAGGCGAGGCGGGGCCGCCAGCAGCCCCCAGTATTTCTGTGGAGCCAGGAACAGAATCCTCCTCCTTCTGGCTCCACAAAAAAATGAATTATTAACATTTTCTGGCCGTTTCCTCATCGGAATGCCAGTACACATGGGTACAGCATTCATTCATGTGTCCCTTAAAATTACAAGACTAGCTGCCCCATTTTTGGGCCCTTGCCACTCTATTAATGCTGATTTTCTCAAGTGAAAATCTGCCCCACTACATCTAACCAATGTGAGGAGGCAATAAATAAAACAAACAGAATATTGGCTTATGTTGCAAAATTAGTTAAGAGGTTAAGATTAGTTAAGAGGTTATAGTGAAGCTGTACAATGGACCTGGGGTAGTGCATACAGTACTGATCACTGGGATATAAGGGACCATCCAGGCCCTAAAGGCAAAGCAGGTTAAAGCAAAGAGACTGACTTGTAGTGACAGCATCAGAAAAAAACATTCCATAAGGATGGCTTGCATGCAAGGGTTGCCCTGTTCTGTGAATTTTCAAAGCAATGAAATGGAGAAAGCTTGTCAAAATCTTGACTTTGGCCGTCATCTTGACCTAATCGCTCTTTCAGAAAATAAATGAATCAAGACTACTTGCACACTGATAACTTTTAAAGAGGCTGACAAACAATGGCAGCGGAGAGGCATCAACCAAGCACTTATGGATAACATCTGCAGTCTAGTGACAAAAGATGTTGAGGATCCTTTTACAATGCATGCTATCACAGCTGCCTTATTTCCTCTCAATGCTGAGACCTTAGGGAAAGAGCTTCCAAGAATCTACTCACTCAAAGACGAGCATGATAGTCTTACCTTGGTTGTGCACGATAGCACAGAGCCCACTTAAATCGGTCTTTTGTCAGTTCAGCCCTGGGACCTATTATTTTGTCTTACCTGCTGGATGAATTTATCTCCAACCAATGTGCTTGTGTTTCTTCTTGGATTTGATTTATTAGCCAGTTCTGAAGCTTTAATCCTGGTGTGTGGAGTTGTGCATCAAGCAAATCCATCCTATCCATAAGGATGTGAAATATTGGATGGGATAAACATAGTGAGAGAGGAAGTATTAAGGGGATTAGCATCTTTGAAAGGAGATAAATCACCAGGCCCGGATGAAATGTATCCCAAGCTGTTAAGAGAAGCAAGGGAGGAAATAGCAGAGGCTCTGACCATCATTTTCCGATCCTCCCTGGCAACAGGCGTGGTGGCTGAGGATTGGAGGACTGCTAATGTTGTACCGTTGTTTAAAAAGGGAGAAAGAGATAGACCGAGTAATGAAAGGCCAGTCAGTCTAACCTCGATGGTGGGCAAATTATTGGAATCGATTCTGAGGGACAGCATAAATCGTCATTTAGAAAGGCACAGATTAATCAATGACAGTCAACATGGATTTGTTAAGGGAAGGTCGTGGCGGACTAACTTGATTGCATTTTTTGAGCAGGTAACAAGGAGGGTCAATGAGGGTAACATGTTTGATTTAGTGTATGTGGATTTTAGCAAGGCATTTGACAAGGTCCCACATGACATATTGGTCAAAAAAGTAAAAGCCCATGGGGTCCAAGGGAAAGTGGCTAGTTGGATCCAAAATTGGCTCAGTGGCAGGAAGCAAAGGGTAATGGTTGACGGGTGTTTTTGCGACTGGAAGGCTGTTTCCAGTGGGGTTCCACAAGGCTCAGTACTAGGTCCCTTGCTTTTTGTGATATATATTAATGATTTGGACTTGAATGTGGGGGGCTTGATCAAGACATTTGCAGATGATACAAAAATTGGTCGTGTGGTTGATAGTGAGGAGGAAAGCTGTCGACTGCAGGAAGATATCAATGGACTGTTCAAGTGGACAGAAAAGTAGCAAATGGAATTCAATCCAGAGAAGCGTGAGGTAATGCATTTGGGGAGGGCAAACAAGGCAAGGGAGTACACAAGAAATGGGAGGATGCTGAGAGGTGTAGAGGAACAAAGGGACCTTGGAGTGCATGTCCACAGATCCCTGAAGGTAGCAGGACAGGTGGATAAGGTGGTTAAAAAGGCATTTGAGATACTTTCCTTTATTAGCCGAGGCATAGAATATAAGAGCAGAGAGATTCTGCTGTATAAAACATTGGTTAGGCCACAGCTTGAGTACTGCGTACACTTCTGGTCACCACATTACAGGAAAGATGTGATTGCACTAGAGAGGGTATAGAGGAGATTTACGAGGATGTTGCCAGGGCTGGAGAATTTTAACTATGAGAAAAGATTGAATAGGCTGGGGTTGTTTTCTTTGGAACAAAGGAGGCCGAGGGGAGATTTAATTGAGGTTTTCAAAATTATGAGGGGACTAGATAGAGTGGATAGGGAGGACCTATTTCGCTAAGCAGAGGGGTCAGTGACCAGTGAGCATAGATTTAAAGTAATTGGTAGAAGGATTAGAGGGGAGCTGAGGAGAAATGTTTTCACCCAGAGGGTGGTGGGTGTCTGGAACTCATTGCCTGAAAGGGTGGTAGAGGCAGAAACCCTCAACTCATTTAAAAAGTACTTGGATGAACACTTGAAGTGCCCTAACCAATAGGGCTACGGACCAAGTGCTGGAAAGTGGGATAGCTCTTTTTCAGCCAGCACGGATGCAATGGACTGAATGGCCTCCTTCTGTGCCGTAACTTTCTACGATTCTATGATGATTTCCTATACTTTATCTTTCTTCATATATTGCTTCAAACACAAACACTGCAAAAGTGGAGACGTATAGATACTGAGTGACTGCCTCAGCTCCACTTGTCAAGAAAACAACAAACATCCTGGTTAAAAGGAGGAATGAAAACCATTTAGATATTAGGAGAAAAGTTTCAAAGAAATTTTCCTTCACAAGAGCAACAATGAGGCACAGCTTCTGAGCAAAAGAAAAAAATGAACCGAAGTTCGATTCTGGCTGCGGTAACTATGCAGCACAGAAATGGGACGCGATCATTCAATTCTCACAAGACTACAGTGAGGAAAACTCCAAAGGAACATTTATCTGTCTGGAATACCAGTGACAACTTTGAATGCCAAGAATGAGCTACAACTTAATTCTCCATTGTGATAATAATAACCCCATCATCCACATTCTGCTCGTCCCATAAATCCAGGGAGGCCTGCTTATATATCCACAGCTGCCAAAATATTCTCAGGGCCAGATTCAACCAAGGCAGACATCTTCTGAATTTTCAGAGTCTCCTCTACTCCTCCAAAAGATCACAGATTGTGAATGTTTACTCCATACTAAGACCATAAAACTGGCATTTACTCGACATAATGGAAAATAGCACAGGACACTTTTTTTATCTGTTACTCCCATTAGCACTGAGTGCACAGGTTTAGTATTCATGTAAAGTCAAAAGTAGAAAATCAAAGCCATGCAAACACCAGTGCACCAAATATAAGCCCCGATTTTAACCGGGAGATGGAATTGCTCAGGTGGGAGCAAGGAAAGCGCCAAACTCCACCGACTTCAGCAAAGTGAGGTCCGGGAGTTTTTAATTCCCGGGCCTCATCTGCATTCCACTGATCAGCTGCCCATCCAAAACAAGCGTGAAGAGGTAGCTGGCTGGCAGATGGGATTGGAATTTTGAGCAGCAGGAGAGTGCCAGGTTTTCTGATGCCTCCCTGGTGGTCCTGGTAGTGGAGGTAAGGGCAAGAAAGGAGGCACCGATCCCTAGCAGCTGCAGGAAGTTCCCCAGACTAATATCCAGCACACCTGGACAGAGGTGACTGAGAGGGTTCGTGCCAGCTGCATCAACCCCAGGACCTGGCTTCAATGTAGAAAGAGGTTCAATGATCTCACAAAAGCAGCAAGGATGAGTACAGCTCTTCATCTCTCGCAACAAGACCTATCAACGCTCCTTTCACCCCCTTGTGTTTAATGCATGATTAAGTTGAGCGGTGAAGGATACAACAAAGAGTGTTAATGTAGAGCAGCTTTCTGTAAGTTTTCAGGGCAGAGAAATGAGCGGGTCACCAAAATCACTGTGCAATTAACTCATCGCTGGCAAGGCATTGAGGTGGCTTTCCTTCTTCTGCTCCTTCCTTGCCTTCACCCTGGTCTTCCTCATACTATGAGGACTGCTGCTGTTGCTGTGCCCCCTCCAAATGCAGGCATCTCTGAAATGGCAAGTTTGTGGAGGTTGCACACACCACCATGACGCGAAAAACTCATTGTGGGGCCTATTGTAGGGAGCCCCCAGACCTACCACGACACCTGAACCTTTGTTTGAGGAGCCCTGTAGTATCCTCAATTATGATCCTGGTGGTCCCATGGCTTTGACTATACCCGTGTTGTTCAGGTGTGGTGGGGTTATAGAGGGGTGTCATGAGCTATATATGTCAGGGGTATCCCTTGTCTCTCAGCAGCCATGCTGTCGTGTTCCTGGAAGGGTAGAATATTGGGGGCATAGTTGAGTTCACAGGATAAAAGCGTTGTGACAGCTGCCAGGGAACTTTGCACAAACTTGCATTATCCTGTTTCTGTGATCGGAGACCAGCTGCACATCAATTGAGTAATAGCCCTTCCTATTTACAAAGGCTGCTGGCTGGTCTTCTGGTGTCCTGATGGCAACAAATATATAGTCTTTCATGCTCGGGACAGAAAGGAAGCCAGCAACTGCTGCAAATCCCTGAGCTCTCTCATGTTGACGTCAAAGGGGAAATTGACATACTGGTTTGTCTTGGTGAATAGGTCATTGGTGTTTGATGTATATGTGGGAGATGTCCCCTGCAGCAGCCTGGAATGAGCCAGTGGCAAAGAAGTTTAAGGCTGTGGTGACTTTTACAATCACTGGCAAAGCATGACCACCTGGACCAGTAGGCAGCAGGTCCTGTTACAGAAGACTGCAGAGGTCTGCAACAGCCTGCCTGGAGAAGCACTGCCCCCTGCTGCACTGTTCCTCAGATCGATCCAAGAAACTGACCCATCACCTGCTGTCTTCCAATAAGCCCATCTGCTGCCCGTGCTGGTTGCTGAGGCTGCTATTCAACCTCTTCTTCCGTCCAAATGAAACTGGCAATAATGGCACCCATGATAAGCAGTTGGAGGGTAAGTGAGGCAAATGTCAGAAAGAAGCACACTGGAAGCTGGAAACTCTCCTGGCAATCCAAACAGCACAATGATACACAGATCCCTATGATCCAATTACCTGCAGCTGAGTGTCCCTTTAAATAGTGCATCTAATGGCTCTGAGACACCAGTCCCACTAGGTTTTACTGGTGGGTTGGGCACTGAGTAGGACTTCGCTATTTTGCATTAAAATTACATTGTTAATGACATCATAGGATCTCAATTTGCATGTATTCAAGTGACCCTCATCAGTCTCTGGTTGGTGCCTCAGCAGACTGAAAAAAAACTATCTGGTTAAGATGGTGGTTGGCAGGAACAATGTGCTAATTACTCTGCAGCTATTTTCACTGCCCGCTCATCCCATTCCCGCCGGGCAGGGTGGCTTAAAATCGCCCCTTTAGTGTGTAGACAGTCAAATCACACCACTATTTTACAATACAGTTAACAGTTATGGCAGCACATGAGAGGATGTAAGAAAAGGTTTTGATGTTTACAACACCTGGAATGTGTCAGAAATTAGAGTTAGGTTTTGGTGATGTCTGATCAAGGAGAAAATTCCTTTTTTAGAAACATCAATTAGACACTTTGTGATGCCATCCAGATCCACATAACTCTTTTGGCCACCAAGTGAAGAAATTACGAATTACTAATTAATAATTTTTAAAGACCATCAGCATTCAAGGAAGAAATTATTATGGATTTATTTGAGCATATAAGGAGGATATCAGAGAATCGAAGTCTGCTAATTATAAGCAATTTTAATCTCTTGTGGTCCATTACAATTTCTAATTGTTAATTATTTTCCATTGGCATTATAGGTTTCCATCCAAATAAACTTAAGTCTTCTCTCCCGAGGTAAGACATCCCTTCTCATTATTGTCAGATTTCCTTGTGTAAGCAACACAAACCCAAGTATTTCTGCCTTTTGTAAATGTACTAAACCCAACTATATGAAACTCATGTCCATCATTATGCTTCAGCTGTGTTTCTCTTAAGCCAATTTTATATCTAATGTCTGCTTCCGGACATGAACTCAGCTTCTCTTTAGATCTTCATTTCAAATAATCTCCTAAAAACTGAAAAGATAATGTGAGCTAAGTAGATGTTGAAAATCATGCAGATGATGATTTGGTAAAAAGTACAGTGTAGTCAGAAATGTTCACCATGGATTTCTTTTGAATCCTGTGACGTATTTCTCAATCTCTTACTGCACTACTGTAAATCTCCAGTGAGGAGTAAATTGGACCTGTCCTCAGCTCTGACATTAGCATTGCCCTATAAATTCACTACTGACAGAAGTATAAGCACTAAAGATGACTTCAGATTAACCAAAGGGCAATCAGATTTTGCCAGATAAAAACCCTTCCCCATACTCATTAAATACTCAACAAACACTGACAAGCAAATCACGGTTAGAGTCCCCATTAGCGTATTTTTTATGCCAATGAAAAAGTGCCATGTCATATTTGGGCAGTTTTAATGGCAGCTCACAAACTCCACCATGGATTTACATGCAGCTAATTATCAGGAGTGGATCTAAATAGCTTTAATAACACTTCAAGCTTTGATTAGTCACAGATAGTACTCTATGGTAGATACAATTATGTTCCGATCAGACATTAATCTGTGTCTGCAGAGTGAAGCAAATCCTATGAAAATCTTTGAGGCCAATTTTCAGGGCTTCTGCCTGATAGGAAGGGGCACTAATGGACCAAAAATAGTAATGCACCATTTATTACCTTGCTCTCACTCCTGATACGGATGGCATAATTTTCGACCCGTGGTGGAATTGGGAGGCTAGAGCTCCTGCCTGTTTCAGTTGGGAGCCTACTTTTAATTTTCAAGTCAGGGTCCTGCGCCGGTTATAGATCCCCGATGCAATTTTTAGGTATTGTTGCTCTACCCATTGGTGCTAAGTGTTGAGCTGCCTACCCAGCAGTCCTTAAAGGGACTACTGCAAGCTGTTCCAAGTACAGTTAAGTAAAACTTTTGTGCCTAATTTTAATGGGGACATGAGAACATGAGTCTTCTGGCCCGCTGTCGGCTCATCCAGACCCTCCCTCCATGATTGCTTTCCCCCTTCCTTATCATGGAACCTTCAACTTGGCTCGGTGAAGGAGCTGCCAGAATTCCTGTCCCATCCGATTAGCTGCTGCTTGCAGCTCACCAGCAGTATCAAAATAAGGCCTGGCCATCAAATTGGCTCAATCTTCTCACCAAGGACATCAGGCAGGGGGTACAATCACATCAACTACCGCCCACCTAAAGTCAAAATCGTCCCACTTGTGTTTAATACTTTTCAAACTGCATCAATTAAAATAAGTAGGGATACTTTTCTCATGTATGTGGAGGCATCGCACACTAATAGTGATGAATTATACCCACAATGGTGCAGACTGCAATATGTGCAAAGACCCATGCTTGCATCACATTATATTATTGGAATATGCTGAATGCACACACTGGAAATGGATGCAAGTGCAACATGTACATGGTGAAAATAATTTCCCTATTGTAAATGGCAGAGTGAAGCTACCCTCTACACAAATACATTGGACAGCTGGAAAAATGGAATGAAAGAGTTTCACGTGACTGAACATTCCAGAAGTAGCTATAGTGACATAGAGGGAAAAAATGAGATAAGGGTCCATTCTGGGTGATGGTAGCGCGACCACCCTGCCCAACGGACCCTACTCAGACAGCACGTGAACTTCGTGCTGCCTGCTACTTACCATGAAATCTCCGTGCAGCAAGCACAGCCCTCGCTGCTGAGAGGCTACACGGAGAATGAGGAAGTTGGAAATAGGGCGTGCACAGCGCACGTCATCAGCAGCCTGCACTACTTAAAGGTGTAGGCACATTTCCAATGGCAGATACACAGCCAAGTAGGAGAAGGGAGAATGGCATCACGAGTAGCTGCACCGGCAAGAGAGAAGGCTCCACGATTCTCGGACGATGCTCTGGAGGTCCTGGTGGAAGGCATTGACCAAAGGAGGGCAAGCACGTACCCGCAGGGTGGCCAGAGACCCTCCAGACTACAGCTGCGCAGGCATTGGCAGGCTGTGGTGCAGGAGGTGAATGCTAGGAGCATGCATCACGCACGTGGGTACAGTGCCGGAAGAAATTTAATGATTTGACACGAGTGGTCAAGGTGAGTGAATGCACATGTCAAATGGCACATCATACCAACTGCACCAATACTCCATGCACGACACCTCCCGTCACCCACCCACCCACCAACAAACACTGCCCATCCATACGCAATGCTGCATCTCAGCCACACAACCACCACTCACAAGTCACACTAACTGGCAGCTATTCAACCATGACAGGCACATCACCCATACACCTTGCAGGACACTCACTGACACACTGTCCTCTGTCTTGCAGGAGGTGGTGTATAACACCCAGCAGCAGGAGGGACCCGAGGCTGGACGGGCACGTCTACACTTCCTCACCCCCTAGAGGAGACGGTGCTGCGGATCATTGGGCGGGCCTTTGCTGCAGCCGTCACAACGTGTCGAGCTGGAGGTCCCGGTCAAGGGGGTCTCTGCATATCTAATGGTCCTTCCCCTTTTCCACATCTCCCTCCTCCCATAATCTTTTCTGACTCACGCGCTGCACATGCTGTCAGCTCGCACGTCTTACTTGCTCCTCTCCCCACTCCACAACTCAACCTGTTTCCCTTTGTCATTGCAGATTCCCAAGAACACGTGACGTCACCCGAGGGGGAGGAGGAGGAGGACACTGAAGTCACACCGTCACTCGATCGGACACTTCCTTCCACCAGCTCAGAGACTGACACTGTGCGTCCTTTAGAGGTGAGGTTAGAGGAGGGATCTGCACGTGGTGAGACACCGAGCACAAGTGCGCAGGAGCCGGGGCGGGGGGAATGGATACCACAGGTGCTAGCTCGCCGGAGAATGAGGTCGCTCACTAGTTCTACTGCAGAGGAGTCAGATGAGGACTTCGATGGGCCAGGCTACAGAAGACGGCTGATGGGCGTACACCAACAAATGCTTGGGGCACTGAAAAGCCTGCCAGAAAGCCTGCACACAACGAGAAGGGGCACGGAGGAGTCCAGCTCCAACTTGGCGCAGGGCTTTGCACAGAGCTTGGAGCCCATCCTTTCCAACATGGAATGTGTGGTCACCTCCATCAGTGCACCTGAGGCTGGACGGGCACGTCTACACTTCCTCACCCCCAAGAGGAGACGGTGCTGCTGATCATTGGGCGGGCCGTCGCTGCAGCCGTCACAACGTGTCGAGTTGGAGGTCCCGGTCAAGGGGGTCTCTACATATCTAATGGTCCTTCCCCTTTTCCACATCTCCCTCCTCCCATAATCTTTTCTGACTCACGCGCTGCACATGCTGTCAGCTCGCACGTCTTACTTGCGATGCAGCATCTGATGACTGATGTCACAGCATCCATTGCAGCACAAACATCTGCCATCCAAGGTCTGACCGCTGCATTTGCAGCTCAGTCTGCTGCCTTGGAAGCTCAGACTGCTGCTATCATGGCTCTGGGGACCACTGTGGAACGGGGCTTCCAGAGCATCACAGCACTCCAGCAATCCGTTCTCCAGCCGATCACCAGGATTGCTGAGGCACCGCCCCAGGAGAGTGGCAGTGGCGCCATGGCAGTCGGACCTGCTGTCCTCTCTCAGGATGACAGCATTCCTGCTCCCACCCCTGCCACTCCACCGGTGCCCCTGTTGTTGCCTCTCAGCCAGCCAGGCCAGACTGCTGCAGCCCATGCTGAGATGGTGCTGTTTGAAGCCGGGCCCTCCAGGCCCAGAGCTGCTCGAGGTCGTCCTCCAAGGCCACCTGGACGTTCCGCCATTGAAGGCCAGCAGCCTTCCACCACCTATGCACCAGCCACTGGGGAAGCACCTCGTAGGAGCACTAGGATAGGTAAAGGCACATGAACAACAGGCACTAAGGGAATGCACAAGGGTGAATAGTTCTGTTATGTTTGCATAATTTCATTTATTAATCCAAAATGAGAGTTTGATTTTGCATTTGGTTGTGGTTTTTATTCATGCGATGAGCTGAGAGGGTCACCAATGTGTAATCAGATGGAGGGCGATTTGATTGTCTTGTGGGAGGGGAAAGGTGGGGAATGTAGGACCGTTGATGAGATGGGGGATGTAGTTCCAATTATTGATGGCGAGCACGCACAGCCCGTGCAGACAAGGCATGTGGTTCCTACTGCATCCTTGCGTTTTCTTCCATCTCCTCTTCCAGCTCCACCCCCTCCTCCTCTGCCTCGTCCTCCTCAGCCCCCTCTTCCTCCACCTCTGGCTCATGATCTTCTGCAGTCATTGGTGGCAAAGGCTGGTCCCTCATGATGGCGAGGTTGTGCAGCATGCAGCATACCACCACAAATCTGCCCACCCGCTCAGGGGAGGACTGCAGGGCTCCTCCAGACCGTTCCAGGGAGCGGAAGCATTGTTTGAGGAGGTCTATGGTGTGCTCCACGATGTTGCGTGTGGCAGCGTGGCTCTCGTTATAGGCCTGCTGTGGACGTGTGCGTGGATTCCTGACCGGTGTCATGAGCCACGTCGTGAGGGGATAGCCCTGTTCGCCCAGTAGCCAGCCTTTGACTTGCCTAGTCAGATGAAAGATAGCTGGCACGTTGGACTGCCGCATGATGAAGGCATCGTGACTGCTCCCAGGGTAGCGGATATCGACCTCCAAGATGCGATGTGTGTGGTTGCACACCAGCTGCACGTTGAGGGAGTGGAAGCCCTTTCGGTTGACGAAGACAGCCGAGTTGATGTGCGGGGCACACAGGGCAATATGTGTGCAGTCCATGGCACCCTGCACCATGGGGAAGCCAGCAATGCGGGCGAACCCCCATGCTCGCTCGTTCTGATTGTCTTTGTTGAGAGGAAAGGTGATGAACCTGTTCCTCATGTGGTACAGTGCGTCTGTGACCTCCCTTATGCACTGCATACTGCGAGATGTTGCACATGTCGCCAGCAGAGGCCTGAAATGCTTCTGAGCCGTAGAAATTCAGTGCCATGGTGATCTTCACAGTCACAGGCAATGCTGTTCTCGCCCTGCTCTGAGGCTGCAGTTGTGGCCGCACCAGTTGACAGATCGCGGTGATGGCTTCCTTGGTGAACCTCAGGCGTCGGATGCAATCCTCCTCGGTCATGTTGAGGTAAGAGAATTGATCCCGGAAGGCCATCATTGGGTAGGGCCTCCTGCTCAGTGCCCTGCACCTCCTCGTCCTCTGTCTCCTCGCAGCTTGACCTGCTGGGCGTGGCCTCTCTGCATGCTCCGAGTTATGCTCAATGCCCAACAGGAGCTCCAGCAAAACCGCCCATGGTTGGCAGGAATGTTGTTCCACCAGGGTTGTAACTTTCTGACCCGTAATGCAATACCTGCCAAAGCACTCTCAAAAGTAGTGTAGGAACTCTCAATAAGAATAGGGATCTTCAAAAAACACTTCCTACTCATCCAGCAATCAGAAGCAATAATCCAGCAACTAACCTGCAACGCCTGCGTGGCCCTTTAAATAGCACTGGTGGGGGGGGGGGGGGGGGTCCTTCAGGTACTGTCAGAAATATTTAGATGGTCGGGGATAAGACTGTGCGTTGAGTTGAGCATTAACGTTGAAAATGGTGGTGTGTATCATTTTAAATCAGCGTTACACTGATTGCAGCCATTTTCTCCCTACTTTAAACGCTTCCAGCATCCGGTATTAGCGCATGCGCTAACTCCTATACCAAGGTGGCTTGTGGCGCACGTTGTGCAGGAAACGTGCGTGCGCATCCAAGATGCCATCTTGGATGTCGGAGAGGCTGTGTAGCGCCAAAACGACGGGCGCTACATGGCCCAATTTCGCACCCATAGTGAGCAGACAATACCTGGATGAGGTGAGTCCACACATGAACTGAGATTGAAAAATTCCTATGGAAAAGGAGATGCTGAAGATGTGAGAAAAATAAATGACTTTTACTTAAACTAGAAATATGTTACAGGTAAATTAATATGACATAAGAACATAGGAAATAGGAGCAGGAGTAGGCCATATGGCCCCTCGAGCCTGCGCAGCCATTCATAAGATCATGGCTGATCTTCTACCTCATCTCCACTTTCCTACCCTATCCCCATATCCATTGATTCCCTCAGTGTACAAATATCCATCGATCTCAGTCTTGAATATACTCAACAACTGAGCAGCCAAAGTCCTTTGGGGTAGAGAATTCCAAAGATTCACATCTTACAAATGATAAAGCTAATATACATAGCAATACTTTTATCTTTGCTGACATACTTGTATTTTTTTTATTCATTCATGGGATGTGGACGTCGCTGGCGAGGTCAGCATTTATTGCCCATCCCTAATTGCCCTTGAGAAGGTGGTGGTGAGCTGCCTTCTTGAACCGCTGCAGTCCGTGTGGTGAAGGTTCTCCCACAGTGCTGTTAGGGAGTTCCAGGATTTTGACCCAGCGACGATGAAGGAATGGCGATATATTTCCAAGTCGGGATGGTGTGTGACTTGGAGGGGAACATGCAGGTGGTGTTGTTCCCATGTGCCTGCTGCTCTTGTCCTTCTAGGTGGTAGAGGTTGTGGGTTTGGGAGGTGCTGTTGAAGAAGCCTTGGCGAGTTGCTGCAGTGCATCCTGTGGATGGTGCACACTACAGCCACAGTGCGCCGGTGGTGAAGGGAGTGAATGTTTGAGGTGGTGGATAGGGTGCCAATCAAGTGGGCTGCTTTGTCCTGGATGGTGTCGAGCTTCTTGAGTGTTGTTGGAGCTGCACTCATCCAGTCAAGTGGAGAGTATTCCATCACACTCCTGACTTGTGCCTTGTAGATGGTGGAAAGGCTTTGGGCAGTCAGGAGGTGAGTCACTCGTCGCAGAATACCCAGCCTCTGACCTGCTCTTGTAGCCACAGTATTTATATGGCTGCCCAGTTAAGTTTCTGGTCAATGGTGACCCCCAGGATGTTGATGGTGGGGGATTCGGCGATGGTAATGCCTGAGTGTCAAAGGGAGGTGATTAGACTCTCTCTTGTTGTATGGGTGTGCAACATCTGCAATGCTACAATAATTGTCTATTTTTACCAAATCAACCATAGCACCACATTATAAAACTGAATGAAAAATATTATACTGTAACAATATATATATTTTTAGCATGATTTATGTTGTAAAATGATTTAACTTTGTTCTGCTACAAGGCACTGGCTGCTCAGCTTTGTGAGGACCCAGCACTCAAAGGACCCGCTAAAGGTTGCTACTCTACTGAGAAGCCACCTCAGCTTCTGGATGCAGACTCCAGAAGCTCACAGGAAAGGCCTTCAAATGAATTGAGAAATCTCTGAATTCAACATCCAAGGACAGCATGAAGGTGGTTTGCTGGATCCATACCAATGTAGATTGATGAGAGTGCTGATTGTGACTGGCTGAGCCCAGCCCAAGTGCATAATACATGCTTTCCTCCAGCAGGCTCTGTGATAGCAATGTAATGTGGAAGGGCCGGCATCAGTCTGTTGTGGCTGACTTGTCCTCTGGTTTCTTGTTACAGACCATTTGGCTTTTCAATGTACCTCACAGAAAAACCATGAAGCGTCGGTGACAGTCTTCCCACCAACCAGCAGCAGGTATAAATTCGGTTTCCTCAATGGCACTTTTTCTGTGCCTGGTCACTTTCCTTCTCTAAAATGCTGATTATTCCAGAAATGCATTCAATATAATTGGATGAAAATGACTCATGAGCGGAGACATAAAGAACTTTGTTCAATTTAATATTTTGGACGTTACTTGAACTGTAGCAGTGCTGGAGGTAACAAAGTGGGAATAATTTATGCATATCAAATGTATCTCAGGAACATGGGCGCAGAACTTTGTTTATACGAATCAATGACTTTACAAACTGCAATTATCAAACTGATTAAGGGAAATGTGATGATGTTAAGCAAGTTTTCAAACAACTTCTATTTCGTGCCAAGGGGAAAATAGTACACGGAAAGCAACTCTTGCTGAATGTAATTTTTGTAAATAATACATGATCATTGGGGTGTTTCTGTTCAATAAGTTACAATTATTGTCTTGGCAACAACAAATGAGTCATTTGGCATAAAGATTAAGTTGAAGGTTCCAAGGGAAGGAAGAAAGCTTTCTTACATTCATCAGCTGGAGAAGATCCACCTGGGGCTGAACATATGAAAATAACAAATGCATCTTGGACAGTTTTGTAACATTAACATTAACCTCTTTGGAAGATCAAAACCTCACTGAGAAAAGCAAGTAGTATTTGCCAAAACTTCCATAGCACTTTTCTACAGGAAACACCCTTATGACTTCATTATTTCAAGTGTAAAAATACTGATTATGCAGGCAAAACGTCACATTCTCTGTGTGCATAGATACAACTGCTGTCCGTGATGGGAGATAAAGAATTATTTGTCACTGAGGACAATATTAGTTCTATATTTTGTAGATAGATCTACAAATGACTCTTAGCTGATAGGAGTGCTTTCTTTTGGATGTACCTTTTTGGTATCACATGATGAAAGATAAGAAAGAGCCTTTTAGTTGAACCTTTGCCGTGTACCGGTTAAAAAAGAACTTACATTTAGATAACGCCTTTCACATCCCAAAGTGCTTCACAGCCAATAAGTTACTTTTGAAGTGAAGTCACTATTGTTTTGTTGGTAAACACAGCAGCCTATTTACACCCAGCAAGGTCCCACAGCAGCAAGGAAATAATAGACCAGTTAATTTGTTTTTGGTGGTGTTAGTTGAGGGATAAATGTTGCCTGGGACACCAGGAGTACTCTAGTGATCTCCTTCGTATAGTGACATGGGATCTTTTACATACCTGAGAAGACAGATGGGGCTTTGGTTTAATAGTTCATCTGGAAGATGGCACCTCTGACAAGGCAGCACTCCCACTTTACTACACTAAAGTATCAGCCCAGATCATATGATCAATTTCTAGAGAGGTGACTTAGAACCCACTGCCTTCTAACTGAGAGGTGAGAATGCTACCACTGAGCCAAGGCTGATAAGGTTTTTGGTGATGACACCAACAGATTGGGTGGTCACCTTTTTGTCAAAACTGCGAAGAGAGTTTGCCTCCTACCAATCAAAGAGGTGATATTGGTATCGGAACCTGTGAGCGAGGCTGGATACTTACTTGTTTAATCTGCTCGAAAAGAATGACAGTGGGAGCAAACAGAGAAGAGGAAGAAGGGGTGGCAATGACTAAATCTGTATATTGTGATTTCTGGGTTATCAGGCAGAAATGATGTTATGGTCTGAACTACCTATCAGAAAATAGCATTCTTAATGGAAAGGCAACCTGTAGTCCTAACTTCAATAGCTGATCATTTTAAAATTTAGAATGAGTAGGTAGTGGAGTATGATTGCTGTTAATGGCAGTTCGCTGAGTGAATGTCACTCAATCATTTGATGGGTGTTGGTCCATAGCATTAAGATTGCCCTCAGTACAATTGGCACAAAGAAAGAGCTATTTTATCACAGATTTTTTCTTGTATCTGATTTAAAACTTCTGAATGACAAATGAGCAGTAATTATTAATTGTGTGCATCTTGTTGATCACAGAATCCATGGAAACGTCTCCTTACTCACACCAATCCCTTTTTTCACCTCCTTTGCAAGACTCACAAGAAAGTGTACTGAAGTAATCCTTTCTGCCACTGCCAGCAGTATCCCCATGTAGTGCAGCCATCAATTTTTGGTGATAGGTTTCCTGCAACTTAGCTACATATTTGAACTCCTGTTCCCTCGCTTATACACGAACTAATGCTTCTGCAAGAGTCGCTTTCTCCCTAGTAAATCAATGTGTTACGTATAGTCCATACACATCCTCTCTTTGCCTAATATTTTACTAATTTGGGTCTACATCAGCTTGTTCTGCTGCTATCACAGGCATATTTTAATCACTGGATTGGTATATCAGTACATCAAAACAAAACAACTTTTTGCTTTAAACTATGCTCAGAAACCACAGCTGCTGTCTGTATAAATGCTATTCTCAATTTATTGCCGCAAATATTACATTTGCCACTCCAAAGAACATTTATTCCATGTGATTTTACAAATGACGTACTTTGTGTAAATCCAAAGCCTCTTGTTTTTAGCTGTATCCTTGCTGCCTCAAAAAATTGATTCAGATACTTTCCTTTTTTTACTTTATCATGAATCTGCTAGATTTCATACAACCTTACATCCATGGCCTATCAAATTTTATGGGGCTTATAAAAATAACAATAATATTTATCAAAGCCAAAGGGGGAAAAGGCAGTTTCATTGTTCTAAGCAATAAACTAAGCTTACAGTGATGTTTAAAGATATAGACCAATAGCAACAAGCACAGAAACTAGAAAGGAACAGCTGATCCCAGTCAGACCAGACAACAGCTGATCCCAGTCAGACCAGACAACAGCTGATCCCAGTCAGACCAGACAACAGCTGATCCCAGTCAGACCAGACAACAGCTGATCCCAGTCAGACCAGACTGTTGTACTTTTCCCAACACACATTTATTCACTGATTGATCACTGGCTTATGTAACATCTCAGGTTGCATCAAGTCCCGTTCGGTGTCCATACTTAAGAAAAGACATACTTGCTCTCGAGGCAGTACAAAGAAGGTTCACTCGGTTAATCCCGGGGATGAGGGGGTGGACATATGAGGAGAGGTTGAGTAGATTGGGACTCTACTCATTGGAGTTCAGAAGAATGAGAGGCGATCTTATTGAAACATATAAGATTGTGAAGGGGCTTGATCGGGTGGATGCGGTAAGGATGTTCCCAAGGATGGGTGA
The DNA here is from genome assembly GCF_035084215.1 of Heptranchias perlo. Taxonomy (NCBI): domain Eukaryota; kingdom Metazoa; phylum Chordata; class Chondrichthyes; order Hexanchiformes; family Hexanchidae; genus Heptranchias; species Heptranchias perlo. Next base: position 11,063,272 of record NC_090329.1, read on the forward strand.
AACTAGAACTAGGGGGCATAATCTTAGAATAAGGGGCTACTCTTTCAAAACTGAGATGAGGAGAAACTTCTTCACTCAGAGGGTAGTCGGTCTGTGGAATTTGCTGCCCCAGAAAGCTGTGGAAGCTACATCGTTGAATAAATTTAAAACAGAAATAGACAGTTTCCTGGAAGTAAAGGGAATTAGGGGTTACGGGGAGCGGGCAGGAAATTGGACATGAATTTAGATTTGAGGTTAGGATCAGATCAGCCATGATCTTATTGAATGGCGGAGCAGGCTCGAGGGGCCGATTGGCCTACTCCTGCTCCTATTTCTTATGTTCTCCCATCACCCCAGTGCTCGCTGACCTACATTGGCTCCCGGACCGGAAATGCCTTGATTTTAAAAATCTCATCCTTGTTTTCAAATCCCTCCGTGGCCTCTTCCCCTCCCTATCTCTAACTTCCTCCAGCCCGACAACCTTCAGAGATCTCTGCGCTCCTCCAATTCTGACTTCTTATTCATCCCCAACTTTCATTGCTCCATCATTGGCGGCTATGCCTTCAGCAGCCTGGGTCCTAAGCTCTGGAATTCCCTCCCTAAACCTTTCCGCCTCTGTACCTCTCTCTCCTCCCTAAACCTCTCTGCCTCTGTATCTCTCTCTCCTCCATTAAGACACTCCTTAAAATCTACCTCGTTGACCATGCTTTTGGTCACCTGTCCTAATATCTCCTTATGTGGCTTGGCATCAAATTTTGTTTGATAATGCTCCTGTGAAGCGTAATGAGTCATTTTATTACATTAAAGGCGTGATATAAATGCAAGTCGTTGTTGTGCCTCAAATCTCAAAATTACGGACGTTGATATACTGCTTGCCATTATCAGGGTCAAGGTTACATCTGGAACATTCCTTAGAACTCACCAAGATGGATCCCCTTCAGTGGTAGCACTCTCGCCTGTGAGTCAGTAGTTGTGGGTTCAAGTCCCACTCCAGAGACTTGAGCACAAAATCTAGGCAGACTCTGTCATCTCAGGTGTACGTAAAAAAAAAAATCGCATGGCTCTTTTTTGAAGAAGAGCAGCAGGGTTCTCACAGGTGTCCTGGCCAATATTTATCCCTCAACCAACACCTAAAAACAGATTATCTGGTCATTATCACATTCCTGTTTGTGGGTCCTTGCTTGCGCATGTTAGCCACCACATTTCCTACATTACAACAGTGATTACACTTTAATTCACTGTAAATTCATTGACTGTAAAGTGCTTTGGGATGTCCTGAGGTCATGAATGACACTGTATAAATGCAAGTCTTTCTTTCTTCACAATCCAATGGAGAGCAGAAAGCCTAAAGCTAAAAAAAGTAATTCTACCATACATTTTTTTCCCTGCTTTGAACTGGATCCCTAATTATCCATCCATTGAATTGTTACTTTAGAACATAAGAAATAGGAGGAGTAGGTCACATGGCCCCTTGAGCCTGCTTCACCATTCAATCAAATCATGGCTAATCTCTGACCTCAACTCCACTTTCTATTCCGATCCCCATATCCCTTGATTCCCCTAGAGTCCAGAAATCTATCCGTCTCAGCCTTAAATATATTCAACGACTCAGCATCCACAGCCCACTGGGGTAGAGAATTCCTAAGATTCACAACCCTCTGAATGAAGAAATTCCTCCTCATCTCAGTCTTCAATGGCCGACCCCTTATCCTGCGTCTGTGCCCCCTAGTTCTAGACTCTCCAACCATGGGAAACAACCTCTCAGCGTCTACCCTGTCAAGCCCCCTCATAATCTTACATGTTTCAATTAGATCACCTCTCATTCTTCTAAACTCGAGAGTATAGGCCCATTCTACTCAACCTCGTCTCACAGGACAACCCACTCATCCCAGGAAATAATCTAGTGAACCTTCGCTGCACCGCCTCTAAGGCAAGTATATCCTTCCTTAGATTAGGAGACCAAAACTGTCCGCAGTACTCCAGGTGAGGTCTCACCAAAGCCCTGTACAATTGTAGTAAGACTTCCTTACTCTTGTACTCAAACCCCCTTGCAATAAAGGCCAACATACTATTTGCTTTCCTAATTGCTTGCTGTACCTGCATGCTAACTTTTTGTGTTTCTTGTACAAAGACACCCAAGTCTCTCTGAACACCAACATTCAATAGTTTCTCACCATTTAAAAAATGTTCTGTTTTTCTATTCTTCCTACCAAAGTGAATAACCTCACATTTCCCCACATTATACTCCATCTGCCAGCTTCTTGCCCACTCACTTAACCTCCCTATATCCCTTTGCAGACTCTGTGTCCTCCTTACAGCTTACTTTCCCACCTAGCTTTGTATCGTCAGCAAACTTGGATACATTACACTCGGTCCCTTCATTTAAGTCATTAATGTAAATTGTAAATAGCTGTAGCCCAAGCACCGATCCTTGCGGCACCCCACTAGTTATAGCCTGCCAGCCTGAAAATGACCCGTTTATTCCTACTTTCTGTTCTCTGTCCATTAACCAATCCTCTACCCATGCCAATATGTTACCCCCAACCCCATGAGCCCTTATCTTGTGTAACAACCTTTTATGTGGCACCTTATCGAATGCCTTTTTAAAATCCAAATATACGACATCCACTGGTTCCCCTTTATCTACCGTGCTAGTTACATCCTCAAAAAACTCTAATAGGTTTGTCAAATATGATTTCCCTTCCATAAAACCATGTTACTTAGGCATATACTCTTAAAAGTTCAATAACAAATTTGTGAACTTCAGGAGAACTATTTTCCACTGCCTCCTACTTTTTTTTGTTCTGTTGCTTGGTTGCAACTTTACCGGCTTCATAACCTCAAGTACTTTGACCAAAAAGGTAATTTTAACCCCCAAGAACAGGTGGGTTGGGGGCGAGTGGGAGGTTAAAATAACAGCTTTTTCGTGCGGGACCGCATCCCGGCTCCAACACGCCCACTTCCAGGTTTGACCCAGGCAGGTTTGATGCGCATGTACAACAGACACCAGGAAGTCCCACCCCCACTTAAAGCTGGCCGGCCTATACATAAAAGGGCAATGTACCTCTTTGAAATAGTTGAGGTACTTAATTCTTTGTATATTGTAGAAGTTAAATGAATTTAATCTTACCTGTTTGGCTTTCCCATCGCTTCCGATTCACGTCAGGTGAAAGCAGGCAGAAAGGGCCAGATCCATGAGGTGAGTGCCTTTATTGCACTACCTGTGGGCCCGGAGAAGCAGGAGGGCTTCATCCAGGCCCAACAAGCTCACCTGGTGCGACATGACCCCTGCAATCGGCCGACTCCCCCCCCCCCCCCCCCCCCCCACCAAAATGCTGGACCCCCACCCCCGATGCTGGACCCCTTGATCCCCGACACTAGACCCCCCAATCTCCAACAACAGACCCCCCAATCTCCAACAACAGACCCCCTCCATCCCGATGCTGGCTGACACCCCCGTTCATATCCACCTCCCCCCGACCCCCCTCTGATTTTATCCATGGCCCACGATCGCTCTCTCCCTCCTGGCACCCCCCCCCACTTTGATTCGCGGCTCCTTTCCTTTCCGACAGGCAGTCAATCTGGCTGCCTTGTGCATGGGAAACCCAAAAACTCACCTTCAATTGAGTTGCGATCGCAGATTGCGATGCACTCATTTGGCTTCCAGATTCCCCATGCAAATATCTGGGGACAGGTTGCGTTCCCGGCTCCAAGTTAAAATCATGCCCCAAGTGTTTGGTACTTGATATAAGAAAGTCCAAGGGCAAATTTTCTCAGATTCATGCCACAAGCGTGTCAGCTATCCAGCGTTATATTTGCCAATTTTGTGCTAAATTTCAAAGCCACAATCTCACTCAACAACAGTCTGGTACTACAATCAGTAAACAAGACAGCTGCTCAACCACCAACCTTCTTTTAGATGTAACTGGAACCAAGCCTTTCACTTCTTTTCCCCTTTTTTCTTTTCTTTTTACCCCTCCTAGGACCCTTTCTCCTGTCGTCATGCCTCCTTTCATTTCTCCCTTCTTGGGTACTCTGACCCTCCCAAATCCTTACCCTAACCCTTCAGCACTCCTTGACCTTCCTACTCTCCTGCCACCATCCCAGGCTAGACTCCCTCTTGGATAAGCCCTCCCCTCTGTAAGTCTCTTGGCATCCTCCGAAGGGCCCATCGAGCCACTCGTCAGTGCCTCCTTATGAGCAGCACCCCCAAACGTCCCATCCTACCTTCTCAATGACCTTCCCGCTCAGCGCGCCCGCTGGGGGCTAATCTTGCAAACCTCCTTCCCATCCCATTCACCCCTCCCGGGGCTGACCTTGTGGATTCTGCCAGTGGATCAGCTATCACCTCCCCTCTTTGCATCTCCCTCCAGAATGTCCGTTCACTTGTGAACAAGGCCCTTGCCATCCATGAACTTATTGTGGATGATTGCATTGACATCATGGCCTTGACAGAAACGTGGCTCACAGATGATGACACTACTGAAGGTCCCAGTCTGGCTATACTTTCTACCACCTGCCCTGCCCAAACCGCCATGGTGGCGATGTGGCCCTTATCACCAAATCGCACCTTGGTCTGTCCCCCTGCTCCTCTGGCACCTTCTCCTCCTTTGAGCATTCCATCTTGTTCCACCCCTCTCATCTCTCCTTTAAAATCCTCGTTCTCTACTGCCCACCCAAGTACCGTGCCAATTTTATCACTGAGATCTCTTCACTGCTTTCCTCCTTTATTCAGCCTCTGCACCAAGCGACTTCTCATCCTCAGTGATTTCAATCTCCATCTCAACTCACAATGCCCTCTCTCCTCTGAGTTCACTGCCCTCCTATGCTCCCTTAATCTCTCTCTCCATATAAACTCCCCTACTCATATTCATGGCCACCTCCTCGACCATGCCATCTCATATGGCCTCTACTCCCATCGTGTCAATCACAGATAAGGCCATCTCTGATCACTTCCTTGTATCCCCCTCCACTCAAATTGCCCTTCCCCCTCCCAACCTCACTTCCTTCTGCGTCTGCCCGTCTAGCCTTTGGATCTCCATCCACCACAACATTTCTGCAGCTACGATCTGCTCAATCACACCTTCACCTCTACCTTTGATGCCCTTGTCCCCAGTAAAACCTTTTCTCTCTCTCACCCTGGTTGTTCCCCCGGTACTGCGCCCATCTCCGCTCCCTTAAATCCTAGAGACACAGACGCGGATAACTGGTTTAGCCATTCATCGCCAGATCTGGATGGACCACATATAGCGCTATCGGGTCCTGCTCTCCTCTACCAAAACTGCTCACTATTCCAGGATCATCATGGAATGCAAAGCTAACCTCCCCAACTTCTCTTCTCCACTCCAACCCTCTTCTTAAACCCCTCTCCCCACCACCTCCACCCTCACCTTAAACAACAAGTGCGAGGACATCATGGACTTGTTTGTCTCTAATATTGAGACCATCCATTCAGTTGCTTCTGCCTTTTCCCCCCCTTCCCCAGCCCATCACACCAAACTTCGCTCAAGATTCCCCCCTGCCCCAGCCCTGAACTTTGATCTTTCTCTAGTTTCTCTCCTATCTCCCCTCATACCCTCTCTGAGCTCATCTTGTCCATGAGACCCACTTCCTGCTCCCTTGACCCTGTTCCCACCAAACTGCTGACCACCAACTTCCCTCCCTGACCCCCATGTTAGCTGATATTGTTAATGGTTCCCTCTCCTCTGGTACTGTCCCCCTCCCATTCAAATCTGCAGTCATCATCCTCCCCCCTCTTCAAAAATCCCACCCTTGATCCCACTGTTCTTGCAAACTACCTCCCTATCTCCCACCGCCCTTTCCTCTCCAAAGTCCTCGAACGTGTTGTTGCCTCCCAAATCCATGTCCATCTTTCCCACAACTCCATGTTTGAACCCTTCCAATCAGTTTTCCGCCCCTGTCACAGCAATGAAACAGCTCTTATCAAAGTCACAAATGACATCCTATGTGATTGTGACCATGGTAAACTATCCCTCCTCGACCTGTCTGCAGCCTTTGACACGGTTGACCACACCATCCTCCTCTAACGCCTTTCCTCTGTTGTCCAGCTGGGTGGGACTGCCCTCATCTGGTTCCATTCATATCTATCCAGTCGTAGCCAGAGAATCTTCTGCAATGGTGTTTCTTCCCGCTCCCGCACTGTTACCTCTGAAGTCCCCCAAGGATCTATCCTTGGCCCTCTCCTATTTCTCATCTACATGCTGCCCCTCAGCGACATCCTCCAAAAACACTTCAGGTTCCACATGTACGCTGATGGCACCCAGCTTTACCTCACCACCACCGCCTCTGATTTTTCATGCTGCTTGCCTGACATACAGTATTGGATGAGCAGAAATTTCCTCCAAATAAATATTGGGAAGACCGAAGCCATTGTCTTCGATTCCTGCCACAATCTCTGTTCCCTAGCCACCGACTCCATCCCTCTCCCTGCCCACTGTCTGAGTCTGAATCAGACTGTTTGCAACCTTGGCAACCCGGAGCTGAGCTTCCAACCCCACATCCTCTCCATCACCAAGTCCGCCTACTTCTACCTCCGTAACATTGCCCGTCTCCACCCCTGTCTCAGCTCATCTGCTGTTGAAACCCTCACCCATGGGTTTGTTACCTCTAGATTCAATTAGTCCATGTTCTCCTGGCCGGCCTCCCACCTTACACTCTCCGTAAACTTACAGCGCATCCAAAACTCTGCTGCCCATATCCTAACTCGCACCAAGTTTACCCATCATCCCTGTGTTCGCTGACCTACATTCGCTCCCAGTCCGGCAACACCTTGACTTTAAAATTCTCATCCTTGTTTGCATATCCCTCCATGGCCTTGCCTCTCCCTATCTCTGTAACGTCCTCGAGCCCTACAACCCTCTGAGATCTCTGCGCTCCTCCAACTCTGGCCTCTTGTGCATCCCCAATTTTCATTACTCTACCATTGGCGGCTGTGCCTTCAGCTGCCTTGGCCTTAAGCTCCGGAATTCCCTCCAAAAACTTCTCTGCCTCTTTACCTTTCTCTCTTCCTTTAAGATACTCCTTAAAACCTATCTCTTTGACCAAGCTTTTGGTCACCTGTCCTAGTTTCTCCTTATATGGCTCAGTGTCAAATTTTGTTTGATAACCCTCCTGTGAAGTTCATTTATAAAGCACCTTTAATGTAGTAAATCGTCCCGAGGGCCCTGATATTGCTCCCCATTCCTTGCCTGGGGGCTGGACAGGCAGAGCACTCGAAGTCTGTGCCACCTGTTGGGCTGGGTCATTCGCATGGCCTGGTTGCACCTCCAGCATAGGCCCACCCCTTGGCAGGGCCTTGTGCCAAGAAACAGAGGTAGGAACATGGGGACAGCTGTAGGCCTGAGAGGTGTGTAGCTGCAGTACTGGCCACTGGTCTCAGAGTCTTCTGCCTGCTATTTGGGAACAGCAGCTAGAAGCCCTCCTGGGCAAAAGATCTGATGGGACCCTGCAAAAAAAAAGGTATTACTTACCTTTTGCACTTCTTCATCTTGCTGACTGGCCCCCTCTCTTTTTGAAATCTTAAGGGTTCTCAGATGCAAGCCCCACCATCAGGAAATTGAGGTGGAAAGGCTAGGTATGCCCTTCCTGCTTCACTGCCATGTGTATGCTTGACCTGCACCTTTGCAGGCGCAGGCCCACCCCTTTGTGGAAGCCCTGGAAATCCTGAGGCAATGTAAAGGGGAAAAAGGCCCAACGATATGGGTCTTCACCCCTTTTTCCACTCTGTGGTGCCTGCAAAATGATTAATCCCCAGGCACTACAGACAGCAAAATTGGGGCCATTTAAATCCTTTAAATTCACCTTAAAACTTGTTCCAAATTGCACTTAAAGCACAATGTTCACAAATTATTAGCATTAAAAACTTTTGAACCTGAAAATATATTTCCTGTACTTTCAATAAAGGCCAAAATTATGAAGATAAAACAGAAAAGAACCTTTGTTGAATATAAAATGAAACAAGCATGAAATAGCTCTGAAGATGGTACAACTTACATTATCAATGTCTAATAATTTATTTTTACCTTCTCAGCATACACATTTCATTCACAATTTTTCTGTTTTGATTAAATTTGTCTGGTCTTTGAATCTCTTTCTGCCTATCTCTCTCTCATAAAATGCATGCACCTTCTTGATAAGTATTTATAGTCTTGAAACTCTGCTAGAACAGTAGAAAATGCAGACTCATAAGTTAAGCTTATTTGTGCAGTGTACTATATTTGACAGGATAAACAATTATGAAAAATTGGCATACATAAAGCACAAAAGCAGTTTTCAAATTTCAGCCAGCATAGGCAAACAGAATGATGTGTTCTCTTTACATTCAATTAGTTTTGGATAAACATTACCTCAGTCTTTGTAAAAAGAGTATCCTGGCCAATGATCTCCCCTTCCTACTAATGGGCTACAGCTCCAAATGTAATTAAGAATTACAGGCATGTAATGTTTAAAATAGAATTTGTTCAGAAGAGGTACTCACTCCCTTCAGCATATGTGATCTCTGACCCCCATTTCTGTAGTCTTTAATATATTCAATTAAATTCTCATGAAGTAAGACCGACATGCTGATAATAATCTGATGAGAGGGTAGGACTGGACTGACAATGACAAGAGAGCCCAAAGGACCAGGAGTTCAAGGAGCAATTATATATCAACAACTTCAAAATCTCTTCATTGAAACTAATGCTAAGAGAATGGAACCAATACCAGGCTGCAGGTGAAGAGAACCAGATCTAGCTCACGTGCATCAAGACCAGGACCAGGAACTGGCTGCGGGTGGAAGTGACCACAAGTATCATAAATGCTGTCAACTATTCGCTGCCTTCATGCAGTGATACTGAAACTTATATCTTCCTTTCCATGCAGATTATGGGTTAATAGTAAAAAAAACATTTATTTCATTGCTGGGACCTTGCAAGTTGGCTGCCGCGTTTCCATTATAACAGTGACTACACTTCAAAAGTACTTAATTGGTTGTAAAGTGCTTCGGGACATCCTGAGCTTGTGAAAAGCGCTATATAAATGTAAGTCTTTCTTTCTGTTATAGTCTCTGTTTTGTAAGTTTTAGTGGAGGAAATTTAAAATGGCATCTTGACACTATTTTGCGACAACACCCAGCTCTATCTCACCATCACCTCTCTCGAACCTCCACTGTCTCTGTGTTGGCAGACTGCTTGTCCGATATGCAGTCCTGAATAAGCCGAAAATTCCTCCAATTAAACATTTGGAAAAACGAAGCCATTATCTTTTCCCCCCACCACAAACTCTTTTCCCTAGCCACCGTTTCCACCCCACTCCCTGACCACTGTTTCAGGCTGAACCAGACTGTTCACAACTTCAGCATCCTATTTGACCTGCCTCAGCTCATCTGCTGCTGAAACACTCATCCGTGCTTTTGTTACCTCCAGACTTGACTACTGCAATGCTCTTCTGGCCAGCCTCCCATCTTCCATCCTCCATAAACTTAAGCACATCCAAAGCTCTACTGCCAGTATCTTAACTCGCACCAAGTCCTCTTCCAGCACTACAATCCTCCAAGAACTCTGCATTCCTACAATTCTGGCCTCTGTGCATCCCCCACTTCCTTCACCCAATCACTGGCAGCTATGCCTTCAGCCATCTCGGCCCTGAGCTCTGGAATTCCCTCCATAAACCTCTCTATCTATCTCTCCTCTTTTAAGACGCTCCTTAAAACCTATCTCTTCAACCAAGCTTTTGGTCACTCATCCTAACGTCTCCCTCTTTAGCTTGATGTCAATTTTTGTCTGATTACGCTCCTATGAAGAGCCTTGTGATGTTTTACTGTGTTAAAGGCGCCAAATAAATGTAAGCTGTTGTTGTCCTTGTTGCTTCCCCCATATTACATTCAAATCATTGATATTAGCACAAGTGTACTGGCGAATGTGCACATACTTACCTTTAATAAAGCAGTTTTCATACTCTGTAGACAACCAAGTGGTCATTTTAGTTGCACACATTGTGAAGTATTTCTCAGGCCAGATGTGGAGTGCACAAATTCAGGAGTTATGGCAGAGCAGCCTAGAACTCGCAAAGCATGTATAATGGACCAGAATTTGGATGTCCTGATAGTGACCCAGTTATCTAGGATGTAACCTATGTTTGGAATGGGAGCAGGGGTGGGAGGCAGGCCAACCAAAATGGTTATGACACAAAAACTATGGCAGAATATTATTGACAGAGTGAAATCAGACTTCACCACCAAATGGGAATGGGAGGAGGCCTTTAAAAAGTTCCACGCCCTGAAAAAGTTGACCAAAGAAAGTAAAGAAAATATCAGTCTAAGAAAGGGCACACGAGACTTATTTGCCAGTTGAAGTTGCAGTTCTGACTTCAATTTATGAATGAAATGCATTATTCAAATCCTTGATGTGCTGTAGAACAAGTAAGGTCTCCAAAAACAGAGAACTTATTGTTGTTGTACTTGAAACTGGCAATATTTAAATTAACCATAAAATTGCCCAATCCTGTTAGCAATCCATCTATTAGGGTTTGCCCCAGAGGTTTAACCACCCTCAGGGCCTTGGGCTTGAACTTTATTCCTTCCTTAAAGCTTACATTGTTCAGCAAATCTTAGGTCCCGATATTTTTCAGGTGTTCACACATGTGTAACCTCACTACCCCAGCTAAGCCTCCCACTCTCAATGCCTCACTTCTGCAGAAAGACAATAGCTATCTGTCTTCCCAGGCAGCGATTCATTGTGCACCAAGTGGGGTCACTCTCTCTGCCTCAAGTTAGGTCACAGCTGCTCTTCTGCGCTTCTACTGTGTCTGCTATTTCTGCTTCTGATGTGACCATGGCTGCTGTCCATATGGCTAAACTTAACTTTGGGCAAGAATGTAAAACAGGAGATATTGGATCAGGCACGCATTATACATCTCTCCTGATTTTCATTGCTGTAGAATTTCACTTTATTTGTGTTACTTTAAGAAAGGAGGATGAAAATGAACTCAGGGATGCAAGGGAGCTCAGGTTGCATTTTGGAAGAGAGCTCCTACCTACCATTGCACTTCCAACCACATCTAACAGCAAAGATGGATTTAACTGGACTTGTCTGAAGAACAATGAATGCAAAGGCTTAGATTCATCAGGGAGGTGGCGATAGAGGTATGCCACATCTTGCCTCCCACCAAACATTGTTTGCTTCAAATGAAAAATAAATGTTCAGATGAAATAGAAGATAATATCACCTCTGAAATGCTATGTTGGTATCCTGTACTCGACTGTAGAGAACCCCTCTGGGAGACCATGAACAAGTTTCATCACAGCTCAGCATGTTGCTCAACAGGAACAAAACTCCCTTCATGCGAAAACACTGACAGCTCTTGGTGTTATTGGAGAGAAGCTAATCAAGTCTTTCTGAAAGATTGGTTCGCTGTCACGTTGGCTGGAACCAAAGCCTGTTTGTCCAACATATTCTCAAAGAAGCTATTTATAGAGTTTGCACATCATTATAGGTTGTAGCAGCTACCTCTAGTGGTGAATAGGATATGATCACAACTTTCTGTTCATAAATTCAAATAAACCCACTAAACAATATATTGTTGAAAAGGCAATCAGTGCAGAAATATTCTTTTTTTTTTGCACAATCGATATGTGTATTAATGGCTATTAATTGAAAACAATAATGGTTCCTAAAATGAGAACTTTTTCCTTAGGCATTTCCATCATTTTGTTAAATGTCACCATGTATATTGTCAGATCATAGAATTTTACAGCACAGGAGGAGGCAATATTACCCACCGTGCCTGTGCCGGCTCTTTGAAAGAGCTCTCCAATTAGTCCCACACCCTTGCAAATTTTTCCTTTTCATATATATATCCAATTCCTCTTTGAAAGTTACGACTAAATCTGCTTCCACCACCCTTTCAGGCAGTGCATTCTAGATCATCATAACGTGCTGCGTTAAAAAAATGTCTCACCTCCCCTCTGGTTCTTTTGCCAATTATCTTAAATTTGTGACATCTGGCTACCGAATGTCCTGCCAGTGCCAACAGTTTCTCCTTATTTACGTTATCAAAACCCCATATAATTTTGAATACCTCTATTAAATCTCCGCTTAAAAAAACACTGCTTCCAGCTTGAGCAGCACGAGTATCACATGTGGCCTGAATATAGTTTGCTTAGACTTAACTCACAATGAAGCAACTGTCCTGCAGTCAGGTAAGACAGACTTACCGTACGACTCCCAACTGGAAGCACTTAAGAAGGTTAGGGGGTATCTGGATTTGAACCAGGGGCATCTTGATCTGCAGTCAAGTGCTATGCCACTGAGTTACACTCCCAATTGGCAATTGATATTTCTAGAATATCCATCTTGTTCATTATATTTGTTCAAATTTATCTAGACTTGTTTTTAATGTAATGCATTTACATGAAGATATGTTAATACATTGACGTTGAAGCTGACAGCACAGTACACTCTGCTAGGAAGGGGTAGAATGTCAGTTTACTTTACACCCATTTATTTTTCACCTGGTAAAATTACATAGAATTTACAGCACAGAAACAGGCCATTCGACCCAACGGGTCTATGTCGGTGTTTAAGCTCCATATGAGCCTCCTCCCACTCTATTTACTTCATCTCACCCTATCAACATATCCTATTCCTTTCTCTCTTATTTACTTATCTAGCTTTCCTGTAAATGCATCTATGCTATTCGCCTCAACCACTCCATGTGGTAGCGAGTTCCACATTCTAACCACTCTCAGGGTAAATAAGTTTCTCACGAATTCCGTATTGGATTTATAATTGACTATCTTATATTTATGACTCCCCACAAATGGAAACATCTTCTCTATGTCTACCCAAACAAACCCCTTCATAATTTTAAAGACCTCTATCAGGTCACCCCTCAGCCTTCTCTTTTCTCAAGAGCCCCACAGCCTGTTCAGTCTTTCTTGATGGTCGTATGCTCTCAGTTCTGGTATCATCCTTCTAAATCTTTTTTGCACTTTCATCCTTTTTGTAATATGGAGCTTTGGAACAAGTTGCCAGTTCGTCCAGTGATTTGCTGCAAACATTCAAAAGGGAGGTGGACAAATGACTGTCTGTGGTTGTTATCAGTGTACAGAAAGTAGGTGGGTTATCAGGCATGTGTCTCATGGTCACAGCTGAATGCAACTTGATCCTCTTCGGAGATCAGAGAGGAATTTCCCAGATTTTCTTCCCTGAATTGGCCTAGGGTTTTTTTCTCCTCTCTCAGATTATGTGGCTGCTGGGGAGGGGGGAGGAATGGGACATGGTGCTGCATTACAGTATGAGCTTGAACAGATAATCTAGGCTGACAAGTCAGCGTACTTCTGAGGAGGTGCTGCATTGTCGAAGGTGTTTTCTTTCGGATGAGATGCTAAACTAAAGCCCTATTTACACATTTCAGTGGACAGAAAAGATCTCTTGGCACTACTCAAAATAATGCAGAGGAGTATATCCTGGCCAACAACATTTATCCCTCATCAAACACCACCAAAAAAGACTAATGGATTTATCTCATTGCTGTTACTAAGGACGTTGCTGTGTACAGATTGACTGGCATGTTTATCTATATAACAGCGACTACAATTCAAAACTAATATACAAATGCAAATTCTTTCCTTCTTGCGTTCTGTGTTGTTAGAGGGAAGGAGGGTAACAGCAGATGGCCACAGTCTTCGTGTACTTAAATGTCAGATGTTTGGCTTCCCTCCCCCATTGCTCCTCTCCCCCTTCCCCCAAAGATCAGGAATAGGAGGATTATAAATGGGAAACCCATTGTGCCACTATTGGAGCCCTAGGCAAAAAAAGGCAGCTGCAGAACAATTGGCATGAAGGCTCTTGAAAATCAAAGCACCAGCACAAAAAAAAGGAAAAACGGTGTGGGAATAGCCTGAAAATTGTTCACTGAATCTTCTTACGTGCACATTAAACTTATATTCATATACAATTCAGCGCCTAACAACTTTGGACAACTATATGGGGATGAACAGCACCATGCATTATGTACACTTTAACATCAGGAAATTGGTTGCCCATCAAAACAAGTTATTAAAGTGTAGAAATGCATGCGCATCACAAAGTCAGCAGAAATCTAGCAGAACGTCTTTCTTCCAACTTTCCTACTCCATTACTCCACATAAACTGATGCACACGGAGTGTAATGGAAACAGAAATTGCCCCCAAGGGTTTCTGCACAGGCAGGAAGGAAAACTGTGAGTTAAATTACTGATAACTTCTTGTCTACATACTAACAGACAATTTGGGGCAGTATTGATATGCCTGGGACTGGTTGTCTGTCTGCCCTCTTGGTTAAGGAATGGTGTGAGACCCAGGGAGACCTGAGTGGAGCAGAAATATAAATAAACAAAGAATGAAATAAAAATAAGTTTGTTACTGTGCTAATGTAGTCTGATGAAAATTTATATAAGTAGTACCTGCTTAATATCAATAAAACTAAGAACCTTGACCCCCAGAGAAGATGACAGCCAATAAATGACATAATATGAATTACATAAACTGCAGAGCGAGGAAAAAACATTTAGAACATCAACCCTATTCTTTCCAATAGGTCTTATATAATTTGCCCAATTATGGACTCTGCCCAAACTACACAATCTTTTTTGGCAGATCACAGAATCAAAGACTGTTCCAGCACTAAAACAGCCATGTGGTCTGTTTTTGTGCCACAAGACCCACCTCATATAATCCCATGCTCCTGCTTCCTTTCAATAACCTTTAACATTCCTCTTTTTCAAACATCTGATTCTTTTAAAAGAATTCATAGAATTTGATTCAACAGCTTGCAGCAAAGAATTATTCCTGTGAAGAATTATTTTCTTACCTCCCTTTTTAATTATTTTTTATAATTATCTTAACTTTGCGCTCTCTTATTAACATCTCACCAATCAGTGGAAACAATATTTTACTATATACCTTATTATAACCCTTTACAGTGTTGAAGACCTCTATTGGGTAATACCTCAACCTTCTCAGCTTTAGTGAAAAAAGTCCCAACTTTTCAAGTTTCTCTTCAATCACAAATAAAATCTGCAATACAAAGTTCTGTAAAATGTCTTCTCAATGCCCAAAGGTAATTAAATAAAACTCCAGAATAACACTAGTCTTACAACCAACACTAATCCTAATCGGTTGCATTTTGCAGATGGCACGTTATTGGACCCTTTAAATTTGTCTTTCGCTTTACAGCCTTCAATGTATAAACATTTTTATGAGACTGTTTCCGAAGATATATTAAATTAGCACAGCATTAACAGTTTGTGCTGACTGTCTATTCCACATACTTACTACTCTGTAGGGAAAATAAAAAATCTCATAATTTCTAATCTCTATTTAGGTTGTTAACGTTGTATTTGTTTTCTTTTCCTGCTATGAGTAACATTCATGAATTGAATTTGTGCAGTCTCAAGGAAGCTCTCAGTGGGTGTGAGTCCACAACTAGAGCTGCCTCTAATATGGCAATTTCTCTGTGAGAGGCCACAAAGATCGGCGGGTGCTGGAATGAAAAACTTCACAGATTGAGTAGGCATTGCACTTCTGAGGTTAGAGTTGAGGCACATTGCTTGGGCAAAGCAGAAAAGGCTTTATTCTACATCTGGTTATTGTTGCGAAGAGATACACTGTAAGTAAAGGTTCAAGACCCAGGTGTTAGATCAACATGACAGATTTTATTAGACAGCACAGATGAGTAATACAAGCAAGCTATAGGTCTATACACTCACCTGTAGGAGACTCATCGGGGGCTAGGAGCATCACCAATCCAGGCTGTTCCTAACGCTGAGTTCGCCTAACAATGCGTTTCATTCCATATTTATACCTTTCTTGAAACACACCTACTCGATTGTTTCTTTGTCTGCAACTGCCACTCATATTGATTCAGCTGACGAGACTGGGTTTGGTGCAAAACTCTGTGGTCTAGGGGCCCCAATTCTTATCTATATCAGTCCTCAATGTTGCTGAATCCTGCATTCCTTACATTGTTGTACCGACTCATCACTGAATATTTTTCTATATAATGTCGTATTTACTTGACTAACTTTGATACTGTTTCTTCAATGGTCATGTTAAAATTATCTAAACCTAATTTTAAGATTATCTAACATTCATTCTAGCCCTGTCTAAACACTTATTTGAGTGTGATATACGTAAGCAGTTAGTTGCACTTTACACCGGCTGTCCTTTTCTTTATCTGCACTACACGTACACACTTTGTTCCTTCATATTATATGCTAACTATCCCATCATGCTCTATGCTTATGCCAAGCCATTTAGCCTGCCATGGTACACTATCCTACAGTTGTGTTATATGTGACTTATGAATGTTTGATGCTGACACCAAGGGCTGGATTTTCCTCCGAGGTGGTAATACAGCTGGAGATGGGACTTCTGCCCAATGCCCCAACCGAGTTGTGACCCGGACCCATTTTCATTTACATGTGCAGGGGGACTGTATCTCTGCTCTAAAGAACTTGCCATTACAAATACAGAAAATCATGTACTATTTCTGCAGCACCAGAAGAGGAGCATCCATTGAAGACAGAATCCCCCTGAAGATCAATAAAAATGACTCTACATGACCCAAAATCACGACAACTGGTGTGAGGAGTACTTTGGAGAGAGAATGGTGGCCAGGATGAGGTCCTCTCCCTCTATCATAGTCTTTAATGATCTTCCCGCAACTGCAGTTTGTACCGCCACCCCATTCTGTTCTTACAGTGGGTCGACAGTACTGCGGGAGCAAGGCAGGGAAATTAGATGGTTACCCTGGTCCCACCCACCATTTAAAAGTGGGGTGGTCAATGGGCAGATGGCTGATATCCCTGCTAGGTGGAGGAAAATTTCCATTGGCTGGTATAGGAGCGGGGATTCAGCGGTAGCCTCCCTGCCTGATTTCCTTGCAGCTGTGCAGCAGAGGAAGATCCTGGCCTGGGTGTCAAAAGTGGAAACATGTTTTCTCATCGCTGACTCTGTTCATCTGGTGAGGACAGAAATTTGGGATTTTTTTTTAAAACTGCTTACAGCAAATTATCTACATCTCTTGTCATTTTAAAAACCTGAATGATGTTCTACATCGATTTTTTTTCCTCACCTTAGAATCCAAGGTCCTGGAATCACCCTTGTTCCTTTCTGATACTTGTGCAATTGCATCAAAGTCCTTTTGAAGATATGAAGGGGGATTTTCCTCTTAAGTTATGACAGTCTTCCAGCATAACATGGACAAGTGGAGGCAGAAAGTTGGGTGGGGGCCCATCCCACTGGGTCCCTCCCCATTTCTGCCCCAGCTGTAACCTTTTGGCATCACTTCTGCTGGATGCCGAAAACACTTTGCCAAAATTAAAGGACCTACCCTAAGCTACACATTCCAGCACTTTGGACCAGATCTATCTCAAGCCAGACACTTTTGCCGCCTGGAGGAGGATGGTTCCTTTCAGCTGCTGCAGGTGCCAAAGTCTGACTGGGAGCCCATTAAAATTATTGAATTTGCTCACTCACATGTTCGCTATTTCTAGCAAAATCACAGATGAACTTTTCCAACTGTGTTTAAGATGGTAACATAAAGGACATTTTTCCTCAATATTTTAAATGTGATATTGTTGATCAGCAATGGAGGATTAAAATAACCAGATTTGACTGATAATAATCATATGCTGTCAAAATGTTTCGTAGCACTTAATCAGCCTTATTAACATTGGTGGCACGCTGGGTTAGTGTTAGGGTTGATGGGCTGAATTCTCATTCTGAAATCTGATAGCTGCAAGAGCAAAAAAAAACAGCTTCACTACTGATCCAACCTTTTCCCCCTCTATTAGCTTTTATTCAGTCTTTGTTTCTACATACTTGACCATCGCACTGACCACTGACCACATTATGGTTATATATGGTCACATAATGCCTGGCTATTTTCTGTCCTCCTATCACCTGTACCACTTCACGCTCAAATGCCACCACTTCGTTTGCTTCACTTATCATGTGGGATACATTGGACTAGTCGAGCAAAAAGATGCTAGCAAAATATAATTTGAAGCACAGCTTAAACACTGCTTCCCATTATGTGCCTTGAGTGCATGAGCTACGCAGTTATTTATTCCCAATCTGTTGCACAATACAAACTGCTGCAATTTTTTCCTGTAATAAACTGACTATAAAATTGCACTTCTGCAAATGAGTAATATGGTCCCACAGTACAGCAGAAATAGTAGTAATGGTTTTGCTTCTGTGGTCTATTACCTGTATCTTTGTGGCCAGAGCAACAACCTGTCCCAGAACAATAATAGACAAAATATTTGTGCTTACACAGTTTTGTAAAATTTTTATGCTGTCAATCGTTCTATTCTCCCAAAGCTGTAAATATTAGAATAGGAAGTGCTAATGCAATCAGCATCTTTCAAGAATAAAACGTTATTAAAAAATCACATTACGAGATGAAAATTTCACTGTGCTATTGCTGGCATGCAATGGGAACACATTTCAGAAAATTCCGCATTCCCAGCATGGGGGGAGGGGGTGGGCGGAGAAGTGTGACAGAGTAGGGTTGACAACTCTGGTTGGACGTATTCCTGGAGGTTTCATCACATGACATCACGCCTCCAGCCATCCCGCCCTCACACTATCACCATCGATCACCTAAAATGTCCATAGTAGGTACAGTACAGGAGGCCATTCGGCCCATCGTGCCTGTGCCGGCTCTTTGAAAGAGTTATCCAATTAGTCCCATTCCCCTGCTCTTTCCCCATAGCCCTGTAAGTTTATTGCACTTCAAGTATTCATCTAATTCCCTATTGAAAGTTAATATTGAATTTGCTTCCACCATCCTTTCAGGCAGTGCATCACAACTCGCTGCATAAAAAAAAGTTTCCTCATATTGTCTCTGGCTCTTTGCCGATCACCTTAAATCTGTGTCCTCTGGTTGCCGACCTGTCTGCCACCGGAAACAGTTACTCCTTATTTACTCTATCAAAACCGTTCATGATTTTGAACACCTCTATCAAATTTCCCCTTAACCTTCTCTGTTCTAAGAGCAACCTCAGCTTCTCCAATCTCTCCACATAACTGAAGTCCCTCATCCTTGGTACCATTCTAGTAAATCTCTTCTGCACCCTCTCTAAGGCCTTGACATCCTTCCTAAAGTGTGGTGGCCAGAAATGAACACAATACTCTAGCTGAGGCCTAACCAGTGTTTTATAAAGGTTTAACATAACTTCTTTGCTTTTGTACTCTATGCCTCTATTTATAATTGTAAACAATTTTACAACACCAAGTTATAGTCCAGCAATTTTATTTTAAATTCACAAGCTTTCGGAGGCTACCTCCTTCCTCAGGTGAACAATGTGGAAATGAAGTCCTCGAAATGAAGTCGCATTTATAATTCACAGAACAATGCTGGTGATAACAGACAGTTTTTTCAACTGCCCGTTGCCAAGGCAATCAGTGTGCAGACAGACAGGTGTTACCTGCCAGGTAACACCTGTCTATTTATAAAGCCCAGGATCCCATATGCTTTTTTAACAGCCTTCTCAACTTGTCCTGCCACCTTCAAACATTTGTGTATGTACACCCCCAGGCCTCTCTGCTCCTGCACCCCCTTTAAAATGGTACCATATAGTTTATATTGCCTCTCCTCATTCTTCCTACCAAAATATAACACTTCACACATCTATGCATTAAATTTGATCTGCCATGTGTCTGCCCATGTCCTCCAGAAGTCTGTTACTATTCTCCACATTGTTTACTACATTTCTGAGTTGCGTGTCATCTGCAAACTTTGAAATTATACCCTCTACATCCAAGTCTAGGTCATTAATATATATCAAGAGCAGTGGTCCTAATACTGACCCCGGGGAACACCACTGTACACTTCCCTCCAGTGTGAAAAACAACCGTTCACCACTATTCTCTGCTTTCTGTTCCTTAGCCAATTTTGTATCCATGCTGCCACTGTCCCTTTAATCCCATGGGCTTTAATTTTGCTAACACGTCTATTATGTGGTACTTTATCTTTTGAAAGTCCATATACATAACAATCATCTCTGTTACTACATCAAAGAATTCAATCAAGTTAGTCAAACATGATTTTCCTTTAACAAATCCGTGCTGACTTTAATTTATTAGCCCACACTTTTCCAAGTGCCAATTAATTTTGTCCCTGATTATTGTCTCCAAAAGTTGCCCCACCACGGACGTTCGGCCGACTGGCCTGGAATTGCTGGGTTTATCCCTCTCCCCTTTTTTAAACAGGGATGAAACATTTGCAATCCTCCAGCCCTCTGGCACCAGCCCCATATCTAAGGAGGATTGGAAGATTATGGCCAGAGCCTCCGCAATTTCCACCCTTACTTCCCTCAGTAACCTAGGATGCATCCCATTTGGACTGGGTGACTTTTCTACTTTGAGTGTTCTCTGACGATATATGCGGTAACCTTCATGGAATCCCACACTCACCTGACGAAGGAGAAAGCCTCCGAAAGCTTGTGATTTTCAAATAAAACTGTTGGACTATAACCTGGTGTTGTAAGATTCCTTACATTTGTCCACCCCAGTCCATCACCAGCATCTCCACATCAATCTTAAAGTACATCCTCTTCATCTATTTTTATCCTATCCAATATCGCTACTACCTCCTCCTTTACTGCTACTATGGCAGCATTCTCTTCTCTAGTGAAGACCGATGCGAAGTATTCATTTAGTACCTCAGCCATGCCCTCTACCTCCATGAGATCATCTTTTTTGTCCCTAATCAATCCCACCTTTCCATTATTTATATGTTTATAGAAGACTATTGGGTTTCCTTTTATATTAGCTGCTAAGCCCTTCATTCCCCCCCACCCCTACTCTGTACCTGAACCAACTCCTCTTTGAAGGCCTCCCATTGTTCAATTGCTGTTTTTCTTGCCAATTTTTGACTCCAATCCACCTGGACCAGATCCCTTTTTAACTCACTGAAATTAGCCCTCCTCCAGTTAAATATTTTCACATTTGATGATTCCTTGTCCTTTCCATGACTATTCTAAACCTAATGATTATGATCACTGTTCCCCAAATGCTCCCCCACTGAAACATGTTCCACCTGTCCCACTTCATTCCCCAGGACTAGATCCAGCATGTTTCCTTCCTGGTTGGGCTGGAAGCACACTGATCAAGAAATTTCTTTTGTATACATTTCAGGAATTCCTCCCCCTCTTTGCCCTTTACAGTTACTGTCCCAGTCGAAATTGGAATAATTGAAACCTCCCATTATCACTACTCTCGTTCTTGCATCTTTCTGTAATTTGCCTGCAAATCTGCTCCTCTATCTCCTTCCCACTATTTGGTGGCCTATAGTTTACATCCCATAGGGTAATTGCTCCTCTATTGTTCCTTAATTCTAACCAAATAGATTCTGTTCTTGAAACCTCAACGACACCATCCTTTTCCAGTGCTTTAATAGTTTCTTTGATCAATACTGCCACCCCCCTCCTTTCTTTCCTTCCCTATCATTCCTGAATACCTGGTAGCCAGGAATATTAAGTACCCAATCCTCCCCTTCTTTGAGCCAGGTCTATGTTATTGCCACTGTAAGAACATAAGAAACAAGAACAGGAGTAGACCATACGGCCCCTCGAGCGTGCTCCACCATTCAATAAGATTGTGGCTGATCTTCCACCTCAACTACACTTTCCTGCCCGATCCCCAGAGTCCAAAAATCCATCTCAGCCTTGAATATACTCAACGACTGAGCATCCACAGGCCTCTGGGGTAGAGCATTCCAAAGATTCACCCCCCGCCAGTGAAGAAATTCCTCATCTCAGTCTTAAATGGCTGACCCCTTATCCTACGATTATGCCCCCTAGTTCTAGAATCTATAGCCACTGTATCATAGCTAAAATTTGGCGACGTGAGCCGACAGCTCACCAACCTTGCTATGTGCATTTACGCACATGCACTTCAAACTCATCTTAGACTGCCTGTCTGATCGCTCCTATTTTTTTACTCTAGTGCTACTTGTTCCTCCCAGTCCTCCGTGCATCTTGTTTCTCCTCTTTAATGTTTCATCCTGGTGCCCACCTCCCTGCCAAATTATTTTAAACCCTCCCCCACAGCACTAGTTAACCTCCCCGCGATGACATTGGGCCCAGCTCTATTGAGGTGTAACCTGTCCATCTTGAACAGATTCCTCCTGTCCCAGAACTGGTCCTAATGCCCCAGGAATCTGAAGCTCTCCCTCCTGCACCATTGTTCCAGCCATGCATTAACCTGTCTTATCCTATTATTCCTATACTCACTAGCACATGGCACTGGGAGTAATCCAGAGATTACTACCTTTGAGGTCCTGCTTTTTAACTTTATCCCTTGCTCCTGAAACTCTGACTGCAGGACCTCAACCCTTTTCCTTCCTATGACATTGGTTTCCACATGGACCACAACTTATGGCTGTTCCCCTTCCCCCCTCAAAAATGTTCTGCACCCTCTCAGTGATGTCCTTTACTCTGGCACCAGTGGAGCAAACACATGTGGAACTCATTTCGGCGGTTGCAGAAACACCTGTATATCCCCCTGACTATCGAATCTCCCATAACAATTGCATATCTTTTGTCCCATGCAGCTGAGTCTCCCATGGTGCCATGGAGTCCCCTGAGGTGTGAACATCCTCACTGGTATTATTTGAGTGCCACAATTGTAGGGGACTCTTGTACTATCCGCCTATTCCTCCTAGTCTGTCTGGTGGTCACCCACTCCCTCTCCGCCTGAACTCTCTGTAGCTGCGGGGTGACCACTTCCTGAAACGTGCTATCCATGAAACTCTCAGCTTCCCGTATGCACTGTAGTGATGTCAGCCGTCCCTCACACAAAGCGTTCTGGAGTTCCCACATGGCACAGGATATGCATGTGACAGGCACCTCTGTCCTACCATGTCAGCTAACAGTTATTTAAACTGTTTAGCTTTAAGGCAATTTACTGTTTAACACTAAAACACTAACGAACCACTAAGGTCACTAACCACTAAGAACAATAACCATTAAAAACACTAACCAATAAACTAAACACTGACTGACTTACCCTTGGCACTCCTCCTTGTCTTGTTATGTCACTTTTTGACTTTTTCTTGATTTTTTGATTCCTCCCTATATGCTCTGCTCAGTCTTAGTCTTCTAAAAAGAGAATTATGTATTTTTTATTTAAGTTTCAAAAGTAGACAGATTAGTTGATAGTCCCTTGGTTGAAATCACTTAGCACCTCCTTCCCACACTCACCAAATTCCCAGTTGAAAGTCCTCACTTAGTCAGCAATTCACTCCATTAGAGGTTCACCCTTTGTCTTTACCAACCAACCAACCAAACTTGCAGTTTACCACTTTGCCCCACCAACTGGAAGGCAAATAGACTCTTCATTTCCCGATTGGATGATTCTTGCCTGTGTCAAGCCGAATTCTCCCCCTCTCCACCATCGCCAATATTTTTAGTACCAACAAATTGAAGGAAAACACTTTTTTTTAAATGCCCCTATGATTTGTCTCCTGGGTCACTGGCAGCAGTGTCCTGGAGATGAATCTTTCAATTCCTGGACAATCCTGGAGGGTTGGCGGCCCTATGGGAGACAGAAGCAAAAAAAAAAGAGATGGAGAAAAGAAAATCAGAAATGCAAAAGCAGAAGAGGGACAAAGAAACAGCAACAGGAAGACAACAGAAGCGAGTAAAAGGGTGACCATATTCTCGTCGCCGCCCTGCGCGCCACCTACAAACTGTGGGAGATCGACTGGCACATTAACAGTCTTGTGCACAGCACGCACTTCATTGCAGTTGGCACACTTTCACCCATCCTACGTTACACCTCGGCGTCTCCTTTAAGCTTTGCCATAGGAGGCCGTGCAAGGAGGGTCAAAAAAAAAGAGCGAGACTGATCACCACCGAGGCCAGTGGTGCCGCGTTTATTATTACTAAGAATAAGACCTCGAAACAGTCGAGATATTTCTTAAACCCACCTCCAAATGAAAAAGGGAGTGTTCCATCCATTCAATGGACAGATGTGTTTGGCGGCTCCTCCCCGGATCCGTTAGTGACAGTTGGCCGCACGTTCTTTTCCCGGCACGCTCCGCGGCGCCTTTCTTGCCCGCCATGTTTAAATCTTTCTACCGCCGCTGAGCGGAGCGGAGTGGAGAGACAAGGTGGGTGGGGTTTATTGTCCGTTTTGGTTCATGAGGGTAATGAGCCGAGAATTTAACCAAAAAGAGAGTGTCGGTGAATGTTCGGCTTGACCTCAGCTTTCGTGCGGCCGAGGTCCGCTGGCAGCTGTTAAAACAGAGCCGAGCTCGGCACCGCACGCGACCGGCGGCTGACTAAACTGCCCACCGCCAGCTCACGGTCCGAATCCCGGGGGCACCACGGCTATGAAAATTGACTTTGTATATAAAATACACCATTTTGCATTGGGAAATGAGGCAGGAGCATAGGTACACACCGTACACGGTGACCTATCTGATTTGCTGTTTGTGGGATCTTGCTGTGCGCCATTTGGTTGCTGCTTTCCCCCACGTGACCGGAGTCGCACTTAAAAAAAAAGTTCATTGGCTGTAAAGTACTTTGTCCGCGCGGCGGGGGGGGGGGTATTTATTTAAATGCAAGTTCTTTATGTTATCTTAGTGTTAAGATGATACTCAAACTGTGCATCTTAGCCTAAGATGTCACCTGAACATGTGGAATCATTGTAGTTTAGAATAATATAGGTTTAAATACACTTTCTAAGGAAATACAATTCAGTAATTAGAATGTGTTCTTATCTGTATCAAATGTGAAAGAAAATGTTTTCTGGTATTTGTAAATTGTATTAAATGTCACCAATGAGATTGTAGTTTTGCAGCTGTGATTGGGAGTCACAAATAGTGTGTTCCCTGCCAGGTACCAGAATGAAGGGAAATAACAGAGCAGATGGAAAAATACCTGTCAAGGGGGGAAACCAGCTGGAAGTTGTAGTTCATATAGGCACTAATGACATAGAAAGAGTAGGATGGAAGCCTTGCAGGTTTGAGTTAGATTCTAGACTTAAGATCTTTAGGGTAGTAATTTCAAGTTACTCCTGGTGCCATGTGCCAGATATAAATTTGAAGCTATCAGCCTTAGCTCAGTAGTAACACACTCACCTCTGAGTCAGAAGATTGTGTGTTGAAGCACCACTCCAGAGACTTGAGCACACGATCTAGGCTGACATTTCAGCACAGTACGGCATTGTATGGTGCTGTCTTTCAGATGAGATGTTAAATTGAGGCCCTGATACCATGGGCATGATTTTGGCTGTGAGCCGGGAACTCAGTGTGTCGGCAGATATTCGATTGGGGAACCCGAAAGCCAAGTGAGTGCATCGCAATCTGTGATTGCTGTTCAGTTGAAGGTGAGTATTTGTGCTTTCAGGTTTACCATGCACCAAAGAACCAGATTGACAGACTGACTGCATGTTGGAAGGGAAAGGAGCTGTGAAGCAGAGAAGGGGAGGGGAGGGGGGAGATCGAGATCGAGATCATGGGCCATGGAACGAATCGGAGGGTGGGGACGTGGACAGCACTGGGTGGGCCTTGAAGATTCGGGGGGAGATGTCCAGGATCGGGGGGATCCAGTATTAGCAGGTCAGGGTGGGGCGCGGGGGGGTTGACCAATTGCGGGGGTCCTGTCACACAGGTGAGCTTGTTGGGCCTGGATGAAGCACTCTTGCTCCTCCGGGCCCACAAGCAGTGCAGTAAAGGCACTCAGCTTATGGATCCAGCCCTTTTTGCCTGCTTTCACCTGACGTGAATTGGAAGCAATGGGGAACCCGAACAGGTAAGGTTAAATTCATTTTACTTCTGCAATACGCAAAAAATTAAGTACCACAACTATTTCATTGAGGTACATCGCCCCTTTTAAGTATCGGCCCACCGGCTTTAAATGGGTGTCTGCTGTGCGTATCAAACACACCTGGGTCAAACCCAGAAGTTGACGCGTTGGAGCCGGGATGCAGCCCAAAAAGCTGTTGTTTTAACCTCCTGCCTGTCCCCACCCTACCTGTTCTTGGAGGTTAAAATGATCTCCCATATTACAGGAATTGTATCATGGCACTGAAAAAGATGCAGCAAAGGGCTACCTACCATCTGATACTTAGCTGTAGACACTTGAGTTACAATGAGAGATGACAGAAGCTGGAGAGGAGACTGATAGCATATATTATTGATGCATTCAAGATCCTTGAACCTACAAGTTGAACCCTGCAAAATCTTTAACCGTAGCCCCGAGAACGACAACAGGGAATACAGGCTGAAGCTCAGAAGAGAGGAGAATGACCAGATATAACTATTTCACACTCAGGATAGTCACTTTGGAATGGACTGCTCAGGGATTTGAATCATAGTAGGTACAGCAAAGGAGGAGGCCCTTCAGCCCATTGTGCCTGTGCCTGCTTTTTGAAAGAGCTATCTAATCAGTCCCATTCTCCTTTTTTGCCATAGCCCTGTAAATTTTTTCTCCAAGTATTTATCCAATTCCCTTTTGAAAGTTAGTATTGAATTTGCTTCCACCGCCCTTTCAGGCAGAGTATTGCAGATAATTACAACTCGCAGCGTGAAAAAATTTCTCCTCATGTCGCCTCTGGCTCTTGCCGATCACCTTAAATCTGTGTCCTCTGGTTACCGACCCTTCTGCCACTGGAAACAATTTCTCTTTATTTACTCTATCACAACTGTTCATGATTTTGAACACCTCCATCAGATCTCCCCTTAACCTTCTTTGTTTGAAGGAGAACAACCCCAACTTCTCCAGTCTCTCCACATAACTGAAGTCCCTCATCCCTGGCACTGTTCTAGTAAATCTCTTCTGCACCCTCTCTAGTCTTAGTGTTATGTGTATAGTGTTCTCTCTCAATGGCCCTGTCCAACTAGGGACTACATTTAAAAAGCAGACCCACAAAGGTAGTAATCTCTGAATTATTACCTGAGCCACGAGCAAATTGGCATGGGGTCAATAGGATCAGGGAGATGAATATGTGGCTCAAAGATTAGTGTGGGAGAAGTGGGTTTTGATTCGTGGGGCACTGGCACCAGCACTGGGGAAAAAGAGAGCTGTTCCGTTGGGACATACCACACCTGAACCATGCTGGGACCAGAGCTCTAGTGAATCGAATAACTAGGGAGGTAGATAGGGCTTCAAACTTAATAAGGAAGTGGAGGGTCCCGGTGGAGAGAAATCTAGAATTCTGAAGAGAAAAGACAAGGAAGCAGTGCAGGAAAGTGATTGGGGTAAGGATAAACAGATTGTTAGGAAGGGACAGAGCGTACAAACAAGAGTGCACTAACAAATAGGGTCCAGTTAAGAAAAAATGGTAATAAGACAAATAGGGCCATAATACAAAAAAAATGCGAAGAAGTCTAAAAATGTTAGACAAATCTAAAGGCACTGTACCTGAATGCCGAAGCATTCGTAATAAGCGAGATGAATTAACAGCGCAAATAGATGTAAACAGATATGCTATAATTGCGATTACAGGGAGATGGCTGCAGGGTGACCAAGGCTGGGAGCCTGAATTTTTTTTTATTATTCGTTCATGGGATGTGGGCGTTGCTGGCAAAGCCAGCATTTATTGCCCATCCCGAATTGCCCTTGAGAAGGTGGTGGTGAGCTGCCTTCTTGAACCCCCCCGCGGTCCGTGTGGTGAAGGTTCTCCCACAGTGCTATTATGAAGGGAGTTCCAGGATTTTGACCCAGCGACGATGAAGAAGCGGCAATATATTTCCATGTCAGGATGGTGTGTGACTTGGAGGGGAACGTGCAGGTGGTGTTGTTCCCATGTGCCTGCTGCTCTTGTCCTTCTAAGTGGTAGAGGTCGTGGGTTTGGGAGGTGCTGTCGAAGAAGCCTTGGCAAGTTGCTGCAGTGCATCCTGTGGATGGTGCACACTGCAGTCACTGTGCGCCGGTGGTGAAGGGAGTAAATGTTTCGGGTGGTAGATGGGGTGCCAATCAAGTGGGCTGCTTTGTCCTGGATCGTGTCGAGCTTCTTGTGTTGTTGGAGCTGCAGTCATCCAGGCAAGTGGAGAGTATTCCATCACACTCCTGACTTGTGCCTTGTAGATGGTGGAAAGGCTTTGGGCAGTCAGGAGGTGAGTCACTCGTCGCAGAATACCCAGCCTCTGACCTGGTCTTGTAGCCACGGTATTTATATGGCTGGTCCAGTTAAGTTTCTGGTCAATGGTGACCCCCAGGATGTTGATGGTGGGGGATTCGGCGATGGTAATGCCGTTGAATGTCATGGGGGGGTGGTTAGATTCTCTCTTGTTGGAGATGGTCATTGCCTGGCACTTTTCTGGCGCGAATGTTACTTGCCACTTATGAGCCCAAGCCTGGATGTTGTCCAGGTCTTGCTGCATGCAGGCACAGACTGCTTCATTATTTGAGGGGTTGCAAATGGAACTGAACACTGAGCAATCATGAGCGAACATCCCCATTTCTGACCTTATGATGGAGGGAAGGTCATTGATGAAGCAGCTGAAGATGGTTGGGCCTCGGACACTGCCCGAAGGAACTCCTGCAGCAATGTCCTGGGGCTGAGATGACTGGCCTCCAACAACCAGTACCATCTTCCTTTGTGCTAGGTATGACTCCAGCCACTGGAGAGTTTTCCCCCTGATTCCCATTGATTTCAATTTTATGAGGGCTCCTTGGCGCCACACTCGGTCAAATGCTACCTTGATGTCAAGGGCAGTCACTCTCACCTCACGTCTGGAATTCAGCTCTTTTGTCCATGTTTGGACCAAGGCTCTAATGAGTTCTGGAGCCGAGTGGTCCTGGCGGAACCCAAACTGAGCATCGGTGAGCAGGTTATTGGTGAATAGGTGCCGCTTGATAGCACTGTTGACGACATCTTCCATCACTTTGCTGATGATTGAGAGTGGACTGATGGGGTGGTAATTGGTCGAATTGGATTTGTCCTGCTTTTTGTGGACAGGACATACCTGGGCAATTTTCCATATTGTTGGGTAGATGCCAGTGTTGTAGCTGTACTGGAACAGTTTCCTAGAGGCGCAGCTGGTTCTGGAGCACAAGTCTTCAGCACTACAGCCGGGATGTTGTCGGGGCCCATAGCCTTTGCTGTATCCAGTGCACTCAGCCGTTTCTTAATATCACGTGGAGTGGAATGGAATTGGCTGAAGACTGGCTTCTGTTAT
The DNA here is from genome assembly GCF_035084215.1 of Heptranchias perlo. NCBI lineage: Eukaryota > Metazoa > Chordata > Chondrichthyes > Hexanchiformes > Hexanchidae > Heptranchias > Heptranchias perlo. Next base: position 11,092,435 of record NC_090329.1, read on the forward strand.
GATGGGGATTTCGGGAGGAGGCTGAGATGAATCATCCACTCGGCACTTCTGGCTGAAGATGGTTGCAAATGCTTCAGCCTTGTCTTTTGCACACACGTGCTGGACTCTGCCATCATTGAGGATGGGGATGTTTACAGAGCCTCCTCCTCCCGTTAGTTTAATTGTCCACCATAATTCACGACTGGATGAGGCAGGACTGCAGAGCTTTGATCTGATCCATTGGTTGTGGAATCGCTTAGTTCTGTCTATAGCATATTGCTTCCGCTGTTTAGCATGCATGTAGACCTGAGTTGTAGCTTCACCAGGTTGACATCTCATTTTTAGGTTCGCCTGGTGCTGCTCCTGGCATGTTCTTCTATACTCCTCATTGAACCAGGATTGATCCCCTGGCTTGTTGATAATGGTAGAGTGAGGAATATGCCGGGCCATGAGGTTACAGATTGTGCTGGAATACAAATTTGCTGCTGCGGATGGCCCACAGCGCCTCATGGATGCCCAGTTTTGAGCTGCTAGATCTGTTCTGAATCGATCCTATTTAGCACGGTGATAGTGCCACCCAACAAGTTGGATGGTGTCCTCAGTGCAAAGACGGAACTTCGTCTCCATGAGGACTGTGCAGTGGTCACTCTTACCAATGCTGTCATGGACAGATGCATTTGAAACAGGTAGATTGGTGAGGACGAGGTCAAGTAAGTTTTTCTCTTGTTAGTTCGCTCACCACCTGCCCAGGGTATCCAAGGGTATTCAATGTTTCGGAAGGACAGGCAAAAAGGAAAAAGTGGGGTGGCGTTGTTAGTAAAGGATGAAATCAGAGCAATTGTAAGGAAGGCTATTGGCTCAGAAGATCAAGATGTAGAATCAGTCTGGGTGGAGTTAAGAAGCACCAAAGAGCAGAAAACAATGGTGAGAGTTGTCTATAGGCCTCCAAACAGTGGTGGTAATGTAGGGGATGGGATCAAACAGGAAATTAGAGATGCATGTAATAAGGGTACTGCAATAATCATGGGTGACTTTAATCTGCATATAGACTGACCAAACCAAATTAGCAATAATACTATGGAGGATGAATTCCTGGAGTGTGTACGAGATTTTTTTTAGACCAGTACGTTGAGGAGCCAACCAGGGAACAGGCTATCCTAGATTGGATATTGTGCAATGAGAAGGGGTTAATTAATAATCTTGTGCTGGGTCCTTTCAGGGAAGCGTGACCATAACATGATAGAATTCTTCATTTGGATGGAAAGTGAAGTAGTCCAGTGCGAAACTTGGGTCCTAAATCTAAACAAAGGAAACAATGAAGGTATGGGGAGTGAGTTGGCTATGATGGATTGGGGAGCTTCATTAAAATGCAAGACAATGGATAGGCAATGGCTAACATTTAAGCAACGAATGCATGAAATGCAAGTTATACGTTCCTTTCTGGCACAAAAACACAAAAGGAAAAGCGGCCCAACCATGGCTAACAAAAGAAATTAAGGATAGTATTCGATCCAAAGAGGTGTCATATAAAGTTGCCAGAAAAAGTAGCAGGCCTGAGGATTGGGAGCAGTTTAGAATTCAGCAAAAAAGGATCAATAGATTGATTAAGAGGGGAAAAATAGAGTATGAGAGTAAACTTGCAAGGAACATAAAAGCGGACTGTAAAAGCTTCAACAAGTATGTAAGAAGAAAAAGATTAGTGAAGATAAATATAGGTCCCTTACAGTCAGAAACGGGAGAATTTATAATGGGGAACAAAGAAATGGCAGAGCAATTAAATAAATACTTTGGTTCTGTCTTCACGGAAGAGGACACAAATAACTTCCCAGAAATGCTCGGGAACCAAGGGACTAGTGAGAAGAAGGAATTAAAGGAAATTGGTATTAGTAAAAAAAAATAGTGCTGGAGAAATTAATGGGACTGAAAGCCGATAAATCCCCAGGGCCTGCTAATGTACATCCCAGAGTACTAAACGAGGTAGCCATGGAAATAGTGGATGCATTGGTTGTCATCCTCCAAAATTCAATAGATTATGGAACAGTTCCTGTAGATTGGAGGGTGGCAAATGTAACCCCACTTTTTTTTTAAAAAGAGGGAGAGAGAAAACAGGGAACTACAGACCGGTTAGCCTAACATCCGTAGCAAGGAAAATGCTGGAGTCTATTATAAAGGATGTGATAACAGGACACTTAGAAAATATCAACGGGATTAGACAAAGTCAACATGGATTTATGAAAGGGAAATTGTGTTTGACAAACCTGGAGTTTTTTGAGGATATAACTGGTAGAATAGATAAGGGAGAACCAGTGCATGTGTATTTGGATTTTCAGAAGGCCTTTGATAAAGTCCCACATAAGAGGTTAGTGTGCAAAATTAAAGCACGTGGGATTGGGGGTAATATATTGGCATGGATTGAAAATTGATTAACAGACAGAAATCAGAGAATAGGAATAAATGGGTCTTTTTCGGGGTGGCAGGTGGTGACTCGTGGGATACCGCAGGGATCAGTGCTTGAGCAATATACATCGATGATTTGGATGAGGGAACCAAATGTAGTATTTCCAAGTTTGCTGATGACACAAAACTGGGTGGGGTTGTGAGGAGGATGCAAAGTGGCTGCAAGGCGATTTAGACAAGTTGAGTGAGTGGGCAAATACATGGCCGATGCAGTATAACGTGGATAAATGTGAAGTTATCCACTTCAGAAGGAAAAACAGAAAGGCAGAGTATTATTTAAATGGTGATAGATTGGGAAATGTTGATGTACAAAGGGACCTGGGTGTCCTTGTGCACCAGTCCCTGAAAGCAAACATGCAGGTGCAGCAAGCATGTGGCAAATGGCATGTTGGCCTTCATTGCAAGAGGATTTTAGTACAGGAGCAAGGATGTCTTGCTGCAGTTATACAGGGCCTTGGTGAGACCTGGAGTATTGTGTGCAGTTTTGATCTCCTTACCTAGAATATACTTGCCATAGAGGGAGTGCAGCAAAGGTTCACCAGACTGATTCCTGAGTGGCAGGACTGTTGTATGAGGAGAGATTGGGTCGACTTGGCCTGTATTCACTAGAGTTTAGAATGAGAGGGGATCTCATTGAAACGTATAAAATTCTGACAGGACCCGACAGACTGGATGCAGAGAGGATGTTTTCCCTGGCTGGGGGGGCGTCTCGAACAAAGGGTCACAGTCTCAGTTTACGGGGTAGAACATTTAGGACTGAGATGAGGAGAAATTTCTTCACTTAGAGAGTGGGTGAACCTGTGGAATTTTCTACCACAGAAGGCTGTGGAGGCCAAGTCACTGAATATATTTAAGAAGGATATAGATAGATTTCTAGACACAGAAGGCATCAAGGGGTATGGGGAGAGAGCAGGAATATGGTTTTGAGATAGAGGATCAGCCATGATCATATTGAATGGCGGAGCAGGCTCGAAGGGCTGAATGGCCTACTCCTGCTCCTATTTTCTATATTGCTATGTCCTATAGTTTGATTCACTAATTTTAATATCTATCCGGCATCATTGCCTTTACAGTCCATAAATTACATTCAGGATTAATCAAACAAGCAGTCTGTGTGAACTGGCATATCTTCAATATAGTTCATAAAGCAAATTCATGTACATTATCTTGTACAGACAGTGTCGTATAGGTACTGTATAAATCCCTACAAACTATAGTTTGCTGTGAATTTCCCTGGTAGAATAATCATGATGAACAAAGAATGATGCTGATGATAAGTTGGAGAGAGTTGGACAAGTTTGGCAAGAACTGTGTATTCTGTTTTTGAAACTCTCGAGCCAGCTCGGTGGACGAAAGTGGTTGTTTCGGGTCCAGTGCATTCCTCTCTTCCTAAATGCACGGAGTCGTACAACACCAGGTGAGAGTCCAACAGCTTTATTTGAAATCACAAGCTATTGGAGCTTTCCTCCTTCGTCAGGTGACTCACCTGACGAAGGAGCAAAGCTCCGAAAGCTTGTGATTTCAAATAAAGCTGTTGGACTCTCACCTGGTGTTGTACGACTCCGTGCATTTGTCCACCCCAGTCCATCACCGGCATCTCCGCATCATGGCTCTCTTCCTAAGGTCGGGAAGGAGCAAATAGAGATGATCTAGAAAGAAGGAAAATTAAGATTGGTTATAGCGTTGCGCATTCTTTTTTCTATCATTACGCGAATAGAAATTGAACCGATTTAATTAAGCGATTTTGATCCATTGGTCTGTATATTTCAACTTATCATGGAATAAGGCAGCTTACAATTGAAACCAACCTTTACCTTGTCTATTATGGGTTCTGTTTCTATCACTGCTTCGGATAGGACATTCCATGACCCAACAACCCTCTGTGTATTTTTTAAAAAATATGTTTCAGTCACTTCCTTTACTCTTTTGGTAATGATCTTAAAAAGTGCTCTCTAATTACTGACTGTTCAACCAGTGGAAATAATCCTTGGTAATTTTGAATATCTCTTTCGGATCTCCTCTTGATCTGCTCAGTTCTAATGAATGTATTTTATATATTTAGTTTATGTGTGATGGAACGTGAGCCAGTGAGGATATGGAGAAAAAAAACTTGCATTTATATTGTGCTTTATAATGTTGGAAATGCTTGGAAGTGTATCCATAATGAATTGGTTTTAGAGTGCAGTGAATTATGTTGACAAAACAATCATTGAATTTTAAGCATGGAAAGAAGCTCTTCACTCGTCAGTCCTGTGCTGACTTTCTGAAAGAGCAATGCACTTAGTTCCATGCCCCTGCCTGTCCCCTTACCTTTCTAATTTTTTCATTCAAATATTTATCCACTTCAGTTTTAAAAGCTTTTATGGATCCTGTTCCCACCACTCTTTCTGGTCGGCCATCCAATTTCTAACAACCCTCTTTTTAAAAAAAGAAAAAAAATCTTCCAATTGCTTTATTCGTTCTTTTCATGCTGAGCTTAAATTTACACTCTGAAGGAAAGTGGCAAAAAATATTCACGTTACTCCAATCAGCTGCTGTTTACTACTTTTTCACGGGGAAACGTTTGCGTGGTTTCTCTTTTTTGCATAGGACTCAACAGTTTATTGTATGTGACAAGACCAAGACATGGAAAATAAAACTTGGGGGCTGTATTTTGCAAAAGTTCTTACAGCTATTTTGAATTAGCTCTACACCCTGCTCTTATCTCCTTGAATTTGAGCTCCTTGGGACAATTTAAATTACTTATGATAATTGGATTTTTTTATGCCAGAACTAATGCTATTTGTTGGCAGTGAAGACAAACCTTTGGGTTGGATAATTTAAATAAATATCCAATTGCAAAGAAATGCACCGCAATGACACTGCTCCAAAACTCCTGGTGGAAAATGGGAAGTGGGTGGTAATTATTGTTAAAACTGGACAGCCATGTGGCGAAGGAAAGAGTACAAGAGCCTGGTCTTTAGTTGCTTCCAAGCCTTTATTCAGAGTTTCCTCTTGCGCGCGCACACACCACACCCTAGCTAAACTCTCCTAAAAAAGGATCCAAGAGAGTCCCCAATCGATACCTACCACCTGAATACAATTGATACAAATCATACAATTATCAATTATTGCTGGTATGCTCAAAGTTTCATGGATGCCAAGTATAAACTCAGACATGGCCAATGGCCACTTGCTGCCTGGTGCTCAAGGGTATGTAATCTCACCACAAAATTAAGTTCCCTTGTCTTCCTGAAGTTTACTTTGCATTTAATCAGATGTCTTTTGTTGTACTTTTATTTATCTTCGATCAATGAAACAAAAGTATGGCCAAACTTCTTTGCAAAAAACTGGAATAACATGTAGGACAGATGAACTCCATACCCTGCATATCATACAAAAAATATTGCATCTAAAATTCCAATGTGTGATTTGGAGGCTTTCAGACAAATCTTTTCCCTCTGTATACATCAGAAAATTGGGTTGCTGTTCATCATTTGAGTCTTTATTTTGGCACCCAAATTAGTTCATCCTATATACCCTCGTCTGAAAGATATTGATAGTTAACTAAACCAGACCTGTATGCAACAAGACTACAATATAATCCTGAGTGATGTGCAGCTTAACTCTTTACTTGCCAGAGGCATCGACAACTGAGTCAGCCACAGGTTCATTAACTAGCACAGCTAGCATTAATTAGCAGCAGCTATGGTGACATAATTAATCCCATCACAAGGTTGTATTGATTATTGCAAAAGTAAACATATTTAATATTAATTAACAGCATCCAAATATAAGGGCAACAGTAAATTTAAGTATCACAGTATCTCAGCTGGAGCTGAGTTTGTTTAGTGACTGAAAATAACCTTATTATACTATGTCCAAGTTTACAGTACACACTTAGCAAGTTTATGTTTATATTCTGTGCACCATTGGAAAGTTTCTAGTGCTAAGGATGTCCTTTTGTGATGTGAGTATAAGATCATACAATCTCTCCATTTGTGGTAGGTTGGATGCTGTTGCGTCAGGCAGTTCTGCCTCCGTCTGGGATGCTTTTGTTTCACTCTGGGGATGCCTGTGGCAAGCTGTCAACTACAGTCGTTGCCGCCTTCGGTTGTCATCTTCTCTTCCTAGCTTTAGCTAACCGTGCAATTCTCTGTAGCTGTTATCGTGTACTTTCACTCTATGCTCACATCTTAAGCTATTAAATTAACTGTTGCAATACACTTTACAGTCTTTTATTTCTGTTTGGACTGAACACATAACCTCTCAATTTCTGACTTTCAGAAATGAAATATGTCCTCGACCTCCATCCCTCATCAGTGTTGTCCCTGGACCCTAGTTTCTCCTATTCACATTCTATTTTGCTCCATTCTGTTCAGGATCTGTTTTACTTAGGTTTTGTCTTTCTAAAGCCATTTACAGCCTGACTAACCTCTTTGTTTATCATCTCATGCTTTTCACCTTTTCCATTTTAAAAAAAAAGAACTGTTGAGAGGATAATAAATCTATTCCCATGAGCTACCTCTTTGTAGTAGTTTTTAGGATATTTGCCCCATGTTCCTCTTTGTTATGAAGGGATTGTCTTTCTTTCTTGGTTCTGATAAAGGATTTCTAATCAAAATATTAGCCTATCTTTTCAGATGCTGATGGATCTGCTGTGTATTTCTAGCTTTTTTAAAATTATGATGTCTACGTGTTGCTATGCAATCCCAAAATAATGTTTTAAAAATATATTTATACAGCTAATCTGTGAGGAACTTTCCAGACTGAGGCAAAGAAGCCTTACACAGACTCCTGCAGAATGACAAGTGACTGCAGCAAAAAAACTATTCTCCAAGGTACTGAATAAACGTGTAAATTGCCCAATTGTGAAAATACTTCCATTGTTGCAAAGTTAATTCAAGATGGCATTGAAATAACAGTATATTTGAATTTAGGCTGAGGCTTGTCTTTTAAAGATTGCAAAATGGCTGTTTTCTTGCCTGCTTTTAAAATCAACTTGTTATTATTATAAATCTTGTATAAAATATGGTGTGTGTATATGCCAGCTGGATTCTTCCCCTCTCAAAAATGAAAAGCCATGCTGGGCCTATGTGGATGAATTTTTGAGGCTGGAAGTGACTTTTATTCTTTGTATTAAAAAAAAATTGTATGTTGTGTACCAAAGAATGGTCGTAATATTTTATTTAAAATACAAAACATCAAGTCTGCATGGATTGATGCAACATAATTCAAATAGCAGAAGTTATTAAATCATCTGGGCTGCAGAGGGATTGTAAATTTTGTAGGTGAGATGAATCTTTTTTGATTTTCAGGTATTGATTGAGGACCATCTGATGCTAAATATTCTCCTTGTACAGGGAAGGAGAATTAAGAGAAATTTAGTAGGGGTACTTTCTGTTGACAGTGCTTCTCCTATTTCTGTCTGAAAAATCTGCTTTATTCCCCTCTCACTCTGGATTTTGTTAAAAATCGGTGACATTTTTAAACATATATAGACTTTGTCAGAGCCTTAAATGTTACCATAATTTTTGTGCCTTTCAAATAACATGGGGTGATTGTAACCCTGAGTGACTTCATTCACTTCAATGCATATTGACATTTCAGGCTTCCTTGAAAGCTGATCCAAAGCTAGGGTTTGATCATTGTACGTGACATTATGGTTACTAATTGAATACTGTTTCTTTGCAGATGTTGTGGCATTTGTGGAGGTGTGGTCATCAAATAAGACTGAAAACTATTCAAAACCATTCATAGAACATTTGATTAACATGGGTGCCACAGTGAGTATTGCTTTCGACAGAGATGTTTTGACATATTTAGTACTGTAAATGCAAGGTTTTAAAGCTGCATTTGAAATTTGAAAAATGGCTTCCTTTTGTCACTTATCACCAGTCAGTTATTTTTGGAGGGGAAGGGTTACTTTGTATACTTCTAGCTATTCATTTGTCAGGTCTCACTGTGACATTCATGCAGGAGTTCTGTTCACGGGGGTCTGTGATGAATGCAGCTCTTAAGTCATCCACGAGGAGGTGATCGTCAGACTGGATTTCATCAAGCGGTTCCTCCGAATGAGATCATGAAACTTCTGCATGAGAAATTGCAGTAATGAATGTGTGCCGCACCACATGAACACTGGACTTCATAAATTACATTTGGTTATTACCCTAACTTCTATTTAATTCTGTCATAAAAATATTTTAATCATAAATTATTTCATAAATTGGAGTTCAAATAAGCTATGAATGTTGCAGGGCCTTTCCAAATAAAGATGAACTGAACTGAGTTGCAATAAATGAGGTCACACGGAAAATGATTTTATTTTGAGGAGAGGAAAAGTTTGTTTTTTAAATTAATAACTACCGCACCTACTCGTGTCTCCGCCCCCCCACCCCTCCCTTTAGATGACCATTAAAGCTCATACATCCCATCACTTGATGACTGTTTCCTAATTTACGTCATGTCTTTTAATCCTTACAACTTTGGTGTCTTAGAACCATAGAAAAGACGCAGCACAGAAGGGGGCCATTCGGCTCATCGTGTCCGTGCCGGCTCGAAGAACATCCAGGTGCCCATTCTAATCCCACCTTCCAGCACCCGGTCCGTAGCCCTGCAGCTTACAGCACTTTAGGTGCAGGTCCAGGTACTTTTTAAAAGAGTTGAGGGTCCCTGCCTCTACCACCAATTTAGGCAGCGAATTCCATCTGGGTAAAAAAGTTTTTCCTCATGTCCCCTCTAATCCTTCCACCAATCAGCTTAAATCTATGTCCTCTAGTTCTTGAACTCTCCACTAAGGGAAACAGGTACTTCCTGTCTCCTCTATCTGGGCCCCTCATAATTTTGTATACCTCAATCAAGTCACCCCTCAGCCGCCTCTGCTCCAGGGAAAACAACCCCAGCCTATCCAATCTCTCCTCGTAGCTGCTATTTTCAAGCCCTGGCAACATTCTTGTAAATCTTCTCTGCACTCTCTCCAGAGCAATTACGTCCTTCCTGTAATGTGGTGACCAGAACTGCGCACAATACTCCAGCTGTGGCCTTACCAGCATTTCATACAGTTCCATCATTACATTCCTGCTTTTGTATTCTATACCTAGGCTAATAACAGAGAGCATTCCGTATGCCTTCTTCACAACCTTATCCACCTGTACTGTCACATTCAGGAATCTGTGCACATGCACTCCAAGGTGTCTCACTTCCTCAACCCCTCTCAGTATATTCCCGTTTACTGTGTATTCCCTTTTACTGTTTGCCCTCCCTAAGTGCATTACCTCACACTTCTCCGGGTTGACTCCATTTGCCACTTTTCCGCCCACTCCACCAACCCATTGATATCATCTTGGAGTCTACAGCTATCTTCACTATCAACTACACGGCCAATTTTTGTGTCGTCTGCAAATTTGCCAATCATGCCCCCTACATTCAAGTCCAAATCATTAATATATACCACAAACAGCAAGGGACCCAACACTGAACCCTGTGGCACACCACTGGAAACGGATTTCCATTCGCAAAGACATCCATCGATTTTTGCCCTTTGTTTCCTGTTACTGAGCCAATTTTGGATCCAATTGGCCACATTTCCTTGTATCCTATGGGCTTTTACCTTTCTGACCAGTCTGCCATGTGGGACCTTGTCAAAATACCTTACTAAAATCCATGCAGACAACATTCACTGCATTACCCTCATCAATCCTCCTTGTGACTTCCTCAAAGAATTTAATCAGATTTGTAAGGCATGACCTTCCCTGAACAAATCTATGCTGACTATCCCTGATTAAACCATGCCTTTCCAAGTGACAGTTCATCCTATCTCTCAGAAGGACTTTACTTTAAGTCTTGGCCTTTCACCTTAATTCTTCATTTGATGAAAAAAAGAACTATTAGCAAGCTAGGTGTGAAGTAAGGAGGTAGGGACTCATGTCTATTCATCTTGGTTTCCCAATGAAAAAAAAATTGTTTTTCATTCTATGCTTTCCACTTCTCTCTAAATTGATTCCTAAAACAGAAGAGATTGAAGTGTCATGCAACCACAGATTATCTAGGTAATTTGTCCAGGGGACGACTTAGCTGACATAGACTGAAAAGATGCACGTTTCCATATCTCCATAGATGCAAGGTTTATCGGTGCAAGGTATTTTCCTTCAGCTTCCCCACAGCACCACAAAGTTCCTGTATGTATGTGGCATCTGTATATCTCATGATGCAGCACTTCCAATTATATGAAAACGTAAATGATTGGATCTTCAGAGCCCATGTTTGAGATTTGCCAACAAAGTTATGTCAAATATTTGATACAATCCATGGGCTGGGATCCCTAGTTGATTATGGGAAGAATTAACTACAGCTTAAGCAGAAGCTAGTGGCCCAGAATTTGCTGTGAAAATAATGATGATGCTAACAGCGCTCACCGCTATTTATGTGCAAATCGGACAGCAACTTCCAGCGAATGCACGTGTGCAATTAAATGCGAAAATCCGGAAGTTGCTGTCCTGGATGTTCCATCAGCTTCGCAAAAATGGATATCGCTGTTTGACTCACCATTCAAATACATTGAACAGCGTGAATTTCCTGTACTTACGTGGTAGAAACTAGCTAAACTCGTCACAAAAAGTTAGGGTTTGTCCATTCCAGTATAAGTACCTTTTTAACGATGTGATAAGTCTTAATTACTGCCGAACAACCTCTCTGGCACTGAAAATTAACTTCTACAAGTGTGGATAGCCAACCAGATGGTTTTGTGATCTTCATATTGATTTACAGTGCTCAGGAATCTGAGATCCCCGTAGGAAGGGTCATGGATCCTTGCAAAATATTTTATAAGAATTTTAGGTCTGATGGCAGTAACCATCCTTGTTCCCAATGTCTAATATTTCTTGCAGCCACTTCAGCTGAACCTTTTCAGCCCTTAGTACCTCCTACAAAGTCTACTTGTGCTGTCTGGTAAGGAACGACCAGACTTCTGCATAGGCCTAACATGGTGGTCACAGAAGGACAATGTACTACAAAGCAATCCCCCATGACCATTCGCCCCATGGTTAGTAGTCATAACACACATGTAACTGACAGGCTGGATAATCTGTTCTGCTTGTCGGAACATGGGAATTGCTGGACGATAAAAGACCAAGGGTAATCTAATTCGCCTTCTGCCATCCTGGTAGTTGCGTGATACAATGTTAGTGGAGTTGTTAACTAATCATAGCTATCAATTAGTCTACAACAGACCCAGACACGAGGCAAGGTAAACTCCATTGGTGGAAAGCTTTGGGAACCAACGCCATCTGTTCTTCCCAAGCAAACTACACTTACCATAAGCCTTGTCTCAAATTCTAGGCAGAAAGCTTTCCATTTACAGTTATCTCATGGCTAACTCAAAAGATATGAGCAGACAGAGTGAGGCTATACTGGTGATTTCTTATTGGTTCTGTAAGCTGTGGCTCTCTGACTTTGCAGCTATGAGCAAAGGCAGGATCCCACTTTGTTTTGGAAGGGATCTCAAAATTGCATCCAAATCTGAAGATATTCAGGCTGAAGGTCTGTTTATTGGTAAATGTAAAGAATCTTACAACACCAGGTTATAGTCCAACAATTTTATTTGAAAATCACAAGCTTTCGGAGATTATCTCCTTCGTCAGGTGAGTGAGTGGAATTCCTTGAACGTTTCGCGTTTATAGTCAGAGAACAATACCTGGTGATTACAGATAATCTTTCCAACTGCCCGTTGTCAGGGCGATCAAAGTGTTCAGACAGAGAGGTGATACCGACAGGACCACCGAATATACAAACGGCCAGAACAAAAGACAGACAGACAGACAGAGAGAGAGAGAGAGAGGGAAAAACATCCGAAAGGAAGAGAAAGACAGAGAATGACCCGTTGTATTAAAAACAGATAACTTTTTTTTCGCTGGTGGGGTTACATGTAGCGTGACATGAACCCAAGATCCCGGTTGAGGCCGTCCTCATGGGTGCGGAACTTGGCTATCAATTTCTGCTCGACGATTTTGCGTTGTCGTGTATCTCGAAGGCCGCCTTGGAGAACGCTTACCCGAAGGTCGGTGGCTGAATGTCCTTGACTGCTGAAGTGTTCCCCCACTGGGAGGGAACCCTCCTGTCTGGCGATTGTTGCGCGGTGTCCGTTCATCCGTTGTCGCAGCGTCTGCATGGTCTCGCCAATGTACCATGCTCCGGGGCATCCTTTCCTGCAACGTATGAGGTAGACAACGTTGGCCGAGTCACAGGAGTATGAACCATGTACCTGGTGGGTGGTGTCCTCTCGTGTGATGGTGGTATCTGTGTCGATGATCTGGCATGTCTTGCAGAGGTTGCCGTGGCAGGGTTGTGTGGTGTCGTGGACGCTGTTCTCCTGAAAGCTGGGTAATTTGCTGCGAACGATGGTCTGTTTGAGGTTGGGTGGCTGTTTGAAGGCAAGTTGTGGAGGTGTGGGGATGGCCTTAGCGAGGTGTTCGTCGTCATCGATGACATGTTGAAGGCTGCGGAGAACATGGCGTAGTTTCTCCGCTCCGGGGAAGTACTGGACGACGAAGGGTACTCTGTTGGTTGCGTAACATCAACAAGTTCCATCCCACCATCAAGCTCACCATGGACTACTCCTCAGAATCGGTTTCTTTCTTGGACACACGAATCTCCATCAAAGACGAGCACCTCACTCTACCGCAAGCCCACGGACAACCTCACGATGCTCCACTTTTCCAGCTTCCACCCTAACCACGTCAAAGAGGCCATCCCCTATGGACAGGCCCTGCGAATACACAGGATCTGCTCAGACAAGGAGGAACGCGATGGACACCTACAGACGCTGAAAGATGCCCTCGTAAGAACGGGATATGAAGCTCGAATTGTCGATCGACAGTTCCGAGGGGCCACAGCGAAAAATCGCATAGAGCTTCTCAGAAGACAAACACGGGACGCAACCAACAGAGTGCCCTTCGTCGTCCAGTACTTCGCCGGTGCGGAGAAACTACACCATGTTCTCCGCGGCCTTCAACATGTCATCGATGACGACGAACACCTCGCTAAGGCCATCCCCACGCCTCCACTACTCTCCTAAAAACAGCCACCCAACCTCAAACAGACCATCGTTCGCAGCAAATTACCCAGCTTCCAGGAGAACAGTGTCCACGACAGCACACAACCCTGCCACGGCAACCTCTGCAAGACATGCCAGATCATCGACACGGATACCACCATCACACGAGAGGACACCACCCACCAGGTACATGGTTCATACTCCTGTGACTCGGCCAACGTTGTCTACCTCATACGTTGCAGGAAAGGATGCCCCGGAGCATGGTACATTGGCGAGACCATGCAGACGCAGCAACAACGGATGAACGGACACCGCGCAACAATCGCCAGACAGGAGGGTTCCCTCCCAGTGGGGGAACACTTCAGCAGTCAAGGACATTCAGCCACCGATCTTCGGGTCAGTGTTCTCCAAGGCGGCCTTCGAGACACACGACAACGCAAAATCGTCGAGCAGAAGTTGATAGCCAAGTTCCGCACCCACGAGGACGGCCTCAACCGGGATCTTGGGTTCACGTCACACTACGCGTAACCCCACCAGCAAAAGGGGAAAAAAAGTTATCGGTTTTTAATATTTTCTCACTCTCTCTCTTCCCCCTCCCATCCATTTGGGTCTCTTTCTCTCTGTCTGTGTAATTGACACAATGTATATTCAGTGTACTGGGACGTACTGTTCTCCATGACTGGCCTGTTTGAACAACGACACCTTTTGATTGGTGTGATGCTGTCCCAGCCTAATATAAGCTATGCGATTTGAGAACCTTTCACTCATTCACCTGACGAAGGGGATAATCTCCGAAAGCTTGTGATTTTAAAATAAAATTGTTGGACTATAACCTGGTGTTGTAAGATTCCTTACATTTAACCTACTTCAAGACATACTTGATATCTAATAATGTAACTAATTCATTATCTGCCGAACAATGTAATTATCTATCAAAAGCCAATTGTTTTTCAATAGTGTTATTTGCAACAGACCTAATTATTAAGAAAGTGCCTCTGGGAGCATGAACATCTTGCTTCTGTGGCTTTTTTTTGTTGAATTGTGCACAGTATATTTCCTCAAGTTGTTATACTGGAGGATATTTTTAATTGGTAAGGTGCAAAGATTGAGGTTTTGAGCAGCAATATCAAAATAAATGTTGCACTATATCAAGAGTATTTTCAATTAATTTTTTCATGCTCATTGATAACACCCAACTCATTCACTCTTGTGCCAATAAGAGAAAGGTATGCGAGAGACCTATTTCCAGAACTTCTGCAAGTATTCTTAAACAAAAGAGAGAGACTTGCATTTACATAGCACCTTTCACAACCTCAGGACATCCCAAAGGGCTTTTACAGTCAATGAAGTACTTTTTGAAGTGTAGTCACTGTTACGAAGAGGTCTGAGATTGGAATGCATTTACGTTTCTCATTAAACAGTACTGTGAATGCTTGTATTTATTCAACACAGTAGTCAGTGTGCTTGGGTTATTCTTGTAAATGCGTTTTTAACTGGTCTGAACACACATCATTGTAGAGCAGTTTTATGGCACTTTCTAATTGATTAGTTCATAAGTTTTTGGGCATCATTCATCAGCATGATATTGACCTATTGTGAAGTGAACAGTTTAAACAGCATTGATTTGCTGACTTTTTTTGATTTTAAGCATTGCTATGTAGTAAGAAAAGGCAACTTACATTAATCTGTCAGCCCAGGTTTGTTTTTTTTTTAATGTTTTCATCCAAATTGAGCAATCAATGTTTTTCTTCGTAAAATGAAGCAACTACTAATTACATTTATACAGCATCTTCAACACAGTGAAAAGTCAGTGTTTCTCAAAGGGGCAGAGCATCCATTCAGCAGGAGTTAACAGCAAAGTTAGGACATGTGGCCCAAGGTGTGGTTGAAAATGTAATTTGAGTGTCAAGAGCTGAAGCAGAGTGGATAGGTTTGGGAAGAGAATTAAGCTTTCAGGTCTATGATGCCTTCAGGCTCTGATATTGATGATGGAACAGAGGAGATGCAGTAGCCCAGATTCAGGGAACGAGCTGGGAAATGGGGCTCGAGGATGTTACAAAAGCAGAGTGGAGCAAGCCCCTTGGAGGATTTTTAAACAAGGATATGGATTTTGTAATCTATATGTTGAAGGCTGGTAAGTCAGTGAGGACTGGGGTGAGCAGGGCTTTGTACGGGATATGTAGTGGATGGCAGAGTTCTGGATACATTAAAGTTCATGTAGGATGGAGCTCAGGGCTGGCGAGGTGGCTGTTGAAAAAGTCAAGCCCGGATGTGACACAGACATGTTTTGGAGGTGGAAAGAAAGAACTTTCATGATCTCAAGGTGTCCCAAAGCTCTTTATAGCCAATTGAAGTACTTTTGAAGTGTAGTCGCAGTTGTATTGTAGGGAAACACAGCAGCCAATTTGCACACCAAGGGCCCACAAACAGTGATGAAGGAAGTGACCAGATAATCTATTTTAGTGATGTTGGTAGAGGGTTAAATGCTAGCTTGGGAAACAGGAGAACTCGTCTTTGTTCGAAAAGTGCTATGGGATTTTTATGTCCGCTTGTGGGGACAGATGGGGCTTCGATTTAAAGTCTCATCAAAAGACGTAAATAGTCTTGGTGTTGGACTTTAAGAAGTTGTCGGACCTCTGCACTATCAAGCTTTGCAATGGATTCTGTTTAAAAACCAGTGAATTTGGAGAGCACTTTTTTTTAAAACCCTGTATCTTACTTTATCTGCTTGCAGGTTTTAAAATACTTCAATAAGCAAGTGACCCACGTAGTATTCAAGGATGGACATGAAAGTGTTTGGAAAAAGGCCAAGAAAACTGGTGTAAAGTTGGTGTCTGTCCTTTGGGTAGAAAGGTACGAACATTTAAATAGCTTGATACAGTCATTTCTTAAAAGCTACTGTTTTGCAAGTTGGGCTGTTAGCTTATTTGAAAGTGAGATGGTAATTGAATTTTTCATTTTGAGTCAACCTGAAATAAATATGCTGTGTATATTTTCTTCAAAATTGAAATTTTCCAGACTGCGCTTTATGTCTAATGATTCTGTTCAGTATTTCTTAATGATTTCTGAAAGTTAGGCTTACAGCATAAATCAAAGAACTACTATAGATTAAGGCCAAGTGGCATTTTTATCTTTTTTTAAAAATGGATTTTTGGAACTCATTACCTAAATTGCGATCCCACAACTGTGTTTCGCAAGCCTTCCAATGTTGTTTACTGATTTTGTTCTTAATAATGTTCCACATGAAATAATTTGGAAGAAAAGTGACTTTTAATCTTTTTATGATGAACTCTTGCTATTTGTTGTTTTACTACAAACATTGTGATGATAACCAGCGTAAATTCTTGGGGAAAACAATTAAATCTTATTTCCAAATATGTTGTGTCTGATCTGCTTGTAATTTTGACATCTTACAAGACTTGTATATATGTATGAAGTGTTCAAGGTTTCCTGTTTTTTTTTGGAGCTATAATTTAAGGAATATTATTAGGACTAGGACAAAACAAATACAGTAATTTTAGCAGCTATGTCCCAGTTGCCCAAATAGATCATCTTCCGGCCCAGAGTGGTTGGCTCGGGGAATTTTCACTTTTCTGTAATTAACATTTTTTAAAAAAAATCTTATTTGCTTTGTATGCCTTTCCTTGTAACACTTTTCTAGATCCAGGTTTTTTTGTATGAGATTATAACTATCTGAATTTAGAACATTGCTGTTTACATTATTTTACAGGGTGTGTGTTACCTTAGCAACTGAGCTACAAAATTAAGGTTAACACTTTTTTTTGGCGGGGGGAGGGGGGGTGCGGTGGTGGTGTTGGGAAGCTTTTCAAACAACGACTGTTGAATTCACTTGCAATTCTATCACTTGTGAGCTATGTCATTGAAAGTTTAAAAATTAGTATGCAGGATCCTTTTTTTTCCTTCTGACTTAATTGCTTTTTCCTTTATTATTCATGTTATGCTCTTCTCCATGTTCTTCCCTTTCCTTATTCTTTTTGTGATCTTTCTCCATTAACATTTCTCCCACTATCCACAGATCGTGGATATCTGCCGCATTGATCAGTTACCAGTAGATGTGGGTTGGATTTCCATGCTATATTGATTAGAACCTACTGAAAATTGTAATACAGAAACTCTTTCCTGAAGTCCTACCATTTTTCTAATGGAGCAAAATACAGAAAATGATGGTCTGTGAAGCCATCAGGCTACATTTAATTCTTTATGGAACTTAAAAACAGCTTCATGTGCTGTAACGTTTACACAAGTGATTTACGTTTTGTAATGTGAAATATAAATGGTCAGATAGGGCATTTTTCTTTTTTTAATTAATTGTACTTCATTTAATAGTTCTATCCAAATTTTATTTTCAATAGTTGCCAGCATAATACTAACATAAGGGTGAGAAGGTACAAAATTGTAATAACCTGTTGTCTGTTTCCATTACACAGACCATCTTAATTTTCTGAATGTAGATTTTTTTTTTTAGAACTTGCCATTGTGACTAATCTTGATACTTACCCACCTGCATTATAACATGCTTCACTTAACACCATCTGTTAAATGGTTACTGGACCTTGCACGCAACATTTTTATGACATTTGCCACTATGTTGTAAGATGTTGCATGCATCTGCTTGCAGCTTGTGAAGTGTTTAGTGCAGAGGGCTGTATTATAATGAAGCTAGAACTTACTGTACTCACCATAATTGTGTTTTCATAGCTATGATCTAAATAGTGATTTATCGCTCTTAAATTAAAACAAGAAAGCCTTCAGAAAAGAATTGATATGATAACACCAGGTGAAAATTGTAATAAATGTTATAGCCTGCTTATATATTTCAATGATGTGGAGATGCCGGTGATGGACTGGGGTGGACAAATGTAAGGAATCTTACAACACCAGGTTATAGTCCAACAAATTTATTTTAAAATCACAAGCTTTCGGAGATTATCTCCTTCGTCAGATGAATGAATGAAAAGGTTCTCAAATCGCATATCTTATACTATGTTGGGACAGCATCACACCAATCACACCTGTTTTACCGCGCAACAATCGCCAAACAGGAGGGTTCCCTCCCAGTCGGGGAACACTTCAGCTGTCAAGGACATTCAGCCACCGATCTTCGGGTAAGCGTTCTCCAAGGCGGCCTTCGAGACACACGACAACGCAAAATCGTCGAGCAGAAGTTGATAGCCAAGTTCCGCACCCATGAGGACGGCCTCAACCGGGATCTTGGGTTCATGTCACGCTACACGTAACCCCACCAGCAAAAAGGGGGAAAAAATTTATATGTTTTTTAAAATTCTCTCTCTCTCTCTCTGCCATTTTGAGTTTCTTTCTGCCTGCCTGTGTAATAGACACAATGTATATCGAGTGTACTGGGACGTGCTGTTCTCCGTGACTGGCCTGTTTGAATAACAACGACACCTTTTGATTGGTGTGATGCTGTCCCAACATAGTATAAGATATGCGATTTGAGAACCTTTTCATTCATTCATCTGACGAAGGAGATAATCTCCGAAAGCTTGTGATTTTAAAATAAATTTGTTGGACTATAACCTGGTGTTGTAAGATTCCTTATATATTTCAAATTAGCCTAGATATGCTTAAACTTGAATCACTTGGTGTGTGGGGGAATAAAATATGGACTGTCTTCAAACATTGTTCAAACCGGATGTTTGGAGTGCAGTCACTGGTGGTAGTGAGGTTCCTTAACCTTGAAATGCGTTTTCAATGGCACGAATGAAGATATTATCATAAGGAAAACAGCAGAAAACTTATTGGATTGATATTTGTCTGAAATACACAAGAACAAATGGAGTCATACAGTTAGTCTTCCTGTCAAATGTTAACATTGCATAACTTGTCTTAAAGGTGTACAGCAACAGGTACTCATGTTGATGAATCCTTATTTCCTGCAACGAATGAAAGTAAACCTTTACCAGAAAATAAGAGGACAGTAAGTATTGTGCATGTAACAGTAATTTATCTCAACACTTTATACAAGATGCAATTTTCTATTGTATTTGCATAAAGTGATGACACTTTAATCCACATCCACTTTTACTCTGAAGGGAGATGGGAAGTCTGTCGCCCTGAACATGGTTATATTCACCAATTTCACTGAGATGCTGCCAAAGCCATAGTTTTCCTGTTGCTCCCAGACAAAATGTTCCATGCAAGTGCAGAATCACATGTTTTCTTTCCACTGTATTAGCATTGTCTACTGATTGTTGGACTATAACTTGGTGTTGTAAAATTGTTTACTACTGAAAATAAGACCATGAGGCATGGGCAGTTTCTTTTTACACATTTGTAGCTTCAGGTGCACAATACTTGTTTGGTCAGGATGCCAGACAAGTGGAGGGATACAGGGACAACCCTGGAGGTTTCGAGGAAGTTTGGGGCTCCTTGTGTTCTTCACACAAGCTAATAGGTCAACTCATCAGTATAGATGTCCCCAGCATAACATATTTCCACAACATAAAACATAACTGCAGTTTTTGACCATTTTAGGGAGAGAGCAGAGAGCTCTGCCTGACGCCGCTGCCCCCCCCGCCGCACCACCACCACCACCACCACCACCCAAAATCAAGGTTGAGTCGCATTGCTTGGGGAAGATTATTTTTGAATAAACTCTGCAGACTTTTTAAAAACTTGATTTAGATTATATGAATATTTATGCTTCCTTAGTTTTAGAAATGGCAAAATGAAGCTTAACAAATAACTAGTTAAATTTGGGGTAATATTTTCTTTTTTAAAAAAGACCTTTTCGACAACTTGTCAGTCTTCTGTGGTACTGCACACACAATCAAAATCAATTGTAAACAATTTTGCAACACCAAGTTATAGTCCAGCAATTTTATTTTAAATTCACAAGCTTTCGGAGGCTTCCTCCTTCGTCAGGTGAACGATGTGAAAATCAAGTGTAGGCTGAGGGCAGGAGATAATTCGACCATGGCATGCAGATATCATTTCGTCCCCATTTTAATGCCACACATTTTGTCCCTTTTTTATAATTCTATTATAAATTCTGCTTTAAAGGAACCATATTGGCCGTGGGTGTGCTATTCTGTTTCAAATTTGCTTTTGTCAGAATATTTGTTGGTATTACAATATTGGCTATATTGCCAACAACACTTGTTAAATCTTTACAAAATTCCACCGTCCGCATCCTTTCCTGAATCCTGTCCTGAAGATGTTTAAATGTGTTATGATCATTTACAGCCATAAAAAGTTTTGTTTATCATGAAGATGCTTGGTTTAACCCAAGTATTTGTAGAATCATAGAAATTTCATCAGTGTTCTTTGGCTCCATTGTGCCTGTGCTAGTCCAAATCAGTGATCTATTCTAATCCCATTTCCTTGTAAACCTTATTTTTTTCCTTTTGTGATTAACTCTTTCTCTCAAATATCATAATTGACACGGCTTCAATGGCCAGTTGTGGTCATGCTTTTTGTATTCTCACAACCCTTTGCATAAAAACATTTTTTGGAACTCCCCTCCCCCTTTTATGCTTCTAGTAGTGATCTTAAATTTGATTACTGATTCACCAACCAGTGGAAATCGCCTGTCCCGATTTACTCTTTTAAAGCATTCAAAAATTTTGAACATTTTCTATTAATTCCCCCACTGCAACCTTCACTGCTCCACTGAATGCAGTTCTAATTCAGCAATCTCATCATAAACCTATCCTTTCATCACTGGTATCCTAGGAATTACACATTTTTATAATGGGGTGCCCAAAACTGCACACAGTACTCCAACTATGGCTTCCTTAGCTTTAAGTGTTTAATGTCCCTGTATAAAACCCAGAATGCCATTTGTCCTTTTCGTGATGTTTCTAACTACAATCCTGTTTTGTAAAGACCCAGACATCTCTATTCCTCCACTCCATTGAAAATTTTTACTCTTTAGAGGATGTTTCCATTCTGTTGTTTTTGCCAGGTGTACCATTGAACTTCATTTGCTAGCTATGTGCCAACTCTCCTAACCTTTTTATATCCTTT
This sequence comes from Heptranchias perlo, assembly GCF_035084215.1. Classification (NCBI taxonomy): domain Eukaryota; kingdom Metazoa; phylum Chordata; class Chondrichthyes; order Hexanchiformes; family Hexanchidae; genus Heptranchias; species Heptranchias perlo. The sequence goes on from NC_090329.1 coordinate 11,113,910, forward strand.
TGGTCTTGTATATTTCTTATTAGCTTGCCATAACTCCTAATTTGGTGGCATCAGCAAATTTTGATTATTCTTTCCATGCCCATGTTCTGAATTATTTATTTATATTGAGATCAAGTGAGGTCCCAATATAGGTCCCTGGGTCACAAAAATAGCTACACTTACCAATCCAAGAATCAAATAGTCACTTCTTCTCCATCTTCTTTTCTTCAGCCATCCATCTATACATGGTGCCACTTTATTTTTAATACTGCGGGTTTTAATCTTGGTAACAAGTCTATCATGTGGCATTTTATCAAATGGTTTTGAAAGTCGTAAGTACCACATCCACAGTATTCCCTTTGCCTATACACTTATTATTTTCCTCAAAGACTTAGATTAAATTAGTGAAGAATGACTGTTCAGTGCTCCTGAAAAGCCATACCTTCTAAGGGCATTCTGTTGTTTCAGAATATTTTTAAAACGTAACTGCATATTCAGTCTTTTTATTTGCTTGAGCGAGACCAACCATATTTTCAGTTGTTGAGATGTAGCTAAATTGTTATGGAATTAATGCATTCATGAACTTTTCAGCATCGATGTATGAAACCCAAGGATTTCATAGAAAGGACACCAGAAAATAATAAGAGGCTGCAGAAAAAATTAGATCAAATGATTCAGGATCTAGATTTGAAAAAAACTATTGGTGAGTTTTCAGTATTTATAAGCTTTTATTAAACTATTAGCTGTTTTTTTATTTTTGAAACTTGTTAGGTTTGAACTCTTGGTGCACCATTTATTTTTGTGTGAACCGCTAATAGGTATCTTGTTAACAGTTGTCTTCTGGGGTTGATCTGAAACACATATCAAAACTTTGAAATGGTTGCTCTAATGATGTGATCAAGTTAGATATCAGCAGTCTGCATATATTTTATTTATTTGCTGAAACTTGTCATTTGGATTACAGTTTTCAGCTAATTAAATGGAGTTTAAATGATGTGTCACTGCTCCAAAATCGCCAATGGGTTGATTGAGGCAGAGAAAAACAAATAAGTTGGCTTAATAAAAATAAAATTAATATATATTAGTCAATTTTCTGTGGAGTTGCACACAGTCGAGACCAAGTGCAGTCTTTAGCTCGGGTAGGGGACAACTGACAGGAAACAGAGAGTCGTGGTGAACGGTTGTTTCTCAGACTGGAGAAAGGTATGCAGTGATGGTCCCCAGGGGTTGGTACGAGGGCCGCTGCTTTTTTTGATATATATTAATGACTTGGGTACACAGGGCACAATTTCAAAATTTGCAGCTGACATAAAACTTGGAAGTGTTGTAAACAGTGAGGAAGATAGTAATAGATTTCAGGAGGACAAAGAGAGGCTGGTGGAATGGAAGGACACGTGGCAGGGATCATAGAAAATTTACGGCACAGAAGGAGCCCATTCGGCCCATCGTCTACGCGCCGGCAGAAAATGAGCCACCCGGCCTAATCCCACTTTCCAGCACTTGGTCTGTAGCCTTGTAGGTCATGGTAGTTCAGGTGCACATCCAGGTACTTTTTAAATGAGTTGAGGGTTTCTACCTCTCCCACCCTTTCAGGCAGTGAGTTCCAGACCCCTACCACCCTCTAGGTGAAAAACGTTTTCCTCAGCTCCCCTCTAATCTTTCCACCAATCACTTTAAATCAATGCCCCCTGGTTATTGACCTCTGCTCAGCGAAATAGGTCCTTCCTATCCACTCAATCTAGGCCCCTCATAATTTTGTACACAACAATTAAATCACCCCTCAGCCTCCTTTGTTCCAAAGAGAACAACCCCAGCCTATCTGATCTTTCCTCATAGCTAAAATTCTCCAGTCCTGGCAACATCCTCATAAACCTCCTCTGAACCCTCTCCAGTGCAATTACATCCTTCCTGTAATGTGGTGGCCAGAACTGTGCACAGTACTCAGGCTGTGGCCTAACCAGTGTTTTATACAGTTCCAGTATAACCTCCCTGCTCTTATATTCTATGCCTCAGCTTAAAAAAAAGTATTCCATATGCCTCCTTACCTACCTTATCTATACTGTTCTGCTACCTTCAGGGATCTGTGGACATGCACTCCAAGGTCCCTCACTTTCTCTACACCTTTCAGTATCCTCCCATTTATTGTGTACTCCCTTGCCTTGTTTGCCCTCCCTAAATGCATTACCTCACACTTCTCCGGATTGAATTCCATTTGCCACTTTTCTGCCCACCTGACCAGTCTTGATATCTTTCTGCAGTCTGCAGCTTTGCTCCTCACTATCGACCACACGGCCAATTTTTGTATCATCTGCAAACTTCTTGATCAAGCCCCCCCAAATTTAAGTCCAAATCATTAATATATATCTCAAAAAGCAAGGGACCCAGTACTGAGTCCTGCGGAACCCCATTGGAAACAGCTATCCAGTCACAAAAACACCCGTCGACCACTACCTTTTGCTTCCTGCCACAGCCAATTTTGGATCCAACTTGCAACTCTCCTTTGGATCCCATGGGCTTGTACTTTTTTGACCAATATGTCATGTGGGACCTTGTCAAATGCCTTGCTAAAATCCATGTAGACTACATCAAATGCACCACCTTCATCAACCCTCCTTGTTACCTCAAAAAATTCAGTCAAGTTAGTCAGACACGACCTTCCCTTAACAAATCCATTCTCGCTGTCCTTGATTACTCCATGCCTTTCTAAGTGATGGTTTATTCTGTCCCTCAGAATTGATTCCAATAATTCACCCACCACCGAGGTGCGACTGACTGGCCTGTAATTACTCGGTTTATCCCTCGCTCTCTTTTTAAAACAATGGTACAATGTTAGCAGTCCTCCAATCCTCCGGCACCACACCTGTATCCAGTGAGGATTGGAAAATGATGGTCAGAGACTACGCTATTTCCTCCCTTGCTTCTTTTAGCAGACTGAGATACATTTCATCCGGCCCTGGTGATTTAACTACTTTCAAAGATGCTAATCTCCTTAATACTTCCTCTCTCACTAAGTTTATCCCATCCAACATTTCACACTCCTCAACTACAATGTCCGCATCATCCCTCTCTTTTGTGAAGACAAAAGCAAAGTATTCATGAAGAACCATACCCACATCTTCCGCCTCCACACATAGGTTACCTTTTTGGTCTCTAATAGGCCCTACTCTTTCCTTAGTTATCCTCTTGCTCTTAATGTATTTATAAAACATCTTTTGGGTTTTCCTTGATTTTACTTGCCAATATTTTTTCATGCCCTCTCTTTGCTTTCCTAATTTCCTTTTTAATTTCAACCGTTCACTTTTTATACTCCTAGGCTTTCTGTAGTGTTGAGTTCTCGGTATCTGACATAAGCTTTCCTTTTCTTGCCTTATCTTAGCCTGTATGCTCCTTGACATCCAGGGGGCTCTAGATTTGGCAACCCCACCCTTTTTCTTTGTGGGAACATGTTTACTTTGCACGCCTTGAATCTTCCCCTTGAATGCCTCCCACTGCTCTGACATTGATTTACCTTCAAGTCGCTGTTTCTAGTTTACTTCTGCTAAATCACATCTTAGCTTAGTAAAATTGACCTTTCCCCTTTTGAGAACTTTAACTCCTGATATATCTTTGTCCTTTTCCATAACAATGCTAAAACTAACTGAATTATGATCACTACCACCAAAATGCTCTTCCACTGATACTCCTTCCACCTGCCCAGCCCCATTTCCTAAAACTAAATCCAGAACTGCCCCCTCTCTTGTTGGGCTTGCTACGTACTGGCTAAAAAAGTTCTTCTGAATGCAATTTAAGAATTTTGCGCCCTCTATGCCCTTCACACTGTCTGTGTCCCAGTTAATATTAGGGTAGTTGAAATCCTCTACTACTGCTGCCCTACTGTTTTTGCACTTCTCAGAAATTTGCCTACATATTTGCTCTTCTATCTCCCTCACGGGATCCAAGGTGAGGTAGCCAATTGGATACAAAATTGGCTTGACGACAGAAGACAGAGGGTGGTTGTGGAGGGTTGTTTTTCAAACTGGAGGCCTGTGTCCAGCGGTGTGCCTCAGGGATCGGTGCTGGGTCCGCTGTTGTTTGTTATTTATATTAATGATTTGGATGAGAATTTAGGAGGCATGGTTAGTAAGTTTGCAGATGACACCAAGATTAGTGGCATTGTGGACAGTGAAGGAGGTTATCTAGGATTGCAACGGGATCTTGATAAATTGGGCCGATGAATGGCAGATGGAGTTCAATTTAGATAAATGTGAGGTGATGCATTTTGGTAGATCGAATCGGGCCAGGACCTACTCCGTTAATGGTAGAGCGTTGGGGAGAGTTATAGAACAAAGAGATCTAGGAGTACAGGTTCATAGCTCCTTGAAAGTGGAGTCACAGGTGGATAGGGTGGTGAAGAAGGCATTCAGCATGCTTGGTTTCATTGGTCAGAACATTGAATACAGGAGTTGGGATGTCTTGTTGAAGTTGTACAAGACATTAGTAAGGCCACACTTGGAATACAGTGTACAGTTCTGGTCACCCTATTATAGAAAGGATATTATTAAACTAGAAAGAGTGCAGAAAAGATTTACTAGGATGCTACTGGGACTTGATGGTTTGACTTATAGGGAGAGGTTAGATAGACTGGGACTTTTTTCCCTGGAGAGTAGGAGGTTAAGGGGTGATCTTATAGAAGTCTATAAAATAATGAGGGGCATAGATAAGGTCGATAGTCAAAATCTTTTCCCAAAGATAGGGGAGTCTATAATGAGGGGGCATAGATTTAAGGTGAGAGGGGAGAGATACAAAAGGGTCCAGAGGGGCAATTTTTTCACTCAAAGGGTGGTGAGTGTCTGGAACGAGCTGCCAGAGGCAGTAGTAGAGGCAGGTACAATTTTGTTTTTTAAAAAGCATTTGGACAGTTACATGGGTAAGATGGGTATAGAGGGATATGGGCCAAGTGCAGGCAATTGGGACTAGCTTAGTGGTATAAACTGGGCGACATGGACATGTTGGGCTGAAGGGCCTGTTTCCATGTTGTCACTTCTATGATTCTATGAGTGGGAGTCTATAGTACACTCCCAGTAGTGTAACTGCCCCTTTTTTGTTCTTTAGTTCAACCCATATGGCCTCATTTGATGATCATTCTAACATATCATCCCTCCTCACAGCTGTAATTGTTTCTTCAACCAAAAATTACTACCCTTCCCCTCCTTTTTTATCCCCTTCTCTATCGGAAGAACGAGGAGAGGCAATATAAACTAAATGGTACAATTCTAAAGAGGGTGCAGTAACAGAGAGACCTGGGGGTTTCTGTGCACAAATCTTCAAAGGTGGCAGGACAGGTTGAGAAAGCATACGGGATCCTAGGCTTTATAAATAGAGTACAAAAGCAAGGAAGTTATGTTGAACCTTTATAAAACACTGGTTCAGCCACAACTGGAGAATTGTGTCCAATTCTGGGCACTGCACTTTAGAAAGGATGTGAAAGCCTTCGAGAGGGTGCAGAAAAGATTTACTAGAATGGTTCCTGGGATGAGATACTTCAGCTGCATGGATAGACTGGAGAAGCTGGGGTTGTTCTCCTTTGAGCAAAGAAGGTTAAGAGGAGATTTGATAGAGGTGTTCAAAATCATGACTGGTTTAAATAAAGAGAAACTGTTCTCATTTGCGGAAGGGTTGAGAACCAGAGGACACAGATTTAAGGTGAGTGGCAAAAGAACTAAAGGCGACATGAGGAAAAGCTTTTTTATGCAGCGAGTAGTTATGATCTGGAATGTGCTGCCTGAAAGGGTGGTGGATGCAGATTCAATCATGGCTTTCAAAAAGGAATTGGATAAATATGTGAAGGGAAAAAATTTTCAGGGCTATGGGGAAAGAGCAGGGGAATGGGACGAAAAGGGTTACTCTCACAAAGAGCCGGCACAGGCTTGATGGGCCGAAAGGCCTCCTTCTATGCTGTTATGATTCTAACTGGATCCAGACGGGGCAAGGAGAAGGGGAGATGGCAGGATGGAAAGGGGATAGTGGAGTGGAGTGGGGTAGGAGGAGGGAGGTGGCACAGACAAGGAAAGGGGAAGAGGAGGGTGAGTGGAGGAGAGGAGGAGGATGGCGTGGGGGGGGGGGGGGGGATGTGGATAGGAGCCGGAAAGAATGAGGGTGAGGAGATGGGGAGCTGGATGGGGGCAAGGGAAGGAGGATGAGGATGAAGATGAGGACAAGGAAAGGAGGAAGGATTGGAGGATGTTTGGATGATTACTATTGGGCCAAATTTCGCTGCAGCAGGGCAGCTAATGGCCTCTGCCATCAGTTAGACTTGCCCCTCCAGCTATCAGCTCAAAAAATGTTTGCCCACAAAGTTGCTGAAAGTGCGAGCTGATAATGGGGCAGCGAAGGAAACAAGGCATCTGGGTCCTGAGTGAAAAAGGCAGCCACCAGGGTATCTGCTTAACTAATGAGTTTTAAGGATTGAGAAATAAACAGCAGAAGGACTGTGAAGGAGGGTGAATTTAGTGTTAAATCAGATACAGAAAAAGAAATAGAGAGGGAAAGAAAGATTGGATTAAGAGAGAGAGAAAAAACAGACAAAGGATAAGTAAGAAGAACATTTTTAAAATTTGACATTTTTTAAATCTCCCTGAAAAATTCAAAACTTGAAGGAAAGAGACTCCACACTTGTTATAGTTAATTTTCAGTGGTACTTGCGCTACTAATTACTAGCCCTAAATATCTGCGGGTTTAGTTTGTATAAATACAGCAACTCCACAAGAATCGGTGCTAGGACCACTGTTCACTATTTACATAAACGATTTGGACTCGGGAATTGGAAGTACAATTTCAAAATTTGTGGACGACACCAAATTGGGGGGTATAGTTAATACCAAGGAGGACTGCGACAAAATACAGGAAGACATTAATAAACTTGCAGAATGGGAATGCATTTGGCAAATAAATTTGAATATAGATAAGTGTGAGCTATTACATTTTGGTAGGAAGAATTAGGGGGCTACATACTGCTTGGATAATAGTCTCAATGGGGTAGAGAAGCAGAGGGATCTGGGCGTACAGATACACAAATCACAAAGTAGCTTTGCCATTTAAAAAAAAAAGTAAACCAAACATTGGGATTCATTTCTGGAGGGATAGAAATGAAAAGCAGAGAAGTTATGTTAAACTTGTATAGAACCTTGGTTAGACCACAATTGGAGTACTGTGAACAGTTCTGGTCTCCATATTATAAAAAGGATATAGAGGCATTGGAGAAGGTGCAAAAAAGATTTATTGGAGTGATACCACAACTGGGAGGTTATACCTTTCAGGAAAGATTGAGCAGGGCGGGGCTCTTTTCTCTAGAAAAGAGAATAAGGAGTAACCTGATAGAGGTCTTTAAGATTATGAAAGGGTTTGATACAGTCGATGGAGAAGATCTTTCCACTTGCGGGGGAGACCAGAACTAGGGGCCATAAATATAAAATAGTCACTAATAAATCCAATAGGGATTTCAGGAGAAACTACTTTACCCAGAGAGTGGTTAGAATGTGGAACTCGAGGAGCAGTTGAGGTGACGCATAAATTAATTCAAGTGGGGGAGGTCGGAGGCTCCTGTGGAGTATAAACACCTGCATGGACTTGTTGGGCTGAGTGGCCTGTTTCTGTTCTGTACATTTTATATAATTCATGACATTTAATGCATGTCGATGGTGCAGCAGAGAGCAAAATTACATTTTTGCGAAGCTAACGGCGGAGCGGCGCAACTCTGACAGCAACTTTTGGATATTCGCATTTATCCATGCATCTGCTCCTCGCCTGAAGTTGCTGGACCATTTGTGCGTAAATAACAGTGAGCGCCATTAGCCTCAGTTATTTTGACAGCAAATTCTGGCCCATTATGTTTCCCAGGGCCTGATTTGAAACTTTGTGGAGGAGGAGGGTGTTGAACCACAAACTATCTCCCCTCAGTCGGGACGGGGTGACAGGAAAGAAATGCTGCTAAGTTGCTGAGGGGGAGAGGGGTGATGAGGTGAAAAAAGCTGGTCAACGTGTGGGATGGTTGTGCCAAAATGCTGCTTTGTGTGGGGTGGAGGTTTGGCAGCCACAAATTATCAGTGTGGGGTCGTTTGGGTGATGAGGAAAGGGGACAGTGGCGACCACTGGGGGCCAGAAGGATGCTCAGTGGGTGAGGGGGGAGAGGGGTGGTGATGTGATGTAGGCCCAAATGTTCTTTGGGGATTAGGTGGGGATGATGTGTGGCTCACTGATGGAGGGGGTGGCAGATGCCAAATGCTGCGGGGGGGGGGGGGGGGGAGGGGAGAGAAATCCGGGACACACAATGTTTCTCCATTGAGTTGGGAGTTTTTGGGGGTGTGGGAAGGATGGACAAATCTGGGGGCGATAAGGCTGATGAGTGCAGGGAGGGGTTCAAATGCCTAATATGCTACTGAGTAGGGTGGTGATACAGAGACCATGTGCAGCTCAATGGGGCGGGGGCTTGGTGAGCATCTGCAATAATTTTCAATGGGTTGCTTAATGATGGGGCAGGAGGGGAATGTGGCATTCACAAGGAGTCTAAGGGCCTTTCAGTCAGTGGGTAGGAAATGCTGCTTCGTCGGTGGAGGGAGGGTGCTGAAATGCCTGCAGGAAATCACTGAGGGTACAGGGAGAGTCGTTGAATGGATGCTCATGGTGTGGAGGTGTTTGAAATGTTGCTCATTGGGCTGCTGGTGGGGGTGTAAGGGCGCAATTCCATTTTGGGTAGAATTCCATTGTGCTGGGGCTGACGAAAGAAAAGGTCAGAATTTTGGAGGTGCCGATGAATGGAACGGATAACCGCCTGAGTAGGTGATCAGCAGGAGGGCAGGCAAACTGGCATGCATTTGAGGTCTGGTGTGTTGATGGCCTTTGGGAAAGTAATATTGGCAGGAATCTATCTGCTGCGGGGCATGGCAAGCTTGCAGGAGGGGCTGCAGTCGCAAAAAGATCCATTGGGGGAGGTGTTTAGGGTCCAGAGGCCCATGGGATGAAGGATCCACCATGAGGGATTAAAGGGGACATTGCATGATTTGGGGGGGCGGGGGGCGGGAGGATGGTGGGAAGGATGAGGCGGGAGGAAGTTAAGGGGAGCTGTTAGGGGCTACAAAAAATTCTAAGTTTTAATTTCACTTACAAACTTCACAACTTTATACCAACATGCTGTGCCATAGTGACACTCAATGGTTGGAGCCGACAAGTGCAGGCAGACATAACCAGTTTTTTGTGGTGTTAACTCTCAAAATACTCTTGAGCCGTTTTAGCAGCTAACGTTACATGACATTTAACACAAATGCCTTGTAACTTGCACCACTTCCAAGCGTAACAGATGTTGACGTTAAATGCTGACAGGACTTGTCAATGCATTTTGAAATGGAATGTTGCGACCCACTCGACCATTTTAATATATAATGTATTCATATAATGCAAAGTAAAAGAATAAAAATTTTGCTATGGAATTTCAAATAAATGCAAAATAGAGAATGGAGAAGGAAAATAAAGGATGGCGCAGAAGTCGTGTTTTTATAATTAATTTAATTTGAAATTTTCGTATGTTAGTATAGCAATAAAGGTGTGCAGGTTAGGGAACCCCATTATAGAAAGTCATAGAGAGCATCGTGTATTTTCGCTAGGATGCTGCCAGGGATATGAAACTATAGTTATGAGGAGAGATTTGAGATACTGGTACTATTTCTACTGGTACAGAAAAGGCTTGAGGGTTATTAATAGAGGTTTTAAAATTGATAGTTTTTGGTGGGGTGAATAGTGTATTACTGATTCTTTATCAGCAGTGACAAAGGGTCATAAATTTAAAAGTGTCAGAGTTAGTGGAGAGGCGAGGAGAATTTTTTTTACACAATTGTTGGAACGTGGACTGCTTAGCTGCAGGAAATGGTTGATGCAGACATTGCATCTTTTAAAGGAAAAATTGATAAATAATTGAAGCAGATGATGATACAGGGCTATAAGAGAGAGCAGCAGAGTGGGATTAGTTTTGGATTGTCCCAGCAAAAAGCCAACACAAACAAATAGGTCAAATGTCCTCCATGTGCGCAGTAGACTTCTATGCTTCTAGGTATTCTGCATATCACAAGATATAATTGACTCTTGAGCTTCACTGTGAGCTGAAACCTTCAAAAGAAAATAGAACGCTCTTGCCAAGGAGTGCAGAATTCCATGAAAATGCCAGCAATGTAACTGTTAAATTATTTTGTCTTTATTATTTTTTCATGGTCTTAATTTTTGCAGTGTTTTTATTTTAAACAAAACAATGGTCTTTTATCAAAGGAGCTGATCTGCCTTTGCTTTCATTTGATGAGGATGCTGCAGATCTTAATATCCCCAAAATAAAATCAGTTCCTCTCAATCGCTTCTGTGGAATGGTAGAGAGATTGAAGGAAATGAAAGAAAAGAGAGAAAACCTTTCACCCACTGGTAAGTTCCTGTTATGTGCAATGCAACTAATATAAGTTTTGCAGGACTGGGAAGTCACGTACCAGAACATGGTTAGCTGAATCAATGTTAACGAGCTGTGTTGTTTTCTGATCATGGTGTAATAGATGCATATTAAATAGCATTCAATTATTTTGTGTGGGATTACTCAAGAAAATTTAGCCTTACTAATTGCAGTTGTTAACTGTGGAGTTCTCCAAACCTATGTAATTTAATGTTGCAGCCTGATTCAGCAGGCTTTGGAGAAAATCCATTTCCTGCTCCTGGTGTCTGTACACTCCTGTGCAAACAACAACTTGCTTTTGTATCGTGCCTTTAATGTAGGAAAACATCTTGGCGTGCTTAAACAAATCTGTTCAAACTAGTAGACTTCAACTATACTAAGGTTGTATTCCCTGGAATTTATAAGATTAATGTGTGATTTGATTGAAGTTTGCAAGATATTAAGGGGAACTGAATGGGTAGATAGAGAGAAACTATTTCTGCTGGTTGGGGAGTCTAGGACTAGGGGACAGAGCCTAAAAATCACAGCCAGCTTTTTCAGGAGTGGAAGGAAACTTCCTGCTGATTACCACCTAACCGCCCTCCCTCAGCTGATGAATCAGTCCTCCTCCATGTTGAGCACAACTTGGAGGAAGCACTGAGGGTAGCAAGGGCACAGAATGTACTCTGGGTGGGGGACTTCAATGTCCATCACCAATAGTGGCTCGGCGGCACCACTATTGACCGAGCTGGCCGAGTCCTGAAGGACATAGCTGCTAGACTGGGCTGCAGCAGGTGATGAGCGAACTAACACGAGGGAAAAACCTACATGACCTTGTCCTCACCAATCCACCTGTCGCAGATTCATCTGTCCGTGACAGCATTGGTAGGAGTGACCACCGCACAGTCCTCGTGGAGACGAAGTCCCGTCTCCACACTGAGGACACCATCCAATAAGTTTTGTGGCACTATCACTGTGCTAAATGGGATAGATTCAGAACAGATCTAGCAGCTCAAAACTGGGCATCCATGAGGAGTTGTGGGCCATCAGCAGCAGAAGAATTGCATTCCAGCACAATCTGTAACCTCATAGCCCAGCATATTCCTCACTCTACCATTACCAACAAGCCAGGGGATCAACCCTGGTTCAATCGAAGAGCATGCCAGGAGCAGCACTAAGTGTACTTAAAAATGAGGTGCCAACCTGGTGAAGCTACAACTCAGGACTACATGCATGCTAAACAGCGGAAGCAACATGCTATAAGACAAAGCGAAGTGATTCCACAACCAACGGATCAGATCAAAGCTCTGCAGTCCTGCCACATCCAGTCATGAATGGTGGTGGACAATTAAACAACTAACGGGAGGAGGAGGCTCTTGAAACATCCCCATCCTCTGATGGCGGAGTCCAGAACTTGAGTGCACAAGACAAGACAAGACAAGGCTGAAGTGTTTGCAACCATCTTCAGCCAGAAGTGCCGAGTGGGTGATCCATTGCGGCCTCCTCCCGATATCCCCACCATCACAGAAGCCAGTCTTCAGCCAATTCGATTCACTCCACGTGATATCAAGAAACGGCTGAGCGCACTGGATACAGCAAAGGCTATGGGTCCCGACAACATCTCGGCTGTGGTGCTAAAGACTTGTGCTCCCGGAACAAGCCGCACCTCTTGCCAAACTGTTCCAGTACAGCTACAACACTGGCATCTACTCGACAATGTGGAAAATTGCCTTGGTATGTCCTATCCACAAAAAGCAGGATAAATCCAATCCGGCCAATTACCGTCCCATCAGTCCACACTCAATCATCAGCAAAGTGATGGAAGGTGTCGTCGACAGTGCTGTCAAGCGGCACTTACTCACCGATAACCTGCTCACCGATGCTCAGTTTGGGTTCCGCCAGGATCACTCTGCTCCAGACCTCATTACAGCCTTGGTCCAAACATGGACAAAAGAGCTGAATTCCAGAGGTGAGGTGAGAGTGACTGCCCTTGACATCAAGGTGACATTTGACCGAGTGTGGCACCAAGGAGCCCTCGTAAAATTGAAGTCAATGGGAATCGGGGGAAAACTCTCCAGTGGCTGGAGTCATACCTAGCACAAAGGAAGATGATAGTGGTTGTTGGAGGCCAATCATCTCAGCCCCAGGACATTGCTGCAGGAGTTCCTCAGGGCAGTGTCCTTGGCCCAACCATCTTCAGCTGCTTCATCAATGACCTTCCCTCCATCATAAGGTCAGAAATGGGGTTGTTCGCTGATGATTGCATCGTGTTCAGTTCCATTCGCAACCCCTCAGATAATGAAGCAGTCCGTGCCTGCATGCAGCAAGACCTGGACAACATCCAGGCTTGGGCTGATAAGTGGCAAGTAACATTTGTGCCAGGCAATGACCATCTCCAACAAGAGAGAGTCTGACTACCTCCCCATGACATTCAACGGCATTACTATCGCCGAATCCCCCACCATCAACATCCTGGGGATCACCATTGACCAGGAACTTAACTGGACCAACCATATAAATACTGTGGCTACGAGAGCAGGTCAGAGGCTGGGTATTCTGTGGCGAATGACTCATCTCCTTACTCCCCAAAGCCTTTCCACCATTTACAAGGCACAAGTCAGTAGTGTGATGGAATACTCTCCACTTGGCCTGGATGAGTGCCAGCTCCAACAACACTCAAGAAGCTCGACACCATCCAGGACAAAGGAGCCCGCTTGATTGGCACCCCATCCACCACCCTAAACATTCACTCCCTTCACCACTGGTGCACTGTGGCTTCAGTGTGTACCATCCACAGGATGCACTGCAGCAACTCGCCAAGGCTTCTTCTACAGCACCTCCCAAACCCGTGACGTTTATCACCTAGAAGGACGAGCAGCAGGCACATGAGAACAACACCACCTGCACGTTCCCCTCCAAGTCTCACACCATCCTGACTTGGAAATATATCGCCATTCCTTCATCATTGCTGGGTCAAAATCTTGGAACTCCCTACTTAACAGCACTGTGGGAGAACCTTCACCACACGGACTGCAGCGGCTCACCACCACCTTCTCAAGGGTAATTAGGAATGGGCAATAAATGTTGGCCTTGCCAGCAATGCCCGCATCCCATGAACAAATGGAAAAAAAACCTCTTTCTCCTTGAAACTTTTCCTCAACAGTGCCCAAAAGGTTTCTGTCTCTCCTCACTTCATTGGAATTGCACCCAGGTATTCTCTTGCTCTCTCTTTGCCCGCCCCCTTCCCATCCCTCCCAAAAAGCAGGGTCTATATGTGTCTTTCTCCCTGCACTCAAGCTTCAACTCCTCCATGACCCATGCTACAAATGTATTTCTGTCTCACCCCCCACAAAACGGCAGATGGGTGTGTTTGTTTCCTTGCCTTGTTATCATGTTGCAATGCGTAAGTAAAGTCAGGAGTGCGCACGTACATTTTGGGTCCATCATTAGTGACATGAAGAAAGGAGCCCATGCATTCAAGCCTCAGCCATACAGCGACTGCAAGAAATTGTTGCCTATTACATTGGAGATGGACACGTCTACATGCACATCAGGCCTCCAAATGTGGGAAGCCAGCAGGCTTGGTGGTGATTTTGAAGTATGATTGGAAAGCTGCATCTAAATTGCAGGATGTTCAGAAGATTAGCAAAGCGCAATGTGGTATGTTTGGAAGAATGGGAGTTTGAGAACATTGGTAATTTTCTTTTTCAGAATTGATTTTTATTAATTCATGAGCTATGAAGTGGGATGGGTGAAGAACTGCATTATGAAGCACTAACTACAGAAAAATGTTGGTATTAGAATATGATTGTTTCAAACTGTTAAAATGGCACAGAAATATTTCTGGGATCTGGTTACTGAAGGTCATTGGTTTCTCGAGCTGCTTTCTAGTGATCTGATTGGACAGTATAGATAGGAGCATAGCTCTGAAGTGTTGCACGCAGCATTTACACTCAGTAGCCCTCTCCCACTCAGTAAATTTCTAATTTGGTTTATGATTTGTAACGAAATTCTTATAATCCAGTAAAAGTAGTTGTGTGTATAGCACAGTGGCAAATTGCTGTGAACTATGATATAGCTATGCACAGGATTCTTCACATGATTAAGCCTTAATCTCTGCTGAGCAGTTTGAGTGATAACCCTAGAGGTAGAGAAATTCAGAAGATTACTTGACCTAAATTATGCTCTGCATCTCTTAGCCTACTTAATTGCACAGATTTGCAAAGAGCAGCTACTTCCCCTTTTAGTTGGAAATAATAGACGGAAGAGTTCAGAGTTAAAAAATGGAATGAAAACTAGTAATGCTCAAAAATGGGAAGAAAAGTGTCAGGGAATAAAGTTTCCCATCATAATCTGCCATTATAATCATAAGGAAGTTTTAAATGAAATGTATACACACATACGTATTGGGCCCATCATTCGTGACATGAAGAAAGGAGCGCATGCATTGAAGCCTCAGCAATTGGGGCAATGAAGCTCATACATTTCAACAGACCATGCACAATTTTCTCTTTTGCAACACTTCCATCTTGAGGGTATTGATGTTTTTCTCAAGAGAAAACTGACCTTTATAGCTCATGTTTCTCCTTCAAGTCTATGATCTTGATTAAGAATGATAAGACTCTTGGTCCTGATGGAGTCTTTCCCATTATACTCATTTGTGCCTCTGAATTTATCCCTGTTGTACAGTCTATATTTACTGTCTCTTACTCATTCCACATTTCCTTCTGCTTGGATATTTACTCAAAGTTCCTCCTGATCTTAGGAAGGTGAACCCCCTTGATTCTTTCTGATACTGCCATATTGCCCTAAATTAAGTTTCTGAAGTTATGGAAGCTGCTGGTAAAATTACTCATCACCTTGAAAGTGTTGGCTAGATCCATGATCACAAGATAGATATGAGTGTAATAGAATATTTGCCCAGCTAAGCTCATCATCTAGAGCAATACCCCATCACAGCATCTAGCTGTTTCTTATGCCAATATGGTCTGTGGCATAGTAATTCCATGAGTGGTCTTGTTGCCTGTGTGATATACATCTGGAACTTTGCTCTTCACCACTTAGATTATTTACTTATCATTCTCTTAAACTCCCAAGATTTTAGGGCTGGCACTGTGCGCTCCTAAAGAAGTTACTATCATGTGGTTTCCCACCAAAATATGTTTATGGCTATGGAGATTGCTCTTGAATCACTCACTCTTGAATCACTCACTCTGTGCTGCTGCTAATAGCTCAACCTCTGTCTTGGTTTTCATTAATTCACGAGTCCCCCAGGGATGACTTCTCCCGCCCCATCCATCCTATTATAATGCTGACATCGTCCATTCATCATCCAACCTTATCCACTCTTCTGATGAATCATACCTTTTTTCAGTGATTTCCTTCAGATTGCACTACTTCAGTTCCGCAGCTTCCATTTTTCTCAGTGCAATGGCTAAATAATGATCTTCATGCCATTCAATGAAAATGTTATTTATTTTCCTCAAAAACAATATTTCTTCATGTCTGTTACAAATCCAAATAGCAGCTACCACCACTCACCTTTGCTGTTCCTTTAGTCTTCCTTTATCTATCAACATTTTTCTCCTCACTATCTCCACTGATCCTAAATGGAACCCCTACATCTCCATTGCTAATGCTGTTTCTAAGAAGCTTGGTTTACTTTATGGTACCAAACACTTATTTTTCCCCTAAATAATTCTTAACTTTCTCCAGATTGTAAAGTATGATGACAATTCTTAACTCTCAATCCAAGACTTGAACAAGCCTTCTCACACTTCTGATCAGGATATAAAAGAAACGCTTATGTTCTGATAGGCGATTCCTGTCACACGACTGGTTTCCAATCTCCCTCTTCAATGCCTCTTTTTATTTTATCAATGCTACTATCGTGAGTTCTGATGAACTTTTCCCCTCTTGTACCTCCCAAGCTGAAAATATATTTTTTTAATTCATTCATGGGATGTGGGCATCGCTGGCGAGGTCAGCATTTATTGCCCATCCCTAATTGCCTTTCAGAAGGTGGCGGTGAGCCGCCGCCTTGAACCGCTGCAGTCCGTGCTGCAAATCCTTCCTCCTTTCCTCATCCTCACTGTGTTAATATCGAGATTGGTTGTGCATTCTCTTACTTCAGCTCATCCTTTTCTGGGGCCTCAAAACGGTGGAACTCTTTACCTTCCTCAGTTGCCAACGATTTTACTGGATTGTTCGCAGTGTATTCAGTCTGTTTAGCCTTTTGTGTGTTGGTTTAACTGTAAATTAAATTGGGGGTATTTTAAACAGTTCTGCAATGCACATAACCATCAGCTTTAATGTAAATTGCTTGTGCATGTTTCTTCTCTTAGCTTCCCAAAAGTCTCAATTGACAATATCCGGTTCTACTGCCTCTCTTTGCCAACCATGTCTTGGGGAATCTCCATCAGCAACACCTAAAACATTGTTTGCAGGCAAGTGTATTAAAAAATATATCTCTTGGGCTTTTTGAATTTTAATGATCTTTGGTTAAAAATGCCAATGCTAAAGTTCTTTTCAGACAACCCAGTGATGGGAAATGTATCTTTAAGTAGAACTGGTATTATAGAAGATTGAAGTTTTATTTAAGCCTGCAAACTAGACTGATGCAGTTGGTGTTCGAGCTCTTCTCTAGCACAAATTTTGTGGCAAAAGCTACTACATTTTGAGCTTGCAGACAAACTGCTCTGCGATGTTTACTTCTGTTAAGTAAACTAATAACAGCTATTCAAGTAATAATTGGATTTATTATTCCCTTCAATTCAGATTAATTATAGATCTCTCTGGAGAGCTTCTTCAATGTACTTGTAACAGAGAGTGACCCAAATATGAATTTCCTCAATTGTTTTTGGGATACATTGTTTGCACAATGCTAATTTGTTTGTACATTGACTAATTATTGAACAAATTCCCAGGGCTATGGAAAAAGCCCAGAATGCACCTGTGGGAAAGATTTGCTATAAAGACATTATGTGCTATTTTATTTTGCCTCCTTCACTGTTTCCTGAATTCTTTGTTTTACACATCTGCCCTGGCTTAGACATGCAAGCAGAGAAGTCTGAGTTGATGAGGGAGGGCAGAAATGGAATAAGCAAGGGGTTAGGCTGGAGTCAGAAAACAAGTCTGAAAGGAAGGAATCAAATTTGAAAAGAGAGAAAATGAGCCAAGGAGGAGTGTTCTGGTTGAGAGAGAGAGAAAAATAAGCAGGAGAAAATCTAAGAAAAGACAGACACAGAACCTTTTTTTTAAAAAAAAAGATAATTAAAGTAAGAAATAACATTATACATTTGTAGCCTGTGAAAATGTTTTTGTGTATTAAGAGTGGCATTTAAAAAAAATTACTGAATAATCCTTGTGAAATTTATAGAGGCAGAAGATAGTTGGAAACTTGACTGATGTTCAGTTATGAATAATCTGAGCTCCACTTGCACAGTCATGTTCCACAATAATCTTGCATCTGACTATTTTGTTTAATCTATTAGTCGAACATTCCGAACACCTAATTACACTGAAGGTATAACATGTCATAACTTTAACAGTCTGAGGGGTTTCTAATATCTTTAACATGCTTTACTATATTTATTATGTTATGCTGAATGACTGTGAAAATAATGTGTATAAAAGCAATGCAAGAAACATTATCAAGCATGGAACAAGGATAATGCCATTCAACCCATATAATATGCTCCTTACACAGACCATGTGCAATCAATCCTCTCGAGGAATCTTTTCCACTTTTTTAATCTCCTGAAGGAAGTTTCACACATTCTCCCCAAAGTTAATCAAGCAATCTTTGGAATGTCATTATTCATGCCTAACTGGTTGTCTACCTGATGCTAGCAGTAAAAGAACCGTGTCCCATGAAGTATTCAACAATCTGTCTGTGCTTATCCTTTTAATTTCCAAACCCATTTCCAGCTCTTTTTCTGAAGGAATTTTTCAGCGCTCTATATCAACTTCCTTTTGAAGGGTTCCTATTGCACATTTTCATCACTTTTCTGCAGGGGAAATCCCTCTCATTTCTAGATTCACCAGAGTCTTGCATCCTTTAGTCCTGTGCTCATGGTTTTGGTCAGATAGCCTATTAGATCTGTATCATCTGCGCCTCTCAGCATTTTGAAGACCTTGATCATGTTTCCATTCAATTTTCTTTTTTCCAACAAAAGTTGAAGACTTTTGACTCCAGAGAAGTGTGAGGTAATGCATTTGGGGAGGGCAAACAAGGCAAGGGAGTACACAATAAATGGGAGGATACTGAGGTGTAGAGGAACAAAGGGACCTTGTAGTGCATGCTCACAGATCCCTGAAGGTAGCAGGACAGGTAGATAAGGTGGTTAAAAAGGTATACAGGATACTTTCCTTTATTAGCCAAGGCATAGACATATAAGAGCAGGGAGGTTATGCAAGAACTGTATAAAATATTGGTTAAGCCACAGCTTGAGTACTGCGTACAGTTCTGGTCACCACGTTACAGGAAAGATGTGATTGCACTAGAGAGGGTACAAAGGAGATTTACCAAAGGATGTTGCCAGAGCTGGAGAATTTTAGCTATGAGGAAAGATTGGATAGGCTGGGGTTTCCTTTGGAACAAAAGAGGCTGAAGGGAGATTTAATTGCAGTATATAAAATTATGACAGGACTAGATAGATCCTCCCTATCCACTCTATTTCCCTTAGCAGAGGGGTCAGTGATCAGGGGACATAGATTTAAAGTGATTGGTAGAAGGATTTGAGGGGAGCTGAGGAGAATGTTTTTCACCCAGAGGGTGGTGGGGGTCTGGAACTCTCTGCCTCAAAGGGTGGTAGAGGAAGAAACCCTCAGCTCATTTAAATAGTATTTGGATGTGCACTTGAAGTGCCATAACCTACAGGGCTACGGTCCAAGTGCTGGAAAGTGGGATTAAGCTCGATAGCTCTTTTTCGACCGGCATGGACACGATGGGCTGAATGGCCTCCTTCTGTGCTGTAACTTTCTAAATCTATGAAAAACAACTTCAGTCTGCAAGTTTGTTCTCATAACTTAGCCCAAATTCCAAAATCATCCTTGTTGCTTTTCTCTCTTTTTTCGACATTCTTAAAAACTTCTGGGAGTATTGAAGTCTTTTTTCAGAATCCCAACACAGCAGTTTGTCACAAAAAATCTTTGCAGTGTAATTGTTGTTTTTCCTGCTGCATAATGCAACATTTAGCTATTTTCTTCCTCCCCATTCCTCTGTATAAGATTGGATTCTCCTCTCACCCACCCTCAACTCCCATGTACAAAAAATAAAAAATGGACTCCTAGCCTCTGAAGTTCATCCAGATGGAGGCTGGAAAGCAAAAAAAAAAATTAGGCTGCTTTTAGTGTGTGCAGTCAAGATGATACACAGAACAAACCTGATTCCTCCTGTTGAGATGAAAAATAAATGTGGTGATCCTGGTAAATTTATTGACTATCATGACTAAATATATTTTGTTAACATAGAAGAATTACAGCATAAATAGTTTTTAATATATATATATATATATATATTTGTTGGGGAGTAATGGGCATTAAATCACAATTTATTTTTTAATAAAGGCAGAGTGCTCATTAAAATCATTTGTAATACTCTAGTTTTAAAAAGTGCAGATCAAACAAAACTCGCCCTAGTGTTGTTTGGCCTTGAGGTATGTATAATTTTATTGTGCACTATTATAATGCTCTGTTTCAGTCTAATTATCAGTAATGCTTTTATATAAATTACTCGCATCTTCTAATGCTAGAAGTTTTAGTTCAACAATGACACGTAGTGTTAGAACATTATTTATACCTTGGTGCAGTCGAGCACAAACTGATGGAATGAGAATGTCCTATCTTCGACTTTAAGAGTCTTACTGAAGTGAATATTGACTGTCTCAGTTCAGTTCCTACAAGGTCCACAGCACAAAACTGGCCATAATTTACAATCTAATATGTAACTTTCTGTAATATGACCTTTTTCCTGTTGTGCCACATACCCTCCATTTATACTGGAATAGGCAAAGCAGAACCACTGCATGTGTGACAGATTTCTACACATGCATTCCCTACAAAGTCAAGTTCACAAGTTTCCTATTCTGACTGGACGTTTGCCAATTTTGGGATGGAGAAAAGATCTGGACAAGCCAGCAATGTTGAAGTCTCATTCCTGGCATGAATGGGTAGGTTAGAAGCTCAGGATGAATCAACAGGCTGTGCTTGTATTCTCTGACCTGGATTTTTTAACTTAAAATATTTCTGTAATGTTAGAATCAGCTTTCAAAGGGTTAACTCCCAAGGCTTCACACAGGATGTTCTTCTCTGCAATAAACTCAGTCTAACATTATGCTGAAGAATAATGATTTGGTATTTAGCTTTGCAGTGGGAGTGCTGTTATCTCAAATTTTGCATGCCATTGTGAGAAGATCGCTCCTTCCAGTGCCTCAGAGGTCAGGTGTTCTATTCTGTTTACCCGGTGAGGGAGGTGGGGTTAGCTCAGAGAAGCTTGTGGGAGCCACCTGCTCCCACGTTGAAGGGTAGATATTCCAATTGGTGGTGGTACCCCACACACACCTTAAGAATAAGAACATAACATAAGAAATAGGAGCAGGAGTAGGCCATACGGCCTCTCGAGCCTGCTCCACCATTCAATCAGGTCATGGCTGATCTTCAACCTCAACTCCACTTTCTTGCCCGATCCCCACATTCCTTGATTCCCCTAGAGTCCAAAAATCTATCTATCTCAGCTTTGAATATATTCAATGACTCAGCATCCATAGTCCTCTGAGGTAGAGAATTCCAAAGATCACAACCCTCTGCGTGAAGAAATTCCTCCTCATCTCAGTCTTAAATGGCGACCCCTTATCCTGTGATTATGCCCCCTAGTTCTCGACTCTCCAGCCAAGGGAAACAGTCTCTCAGCATCTACCCTGTCAAGCCCCCTCATAATCTTTTTCTATTTCAATGAGATCACCTCTCATTCTTCTAAACTCCAGAGAGTAGAGGCCCATTCTACTCAACCTCTCATCCCAGGAATTAATCTAGTGAACCTTTGTTGAGTCGCCTCCAAGACAAGCATATCCTTCCTTAGATAAGGAGATGAAAACTGTACGCAGTACTCCAGTTGGGGTCTCACTAAAGCCCTGTACAACTGTAGTAAGACTTCCTTACTCTTATACTCCAATCCCCTTGCAATGAAGGCCAACATGCCATTTGCTTTCCTAATTGCCTGCTGTACCTGCATACTAACTTTTTGTGTTTCTTGTACGAGGATACCCAAGTCTCTCTGAACAGCAACGTTTAATAGTTTCTCACCATTTAAACAATATTCTGTTTTTCTGTTCTTCCTACCAAATGTTATACTCCATCTGCCATCTATTTGTCCACTCACTTAACCTGTCCATATCCCTTTGCAGACTCTTTGTGTCCTCTTCACAGCTTCCTTTGCCACCTAGCTTTGTATCGTCAGCAAACTAAGATACATCTCACTCGGTTCCTTCATCTATGTCATTAATATAGATTGTAAATAGCCGAGAACCAAGATAATAAGCCAATGTTTAAGAGTTGGCAAATTCCATCTTTATTGCCTTGCATAATTGAGGAATGTAGGGCAATTGATTACACTCAGTTGTTCATTCATGTATATTATGTAAACTAAGACTGCAGTTGGTTTTAAGTGTGCGGGTGTCAATAGAATACTGTTCACTCTGCCTTCTGTAAAGAGATGAGCACTTGAGTGCAGGTGGCATGTGCGATGTTTCAGTAGCCGGTATATGAAATGAGGTATCTCTGTTATGTCAAGCCCTATGTAAGGTCCTAGCTGCCTCCTTGGAGTCCACAATCCCTGTCTCTCTTTCCGCCGCCCCCGCCCCCCCCCCCCCCAAAGCTTGGTGTCATCTGTTAATTTAGTTACTTTGCATTTAGACTGATTCTAGGTCATTTATGTATATCCGGACCAAAATCACCTGGGGCACATTTATAGTTTATTGTAATAGTTCTGTTTTTCCTACTTTCCCTTGTGTTACCTTTACATCGTAAGTAGAATCATGGAATGGTTACCGCATAGAAGGAGGCAATTCGGCCCATTGAGCCTGTGCCGGCACATTGTAAGAGCAATCCAGCTAGTCCCAGTCCCTTGCTCTTTCCCCGTAGCCCAGCAAATTTTTTCTCTTCAAGTGTTTATCCAATTCCTTTTTGAAAGCCACGATTGAATCTGCTTCCACCGCCCTTTCAGGCAGCGCATATCATATCCAGATCATAGCTACTCACTGCTTTTTAAAAAAAAAAAGTTTTTCCTCATGTCGCCTTTGGTTCTTTTGCCAATCACCTCAAATCTGTGTCCTCTGGTTCTTGACCCTTCTGCCAATGGGAACAGTTTCTCTTTATTTACTTTATCTAACTTTTGAACATTTCTATCAAATCTCCTCTTAACCTTCTCTGCTCTAAGGAGAAGAACCCCAGCTTCTCCAGTCTACCCACGTATCTGAAATCTCTCAACCCTGGAACCATTCTAGTAAATCTTTTCTGCACCCTCTTAAGGCCTTCACATCCTTCCTAAAGTGCGGTGCCCAGAATTGTGGCCAAACCAGTGTTTTATAAAGGTTCAACATAACTTCCTTGTTTTTGTACTCTATGCCTCTATTTATAAAGCCCAGGATCCCGTATGCATTTTTCAACCGCTTTCTCAACCTGCCCTGCCACCTTCACAAATTTGTGCACATATTCCCCCAGGTCCCTCTGTTCCTGCACCTCCTTTAGAATTGTACCATTTAGCTTATATTGCCTCTCCTCATTCTTCCTGCCGAAACTTTGCACTTCTCTGCATTAAATTTCATCTGCCTTGTGTGCACATTCCACCAGCCTGTAAATGTCTTGTTAAAGTCTATTACTATCCTCCTCACTGTTTACTACACTTCCAAGTTTTGTGTCATCTGCAAATTTTGAAATTGTGCCCTCTACACCCAAGTCCAAGCCATTAATATATATAAAAAAAAGCAGTGGTCCTAGTACCGACCCCTGGGGAATAGCACTGTATATCTTCCTCCAGTCCAAAAAAACCAACCGTTGACCACTATTCTCTGTTTCCTGTCACTTCGCCAATTTCGTATCCATGCTGCCACTGCCCCGTTTATTCCATGGGCTTCAATTTTGCTGACGAGCCTATTGTGTGGCACTTTATCAAACATCGTTTGAAAGTCCGTTTACACGTCAACCTCATTGCCCTCATCAACCCTCTCTGTTACCTCATCAAAAAACTCTATCAAATTAGTTAAACACAATTTGCTTTTAACAAATCCATGCTGACTTTCCTTTATTAATCCACACTTATCCAAGTTACTTAATTTTGTCCCGGATTATCGTTTCTAAAAGCTTCCCCACCACCGAAGTTAAACTGACTGGCCTGTAGTTGCCGGGTTTATCCTTACACCCTTTTTTGAACAAGGGCATAACATTTGCAATTCTCCAGTCTTCTGGCACCACCCCCATATCCAAGGAGGATTGGAAGATTATGGCCAGCACCTCTGCAATTTGCACCCTTCCCTCAGCAACCTAGTATGCATCCCATCCGGACTGGGTGACTTATCTACTTTAAGTACAGACAGTTTTTCTCGTACCTCCTATTTATTAATTTTTAGTCCATCCAGTGTCTCAACTACCTCCTATTTTACTGTGACTTTGGCAGCATCTTGCTTGGCAAAGACAGCTGCAAAGTACTCATTTGGTGCCTCAGCCTTGTCCTCTGCCTCCATGCGTAGATCTCCTTTTGGTCCCTAATTGGCTCTACCCCCACTCTTACTACCCGTTTACTATTTATATGCCTGTAGAAGACTTTTGAATTCCTTTTTATTTTAGTTGCCAGTCTATTCTCATACTCTTGGCCCCTTTTTTTTCCCTTTTTCACTTCTCTATACTTTCTATATTCAGCCTGGTTCTCACTTGTGTTATCAACCTGACATCTTACTCTCTATCTCTTTTGTCATCCAGGGAGCTCTGGCTTTGATTGCCCTACCTTTCCCCCTTGTGGGAATGCACCTGGACTGTATCCGAGCCATTTCTTTCGAGGCCGCTCGTTGTTCAATTATAGTTTTCCCTGCCAATCTTTGATTTCAGTTTACCTGGGCCAGATCCATTTTCAACCTGCTGAAATTGGCCCTCCTCCAATTAAGTATTTTTACTCCAGATTGCTCCTCGTCCTTTTCCATAACTAATCTAAACCTTATGATACTATGATCACTGTTCCCTAAATGTTCCCCCACTGACACTTGCTCCACTGGACTCACTTCATTTCCCAGAATTAGATCCAGCAATGCCTCCTTCCTCATTGGGCTGGAAACATGCTGATCTAGAAAATTCTCCTGAACACACTTCAGAAATTCCTCCCCCTATTTGCCCTTTACACTATTACTATCCCAGTCTATATTAGGATAGTGTGTATCCTATATTAGGATAGGATCAATATTAGATAGTATCACTACTCTATCATTCTTGCACCTCTCTGTAATTTCCCTGCAAATTTGCTCCTCTATATCCTTCCCACCAGTTGGTGGCCTATCGAATACACACAGTAGTTAATGGCGCCGCTATTGTTTTTTAACTCTAACCAAATAGTTTCTGTCCTTGACCCCTCAAGGACATCCTCTCTCTCCAGTATGGCAATATTCAGGAATATTTAGTACCCAATTCTGTCCGTTTTTGAGCCAGGTCTCCGTTGTTGGCATTACATCATATTCCCATGTGACTATTTGCGCCTGCAGCTCACCAACCTTGTTTACCATGCTTCATGCATTTACACACATGCACTCTAAACCTATCTTAGATCTTCTCATGTTCTCTTAGTCTGATCCCACCTAATACTACATTATTTCTTACTCTCGTGCTATCTGTCTCTCCCAATCCTATGTGCACCTTGTTTCTCCTTTCTAATGCTACATCCTGGTGTCCTTGCTAAATTAGCTTAAACCCTCCCCCACAGCATTAGTGAACCTCCCCGTGAGGACATTGGTCCCAGCTCTGTTGAGGTGCACCCCGTCCGTTTTGAACAGGACTACCCCAGAACTGATCCCAATGCCCCAAGAATCTGAAGCCCTTTCTCTTGTCCCATGTTTCTAGCCACTCATTAACCTGTCTTATCTTCCTATTTCTATACTCACTAACGCTTGGCACTGGGAGGAATCCAGAGATTGCTACCTTTTGAGGTCCTGCTCCTGAAACTCTGACCGCAGGACCTCATCCCTTTTCTTTCCTATGTCATTGGTACCCAAGGTAGACCACGACTTCTGGCTGTCCCCCCCCCCCCCCCCGTACAATGTTCTATACTCTCTCCATTATGTCCTTTACCCTGGCACCAGGGAGGCAATACACCATGCAGGACTCCATTGGTGTTCCCCTGACTATCGAATCCCCTATGACTACTGCATTTATACGCTTCATTGTGCCCCTTATGCAGTCCTTTGCCCCATGGTGCCATGTTCAGGACTGCACACCCTTGAAGTGTCGTCACCCTCACTGGTATCCAGTGCTAAATACTGGTTTGAGAGTGCTACACACCCAAAAGATTCCTGCACTGTCTGTCCTGCAGGTAGTACAACAGTGCATCTTGTAAGTTTTTATGGTGTAAGTTAGTGTATATGTGAATAATGTTCTTTTTTTATTGCAGAAGAGCATGTAATTGATTCAGAAGGTGCATCAATTAATGATCCTTGTGGAAGTTTTGTTCACAAAAGCAAGATTCCACTTTCAAGAGATGCTTATGAAGGACAAATGAAACAACATTCCAGGCCTGAGTCTTGTGTTGAGAGTATAGATTTGTTTTCATCTAACAGTGATTTGATCAACAACACTCCACTGCGAAGAAGTAAGAAAACAGTCTCTAAAATAAAATTACATTGTCCAAAGAAAGGGAGTACTCTGGCTTCACTTCATGATGATGGAGCACCAACAAGTTCAAGTAATGTGAAAAGTAAAGAAAAATATTCTGAAGGAGAAACTGCAGTAGCTTTGAACATTGCAACAGAAGACCTTAAACTTTGTAATACTATAAGCAACACAAATATAAAATTACCACCTCCAGCACAAGCAACCAGCACCACCAAAGAATGTGATCTTGCAGAAACAGGCTCCATATCGAGTGTACATTATAAAAATAACGCTTCACATTTGAAACTAAATTTTTCCTCTCTAAATAAGAAAAATCAGACTAGCTCAAAGAAAAATGGGAAATTATGTAAAGACCAGGTTGCTTACTTAAAGCCAACTAGAAATGATTTATTTAAAGCAAGAGATTTTCCCAGCAGTTTCCCTAACGATTGCCCTATTAAAGAGGACGTGCTGGTGTATGAGGATTTCTTTTCTCCTGTCAATTTGAAAGGTCAAAATAACCTCAGACCTTCGTTAGGTGTGCTTCCACCTGAATCACCAAGTCCTCCTGGAATAATTTTTGGAAGTGTTAAGCAAAAGAGAAAATCACAAGAAACTAATCAAAATTCTATAAATGGAACAAAAAGAGCAAGAAGCATTGCAAATTTCAGTCCTGCAGAGCAACCTGGTGCCAGTACTTGCAGCAATAATGAACCTTTGAATACAGTTGCACTGGTTGGCAAAAATAACGATGGTAAAAACAATGTTACATATCAGCCAGCAGCTGCTGCAACTCATAACCAAAGGAAATCTCATATTAAACAACTACTTCAACATTTTCTTGATGAATCAGAGGAATTGTCAAATAATAAAGTGCCTGAGAAAAAAGAACCACACCTTCACCAGAGTAATGAAGAAAGAAAGCTGGATTTACTTCCAAAAGACTCTCCACTGACTTATCTTTGTGGTAAAGGAATAAAACCTTCATCAAATTTACACACTGAAACAAAAGACAACTGGATGACTTCTATAAAGCTCGATGATCAGTTGAATAAGGAGCAAAATGAAATGGGAAAAGTGCAGTGCCAACAAGAAGACAAATTATCGAAGGATAATTTCTTAAGATTAGAAAGCACTGGCAGCGAAGTCGACAATAACCTTTATATTACATCCAGCCCAAGTATGTGATTGGTTTGATTGTACTTCCTCAAAGCAATAAAATTGCATCTTATTTATGCCATTATTACTACAGGGTGGTAAAATCTGCTCGCCAAATAGTAGAGATTGCTTCAGCTGGAATATAGTTATATCTTTTGTTAATTTGTTCAT
The DNA here is from genome assembly GCF_035084215.1 of Heptranchias perlo. Classification (NCBI taxonomy): domain Eukaryota; kingdom Metazoa; phylum Chordata; class Chondrichthyes; order Hexanchiformes; family Hexanchidae; genus Heptranchias; species Heptranchias perlo. Next base: position 11,141,502 of record NC_090329.1, read on the forward strand.
GGGATGTGGGCGTCGCTGGCAAGGCCGGCATTTATTGCCCATCCCTAATTGCCCTTGAGAAGGTGGTGGTGAGCCGCCACCTTGAACTTCTGCAGTCTGTGTGGTGAAGGTTCTCCTACAGTGCTGTTAGGTAGGGAGTTCCAGGATTTTGACTCAGCGACAATGAAGAAATGGTGACATGTTTCCAAGCCGGGATGGTGTATGACTTGGAGGAGAACGTGAAGATGGTGTTCCCATGTGCCTGCTGCCCTTGTCCTTCTAGGTGGTAGAGTTTGTGGGTTTGGGAGGTGCTGTTGAAGAAGCCTTGGCGAGTTGCTGCAGTGCATCCTGTGGATGGTACACACTGCAGCCACTGTGCGCCGGTGGTGAAGGGAGTGAATGTTTAGGGTGGTGGATGGGGTGCCAATCAAGCGGGCTGCTTTGTCCTGGAGCCTTTTGACTCTTCGTGTGCCCTGTTCTGTCTGATCAGAACTTAATTTTTACTCTATGGCCCAGACGGTGGATGACATACTCCCAAACCTTTGCCAGTGCAATTCTGAAACCATAAAAGCTCCCACCATGATCTGTTTTGTCAACCTGAAAAAGAGCAGATTGTTTTAGTTTTAATTTTCAGATGCTTATTTTAATGATTTATAGAAGTCACTTGCTTTTTTTCTTGTAATAGCTTAATACAGACCAGTTCTAAGGTTGATAAATTTAGCACAACTGATACTTTAAGGGGTACTGCAATGGAATTTATTGGGCCAGGAAGATTTGGCATTAGCTCAACATATAACATCCACATTGCAGGACCAGATCTTTCCTTTTATGGTTCCCTTTCAACATTCTAACAACTTTTTATATTATAGGTGTCTTATGAAGTAAGAGTACACTGTGTTTGTTAGACTTGATTTTAAAGGATTACTCCAGAGTACTGATCAGGAATCCAAAATCAATATCTTTTATTTGGAGAAGGGGGGAGTACAAACCTCAGCAGTGAAAAATCAACTGAAAAAACAATCGAAAGAGATTTAAAATGCTTCTAATAAAGCAATTCAGAAAATATAAGGAAATAAAAAGCTCAATACCTAATTTAGTCAGCCAAGCTTAGGATAGCAGTATTGTAGTTTCCCCTCTGTTAGTACTTCAGTAATACCTCTTTCCTTCTCTGCCTGTTATGCCTTAGAAGCCTTTTGACTCTTCCTGTGCTCTGTTCTGTTAAGAACATGAGAAATTAGAGTAGGCCATATGGTCCTTCGAACCTGCTCCACCATTCAATAAGATCATAGCTGATCTTCGACCTCAACTCCATTTTCCTGCCCGATCCCCATATCCCTTGATTCCCCTAGATTCCAAAAATCTATCGATCTCAGTCTTGAATATACTCAACAACTCAGCATCCACAGCCCTCTGGGGTAGAGAATTCCAAAGATTCACCACCCTCAGTGAAGAAATTTTTCCTCATCTCGGTCCTAAATGGCCGATCCCTTATCTTGAGATTATGACTCCTAGTTCTAGACTCTCCAGCCAGGGGAAACAGCCTCTCAGAATTTTATACATTTCTAAACTCCAGAGAATATAGGCTGATTCTACTCAATCTCTTCTCCTAGGACAACCCTCTCATCCCAGGAATCAATGTAGTAAATATTCGTTGCACCCCCTCTAAGGCAAGTATATCCTTGGGTAAGGAGACCAAAACTGTACACAGTACTTCAGGTGTGGCCTCACCAGAGCCCTATATAATTGCAGCAAGACCTACTTACTTTATACTCCAATGTGATAAAGGCTAATATACCATTTACCTTCCTAATTGCTTGCTGTACCTGCATGTTAACTTTGTGATTTGTGTACAAGGACACCCAAATCATTCTGAACACCAACATTTCTTAGTGTCTCCCATTTTAAAAAATATTCTTCTTTTCTGTTCTTCCTACCAAAGTGGATAATTTCACATTTCCCCACATTATACTCCATCTGCCACCTTCTCGCTCACTCACTTAACCTGTCTTTATCCCTTTGCAGCCTCTTTGCGTCCTCCTCAGTTTATTTTCCTACCTAGCTTTGTATCGTCAGCAATCTTGGATACGTTACACTCAATCCCTTTTTCCAAGTCATTAAGATAGATCATAAATAGCTGAGACCCTAACCCTGATCCTTGTGGCACCCCAGTAGTTACAACCTACCAACCCGAAAATGTCCATTTATTCCTACTCTGTTTTCTGTCCGTTAGCCATGCTAATATATTTGCACCAATTCCATGAGCCCTTATCTTGCGTAACAACCTCTTGTGTGGCACCTTATTGAATGCCTTTTGAAAATCCAAATATACTACATTCACTGGTTGCCCTTTATCTACCCTGATGGTTACACCCTCAAAAAGACTCTCATAGATTTTTCAAACACGATTTCCCTTTCATAAAACCGCATTGACTCCGCAGCCACCTCTTTTAGAACCCGAGGATGTGGACCATCAGGTCCTGGCGATTTGTTGGCGTTTAGTCCCATTAATTTCTCCAGTCACTATTGATCAGAAACTTAACTGGACCAGCCACGTAAATACTGTGGCTACAAGAGCAGGTCAGAGGCTGGGTATTCTGCGGCGAGTAACTCACTTCCTGACTCCCCAAAGCCTTTCCACCATCTACAAGGCACAAGTCAGGAGTGTGATGGAATACTCTCCACTTGCCTGGATGAGTGCAGCTCCAACAACACTCAAGAAGCTCGACGCCATCCAGGACAAAGCAGCCCACTTGATTGGCACCCCATCCACCACCCTAAACATTCACTCCCTTCACCACCGGCGCACAGTGGCTGCAGTGTGTACCATCCACAGGATGCACTGCAGCAACTCGCCATGGCTTCTTCGACAGTACCTCCCAAACCCGCGGCCTCTACCACCTAGAAGGACAAGGGCAGCAGGCACATGGGAACACCACCACCTGCATGTTCCCCTCCAAGTCACACACCATCCTGACTTGGAAATATATCGCCGTTCCTTCATCGTCGCTGTGTCAAAATCCTGGAACTCCCTTCCTAACAGCACTGTGGGAGAACCTTCACCCCACGGACTGCAGCTGTTCAAGAAGGCAGCTCACCACCACCTTCTTGAGGGCAATTAGGGATGGGCAATAAATGCCGGCCTCGCCAGCAACGCCCACATCCCATGAACGAATTGTAAAAAAAAATTTCTCCAGTACATTTTCTTTACTAATCTTTACTAATGTTAAATTTGTTTAGGACAGTGCAGGGATCTCCAAATAAATGGCAGAGCTGTAAGATAATAGGCTGGCTTTATCCAACAGCCGTGCAAAGTGTAAAGCACCTAATGCCTACACAAGCACTTTCCAGCAGAGGTCACTGTATAGCAATTGGGAGCAAGCACCCTCTCGATTGTTTTACACTGGGACACTGTGAAGCAGTAGTGTTTTAACAGCTAATTTGAAAAACCATGGGTGTCTACAATGACAACTGGACTCTGTCTTTGTTCAATCGTTCAAACTAATTTTATTTTTAAAATGTAATATTTAAATTGGATCGCGCCCCATCATGGTAACTAGGGTCTCATTTTTACTTGCTTCACCTCACACATGTGCTGTAATACCTATACACTATAAACTGTAGCCCTATTTACCTTCACTCACATTTGCCAGACCCCATTTGCCCTGAACCCTGTCTCCACCCTGAATTCCTGCCCATTCCATTGCCGTTATCAGATGCCAGATTTAGCACTGTTCCTTCTCCATCTCATTGTACCGCACGAGAATGAAGGTTGGACTATCTCGGCCTTTAAATTGTGAGTGAAAAACACTCTTTGAAATTGTGTAAATATGAAATTATAAGTTAAAACCCAGCTGCTGTTCTTGGCTGCATGAGAACCTGCTGCATCAGTGTGTTGCTGCAGAAGGTGGAGGAGCCAGCAATGTGGGGATTGAGTGTTTGTGGGTGACCAATATTGGGGTGGAAGATTGTAATGCTGAGCAGTAGGAAGAATTGCCCCCATTTAAGTCAGAAACATGTTGGTAATTCTGTTTTAAATTCAGAATTACTGTTTTTTTTGACAACTGAACAGTTCCTTGGAGTATTCTTTGAAGATGAAGTTTGAATATGAATGATCAAGTTTTTAATTGTGTGGTGATCAAAGTGAATGTAAATATAACCAAAAAATAAAATTTTATGACTTTAATTTGCAGTTGCCATCAGATTTTCTTTATGCAGTAAGTTTTTCTCTAAACGGTAATTAGTTTCATACTTTTTCATTACCTGTGAAGTATCCATTCTGGGTATAGTATTAGCCAGTGGAGCTGCAAACACTGACCCAGGTCAGAAGTTAATCATTTGTTTCATGTTAAGTACCGCTGAAAAAAAGTGTAAAAATTAATATTTATTTGCCAATTTCAATCAATTCTATATTTAAAATCAAGAATATTCACCATTTTTAAGGTGGCACTATAAATGTAACGTTACATGACTAATTGATTACAATGGGGCTGGACCTAACATTACTTGACAGCCCCTCACTGAACACACAGGTATCCGAAGCATCAGGCTTTCAGGTCAAAATCGCGGTACTGAGAATCCATAAAGTCTCGAAGCAAACCGTACGAATTTGTCACTGAGCAGATGTACGACACCCCTAGCAAGATTTTGTCCATGTCTCACTCTTAAACCTCCCCCCCCTCCCCCTCCCACCTATGCTGGCTACATTTCCTGATCCAACCTACCTGCTGGCTGCCAACCCCCCAGCACCTTTCCCCCTCCCACATGCAGTACTTCTAGCCACGCCTCAATCCCCCAACCCCATGGACCTGAATTCCTCTTCCTCTACTCCCTTTCTCACTCCCTTCTATTCCCCTTTTCTGCCCCTCATGTTCTCTCCCAATCTCTTCTACTTCCCCTCCCACTGCCTCCTCCATCTCCACCTTCCTATCTCTCGCCACTCCCCTTCTCGACCTTCCCCGATATTCCACCGCCGCCTCCTCCTCCCTTTTCCCCCTCCGAATTGGTTCCCCATTCTCTAACCCTGCTTGACCTGAAAAATTCAAATTGGTCTTGACTGCTCCGGCAGTGGCATGGAAGATCAACTAGTGTTAGAATATTTATATAAACAATTATGAAAGTAGAGATCAGCGCTTCTTGTTTGCAGGTTTTATCATTAGATGCTGCACTGACTTCATTAATGTCGAGTTTGAAAAACTAAATTAGAGCCTTGGTTAACTGAGAAGATTCTCTGATTCCTTAACTGATATTAAAATGTTTGTGCTTATTGTAGAGAAATCGTGTTACCAACAGTTCTTTGGGACAGATTTTTAAAAGTGCTTCCCATCGTAGTTTAGGGTGACTATCTTAGGAGCAAATTGGGATTTGGAAAGCCACCATATATTGGATTTACATATATATAAATTTCAATGCGTTTTGTATTTCTGTTTTTCTTTTGCAGGATACAGGGCATTGTTACCCTCCCCTTTTTTCAATGCTGTGAATGGATTTACTTGTCTTCCGGTTTCTAGTTCTGGGAAATATCTTCACCAAAATCTTGAACCATTTTCTCTCTCTTCAGGTGCAGATGGACCTGCTCTGTGTATCCAAAATGTTCTGGTTTCATTTATGTTTGTTGTACATTACGATTATTTGTGTAAAAGAAACACAATTTGGTCAACTTGAAATATAATTTCCAAAACAAAATTAAAACTTGCTTTTGTGACAATTTAAACCTGGATGCAATAAACTAACTTCAGTTGAACTTGTTTTTTTCCAGGTAATAATGAGAAACACAACATAACTGAACTAACAAATAGAACCATTGGATGCAAGTGGAAGACAAAGAGAAAGGAGGGGAAACGTGTAAAGGTTAGTGTAGCTCGTTACTGAATATTATACACAATTAAGTTCTTTTAGCATAAATTATAATGTCAGAGAAAGGTTTTCTTCAATTTTTGCTTAAATTAATTTTTTTTAAAGTTGGTGCTGAACTCACTGTGTTGTTAGGTATGACTAGCTCACTTTGAAAACATTTTGCAGCATATGCAACATTCCCTATTGGTGCTGAGGTCTTCTAGCAGCAGTTAAATTTTGTGTTGGACCTCCACTACTTTGAATCGCTGTGTGAATGGGTCATTTTCAAGTGTTAGTGTCTCACAATATCTTCTTAATACTTTGAGGAATATGTAGTAGTTAACTAAATTTGAACTTGAAATACAAGGTTGCAGAGACATTTTAACAATGCGATATATTGCAATAGAATGCAAAAATTTTGTTTGTAAATGCTGATGATCACCAATTCACCCCAGTTTCTGCTGATTGTGGTCGAAGATCTAGTGAATTTACGCTTCAACCTAAAAATCTCTTTGCAACTCATTATGCACCAATTTTCAAAAAAAAATTAAATATAAAAACAAAGTTGCTTGCGTTGAAGATCTTCACTGAGCAATGGCATAAATATTATTGACAAGGAAGGAAAACAGGGAATTCAGTCATGAAGGACTGCATAGTTCAAGATTAATTTGTATGTGGAACAGTTGCGCCAGTAGCATAGAAGTTCCACTGATAGTTGGAAATGTTTAGTAGCAGGCAGCGACTGGAGACCGTACTCCCTGGTATGTGGGTGTGGACTTGGACATCCAAAATATCAGCATGGCTGCTAATGAATTCCTGGCACCTGCTGTTCACCTAACAAGGACTGAACCTGCCCTTGTTAGTTGTCAAATGACCAACTGTGACTATGCTTCTTGGGGAGAGGGGGATGATGAGTGGGATCTCTTTGGCTTCAAGATGATACGTCAGGCATTGGAAATGAAGTCAGTTGAATCCTCTGTGGCTGGGTAATTTGTTACCTGAACCAGGCAGGTCTACAGTACTCCAGGGCACTGTTAATGATTGACCAGCAGTTTGGCTCACTAATTAAACCTGCAGGATATCTCACTGGGGGCCCGGATTCTTCCTGCTTGGCTCTAAATAACCCTGCAAGCCAGTGACCTAATGGGTAGAGTGGTCCTATCTAGACAAATAGTGGCGAGCTTATCTGTACTAGTAAGTCATGTGTTTTTAACTGGTTAAACTCCTGCAGTACTTCAGTGCACACTTGAAGGTCCCTAATCATTGGCTTTACCAAACTGTGCTTAAGCTCTGTAGGACTTATCTAAGTGAGCTGTGCACCAATGGGGAAGAGAATGTGCAATCAGTATCGGCCAAACAGAAATTCAACATGTAGATTTCTCAGCTTGATTTGGAGACTCTTGAAAATAATGATGGGTTTTCACATGTCAAATATCCAGTTAACCAAAAAATGCACAAGTGTTTTCTCTCTTTTTCAGTTGGAAGGGGTGTGTGCCTTCATCTGAAAGGCCGTAGGAATTTTTCAAGTGCCAGAAGGAATGGGAGAATGTAAAATTCCTTTTGACAGGATACTGTTGGCAAAATGTTAGTAGCTGTGTGACAGTGGAAGCTGGAAGCTAAAATCACACAATTAGGACCTAAGCTCAAATCAGTGAACATAGCTTCACAAGCTTCAAATGTAAAGGAGAAATCAATGACACACTCTCAAGTGGAACAGAGAGGCTTTTACACAAATATGATCATGAAGACAAGCTGAGCTGCTTCCTGGCACATCAGATGTAGAAGCAGCAGGATGCCAACTTTACAGCACATGTAAGAAAGGAAAATAAGATTATCACCCATCATGGTGAAGATTAAGAGGACCACTGTCAGGTGTTACAGCAAGCAACTCACTGTAACTCCCCTCCCATGATGAAATGTAACAACACCAATTACAGTTAGATGTCCAGGCTTTGGAGGGTTCCATTCGGAAATGGCTGAAAGAAATTCTAGCAGCTTTTTATTGGAATTCCCAGCCCAAGCGATTTTCTTTTGTTGAATTTTTCTTAGATTGTACACAGAATGTGCAAGAAAGGTGCCATGTGTTTGTTGACATCGTTTTTTGTACCAGTCTAAGTATTACAAGGATCAGGGTTATGCTGTTTTGTTAGAGGTGGCTAAAAGGAGAGGAGGCAGTGCATTGGAACCCCGCTAACTTGTCTTGGCATGGTGCTGAGTTGGGGTTGCTATTCCTGTGATGCATGGAGTGCGTGAGGCATACTGTTGTTTATCTTCTCATATCAGCCTGCTTCTGTTTTTTTTAAAAAGTCTTTATCAGAGTCAATCATATATGGAAAATCATCTCTCTTAAACATGTTGAACACAGCAATTATAGCACTGGCTTCAAGATCTCAGGAAAGGCACTGGCCAGGAGACTTGAGGCTTTAAATGCTCAAGCTCGTACACCTGTACCAAATTGCTTATTTGAAATAAAAAATGTGAACAGTGCAGCAATTAGTATATTGTAGTGCTGAAATAATCTTATCTAAGTTTAATAATTTAAGAATTATGACTACTATTCAGTTTTAATACTGTAGATTTTTTTTTTAAGTGCTGAGTCCACTTTTCCTCGTTTTTTGCCCGAAAACTTGCAATGTGGAGTTAATGAAGCAGAAATAAGAAAATCTTGGGGTGCACATATAGCAAATTTTTCAGTATACATTTTTTCATTTTGATATTCCTATAACTGCAATTCTATATTTGTGTGCTTCATATTTTTTTGAATCTACTAACTTGCCAATAGGTGTGTTGAATATGGTTTTTATGAAGGAGAGGCATTTTAGTGTAATGAAATGCAGCCATTTTGCAACTATCATCAGGATATGAACAAAGGAACAGGAGTAGGCCAGTCAGCCCCACAAGCCTGTTCCGTCATTCAATTCGATCATGGCTGATCTATATCTTAACTCCATCTACCCACCATGGTTCCATATCCCTAGCAAAAAATCTATTTTGAAATTTTCATTTGACTCAGCCTCAACAGCTTTTTGGGTGGGGGGGGGGGGGGGGGGGAGTTCCAGATTTCCACTACCCTTTGTGTGAAGAAATGCTTTTTGACAACACCCATGAACGGCCTCGCTCTAATTTTAAGGTTATGCCTCCTTGGTCTGGACTCCCCCAAAGAGGAAATAGTTTAGCTATTAACTCCTTTGATAATCTTAAACACGTCAATTAGATCACCCCTTAATCTTTTATATTCAAGAGAATACAAGCCTGGTCTATGCAACCTGGCCTCATAATTTAACCCTGTTAGCCCCAGTATCATTCTGATGGATCTACTCTGCACCCCCTCCAAGGCCAATGTATCCTTCCTGAGGTGCGGTGCCCAGAACTGAACACAGTACTCCAGATGAAGTCTAACCAGAGCTCTGTACAGCTAGAACATAACTTCCACCCCTTTTGAGATAAAGACCAACATTCCATTAGCCTTTAAATTATTTTTTGTACTTGTCCACTAGCTATTAGTGATTTCTGTGCTTGGACCCCTAAATCTCTCTGCTGATCCACAGTTCCTAGCTTCCCACCATTTAGAAAATACTCTGATCTATCTTTCTTAGGTCCAAAGTGGATGACCTCACACTTCCCCACATTGAACTCCATCTGCCACAGTTTTGCCCATTCGCTTAATCTATCAATGTCCCTTCGCAACTTTCTGTTCCTATTGGATATGTAGCGCTCTATTCCGTCATCGAAGTAATTTATGAATATAGTGAAACGCTGAGGCCCCAATGCAGATCCCTGGGGGACACCAATAACATATTCTTCCAATTTGAGTACATACCCATTATCCCTACACTCTGTCTCCTACCTCCTAACCAATTCCCTATCCAAACAAATAGGGTGCCTCCAATTCCATGTGCTCTCATTTTTGTAAATAGTTGCTTGAGTGGAACCTTATTGAATGCCTTATAGAAGTCCATATAAATAACATCCACGGACACTCCCTCATTTACCATGTTAGTTACCTCCTCAAAAAATTCAACGAGGTTCATTAGACATGACTGACTCTACAAATTTATGCTGGCTTTCTCTAATCAGCTCATATTTGTCCAAGTGCTCAGTCACTCTTTCCCGAATAACAGATTCAAGTAACTTCCCCACAACTGACATTAGACTAATAGGCCTATAATTTCCTAGTTTATCTCTCCTACCCGTCTTAAATAATGGAGTGACATTGGCAGTTTTCCGATCCAAGGGACAATTCCTTAATCGAGTGTGTTTTGGAAGATCATCAATAATTTCCACACCTACTTCTTTTAATACCCTGGGAAACCATCGGGTCCTGGAGACTTGTCTATCTTTAATCTCATTGGTTTCGCCATCACCATTTTTTTATTACTTATGTTGAATCTAGTTGGTTCCTTCCCTTGATTTATTTCTGGTTTTCCTTGTATCTCCGGTACTTCATCCTCATCCTCTGCTGTGAAGACTGATTATAAAGTAACTATTGAGTAAGTTTGCCATTTTCTGATTTCCCAGGATCAAGCACTTGCAGGACAGTTATGGTTAAATATAGGGTATAGCTGTTAAACTGCTCCAATGATCCAGTCTTACAAGAGGAATCTTTCTTGCACCAGGGTAATATCATTTCTCACATCAGTCTCTCGTGATGGGTAATCAAAATATCCATATAATCAATAGAAATAAACAATTTTCATGTGGTTTAGTGTTATGCAGAGCAGTGGCTCTATCCATGAGGCCACTGAGGGAGTTCCTAATCATAGGATACATTTTTGAGAAATAGTTGTTTTCTTTTCAGTGAAAACTGACTGGAGTGGAGCCTGTTGTGCTGAATTCCTTCTCTCATTACCACCTTGGAGAACTGTGAGATGTTAAAGGATTTGACTACAAGCAATTGTTACTATATCCTGAAAAGTTTGTTTTTCACTTTTTTTGTATTTTCAGTATAAAATATCCATCAAAAAGTTTGTAATAACGAAGTCACATTGAATTTTGACGTGACATTCAGTCTTAGAGGCTTCTTAAAAAAAAAAGAGCAGATACAAATAAATGCAGTTTCTGGTGAACAATCTCATGGGCCTACACATCTGCAAAATTCAGTAAGACCAGCAAATGCCAGGTTAAAAAGTAAAACTTTTATACTTCAACAATTTGCCTGAGCCCATTCTCAAAATAGCACATCTACAGAAAACTGTTTCAATTTCTCATTGTGTAGGGTTATCCGGGTTACAGAACTATACTAATACATATTGTTATGCTGGTTCAGGAGCCGCAAAGTAGAGAGGACGGCCTCCTCCAGTCAGCAGGGACTTAGGAGCAGACAGGCACGGTGAGTGGGAATGTCTGTGTTGTTAGAACTCATTTGTTTGTCGCCCCACACATCTGAATCTAAGACCTCATGACTCTTAGATTAGAAGGGGGAGAAAGAGGGACCAAACTACATGAAAGAGGCTTTTAAAATAATCTGAACCAGCAACGGAATATATTAGAAACTGCATCCACTAAGTGACAGTAATAGAAAGACAGTGACAAGAAAATGGTAACATTTCAACAAGACCCCAAGAGAAATTTAATTTTAAAAAAAACCCCTGAAGATTGAGTTAAATTTTTATTCTAGGATTTAAGTGATACAGGAAAGCTTCCAGTCTATATGAAACGGATAAGGCGATTCAAATCTAAAATACTTAATGTGGCGAGAAACAGATGATGTTCTCTGGTCATTTTAGCTGACAAAATGAGAGTGGTTCATAAAGCAGTTGCGGAAAGATTTGAGTCATTTTGTGTTGGAGATGTAATTTTCAAGACAGTGAAATTTAATTTTAAGAGGGGAATTAGGGCAGTTTTGTCACCTTAGCAAAAATTTACATGTGAGACATGGTACATGATATGATTTGTGCTACATGGTGGTACAAAAATATAATTTTAAATGTGCAAGATCTGATATCTGTGACATTGCACATGGACATCAATTTCTGCTTCAATATTTTTTATTTTGCTTTCTTTTTTTTCTCTCTCCCTCCCTTTCTCTCCCTCCATCATATACTTTGTTAACACTCTTAATTTTCAGATCACTTAGAAAGTCAAGTATACACTGTGCATGCATAATATCATTGTGGATACAGCACAGGAGGATGCTATTCAGTCCATAGTGCCTGTGCCGGCTCTTTGAAAGAGCTATTTTTTCTCCGAGTATTTATCCAATTCCCTTTTGAAAGTTACTATTGAATCTATTTCCACCACCCTTTCAGGCAGTGCATTCCAGATTATTACAACTCGCTGCATTTATATATAAAAAAAAAGTTTCCTCATGTCACCTCTGGTTCTTTGGACGACCTCCTCAAATCTGTGTCCTCTGGTTACTGACCCATCTGTTCATGATTTTGAACATCTCTATCAAATTTCTAACCTTCTCTGTTCTAAAGAGAATAACCCCAGCATCTCCAGTCTCCACATAACTGAAGTCCTGTATTCCTGGTACCATTCTAGTAAATCTCTTCTGCACCCTCTCTAAGGCCTTGACATTGTTCCTAAAGTGTGGTGCCAAGAAATGAACACAATACTCCAGCTGTGGCCTAACAAGTGTTTTATAAAGGTTTAGCATAACTTCCTTGCTTTTGTACACTATCGAGACGAAATTGGGCCATGTGATGCCCGTTTTGTCGGCTCTGCGAGCACACCTAAACTCCTAAAATGGCGTCCGAGATGCGCGCGCACAGTTCCGACACGAAGTGTGCAGGACGCCATCTTGGTAAAGGGGTTTGCACATGTGCACCTAACTAACGCTGGCAGCAAATAGAATAGGGAGATTAGGATGCGAATCAATGTGCAACGCTGATTTGAAGCAGACGGTGACATTTTTAAACTCCACGCTCCAGCCAACACACTGTCTTAACCTCGCACAGCTGAACGAGATTTAAACAACATGAGGGACCCCCCACAACCTGAGCTATTTAAAGGGATCATGCAGGAGTTACAGGTTAGTTGCTGGAGTATTTATTCTGGCTGCTGGTGCAATTGTATGTGTTTTTGGAAGTTTCCGATACTTGGCTAAAGTTGCAATATTCTATAGAGTGGTCTGGCTGGTCTTGCAGTACTGTTAGTGGCATTTAAAATAGTGCGCTGGAAAAAGTTGCTTTCAGACATGGATAGCCTGCTAGGGCTTCCTCTGGGAATTGAACATGACTGGGAGAATGAGGAGAGGCCACGCAGAGCACAAAAAGCTTCTAGAAGAGGGAGGAGGAGGAGTAGGACACTCAGCAGGAGGCCATAATCCAAGAAGGGTCTTCAGGGACCAATTCTCTTGCACTGGTTATCGCTGAAAATGAGGTATCGGACATCTGTGGTTCACTAAAGAGGTCGTGACTGAAATTTGGCAACTGCTGTAACCACAACTGCAGCCTCAAAACAGGGCAAGGACAAGCATTGCCTGTGGCTGTCAAGGTAACTGTGGCACTTAAATATTACAGCTCTGGCTGTTTTCAGGCTAATGCTGGAGGTATAAGCAACATCTCGCAATTTGCAGTGTACTGGTGTATAAGGGAGGTCACTGAGGCTCTGTACGCACTCAAACAGATTCATCGCATTCCCTCTTGCCAGAGACAAGCAGCAGGAGCGAGCACGAGGGTTTCCTCGTATTGCAGGCTTCCCCACGGCGCAGGGTGTCATTGACTGCACACGTATTGCCCTGCGCGCTCCACATCTGAACTCAGCCATATTCATGAACAGAAAGAGATTCCACTCCCTCAATGTGCAGCTGGTGTGCAGCCACACGAAGCGCATCATGTAAGTCAATGCCTGCTACCCTGACAACAGTCATGATTCCTTCATCCTGCGGCAGTCCTCTATGCCACCTATATTTAAACCAGCACGGCAAGTCAAAGGCTGGCTACTGGGCGACAAGGGTTATCCCCTCATGAAATGGTTCATGACTCCGGTCCGGAACGCATGCTCATGTGCACAGCAGGCCCTCAAGAAGAGCCTATCTGCCACGTGGAACATCATTGAGCACAACACAGGTGTTCTCAAGCAACGTTTCCGCTGCCTGGATCACTCTGGAGGAGCCCTTCAGCACTCAGCTGAGTGGGTATCAAGATTTGCCGTTGTCTGCTGCATGATGCACAACCTCGCCATTATGAGGGAGCAGCCTTTGCCACCGCCTATTAGGCGAGAACCGGAAGAGGCAGGGAGGCTACAAGTTTGACGGGCCCTGTCTGCCAGGGCTTTGCATGATCAGATTATTAATGAGCGACACCAGTAGCCTCAATGACACTTCTCCATTCACCAACAGTCCCACACTCCTTAACTTTCCCCTGTCACATGACCATCAAATTGTCTTCCTTATGATTACACATTGGTTCCTCCCTCAGTTCACCACCGATATAAAAATCAGCACCAAATGCAAATTTAAATCCACATTTATAAATTAACACATGAAATGATGCAAACAAGATGAGACTATTGACCCTTGTGCATTCCCTTAGTGCCTGTCGTGCGTGTGCCTTTACCTTTCCTAGTGCTGCTCTGAGGTGCATCCCCAGTGGCTGGGGTATTGGTGGTGGAATACTGCTGACCTTCAATTGAGGAGTGTGCAGGTGGCCTTGGAGAACGACCTCAAGCAGCTCTGGGCCGAGAAGGCCTGGCTTCAGACTGCACCACCTCGGCCTGGGCTGCAGCAGTCTGGGCTGGCTGACTGACTGGCAACAGCAAGGGCACTGGTGGAGTGGCAGGGGTGGGAGCAGTAATGCTGTCATCCTGAGAGAGGACTGCAGGTTCATCATCCATGGCTCTGCTGCATTCTCCGGGGGTGGTGCCTCAGCCATTCTGGTGATCTGTTGGAGAACAGATTGCTGGACTGCTGTGCTGCCTTGGAAGCCCCTTTCAACAATGGCACCCAGAACCACAATAGCTGCGGTCTGAGTTTCCAAGGTAGCAGTCAGACGTTAGATGGCAGATTTTGTGCTGCAGTGGAAGCTGTGACATCAGTCATCAGATGCTGCATCATTGTGGGTTCCACAGGTGTGCTGTGGAGGTGACCACCCATTCCATGTGGGAAAGGATGGGCTCCAAGTTTTGGGCCAATCCCTGTGCTAAGTTGGAGCTGGACTCTCTAACAAGATAAATTAAAGATAGTATTAAATCAAAGAAAGAGGCATATAAGGTTGCCAGAAATAAGCAGTAAGCCTGAGGATTTGGAGCATTTTAGAATTCAGCAAAGGAGGACCAAGAAATTGATAAAGAAAGGGAAAATAGAATATGAGAGTAAACTAGTGAGAAACATAAAAACGGACTGTAAAAGCTTCTATAGGTATTTAAAAAGGAAAAGACTGGCGAAGGCAAATGTGGGTCCCTTACAGACAGAGACGGGAGAATTTATAATGGGGAATAAGGAAATGGCAGAGAAATTAAACACATACTTTGTGTCTGGCTTCACGGAAGAAGACACAAAAAAACTCCCAGAAGTACAAGAGAACCAAGGGTCTGGCGAGAATGAGGAACTGAAAGAAATTAGTATTAGTAAGAAAATTGAACTCGAGAAATTAATGGGACTGAAAGTTGATAAATCCCAAGAACCTGATCTACATCCCAGGGTTTTGAAAGAGGTGACTATATAGATAGTGGATGCATTGGTTGTCGTCATCTAAAATTCTATAAATTCTGGAATGGTTCCTGCTGATTGGAGGGTAACAAATGTAACCCCTCTATTTAAGAAAGGAGGGAGAGGGAAAACAGGGAACTACAGACCTGTTCGCCTGACATCAGTATTGGGGAAAATGCTAGAATCTATTATAAAGGATGTGATAACAAGACACTTAAAAAAAATAATAATAATAGGATTTGGCAGAGTCAACATGGATTTATGAAAGGGAAATCATGTTTGACAAACCTATTGGAGTTCTTTGAGGATGTAACTAGTAGAATAGATAAGGGGGAACCAGTGGATGTGGTTTATTTGGATTTTCAGAAGGCTTTCGATAAGGTCCCACACAGGAGGTTGGTGAACAAAGTTAGAGTACATGGAATTGGGGGTAATATACTGGCATGGATTGAGAATTGGTTAAGACAGAAAACAGAGTAGGAATAAACAGGTCTTTTTCAGGTTGGCAGACTGTGACTAGTGGGGTACCGCAGGGATTGGTGCTTGGGCCCCAGCTATTCACAATCTGTATCAACGATTTGGATGAGGGAGCCAAATGTAATATTTTCAGGTTTGCTGATGACACAAACTAGTTGGGAATGTGAGTTGTGAGGAGGATGCAAAGAGGCTTCAAGGGGCTATGGACAAGCTAAGTGAGTGGGCAAGAACATGGCAGGTGGAATATAATGTGGAAAAATGTGAAGTTATCCACTTTGGTAGGAAAAACAGAAATGCAGAGTATTTTTTAAATGGTAAGAGATTGGGAAATATTGATGTTTAAAGGGACCTGGGTGTCCTTGTACATGAGTCACTGAAAGCTAACATGCAGGTGTGGCAAGCAATTAGGAAGGCAAATGGTATGTTGGCCTTTACTACAAGAGGATTTGAGTACAGAAGTAAAGATGTCTCACTGCAATTATGTAGGGCCTTGGTAAGACCGCTCCTGGAGTATTGTGTACAATTTTGGTCTCCTTACCGAAGAGAGGATATACTTGCCATAGAAGGGGGTGCAACGGAGGTTCACCAGACTGATTCCTGGGATGGTGGAATTGTCATATGAGGAGAGACTGAGTAGACTAGACCTGTATTCTCGAGAGTTTAGAAGAATGAGAGGTGAGCTCATTGAAACATACAAAATTCTTATAGGGCTCGACAGGGTAGATGCAAGGAAGATGTTTCCCCTGGCTGGGGAATCTAGAACCCAAGGGTCACAGTCTCAGAATAATGGGTAGGCCATTTAGGACTGAGATGAGGGGAAATTTCTTCACTTAGAGGGTGGTGAATCTTTTGGAATTTTCTACCCCAGAGGGCAGCGGAGGCTCAGTCATTGAGTACATTCAAAACAGAGGTCGATAGATTTCTAGATATTAAAGGCATCAAAGGATATGGGGATAGTGCAGGAAAATGGCATTGAGGTAGAAGATCAGCCATGATCTTGTTGAATGGCGCAGCAGGCTCGAAGGGCTGGATGGCCTACTATTTCTTCTGTTCTTGACATTGTGCGCAGGCTTTCCAGTGCACCAAGCATTTGGTCGTGTACGCCCATCAGCCACCTTCTGGAGCCTGGCCCATCAAAGACATCATCTGATTCCTCTGTAGCGGAACTAGTGTGCAATCTCTCCCGGCGAGCTGGCATCTGAGGTATCAGTTCCCCCCCCCCCCCCCCCGGCTCCTGCGGACTTGTGCCCGGTGTGTCACCGCGTGCAGATCCCTCCTCTATCCTAGCCTCTAAACTATGCACAGTGTCAGTTTCTGAGTTGGCGCCTGAGAGTGTAAGATCGAGTGACGATGATACGAAACTCAGAAACGGAGTAAACAATGTGACGGATAGTAACAGACTTCAGGAGGTCATAGACAGACTGGTGAAATGGGCAGATATATGACAGATGAAATTTAACACAGAAAAGTGTGAAATGATACATTTTGGTAGGAAGAGTGAGGAGATGCAATATAAACTAAATGGTACAATTTTAAAGGGGGTGCAGGAAAGGCATATGGGATCCTATCTTTTTCTGCCTCCTTTGGGCAGGTTCCAGTTCTTGGGTATCTGAAGTGACAAAGGGGAAACGGGTTGAGTTGTGGTGCGGGGAGAGGAGAAAGTAAGATGTGCGTGCTTACACCATCTGCAGCACATGAGTCAGAAAAGATTTTGGGATGAGGGAGAAGTGGGAAGCAAGGAGGAGAATTCAGTATGCAGAGGCCCTCGTCGTTGATACCTCCAGCTTCGCCAGTGGCCACGGCCTCAGCAATGGCCCTTGCAACGATGGCCAGCACTATCTCCTTCATGGGAGTTAGGATGTGTAGGCACGCCTGTTCTTCCTCCAGTTCTTTCTCGCTGCCTACTGTTATGTGCCTTCTCCTGCAAGGAAGAGGTTAGTGTGTCAGTAAGTGTCCTGCAAGATGTTTGGATGATCTGGCTGTCATGGTGAATAGCTGCCCGTGTATGTGACCTATGAGTTGCGGGTGTGCGGCTTGCAACAGTGGTAATGTGTGAGGATGAGATGAAGTATCTGATTTGAAGAGTTGAGTACTGATTGAAAGAGTTTGTTGGTAGGTGGGGATGATGGGTGTAGTGCGCGGTGCAATTGGTAGGATATTCTACTTGACAGTTGAACTTACTCGTGTCAAATCATTAAACTTCTTCCTGCACTGCGTCCATGTTCTTGGCGCCTATGCTCCTGGCATTAACCTTGTCCACCTCTTCCTCCTACTGCCTCTTGAGCATATGTCTGGAGGGCCTCCTGTCCCCCTGCAGATATAGGAGGCCCCTCCTTCTGTCCGCCAATTCCACTAAGGCCTCCAGTGCATCATCCGAGAACCTTGGTGCACGCTGTCTCGCAGGCTCAGCCGTTGTTCAATATATTGCAGCACAGAATCACTTCACAATTGACTTCCACCACTTCCTGCAGCCACAGTGCACCTCCCCTTGAAGAGGTGCAGGCTGCCTTTCAGTAGTGCTGGCCACTCCCGATATCGGGGCCCCCTGCTGGTGCGTGCAGCCAATCAACAGTGCAGGTAACACTAGTTGTACGCAGTGATCGTTGAAATCATCAGGCAGCACGAATGTTACATGCTGCCTGCATGGCAACCAACGAGCGTGGGTTAATCATGCATCGCGATCCCAGGGTCCGTTTTTGGGGGTTAGCCATTATATTGCCTCTATTAATAAAGCCCAGGATCCCATATGCCTTTCCTGCACCCCCTTTAAAATTGTACCATTTAGTTTATATTGCATCTCCTCACTCTTCCTACCAAAATGTATCATTTCACACTTTTCTGTGTTAAATTTCATCTGTCATATATCTGCCCATTTCACCAGTCTGTCTATGACCTCCTGAAGTCTGTTACTATCCGTCACATTGTTTACTCCGTTTCTGAGTTTCGTATCATCTGTAAACTTTGAAATATACCCTCTATACCCAAGTCCAGGTAATTTTTTTTTGTATGTATGGTATTGCTGTGATTTTGCTCATTCTGTCCTTTTTTGGCTTATAGATTCTAATGTGAGGGTTGGAATTCAGTGCCTTTAAATTTAGTATCTTTTCAAAGTAAATTGTTTGACCAAGGTGCGGTGCCCAGAACTGCTCACAGTACTCCAGGTGCGGTCTAACCAGTGTTTTGTATAGCTGCAGCATAACTTCTGCCCCCTTGTACTCTTGTCCTCTAGATATAAAGGCCAGCATTCCATTTGCCGCCTTGATTATTTTCTGCACCTGTTCATGACACTTCAATGATCTATGAACCTGAACCCCTAAGTCCCTTTGGACATCCACTGTTTCTAACTTTTTACCATTTAGAAAGTACCCTGTTCTATCCTTTTTTGATCCAAAGTGGATGACCTCACATTTGTCTACATTGAATTCCATTTGCCACAGTTTGCCCATTCACCTAATTTATCAATATCCCTTTGTAATTTTATGTTTTCATCTACGCTGCTTACAATGCCACCAATCTTTGTGTCATCGGCAAACTTAGATATGAGACTTTCTATGCCTTCATCTCAGTCGTTAGAGTCATAGAGTTATACAGCACGGATAGAGGCCCTTCGGCCCATCGTGTCCGCGCCGGCCATCAAGCCCTGTCTACTCTAATCCCATATTCCAGCATTTGGTCCGTAGCCTTGTTAATAAATATTGTGAATTATAGAGGCCCCAAGACAGATCCCTGCGGGACTCCACTGGTCACATCCTGTCAATGTGAGTACCTACCCATTATCCCTACTCTCTGTCGCCTTTCGCTCAGCCAACTTCCTAACCAAGTCCGTACTTTTCCCTCGATTCCGTGGGCTTCTATCTTAGCTAACAGTCTCTTTTATGTGGGACCTTATCAAATGCCTTCTGGAAGTCCATATAAATAACATCCATTGACATTATCCTGTCTACTACATTAGTCACCTCTTCAAAAAATTCAATCAGGTTTGTCAGGCATGACCTACCTTTCACAAATCCATGCTGGCGCTCTCTAATTAACTGAAAATTCTCGAGGTATTCAGTCACGCTATCCTTAATTATAGACTCCAGCATTTTCCCCACAACAGATGTTAGGCGAACTGGTCTATAATTCTCCGGTTTCCCCCTCTCTCCTTTCTTAAAAAGTGGAGTGACATGTGTAATTTTCCAATCGAGAGGGACAGTTCCTGAATCTAGAGAACTTTGAAAGATTATAGTTAGGGCATCCGCAATGTGCTCACCTACTTCCTTTAAAACCCTGGGATGGAAACCATCTGGTCTTGGGGATTTGTCACTCTTTAGTGCTATTATTTTCTTCATTACTGTTGAACCCACAGCCTCCTGACTCAGAGGCGAGAGTGCTACCACTGGGGCAAGGCTGACACGTTATTACCATAGGCTAAGCTTCATTATTAGTTGAGGTGCAAAAGACAAAATATTCCACAGAAGGGAAGACACTTGAATGATTCAGTGGTAGATTGCCCCATGTTGGCTTCCTTTACCTCCACTCGACTCTTATAGCTAAACAATTGGACCAGAGACCTTTCTCGCTCATTGAGTACTATTATTTGCAGTGGCTGTCTTGCACTTGTCCTGCTGGTTGAATGGTACAGTTCTTGTTGTTCTTTACATCATTACCCCTTTCTTAAACCACTTGCCAAGTCTTTCAATTTCTGAAGATGGCATTCAACCATCTGTTTATTTGCAGGACTTTTTTTCGGCATTTCCTGGATTGGAGGCTGCTTTACTATGGTGAGAAAGAAGCACTGTAACAATGAAGGTCAACAATGACCCATTAAAACCGCCTTTTTGGACATATTTGGATTTTTCCCGATTTGGTATGTGGGGTCAAGAGGTCTATTTGATTATTAAGGTGATAAATTGATATTGTTAGGATTGATTTCCGATGGAATGGCTTAATTACCACCAGAAGAGAATCGCATTTTTGCAAAATGGAAAAACATCATGTTCCTTCATGGATGACAATTGAGAGCTTTGCCTAAAGAATACCAGCAATGTTACGTTGAATACATAGAAAATCCCCCCAAAGTGTGATGGGAATTTCTTCTTTTGGACAACATCGCCTTGTTCATGGTGCCTTATTTAGGGAAATCTGTAGATATATTTAGTAAGTAATCAGCTCTCCATAGCAAGGTATAAAGAACGGTGCTGTTCATAGAGATGAGGAAGATTAGATGGTACTATCACAGTTTTGGAGTCGAGAGGAGTTTGTGTACAAGAGATTTGATTTTGGAGGGGTTCAGGTCCACCATCCACATCACACAAGTATATATTAAGAACCAGGTTCCTGCAATTGCTAATGCTGTGGTTTCAGCCTTTGACCTTGATTCAAAAGCAGCCCCTCAATTTTTATATAAAATTACATCGAAATTATAACATAGAAACAGGCCATTTGGCCCAACCATGTTGGTTTTTATCGTCCATGCAAGCAGTGGTCCTAATCCCACGTACCGGCCTTGTTCCCATATTCCTCTGTCCTCTCCTCCTTCAACTACCCATGTAATCTGATCTTAAATGCTGACATGGCCTCTGCTTCAATCACCAACTCCAGTCGTGCACTCTAGAGGCTCAATCCTGTGCGTAAAAAGAAAAAAGTAAGTTTCTCCTGCTCTATCCTAAATCTTAAATTTAATCTCATCATATCCCCTAATTCTAGACCCCTCAACTACTGAAAGTAGTCTGTTTCTATTTACTCCGTTCCATTCCTTCATAATTTTAAACACATCTATTGAATCACTGTATAATCTCCACTGTTCTCTTGAAAATAAACCCAATTTCTCACATTTTTTTCATATTTGTATTTCCTCACATCAGACAGCAGCCTGGTGAATTTGCACTGCACTATTTCCTCAACATCCTTCCCATAGTGTGGCGTCCAAAATTGACCAATGTGCATCAACCGTGGTCTTAACAAGCTTTTACATCCTGACTTTTACCTCTTGCCATGAAAAGCAGTATTGAATTAGTTGTTTTTATGGCCTTATCCACTTGAGGTGCTGCTTTTAATGTCTTGTGAACCTGAATACCCAAATCCCTCTGCTGTTCCACATCACCCAGCTTTCTCCCATTCAAAGTACGTTTTGGTTAAAAATTATATCACTCTCACTTACTGACATTGAATTCCATCTGCCACTTTTTTGCCCATTCCACTCTTATCAATGTCGTCTTGCAGCTTCCTTTGGTTCTCTCAATTATTTACTATGCCTCCTATTTTAATATCGTCTAAGAAAAATTTGGACACCATTCCCTCTAGCCCAAAATCCAAATCATTGATGTACATAATGAACAGAAGCAGTCCCAGAATAGAACCCTGTAGGACACCGCTACCCACTTCCAACCACTCTGAAAATCTGCCCTTAACACTCTGTTTCCGCCCTTTTAACAGGTTTTTAAGCCAATTTGATGACCTTTCCCTAATTCAAAACCCCTTCATCTTTTCCAATAGTCTCCTGTGTGGTACCTTGTCAAAAGCTTTCTGAAAGTTCATGTACACCACATCTGCTACACTTCTCCCATCCACCATATCTGTCACTTCCTCAAAGAACTCTAATGGGTGTGTCGAGCACAATTTTCCTTTCTCTTAATCTTTAATTTAGGATTCCAAAATTTCTCCGACCATAGATGTTAAACTAACTGGCCTATAATTATTCAGGTTCGAATGTCTACCATCAGCTTTTTTTTTTTGAGTATTGGGCAAGGAAATAGTCTTTCCTTAAACCAGAGGAAATGATTACAGAAAATGAGGTTTATAATGTATTATTGTTAGAGAAATAAAATTGAGTAGCCCTGTGAAACTGTGTTTTGGTTTTATTTTTAAAGAAGTCAATTTGTGCAGCACAGGGAGCTCTGAGCAGGTTGTATAGTAGTTATGAGTTGGAGTTTTGTTTTAAGATTTATTGCATTATTAGTAAGTTGTTGCACTTAATTTTTGCATTAAATTTCTTTTAAAATAATACTTGGAAGACAATTCTCTGTGCCCAGTCGAGCAAACTTTTCTGGCCAGAAACATTTTAAATGCCCCAGACAGTTGATGGTGCAGAGTTAAGAAAGTAATAACAGCCTACTGGGGGCAAAAAATACATTTACTCATTTTTACAATCCCTAGGTGAAATTCTAAATTGATTGCCTCATAAATCTGAAATAGTATTGTAATCATATTGATTTAAAGCTACATTATCTCTTTTTATTGTGAAAATGAACAATACCCATGGAATTAGGTTCTCTGAAATAAATGAAACATATGTTACGAGATAAAAGTCAAATCAAGATATTAACCTAAGTTTATAGGCGCAGGATTAATTTACCTCAATATCTTAAATAGTGGTCTCCTGCGATACCTTCCATCCATGAAGTTGTACACAATAGGTGGAAATGGTTGTTTTTTAAACATTTTTTTATTTGTAATTAAATTCAAAAGTGGATTAATGCTATTCAAAAATATACATTCTGCATATATTGAAATAGATAAGTGGAAGTGGTTGAGTTTTTTTGCACGCATTTTTTTTTAAAAAGTGTCCCTCTACCACTTTGGGTTTGAACAGCCTATTGACTCCTTCCTTTATATGCATGCCATCTTAACAATCCCCAACTGTTTCCAGTACCACATACAATCATTGCTGTAGAGTAGGTTTATCTATACTTTTCTAAATTTGGAGAGCTATTTTTAGCCCATTTTCCAGTGGTAACAAGAATGTTAACTGGTAAATTTTATGTATCTGCTACTGAATTTAATTTTATTTATGTTGTGTAAACCCCCTTTTCTTACTTCGAGTGCTGTACTTTCAATTCAGTACATCATAGGTTTTCTCATACTAGTCCTGTGTGGTTTCACTTTCTTCCATGCTTCTTCTTTCGTGGTATTGCTGATTCTGTTTTCGTGTCTTCGGATGCATGTTGAGTCAAGGCCACTGGCCTCAAATTTGGAATTGGCACTGAAGGCCAGTATTGTAGTTTTGAAAGGGATTATAATCCCAAAGTAGGTAGTATTCATATTAAATATAAACATGCGTTGGTTGCTAGCCCTATTGGGTGCTTAGTGCAGCTGCTTGTGGTTTGCATTTCTGTGGAACATCAGATATTTTGCACCTCCTGATTGCCAAATAAATTCAATACAGCTCCTTTACATCTATATTTACAATGAATTACTTTGAATCCAAGGGTGCTTATAGCCCGAATTCCCTGCTGTAGAAAACTCTATTAGAGTCATTGGACTACATTTGTGCTATTTGAAAATGTAGGTGTTACCCTTGAAATGAGGGTGAGTTGAAAAGTCTGTTTCAACAACTTGGGGAAGAAAGGGATTTTATTTTCATTACTTACTGGGACCCAACTGTCTGGGAGCTTCTGTCTTAAACTAAAATTTTTTCCTGGTTCACATCTCAAGAAAGAGGTTCAAAATTGTTACTGTAGCTCACAGCCAGATTGGAAATTGCGGAGATTCTGGCCATAATCTTCCAAACATCCTTGGATACGGGGGTGGTGTCAGAGGACTGGAGAATTGCAAATGTTACACCCTTGTTAAAAAAAGGTTGTAAAGATGAAGCCAGCAACTACAGCCCAGTCAGTTTAACCTCAGTGGTGGGGAAACTTTTAGAAACGATAATCAGGGACAGAATTAGCAGTCACTTGGACAAGTGTGGATTGATTAGGGAAAGCCAGCACGGATTTGTTAAAAGCAAATCATGTTTAACTAACTTGATTGAGTTTTTTTATGAGGTAACAGAGAGGGTAGATGAGGGCAACGTAGTTGATGTGGTGTATGTGGACTTTCAAAAGGCATTTGATAACGTGCCGCGTAATAGGCTTATCATGAAGATTGAAGCCCATGGGATAAAAGGGACAGTAGCAGCATTGATACAGAATTGGCTAAATAACAGGAAGCAGAGAGTAGTGGTGAACGGTTGTTTCTAGGACTGGAGGGAGGTGTGTACAGTGGTGGTCCCCAGGGATCGGTGCTGGGACCACTGCTTTGCTCGATATATGTTAATGACTTGGACTTGGGTGTACAGGGCACAATTTCAAAATTTGCGGATGACACAAAATGTGGAAGTGTAGTGAACAGTGAGGAGGATAGTGATAGACTTCAAGAGGACATTGACAGGCTGGTGGCATGGGCGGACACGTGGCAGATGAAATTTAACACAGAAAAACGCACGGTGATACATTTCGGTGGGAAGAATGAGGAGAGGCAATATAAACTAAAGGACACAATTCTAAAAGGGGTACAGGAACAAAGATCTGGGGGTGTATGTAAACAAATCAATGAAGGTGGCAGTGCAGGTTGAGAAAGCGGCTTTAAAAAAAAAAGCATACTGGATCCTGGTCTTTATAAATAGAGGCATAGAGTACAAAGGTATGGAAGTCATGATGAACCTTTATAAAATACTGGTTTGGCCACAACTGGAGTATTGTGTCCAGTTCTGGACGCCACACTTTTTAGGAAAGATGTGAAGGCCGTAGAGAGGGTGCAGAAGAAATTTACTGCCATGATTCCAGGGATGAGGGACTTCAGATTTGTGGGAAGACTGGAGAAGCTGGGTTGTTCTCCTTGGAACAGAGAAGGTTGCGAGGAGATTTGATCGAGGTATTCAAAATCATGAAGGGTCTAGACAGAGAGTAGATAGCGAAACTGTTCCAATTGATGGAAGGGTCAAGAACCAGAGGACATAGATTTAAGATGATTGGCAAAAGAACCAAAGGTGTCGAGGAAAATCTTTTTTTTTGTAAACACAGCGAGTGGTTATGATCTGGAATGCACTGCCTGAGGGAGTGGTGGATGCAGATTCAATCATGGCCTTCAAAAGGGAATTGGGTAAGTACTTGAAAGGAAAGAAATTGCAGGGCTATGGGGACAGTGCGGGGGAGTGGGACTCGCTGGATTGTTCTTGCATCGAGCTGGCGTGAACACGATGGGCTGAATGATCTCCTTCCATGCTGTAACCTTTCCATGAGTCCAGATGGTATACCCTGGAGATTTGCTGGCCTCAATAAACATCAATGGCGTAAGCTTCCATGTGGTGGTTCACAATTAATGCTACATGTTTTGAACGTTCCAAATGGAGGAAGAAACTACCAGTCCAAGGATACCTTCATTTGATCTCACACCAGCCCTCGGGTGATCACAAAATAGCTGTCCAACATTGAATCATGGAATAGAATCATAAAATGGTTACAGCACAGGAGGTGGTCAGTCAGCCCATTGATCTGCAAGAGCAATCCAGCTCGTCACATTCCCTCGCCCTTTCCCTGTCGACCTGCAAATTTTTTCCCTTCAAGTACTTATCCAATTCCTTTTTGAAAACCACGATTGAATTTGCCTCCACCGCCCTCTCAGGCAGTGCATTCCAGGTCATAACCACTCGCTGTGTGTTTTTTAAAAAGTTTTTTCTCATGTCGCCTTTGGTTCTTTTGCCAATCAACTTAAATCCATGTCCTCTGGTTCTTGACCCTTCCGCCAATGGAAACAATTTCTCTCTCTATCTACTCTTTCGAGACCCTTCATGATTTTGAACACCTCTGTTAAATCTCCCCATAACCTTCTCTGCTCTAAGGAGAACAATCCCAGTTTCTCTCGTGTCTCCACATAATTGAAGTCCCTTATCCCGGGTACGATTCTAGTAAATCTCCTCTGCACCCTCCCCAAGGCCTTGACATCCTACCTAAAGCGTGGTGCCTGGAATTGGGCACAATACTCCAGCTGAGGCCTACCAGTGATTTATAAAGATTTAGCATAACTTCCTTGTTTTTGTACTCGATGCTTCTTTTTATAAAGCCTGTACGATATTTTAACAGCCTTATCAACCTTCAAAACTTTATGTAGGTGAACCCCCAAGACTCTCTGTTCCTGCACCCCCGTTAAAATTGTACCATTTAGTTTATATTGCCTCTGCTCATTCTTCCTTCCAAAATGCATCACTTCATACTTCTCTGCATTAAATTTCATTTGCGCATTTCACCAGTCTGTCTCTTTCCTCCTGAAGCCTGCTACTATCCTCATTGTTTACTACAATTCCGAGCTTTGTGTCATCTGCAAACTTTGAAATTATGTCCTTCATACCCATGTCAGATCATTAATATATATCAAAAAGAGTGGTCCTAATACCAACCCTTGGATGCACCACAGTATACTTCCCTCCAGTCTGAAAAAGTACCGTTCAGCCCTACTCTCTGCTTTCTGTCTCTTAGCCAATTTTGTATCCATGTTGTCACTGTCCCAAAGGGGATTAAATCAGTGGTCAGATAACCAAGGATTACAGATTTTAAAATTCTGAATTAAACTGAGTAGACTGTATTCAATGTAGGGGTCAAAATACAGATGCTTGATCTAGCAGGTATAATAAATAAGACTTGCATTTATGTAACTCCTTTCACGACCTCAGGACGTTCCAAAGCACTTTACAGCTAATTAAGTATTTTTTGCAATGTAGACACTGTTGTAATGTACGAAACGCGGCAGCCAATTTGCAAACAAGATCCCGCAAACAGCAATGTGATCATGACCAGATGATCTGTTTTAGTGATGTTGGTTGAGGGGTAAATATTATCCAGGGGTAAATATTATCCAGGACACTGGGGAGAACTCCCCTGCTCGTCTTGAATAGTACCATGTGATCTTTTACGACCACCCGAGAGGGCAGACGGGGCCTCAGTTTAACATCACATCTGAAAGACAGCACCCCTGACAGTGCAGAGCTCTCTCAGTACTGCACTGAAGTGTCAGCCTAGATTTTGTGCTCAAGTCTCTGGAGTGGGACGTGAACCGGCAACCCTCTGACTCAGGCAAGACAGTCAGTATAGAGTACCTTCATGTTTGAAAGGTATTTATCACATTTGCAAAATTGCATTTCATCTGTAAATTAGTATAAAAATACATATTAAACCAGCAAGGAATGCACTTGTGTGCAGCGATTGTTCATGGGATTTCTGTTTCTTCTGATGGACTTGTTTTCTTTTCATTTTCTCAAGCAATCAGTGTTGGAAAAATATGGGAGAGAGGTTACTTCAGCCACACCAATTGAATTAGCTGTGTTAAAAAAAATTTAAATCATGCCCACTTCCTCTTGCTAGATTACCTGTTACAACCAGTCGCATTCATGAAACATTTCTCTCAGGAAATAGTTGAGTTGTGTTAAATGCCTAATGGTTGAATCAAGAATTATCTATAAGTTTGGCTATCTAAGAATTGGCTATAGGTTTTATGCTAGGCCAGATGTATATGTCAATGCTTTGTTAATCTTAGGATGAAAATCAGTTAAGTTCTAAAGAAACTATAATCTCTCTCTATCAGTGATTTAACCCTAGAAACAGCATCTGAAGATTGTTTTGTATAGAACATTCTTTTTAATAAAAACAAAATTCAGGAAATGCACAGCAGCTTGATCAGCACTTGAAAGAGAACACAGAGAATTACTTAGAAACTAGTAGGATTCAAACTTTAAAAAAAATTCTGAGCATTTACAATTGAAAATGTGTGTCGTGGATAAATGTACCTGGCAACATATAGTAACTTAATATTTATGAACCCACTTAATGTCTTATTCTGCAAAGACTGTACTGAGCTTAAAGCATGCCAACACCTATGTAACTATGTTAAAAGGGAAGCAAACAACCTACATACCAGAAATAGCTTTGTTTTAGTAAAAATGTCAAATTTATTGATGACCTGAGGCAACTTTAGTGAAATCATCAAGGATGCAGATTGTTACTTGGGTTCAGACAGTTCGAGAATCTCCCAGTCTAGTTCAAGATTGCAATCCCCATTTTTCATATGAAGCTGTTCTCAAATACATTGGCTGTTTAGCAGAGTGAGACCCAACTCGAATTGCCCCATGCCACTGACAAAACTGAGGGTTGGTTTTTACTAAAATGTTCAAATTTTTGAGGGAAATACATAGAATCATAGAATTTTATAACACGGGAGATCATTCAGTCCAGCACACTTATGCCACCTCTGTGAAAAGAGCTACCACTTCGTCCCCTTCCTCATACTTTTCCCAATAACCTTTTTAAAACAAATTTCTGGAATTTATCCATTTTCTCTTTTTTTTAAAAAGCTTTTAAGGAGTAGGGCATTCCATGTCCTAACAGCCCTTTGTGTTTAAAATAAAATTCTCCTAACCTCTCCCTTTCTTTTGATGATCTTAAACTTGTGCGGTCTAGTTATCAACCCACTGATCAGTGGAAATTATTTTTCCAAATTTATCTGGATATCACTGGATTGTACACTGGTGTAGACATCAGTAGTAGGGAAAATGCTAGAGTCTATTATAAAGGATGTGATAACAGGACACTTAGAAAATATCAACAGGATTAGACAAAGTCAACATGGATTTATGAAAGGGAAATAATGTTTGACAAACCTCCTGGAGTTTTTTGAGGATGTAACTAGTAGAATAGATAAGGGCGAACCAGTGGATGTGGTTTATTTGGATTTTCAGAAGGCCTTTGATAAAGTCCCACGTAAGAGGTTAGTGTGCAGAATTAAAGCACATGGGATTGGGGGTAATATACTGGCATAGATTGAAAATTGGTTAACAGACAGGAAACAAAGAGTAGGAATAAATGGGTCTTTTTTGGAGTGGCAGGCAGTGACTCGTGGGATACCGCAGGGATCAGTGCCTGGGCCCCAGCTATTCACAATATATATCAATGATTTGGATGAGGGAACCAAATGTAATATTTCCAAGTTTGCTGATGACACAAAACTAGGTGGGATCGTGAGTTGTGAGGAGGATGCAAAGAGGCTTCAGGGCGATTTAGAAAAGTTGAGTGAGTGGGCAAATACATGGCAGATGCAGTGTAGTGTGGATAAATGTGAAGTTATCCACTTTGGAAGGAAAAACAGAAGGGCAGAGTATTATTTAAATGGTGATAGATTGGGAAATGTTGATGTACAAAGGGACCTGGGTGTCCTTGTACACCAGTCCCTGAAAGCAAACATGCAGGTGCAGCAAGCAGTTAGGAAGGCAAATGGTATGTTGGCCTTCATTGTAAGAGGATTTAAGTATAGGAGCAAGGATGTCTTATGGCAGTTATACAGGGCCTTGGTGAGACCACACCTGGAGTATTGTGTGCAGTTTTGGTCTCCTTACCTAAGAAAGGATATACTTGCCATAGGGGGAGTGCAGTGAAGATTCACCAGACTGATTCCTGAGATGGCAGGACTGTCTTATGAGGAGAGATTGGGTCGACTCGGCCTGTATTCACTCGAGTTTAGAAGAATGAGAAGGTGATCTCATTGAAACATTTAAAATTCTGACAGGGCGAGACTGACTGGATGCAGAGAGGATGTTTCCCCTGGCTGGGGGGTCCAGAACGAGGGGTCACAGTCTCAGGATACGGGATAGGACATTTAGGACTGAGATTAGGAGAAATTTTTTCATTCAGAGGGTGGTGAACTTGTGGAATTCTCTACCACAGATGGCTGTGGAGGCCAAGTCACTGAATATATTTAAGAAGGAGCTAGATAGTTTTCTAGACACAAAAGGCATCAAGGGTTTGGGGAGGGCGCGGGAATATGGTATTGAGATAGAGGATCAGCCATGATCATGTTGAATGGCAGAGCAGGCTCGAAGTGCCGAATGGCCGACTCCTGCTCCTATTTTCTACATTTCTATGCCCGATTGCACTGGTTTATGGAAGATTTTACGTTTATGATTATGCATATGTATTTAAGCGGAAACTTGAACTGTGACCGAGCGCAATTTCAAGCACATTTTGAGAGCAATTTCCTGATTGCGCCCAAAGCGGAAATTTTAGCTGCAAAATGTCAGCTGCATTAGGAGGACCCATCAACTAAAGGATACTCTAGTGTGGTACAAGGTGGCTATTCAGCTAAAGAAGAGCTTATGGGTATTCTGATATTCAGGATCAGTATGGCAGAGGTTTGCTGGTTTTTCACCAATTTGATAAGTAGTTTGACTAGAGGGCTCATCTGCTTCACCAGCATACAAGCTGACCATGTTAGTGTTTATCTGGATATCACTGGATTGTACACTGGTGTAGACATTTTCAGTGACCTGATAAAGTAATTGACGACTGTCCTCTAGTCAAGCTGTGGAATGATGTACCCCCAAACAAGATCCTTGAAAGAAGCCAGTGACAACTGAAAGATCTTTCCATGCCATGTAGAATTATGTCTCCTGGTGAAATGGAACCTGGTCACCCAAAGATTCAATGTCCTTCTGCTTCATAGGATCAAGTGTTCCTGCTCTTTGTAAGTGGCAGAACAACTTTTGTATCAGTGATCTGAGGAATTGTTTGATCAGAATAAACAGCGCAGCCTCTGGAAAAACATGGTTATTTTATAGTCCATTTTCTGCCCTCTACTGCCACCAGTATATGCAATCATTAGCATATCTTAAGTACCTTATTTCAGCTCATTGAGGCAGGGCAGTAAATAATTTCAGCTAATGTAAGTTAACAGTAACATAAGATGCTGCATCTCAAAATATACATGTTCCCAGCTGGGCTTTAAGCGTATGCACTTATGGCCACTTAACTGTCTGAATTGCCTTATTACCTGATGGTCCAAAAATTGTACTTCCAATTTCCAGTACTGTTAAGCATATGCTTAACTGCAACTTAATATGCAGTGCTTATTTTCTTATGCAAATGTATACAACTTTTCACTTTATATGTCATATTTAAAGAAAACCTAAAACTGACCTTTATGAAATTAATACATTTGCTTTCAGGGAGAGCATTATTTTCTGAAAGGGAATTCTTTTCGATCATTTAAAAATGTTCATACATGTGCTTTTTCACATATGAGCTGGAATGGAATTAGAACTTGACATTAGATTTTTACAGAGGGAGGTGAAAGTAGGAGTACCTGAGTAAGAGTGCAAGAGATATTACCGAAGATAAATTTTCAAAAGGAAGCTGTTTAATAGGAACTAAACATAGAAAAGTCATCAGGTCTGGATACTTATCCCAGATGGCAAGGTTACACGGCATCGAATTAAGAGTCGCAAATGCTTAATCCCTTCTACAAGTGTTCCAGACCTTTTACTTTACAACTTGGGTCCTCGGAAAGTGATGCTTAAAGTGTTGGCTCTTCACTGGCTGGGTGACTTATGTTCACGGCCTACAATCGAAAAAACAGACAGAGTGAGAAACAAACTGAATCAAACCCCTGATCTGATACAATTTTTCTGATATTACAGGAAATACTAAAAAAAACTTCAGAAAATGAATAAACAGATTTTTCTGTCACTGATAATGAATCTCAATATGTTCCAATTCCTCATATTTCGGAGCTCATTCTGTGTAAAGATCAGCTTGTGGCCCAGGTCCTTGAGAAATCACGCCCAGTCTGTGCGGTATGTGTCTGTATCCCAGTATATAACCGAGCAACAGAAGATTGGCACCTTTACAAAACCAGAAGACTTAAGCACCTAAAACCTATCTCTTTTTATATTTGTTGCAAAGGTGAATAGTTGAGTGACCTGAATTTATAGGTGGAATTTAAATCAGTCATAAACCTGCTTTGCCCAAGACTGCAAAATGACTGCCTTGGTGTTTTTTCAAATATAGGGGTTGACATGCTATGACTGACAGTTTTACTGACTTTATAGCAGGTGAACACCACTTTTAATAAGTCATTATTGCCTGAAGGACGTTTTAAAGTCTTGAACTGAATGTTGCCACGGCTGTTTCTGCCCAAAATAAACAAAGCACTTAACCAGCAACTTTGAAATTGACAATGCAAATGGATAATGGTTATCGCTTTTTGGCCAATATAAGCGACTGCCCGTTTTAAACTTGGACCTTTTAAGTGGTGAGGACTATATATGGATTTTCAGCAGGTGTTTGATGAAGTGTTATATAATAGTCTGGTTAAGAAAATTAAGGTATGTGGCATTATTGGCAATGTAATGGCATACAGAGACAAAAATGGGCTCTTTATCCTCTGAAGAAACTCCAGGCATAAACCATGATGTTAAAAGAAAAGGATCATTTATTTTTTACCAGACAAATACAAACTTGGCGTTAAACAATATCTACAGTTCATACATGACTTAGAAGTGCTTTAACAACAAAAAAAGGAAAGGACAACCATCTGACTCCCAAAATGCGTATTCTTATTAGAGAAAAAGGCCTATCTTATACAAACCCCTTTTTAAAAAAAAAAGTTTTACGTATATGCTTAGGGTTGGCTCAGGCTTTGAGGTTTGTTGAGGCCTTGTAGTTGTCTTGATGCTCATGGGTAGTTTCGCGCAGCATATGTTCTCTTAGGATTAGGACAGCATTGAAGGAAGTGATCTGGAAGAGGCAGCAAGGCAGAGTAATGGTTTCCACCACATGGTCATTTTATATAGTCTTCTTGATTGGAACCACACCTTTTGGGGTAGTTGTTTGCCAACAATAGGTTTCTTCAAATACAGCTGAGGAATTGATTGGCACTCCTGTCATTCATTGTCTTGGATGTGGCTTAGTTGTGCAGGTTTCCTCAGTGATCAGTCCTTCTTTTGTATCAACCGTGAGGTGTGACTGTCCTTTTTACTTTGACCTGTGGACAGCCAGGTTACGTAGGTCTCCGTGGTAATCAGTTTTTTTTTAAATCGTGAGGTGTGAATCAGTAGTCCTGTTTCCCTAGCCTGTCTGGAGCCAATTTCATCCTTTTCATACAGAATTTCCTTTATATATTTTTTACTGCACATCGATAGAGATAGCGAGGGGACACAAAGAAAAAATTCGGGATAAATGGATGTTTTTCAAATTGGCAGGATGTGGGTAGAGATAGGCCGAGGAATGTGTGTGGGG
This sequence comes from Heptranchias perlo, assembly GCF_035084215.1. Taxonomy (NCBI): domain Eukaryota; kingdom Metazoa; phylum Chordata; class Chondrichthyes; order Hexanchiformes; family Hexanchidae; genus Heptranchias; species Heptranchias perlo. The sequence continues at coordinate 11,175,183 of NC_090329.1, forward strand.
CTTGTTTTCTATTTGTATAAATGATTGAAATATCGGCACAAGAGAAATGATCATGAATTTTGCTGATGATACCAAAGTAGGAGTCCTGGCAAACTGGGGAAGAATGCAGAAGGACATAGTTTAGTGGAGTGGGCAGATAGATGGCAGATACTGATCAATGCGAAGCAGTACAAAAAAAACTGGAAGGAAGTAACAGTCAGGCTCTTAATCGAGTGGAGGAACTGAGATCTGAGGGGTCTAGTACATCTATTTTCAGTGTTGGAATGCAAGCTAAAAAGGCTTTTTAAAAAATGTATTGGATTTTGGGTTTTATAAGACAGTGGTTGAAGTATTGCATGCAGTTCTGGAGACCCCCACCCCCCCTGCCCCGATAGAAAGGGTATTCGAGCCATCATAAGAGAACAGTGAAGATTCAATAGAATGATGTCAGAAATGAGAGGTGATAGTTTTGAAGAATGGCTTGAAAAACTGGGGCTTTTTTCACTGGGACAGAGACACTCAAGGGCTTTTAATAGACATTTTGAAAATTATGAACAGGTGTCAGCAGGTTAATAATATGTCTGCTGGTTGATAAACTGGTAACCAGGGGGCCAAAGACTCACCAGAAGAATGGGGGGCGGGGGGGGGGGAACGGGTGGAAATTAGAAGAAATTTTTCACACCATAGGTTTGTTGACCGGAGGTCACCGGTTACGGTTACTGGTTTAGTACAAAGAGGAAAAGAGTCAATTCTCTCTCAACTCTCAATTCACTTTATTCACGCCGTTAGATCATATACATATAGCTTATACGTCTGGTTAGATATAGGCATGCAGTTTACACCAGGTTATACAGTCTTATACCCAAACTAAGATCTAAACGCACACTCACTAGGTTTCCCTGACACTCCCTGAGTGGTCACAGACTGTAAAGGATAATACCCGAAAAGGAGAGCTGACGCTGGCCAGGCGTTCTGTTCTCTCTCTCTCTTTTGGCGTCGTCTCTACGTCCCTGACGTAGGGTCTTCCACTTCTGCGATGGTTGGTCTCCGGAGTCTTCGCTTTGCCTCCATGCCCGCCCCAGATCCTTCATTCTTATTCCGAATCTTATCTCTTCAGGCTGTGCTGTCTCTCTCTTTCATTGGTTTAGGCTTTCTGGTTACCCTGTGTCTTCTCCTCATTGGCTCTGTCCCAAGGACTTAGGTAGCATTACCTCATTACTCTTCTAAATAAGGACTTGTGTCTTATCACATTTCCTTTGTCTTTCACAAAACTTGGTTAATTCCAGCCAGCTCAGGCCAGGACTGAACTCAGGTTACTTTAGTTCAAAAGTCGTTCCTGCCTGTGTGTATCAGCAGCTGACGTCTCAGGTTACCTTCTGCAGCTCCTAGCCAACAGGTTATTAGAACATGGAATGCTTTACTATAAGGGATTAGATATGTATTTGAAAAGGAAGAATATAAATGAGTACAGGAAAGGACAGGGAAATGGAATTTAGACTAGAGAGCTCCAGCTGAAGAGCTAGTATTACACAGGTACGATGGGACAAACGGCATCTTTGTCGTATAATTTCTGTGATTATACAAACTGCAGTTGAATCTCCATTATCTGCCGTTAAAGATAGAACGCCCCCTCCCTCCGGTCGATGATGTAAATTGGTGGATAATTGGGATTTCCCAAAATTTGATTTGGCATTTGTGGTGTAACAATATTCCACAAGCAGGCATGAAGGCAAATAATAAAAGGATTAATATGTAATTGAGTCTACCAAGAAAAAGTGAATTACAATTAAAATGAGCCACCTCTTGCACACTTCGTCAGTGAAAATTCTGGCAGGTAATTGACATGGCAGATAATGGGGCTGCAGTAATGGGTATTCCAGCATATTTGGATTCAAAAAGAGATTAAAGTAATATTTAAACAGAATAACTGACAACTTTAAGTAGAAAAAAATAATTAATTTATGTGACCAACCCACAGAGTAGACCCCTGCACAAATATTTGAGTAAATTAGCCTGCTTTATGAGGCATTCTGCTTTTCATTTGGCCTTTTGGGAATCCTATAAATTAAAAAAAAAATGTCCATAATAGTAAAGCAGTGAATCTATTGGTTAATGTAAAATATGTTGTATTGTGCCATTTGGAAATCAGACAAAAATAGTGTTTGCATAAGGATGATATTGTAACAAAGTTTCATTGGTTTAAATGGCAAAAAAGTACTAAGTGATCAGATTACTGTTTTGACTGAAACCAAGTCATAATCTTTTTAAAATTGTACTAGCAGGCCTCCCATGCCATTGCTAACAATAGGTTTGATGTGCTGTTTTATAATGACAGCAGTACTTTTCCATGCAGTACCCAATATATTCTGCTACTAAGGTGGAATTATGTTTAAACCACCGTGTACTTTTAAGGCCTTAAAGTCTAATTGTTAGCAAATGTAGGCTGGGGTCAGAGTTTAATTGCTGCTTTGAGGATTGACTGTTTATACATTCCAGGTTGCAGATTAGAATGAAAAAGCATGAAATGACTTTTTCTCTGTTATATTTTTGGCACTTTGAAGTGGTGGACATTAGGACAGTATTTATGTATCTATAATATATTCAAAGTCTTGAATATGGCACGTATTCCTGTGTGCACATATAACTTATGTCAACATTTGTACTGGAAATTCCTGTCAACATCTTACAATGGCAGAATCTTATGTCAACTGCCTGTCATGCTGCAGCCACTTGGGACTGGTGCTTTCATTCTAAAGGTTCAAAATCTGCTCAGTATACTGCTTACTCATGCTAGAAATCATCACAGGAGAAATTGTATGCAACTACCTTTTATTTAAAAAATATTTCTTCTTGGACATTGCCCTGCACTCCAACCCATCCCCACTCCGACTACCATAGAAAATAATTTATCTGGTCCAGCTACTCTAATTTGTCTCTTTATTTGTCTACTTTTTTAAAAAAGGAGTTGAGAACATTTATGACTATTCAAAGGAGTAAATTACACACATACTGGGAGGAAGGCAAATAATTATTTCTAAACTTAAGCTTAAGATTTCACTTAGCTGTGAATGTTAACAAAATATACATTTATGTCTTTCAGACCAGCATCATGTCTCTTATGTTTCTTTTCTTGAATGAGACCAAGTCCAGTTCTGTCACCCTTTCCTCATAACTTCATATCTTGAGTTCTTCGTCAACCCTTGTTACACTGATGCATTGGGAAGCTTAAAGCAGAATAACAAAATTTGTTTGCAAGTTACTGCGCATATCTTTTTCGTTCAGTCGTATTCAGAAGTTTTATTTATGTAAATTAGTTAGAGCAAGGCTAACTTTGAAATAATGAGAAAGAAATTGATTTCAACAATGCCGGAGAAATTGTTTTTTGGGAAATCTATGGACCAACAATGGAATAGAGTCATAGAGTCATACAGCACGGATAGAGGCCCTTCGGCCCATCGTGTCCGCGCCGGCCATCAAGCCCTGTCTACTGTAATCTATTTAAGAAAGAAAAAGCAAGATTTAGATAGCGTCTATCACTACCTCATGGCATCCCAAAGCATTCCACAGCTAATGAAGTGTTTTTGTAGTGTAGTCACCGTTGTAATGTAGGGAAACGTGGCAACCAAATTGCGCATAGCAAGTTCCCATAAACAGCAATGGGTTCATTGACCAGATAATCTGTTTTAGTGATGTTAGTTGCGGAATAAATTGTGGCCAGGATATCAGGAGAATTCCCATGCTCTTCTTCAAATAGTGCAGTGGCACCTTTTACATCCACTTGGAGGGCAGATGCAGGGGCCCGGTTTAACGTCTCATCCAAAAGACAGCGCTCCCTCAGTACTGCAATGAATCACCAGTCTGGTGCTCAAATCTCTGGAATGGAGCTTGACCTCACAGCCTCTGACCTGAAGGCGAGAACCTTAGGATGCTCCGAAGCAGCCCATGAAGTACTTTTAAAGTACCTTTGAAGTGTTGTCACTTGTAATATAGGGAAATGCAGCAACCAGTTTGCGCACAGCAAGGTCCTACAAATGGAAAGAAGTTAGTATGTTACAAAACAAGTATGTGGGACAGAATGGATCAAAACAGACAGTTTCTTTTGATTGAGAGGCATTAGAACGAGGGTACAGAGCTATAAAATTGAATGCAAGAGATTTAAGACAGAAAGCAAGAGAACTTTTTTTGCACCGAGGGCTGTGAGGCTGTGGAATGCATTACTGAATTAGTGATTGAAGTGGAGACCATGTCAATTTAAGAATAGCTTAGATAGGTGGTTGAAGGAAAGAGATATGGAAACTGGGTAGGCACATAGGATTAGGCCTACTGTTGGTGTGGAGGATAAACAGCCACATGAACTGATTGGGCCAAACAGTCTGTTTCTTTGTTGTAATTCTATGTACTGTGCCCCTGAAATGCAAGAGAGAACTTCTGGGGTGATGTAACAATGATCTATGAGAGTGATTCGGATCAGTTTTAAAAGGAAAAGGCTTATGTAATAGTGAAGAAAAATGAAAAAAAAATGCAGACTGAAAGGAATATAGAAAGCAACAAAAGTAGAAATTAATGAAAATAAAGAGAGAATTTGCATTTATATAGCACCTTTCACATCCTGAGGACACCCCAAATTGCTTTGCAGCCTATGAAGTACTTTTGAAGTATAATCACTGTTGTTGTGCAGGCTAACACAGCAGCCAATTTGTGCATGGTAACAAGCAATAGGCACATAAAGAAAAAGAGGTAAAGAAACACATGGGCCCAAAATAAACAGATTTAAGTACAATAGTAGAGGATAAAGACATGGCAGTACCTCTAAATGAATATTTTGCTTTGGACTCGAGTGAAAAAGGAGGACATGATACCAGAAGTACAGGGATTTCTAGAGATTAGGGGAAAAACAGAAAGATTACAATAGATAAACAAATGGGATTGAATCATAGAATCAGCCAATGCAATCTGTCCAATTATGTACTCTGCCCAACCTACAAAATCTTCTGAGGTAGATCACAGAATCAAAGAAAGTTACAGTACAAAAATAAGCCATTTGGCCCATCAAGTTTGCTCCATGCTGATTTCTACATGTACCACCTTGTCTTACCCCATTCTCCTGCTCAGCCATGCCCTTTTAATATTCCTCTTTTTCAAGCAGCTGGTTCACTGCCTTTTTAGAGAATCTGTGGACTCTGCTTCAAAATGGTTTGTGGCAGAGAATTCCAAATTCTAGCACTTTTTAAATTCTTTTTATGATCATAACTTTCTGCCCTCTCATTACATCACATCAAACTGTGAAAATAGGTGAGGGAATTGGGAATCTATTAGTTACAATCTTCCAAAGCTCGCTAGAATTCAAGACAGTGCCAGAGAATTGGAAGGTTGCAAACAATACACCATTTTTGAAGAATGGAAGGAGAGCGATTGGCATGGAATAATGATATTTGGTCTTTCACAGAGATTAGTGCTGGGATCTCAATTTTTCATTCTAATAAAAATTGGGAATAGAGGGGACTTATATCCAGGTTTGTAGATGATACTAAGCTAGAAGATAGTTAACTGAAAAAGGGAGTAGAAATTTGCAAAAAAACCATAGATCGATTGTGAATGGGCCAAATGATAGATGCAGTTTAAGCTGAGGCAATACTGTTTGGATGTAAAAATAGCAGAAGGAAATAGAATTTAAATGGGAAACACTAGATGGGGGTAGATGAGAAAAGTGATTTAGGGATTCCAGTATATATAAATTGTTTAAAAACTAATTCAAGTGCAATACGTGATGAAAAAGGCAAATGGAATGCCAGGCTCCATCACAAGAATATAAAAGCAAGGATGTACTACTGCAGTTATACAGATGTCATTTGAAGTATTGTGTTCAGGTTTGGGCACTCAGATTGAAGAAATATATACTGGCCTCGGAGAAACTCCAGCGATGATTCACCAGGGTGATACTGGGATAAAGAGATTTAGCTGTTATGACACACTGGGTAGACTTTTGTTATAATCCACATAGGTAAGGAGGTTAAAGGGTAATCTGATTGAAGAATTTAAAATATTGAAGGGAATTTAGCGGTTCTGTCTTTGACAGGGTTAAATGGTGAGGATGGGTTGCATAAACATGGCTTGTATTCCCTTAAGATTTGTCTGACTCCTCTGTCTGTTGGGGATTCTAAAACAAGAGGACATAATCATAAAATTGTAACCAAGTGAATCCAGAAAAAAATGTACACAAAAGGCTGTTAAATTGGAAATTTGCTAATGTTAATTAAGAAGGGTGTGGGAGAGAAACCTGGTAACTACAGGCCTGTCAGGTTGTCAGTTGTGGGAAGCTACTGGAAGCTGTCATGAGGGATAGAGTGACTATGGATGTCGTCTGTATGGACTTCCAGAAGATATTTGATGACGTTCCACGCAGATTATTAACAAAAATAATAGCGCAGGGAATTGGAGGTAGCCTTTTGACTTGGGTTGGAAATTGGTTTGGGTGTAGGAGACAGAGAGTGGGGATAAAGGTACATACTCTGGTGGGATGTGACAAGTTGTGTTCCCAAGATGGGGCCTTAACTTTTAACCATATTTATTAATGACTTGGATGAAGGAATAGAGAGTTCTATATCCAGGTTTGCAGATGACACTAAGTTAGGAGAGACAGTAAGTAATGTAGATGGGAGCAGGAAGTTTCAAAGGGACATGGACAGATTAAGTGAGAGGGCAAAACTATGGCAAATGGAGTTCAATGTGGGGAAGTTTGAGGTCATCCACTTTGGGCCCAAGAAAGATAAATCGGAGTATTTTCTAAATGGTGAGGAATTATAAAGGAGCAAAGAGATTTGGGAGTTTTGGCACATAAATCATTCAACACTCGAAGCTCGACACCATCCAAGATAAAGCAGCCCGCTTGATTGGCACCCCATCCACCACCCTAAACATTCACTCCCTTCACCACCGGCGCACAGTGGCTGCAGTGTGTACCATCCACAGGATGCATTGCAGCAACTCCCAAACCCGCGACCTCTACCACCTAGAAGGACAAGGGCAGCAGGCACATGGGAACAACACCACCTGCACGTTCCCCTCCAAGTCGCACACCATCCCGACTTGGAAATATATCGCCGTTCCTTCATCGTCGCTGGGTCAAAATCCTTGAACTCCCTTCCTAACAGCACAGTGGGAGAACCTTCACCACACGGATTGCAGTGGTTCAAGAAGGCAGCTCACCACCACCTTCTCAAGGGCAATTAGCAATGGGCAATAAATGCCGGCCTCGCCAGCGACGCCCACATCCCATGAACGAATAAAAAAAAATCTAGTAGAAAGGTACAAAAAGCAATCAAAAAGGCTAATGGAATGTTGGTCTTTATCTTAAGCTGTCTGGAATACAAAAGGGAGGAAATTATGCTTCAGCTGTATAGAGACTTGGTTAGACTGCATCTGGAGTACTGTGTTCATTTTGAACGCCGCACCTCAGGAAGTATATATTAGCTTTGGAGTGGGTACAATGTAGATTCACCAGAATCATACCGATGCTTAGAAGGTTAAATTATGAGGAAAAATTGCATAAACTTGGCTTGTATTCCCTTAAATATAGAAGATTGAGGGGTGATCTGATCGAGGTGTTTAAAATGTTAAATGGATTTGATGTAGAGAAACTATTTCCTCTGGTGGGGGAATCAAGAACAAGGGGACATAATCTTAAAATTAGAGCTGGGTCATTCAGGAGCGAAATCAGGAAGCACTTTTTCACACAAAGGGTAATAGAAATCTGGAACACTCCCTCAAAAGGCAGTGGATGCTAAAACAGTTGGAGCTTACAAGACTAAGATATAGATTTTTTTTTATTAGATAAGGGTATCAAGGGATTCTGAGCAAAGGCAGGTAAATGGAGTTGAGGTGCAGATCAGCCATGATCTAATTGAATGGCAGAGCAGACTCAAGGGGCTACTCCTGTTCCTAATGTTCCCACGTTGGAAAATTGCAGAATACAATGCTCAGAATACCATGGACATAGAATCAATTGAGCTGTTTAATTGGGAGATAGTCACTTGAGAAGTCAGGGTATTAAGCAATATCCGGAAAGGATGGGGAATTTGGATTCAAAAGTTGAGCTGTTATGGGTAACAAACTGGCAGGACATGTTTGGGCAAATTAGCCTATTCCTGTTCCTATCTAAGAATATTAATTGTAGCAATTAAGAGTAGTGTGTTTTATTTGTTCACTTGTGCTGTGTTGTAGAGGGCAAGGACATATCCTGATTTCCTGGAAGTACCTAAAAAAACGTAGCAGTGCAACGAGAAAGATGAATACTATTTGCTTGGTGCTTCACAATAGAAAGGAGAGACAATCAGAGAGGAACTCAAGCCAATCTCGTCTACCCCTTTATGGACAGTTACAGAATGCCATAATAGAGTCTGAGAAATTGGTTGGTTCATTATCCTTTGAATATATTTGGCGAAATATATTGCAGTAGACAATTCTCCTTATGTCTCAATGCAATACAGGCATTGCCTTTTTTATGTTTGATACTTGGAAGCTTCCTGGCATTTGCTGGGTTATATCTGGCTGCTGTCAGTATAGTTTCTGTCGTTTTTCTTCTGATTCTTGAAAGGGGCTTTGGTCATGGGTAGTCATCCCTCATTGAATGGCCAGGCACAACTTCATGTTACTTGCCAGCTTCTCCCATCTATTAAGGTTGGTAGAACCAGGATAGGTTCTGCTTCAGTGTGTGTGTTTCTTTAAGCCACCAGGGTCCTGTTTACCATAAAGGACTCACTTTTTCAGTCTGTCCTTGTGCAATCTGATAACATGGCCTGTTCCTCTCAGTTGTGCCTTAATCAGCTTCCAACTTAATAGTTTTAGTGCCACAAGCCTATGCATGAGTAAAACCTTTGTGCTCAGGAATTTGTCCTTCCATTTAAACTTCCTGATGGCACAAAAGTGCCATAGATGGAATTTATTCAGTTAGTGGACTGCCATTAGTAATGGGTTCATGTTTCACAATCGTAAAGAATAGTGCATATAACTGCAGAATTATAATCCCTTTGAGTTAGTCTTGAGTCAAAATCCATGCTATTTCCAGATTCATCCAAGTACTAAGCCTTCCTTTTTGATTTGCGACAACACCTCTTAGTCAGTTAACATGGCATTGGACAGCACACTGCCAGAGTGTGTGAATTGCTTCACAGGTTTCAGAATGGATCCCTTTATGAAGATGGATGGTTGGTGACGGCTTGGAAGATGCTGGATGAAACATTACTTCTGTCTTGGTGAGACAGATAGTTTTCAAAACTCAGGCTGTTAGTGCAAACCTTTAATTATCTGCTGCCATGCAATGTCTGAATTAGGTACTAGTACATAATTAGCAAGCAGAAACTTGTTGATTAGTGCTTCCATCATTTTGAAAGACAATAATCTGACCAGATTGAATAGTTCACTATTGTGGATTTGTTTATGCACCTCTTCCATTGAGTCGCTGGCAGCCTAATTTAGCATAGCTGCATAGACCAATCCAAAAAGCCTTGGTGCCGGGTTAGAGTCTTCCGTGGCTATATTGGAGGTGGTTAATGGTGCTGATATTTCTTCGTTGGTACTCACTCAGTCTATTATACCGTCATGCAGTTACGATTATGACATGAAGTGTCCAGGCAGCCAAACTATCCCAAACCTCCATAAACCTGGGCAGCTCACTGTATCAAATGCATTTGTAAGGTCAGTGAAAGCAATGTACTCTACACTTACTTTTATTTGTTGTGATTTAAATTTATGGTGCCTTACTCATTACTATAAACAGAAATTGGTACTATTAATAGAAACTGATAAAGCATGCATAAGCAAATTATAACAAATCCTTTGACCACAATTTACAGTTCCATTTCTCGCAAAATCCTTGTATAATTGTGTTTATCAGCATGACCAGGAATCATTATGGACTAAAAGGATTGATACTGGTTTTCTTTATTTTTCTAGCCAAGCAGAACACTAGTCATGACGAGCATGCCGTCAGAGTAAGTGTTAAATTTCATTTTATTTTGATTTTCCCTGAACCTTAAAAAAAAACTTTAACCTTTGAAAGCTGGCAGCTATATGCTGTGGTATGTCCAGGGAGAAGCTAGATTTAATATCCGATGAAGAATGCATTATGTTAAGTTGAAAAAGATGTGTAAGGAACCTTGTGTGAAAGCGGTAGTGAATTGTTCGGTTTTTTTAAACAGTAGTTGCCTGTAGAGTGTATTCACTTTGTGTATAAATTAATTTCCAATATCACTGCTTTGAAATTATCTTAATGCAAGAAACCAGAAATGAAACAAAAGGTAGCCCATCAAAACGTTTTATATGAAAACAGCCATAAGCCATCCCGTTTGGCATATTTAAAGGTAACTTCAAATTTAAGGCATTTCTGATTGGTTTTTCTCTTTCCTTCCCCCAAACCCCCCTCGAAGGCAGTGATTCCTCATTCAGTAAGTTAAACCGATACCAACAGTACCTTTATATACATGGTTTGGCAAAGCAGATGTTGAATCCCAAATTCTTGAGATCCCCACTGAGCTCCTTTGTCGTAATTTTTTTATGTAACTACGGTTAAGGGCCAAGGTTTTCAGGATACCATCAAGATTGTAAAGAGTAAATCAGGAAGCAGTGATAAGATGGTACCAAGCTTGGCTTTAAAAGTCGTCAGATTCTAGAATTTCCATAGTTTTCGAGTTCTGGGCAAGTGTGACAAAGTAGAAGACTGATCTTTCATTTTCAGCATAGGGAGGATGACTGTGTAGCATAATGGTGGACACTAAGGATCCAGCGCAAATGGCAGCAACATCTGCAAATTCCCAATTCTTTACTGAGTTTTAACCTACCCTTGCACATTCAGGCAAACTGCCTTCAGTGTCCATTTCCCATTGCCTCATTTTGATATGGTCCATGATTTATTGAGCATGGTGGGAGACCATATGCAGCCTGTTTCAGTTTGAATCATTCTGACATGTCCTTCTATCTTGACACAAACACCCGTACCCTTGTTCATCACCTTTTCCAGGTACTCTATCGAGATCCAGCAGTTTCAAGACACCATCTCCCCACACTGAATCGGATATTTGCTTCAAGTCCACAAAATACACCAATAGATCTTTTTTTATCATCCCAGTGCGATTCCATCATTTATCTGGTCAGCAGTTACATGTTCTCAAGCAACACTGGTTTTCCCCCAGCCTTCCATTCAGGCATTCTTCTATATTCAAACAGCTGTGCTCATCTTTATAGAAGGATTTAGTTACGACAGCATTAAATGCTTTATTTGGAAGTCTGGTGCACACTTTCACGCATTTGAATGGGGGAACCTTCTTCGCTGACTCCGGATTTCTCCAACTCTATTTGTAAACTCCGGGCTATGCCACCTTCCCCTCAATTTCTTCTCTAATCTGCCTTGCCCACTAATGTTTGATCACTGGACTGGTTACCTCTGCTCATTAGCTCCTCCTCTATAGACTTTCCTGCTACTCTCTAACTCCCAACTGTTCCCATCCTGGCCCTCCGCCCATTATGGCATCAATGCAACTACTCACCTCCTAAACATCTCTCTCACTTCTGCCTTTGAAGCCGTAATCCCCATCCAGTTACTCGCCACCTCCCTAGTACAGTTCACCCTTATCCACCATTAGGTTTGAGGACCATAGGCTGGCGTGTACCTGGCATGTGATCAGTCTCGTCATCTACCTTCAAATTTGGCTGGACCAGTGTCAAATATTACTGCACTTCCCTCTTCACTGTTAAATCCTTCTATTACTTCAGGATAATTCTGCAAGCCAGGTGGGAAAAACCCACTTGACCTCGTCCTCACCAATCTACCTGTCGCACATGCATCTGTCCATGAGAGTATTGGTAGGAGCACCCACCGCACAGTCCGTGTGGTGACGAAGTCCCGTCTTCACACTGAGGATACCATCCAAAGTGTTGTGTGGCACTACCACCGTGCTAAATGGGATAGATTCAGAACAGATCCAGCAGCTCAAAACTGGGCATCCATGAGGCTCTGTGGGCCTTCAGTAGCAACAGAATTGTATCCCAGCGCAATCTGTAACCTCATGGCCCGGCATATTCCTCACTCTACCATTACCAACAAGCCAGGGAATCAACCCTGGTTCAATGAGGAGTGTAGAAGAGCATGCCAGGAGCAGCACCAGGCGAACCTAAAAATGAGGTGCCAACCTGGTGAAGCTACAACTCAGGACTACATGCATGCTAAACAGCGGAAGCAACATGCTATAGACAGAACTAAGCGATTCCACAACCAACGGATCAGATCAAAGTTCTGCAGTCCTGCCACATCCAGTCGTGAATGGTGGTGGACAATTAAGCAACTAACGGGAGCAGGAGGCTCTGTGAACATCCGGTTCCTTAATGATGGCAGAGTCCACATGAGTGCAAAAGACAAGGCTGAAGTGTTTACAACCATCTTCAGCCAGAAATGCCGAATGGCTGATCCATTTCAGCCTCCTCCCAATATCCCCACCATCACAGAAGGCAGTCTTCAGCCAATTCGAGTCACTCCATTGATATCGAGAAACGGCTGAATGCACTGGATACAACAAAGGCTATGGGCCCCGACAACATCCCAGCTGCAGTGCTGAAGACTTGTGCTCCAGAACTAGCCACGCCTCGAGCCAAGCTGTTCCAGTACAGCTACAACACTGGCATCTACCCGACAATATGGAAAATTGCCCAGGTATGTCCTGTCCACAAAAAGCAGGACAAATCCAATCCGGCCAATTACCGCCCCATCAGTCTACTCTCAATCATCAGCAAAGTGATGGAAGGTGTCGTCGACAGTGCTATCAAGCGGCACTAACTCACCAATAACCTGCTCACTGCTCAGTTTGGGTTCCGCCAGGACCACTTGGCTCCAGACCTCATTATAGCCTTGGTCCAAGCATGGACAAAAGAGCTGAATTCCAGAGGTGAGGTGAGAGTGACTGCCCTTGACATCAACTTTGTTCACCAATAGCAATTAACTTCTTGGTCATAGAAATTACATTTATGGCCTTAAAGGGGAGATCATGTAAAACACAGCTGCACTATATTAGAATAATATACTGTGCATCTCATGGTGTAATGCTCCTGTCACTACAAAACAACATATCTTTAGACTTGTCATGGATATTGCCAAGGGAATTGGTAATTGTCAAGGGAAATCTGTTGGTACGGTTTAATTTTTGAAATTTTTGCTTAGTGTACATTTAAAAAAAATTATAGTATTTGTTTTTAAAATTTGAGACCGTTTGCATGAAGTATGCTTTGTTACATTCTTAAACTCCCTGCAGTTAGGTTCCATTGATCTATGAAAACTGCTCTTAAAATTATACGGCAATACTTTGAGAATGTATTATTTAATAGTTTTGTATGTTTTCTTAACAGGAATCAGAATATTGTAATTCAAATTGTGAAACAGCTAGGTGGCTTTCTATTCTCAGACCATGTGAATGAAACGACAACTCATGTCATAGCAGGATACCCACGGCGTACTTTGAACGTTTTGTTTGGAATTGCCCGAGGGTGCTGGATTTTGTCCTTTGACTGGGTGGGTAAACCTTGTAAAATCACCCATTTGTAAAGTTCACTTCAGTGTATTGTGCCAAATCCATCCATACAGAAAGGTCAAGAGAAATTAACAAGAAAAAGCTGTTTTGAATTAGCACCCCTGTTCCTTTTATAAATCTCGACCACTGAATCAGTTGTCATCTACAGATAACTATATGCTGTTATTCCCATGTTAATTCCCCATTGAATTCTATTTATCGGTCTAACACTGGTATTGTACATGTTCAATGTTACCTGTTCCAGCGTTCTTGATTTGCACCCTAACAATATATTTCCCTGTTTCATTATACTCAAGATAGTTTCAATTCCCTTCAAAGTTTCCTTGCTATTGTTTTATATGTGCAGCTATTTGAAGTTATTTTTCTCCTCTTCCATCTCCCCTGAGCTCCTACTAAATATTGCCAGATTAAATTTGTACAGTCTTACATTTTGAACATTAGAAGCCTTCCCTTCTGTCACACAATATGCCTTCCTAATTATTCTATTAGTTAACTGTGTTACCTTTATAATTAAACCTGCACACTTTCTTATCCTTTGCAGTTTTGATATTTTGCTAATTTCCCCTGTTCTGATTCCCGTTGAAGATTATGAACAGGAGATTTTTGAGATGCTCCACTGGTACCTCTTCCCAACCTGGCAATTTCTCATTTTGAATAATCTGGCTTTCCTCATTTAACCATTTTTTTTGGTCCAGTTTATTTAATCCTTAATTCTATTTTCCTTTAACTTCTCAAGTTTCCTACAAAGAACCTTCTCAAACATTTAGGAATCCAAATACAAATTATTGCCATGACCTCTTCACAGTTGATGGGCAACTATGGATTATGAAATTAATCTATTATTGAAATGTTTGTGCTGTATCATAGTATGTTACAGCACAGAAGGAGGCCATTTGGCCCATCGTGCCTGTGCCGGCTCTTTGAAAGAGCTATCCAATTAGTCCCACTCCCTTGCTCTTTCCTCCTCGCCCTGTAATTTTTTTCCCTTTTCAAAGTTATTATTGGATCTGCTTCCACCACCCTATCAGGCAGTGGATTCCAGATTATAACAATTCTGCGTTTTTTTAAAAAAATGTTTCCTCATGTCACCTCTGTCTTTTTTGCCAATCACCTTCAATCTGTGTCCTCTGGTTACCGACCCCTCTGCCACTGGAAACAGTTTCTCCTTATTTACTCTATCAAAACCATTCATGATTTTGAACACCTATTAAATCTCCTTTTAACCTTCTCTGCTCTAAGGAGAACAACCCCAGCTTCTCCAGTCTCTCCACATATCTGAAGTCCCCAACCCTGGAATCATTCCAGTAAATCTCTTCTGCACCCTCTCTAAGGCCTTGACATACTTCCTAAAGTGTGGTGCCCAGAATTGAACACAACATTCCAGGTGAGGCCTAACAAGTGTTTTATAAAGGTTTAGCATAACTTCCTTCCTTTTTGTACTCCATGCCTCTATCCATAAAGTCCATGATCTGATATGCTTTTTTAACAGCCTTCTCAACTTGTCCTGCCTCCTTCAAAGATTTGTGTACTTACACTCCCAGGTCTCTCTGTTCCTGCACCCCCTTTACAATTGTACCATTTAGTTTATATTGCCTCTCCTCATTCTTCCTACCAAAATGTATCGCTTCACAATTCTCCACATTAAATTTCATCTGCCATAGAATCATAGAAAATTTACGGCACAGAAGGAGGCCATTCGGCCCATAGTGTCTGCGCCAGCAGAAAATGAGCCACCCAGCTTAACCCCATTTTCCAGCACTTGGTCTGTAGCCTTGTCGGTCATGGCACTTCAGGTGCACATCCAGGTACTTTTTAAATGAGTTGAGGGTTTTTGCCTCCACCACCCTTTCAGGCAGTGAGCTCCAGACCCCCACCACCCTCTGGTGGAAGGATTAGAGGGGAGCTGAGGAATAATGTTTTCACCCATTCACTTTAAATCTATGCCCCCTGGTTATTGACCTCTCTGCAATGGGAAATAGAGTGGATAGGAAGGACCTATCTGGGCCCCTCATAATTTTGTACACCTCAATTAAATCACGCCTCAGCCTTCTCTGTTCCAAAGGGAACAACCCCGCCTTTCCTCATAGCTAAAATTCTCCAGTCCTGGCAACATCCTCATAAATCTCCTCTCGCCTCTGTATTGTAATTACATCCTTCCTGTAATGTTGTGACCAGAACTGTGGACAGTACTCAAGCTGTGGCCTAACCAGTGTTTTATACAATTCCAGCATAACCTCCCTGCTCTTATATTCTATGCCTCAGCTAATAAAGGAAAGTATTCCATATGCCTCATAACCACCTTATCTATCTGTCCTGCTACCTTCAGGGATCTGTGGACATGCACTCCAAGGTCCCTCACTTTCTCTACACCTTTCAGTATCCTCCCATTTATTGTGTACTCTCTTGCCTTGTTTGCCCTTCCCAAATGCATTACCTCACACTTTTCTGGATTGAATTCCATTTGCCACTTTTCTGTCCACCTAACCAGTCCATTGATATCTTCCTGTAGTCTACAGCTTTCCTCCTCACTATCGACCATGGCCAATTTTTGTATCATCTGCAAACTTCTTAATCATGCCCCCTACATTTAAGTCCAAATTATTAATATATATCACAAAAAGCATGGGACCCAGTACTGAGTCTTGCGGAAACAGCTTTCCAGTCACAAAAACACCCTTCGATCATTACCCTTTGCTTCATTTTGGATCCAACTTGCCACTCTCCCTTGGATCCCATGGGCTTGTACTTTTTTGACCAGTCTGCCATGTGGGACCTTGTCAAAAGCCTTGCTAAAATCCATGTTGACTACATCAAATGCACTACCTCATCAACCCTCCTTGTTATCTGCTCAAAAAATTCAATCAAGTTAGTCAGACACGACCTTCCCTTATCAAATCTATGCTGACTGTCTTTGATTACTCTGTGCCTTTCTAAGTGATGGTTTATCCTGTCCCTCAGAATTGATTCCATTAATTTGCCCACCACCGAGGTTAGACTGACTGGCCTGTAATTACTCAGTCTACCCCTTGCTCCCTTTTTAAAACAATGGTACAACATTAGCAGTCCTCCAATCCTCCGGTACCACGCCTGTATCCAGTGAGGATTGGAAAATGATGGTCAGAACCTCCGCTATTTCCTCCCTTGCTTCTTTTAACAGCCTGGGATACATTTCATCCGGCCCTGGTGATTTATTTACTTTCAAAGATGTTAATCCCTTTAATACTTCCCCTCTCATTAAGTTTATCCCATCCAATATTTCCCACTCCTTCTCCTCAAGTACAATGACTGCATCGTCCCTCTCTTTTGTGAAGACAGACGCAAAGTATTCATTAAGAACCATACCAACATCTTCTGCCTCCGTACATAGGTTACCTTTTTGATCTCGAATAGGCCCGACTCTTTCCTTAGTTATTCTCTTGCTCTTAATGTATTTATAAAACATCTTTGGGTTTTCCTTGATTTTACTTGCCAATATTTTTTCATGCCCTGTCTTTGCTTTCCTAATTTCCTTTTTAATTTCAACCTTGCACTTTTTATACGCCGCTAGGCTTTCTGTAGTATTGGGTTCTCGGTGTCTGACATAAGCTTTCCTTTTCTGCCTTATCTTACCCTGTATGCTCCTTGACATCCAGGGGGCTCTAGATTTGGCAGCCCCACTCTTTTTCTTTGTGGGGACATGTTTATTCTGCACCCCTTGAATCTTCCCCTTGAATGGCTCCTACTTCTCTGACATTGATTTACCTTCAAGTAGCTGTTTCTAGTCCACTTCTGCTAAATCACTTCTTAGCTTAGTAAAATTGACCTTTCCCCAATTGAGAACTTTAACTCCTGTTCTTTGTCCTTTTCCTTAACAATGCTAAAACTAACTGAATTTTGATCACTACTACCAAAATGCTCTTCCACTGATACTCCTTCCACCTGCCCAGCCCCATTTCCTAAAACTAAATCCAGAACTGCCCCCTCTCTTGTTGGGCTTGCTATGTACTGGCTAAAAAAGTTCTTCTGAATGCAATTTAAGAATTTTGCGCCCTCTATACCCTTCACACTGTTTGTGACCCAGTTAATATTAGGGTG